>NC_053040.3:45529819-46217820 GCF_002575655.3 Aegilops tauschii subsp. strangulata | reverse complement strand
ATCATTGAGATGCATTAACATGTTGATCTTATGTATGGGAATCATACTATTTGGTTTTAGTTGCGACGCAAGATCCGAAGTGGCTGATCTTTGCTTTTGGAGCTACATATATTGTATATGATCTGTGAATCATTGAGATGCATTAGTAGTTCCTTATTTCTGTTCGCTCAGTGTTTACAAGTTACTGATCGATCACTAGCTAGCCTACTAATGCGCTCCTGGCAGTTTTAGTTGCGACGCAAGATCCGAAGTGACAGTTTTTTGAGTAAAAATGCCTACCTCTGAAGAAACTGACAAGCTGCTCTGAAGAAAATGCCATGCGAATCTGAAGAAACTGCCAGCGAAAACGTTCGCAAATGCCTTATCTCCCAGCTAAAGTTCATCAACTAATGGCCTCGGCTGCGACTCGTTGCATGCTGCTCCGCGTACTAGATGCGAGCGATTTTGAGTGCCTGCATGCAGCCGGCCGTAATTAAAGCAGCTAACTGACGCGAAAAAAGATGCGCTTTAATTGTTGTGGGCCTTTTAAATCCGTGGAATCATTATTGACAAGGAGGGAAATTATCCGAGTGCACTCGTTTGACCGTCATGCCAGCGTGCGACCCAGCACGGACGAGACGCACCACTGACGGGACGGGACGAAACAGTCATAATTTTAGTTTTTCTAGTTTGCCATGGCAAGATGGAGCGCTAAGCCATGCCTGATTATGCATTGAATTACGATGACTGCGATGACCGTCGCGTTTCCCGCGACACGCTAGTTCGCCTACCTTCCGCCTATAATTACTATTTCCCGGGCTTCTCCGGTGGCACCATCACCCAACTCGCCCTATCCTCATAAGCCCCCACCGGCCCGACATCGCTCGCCACTTATCCTCGCTCACAGCACGTCCGCCATGCCCCCACCCGTCAGCGATAGGCGACACCGGAGGCGGTCACCGCCGAAACTAGTGTTCGGTTTTTCACCGGAAGGCAGACGGAGGGAGGAGGCATTCTATCGGTCTTTAGATGGCAATGCAGAGATCGAGGACTTGTTGGAGGGCGACCGCCTGGCGGAGGAGCAGGAGTTGTTGGAGCGCGACTGCCTAGCGGAGGAGCAGCGTATCGCCGATTGGCGCCGCCAGCGGGACATGGAGCAGCAGCGCAGCGACGCTCTGAGTTGTGAGCAGAGCGCCCGCAACTGGGCCGACTACGTGGAGGCCGGTGCCTGGCAAATAGCCCTGGAGGCTGTCAGGCACGCACGCGTTCACGACGGTGATTTTTACTACCAGCTCGTCAAGTGGGTTTCCCACTTAGAAGCCGAAGCTTCGGTGGACCACGCCGGCATGGAAAGGGCCAACGCGCGCGAGCACCGCGCCCTATCGCACCTCTGGCATGTCCGAGGTGAGGCAGAGGACGCCGGTGCTGGCGTTTATCATGTACCGCAGATGGCAGCCGACATCGTCTAGTTAGCTAAGAGTAAGTTACTACTTGTATGCTACTAGAGTATTAGTGGGAGTAGATAGTTAACTTGGCTATGATGGTTGTCAACGTGGAAGTTCAGTACTCTATATACGGATCAGACCTGTTACTTTGCTCTGAATGTTGCACTTTCCGTTTGAATGTATGGAATGGGTTGTTATTTTTTTAAATGGGTTTTATTTGTCCTCCACGGGTTTAGAGGCTGACTTGCGGGCCTACCAAGTTGACGCGTACACAATCAGGAGATGATTGTATGTGGAGAGGATGACAACAGGGACCCGCCAAGGTCATGGCAGTACGCAAGCAAGTGCCTCCTTATTTCAAACCAATAAAAAATGGCTCCTCCTAATGGATTTCTGACATCTGGGTCCCATGCCATTGTTAACGTAGTCAATAAACGAGAGAATTGCACAACGAGCGGCTGACACCAGGGACCCAGCAGCTCGCCTAGTTATTTTTGTTTTGGGTTAATTTGATAAATGTCACTCCAGGTGTTTCTGAGAAATGCCACTACAATTTCCAAACCTTGAAAAATGCCATTTCATGCCATTTCCAGTGGCATTTTTCGAAGTCTGGAGTGGCGTTTTTCAAAGTTTGCAAATTGCAGTGGCGTTTTCCAAAGTTTGCAAAAATTGCAGTGGCATTTTTCAAAGTTTGGAAATTGAAGTGGCATTTTTATGAATCGCCATAATTGGAGTGGCATTTATCTAATTTGTTTTTGAGACAGAAGCAGGGTGTGAACTGGGCTGTGCGGGGCACTCTGGCCTGTCTAGACAGCCTTCTCTTTTAGGTTTACCACAAACCAGCCGAGTAGTTTTTTCTTTCTTTCTGAAAATGGCTAGCCCAATTTTTTTGTGATTTGCCAAGTAAGTCGCTTTGTCAGGCCTGTTGGGCTACAAATCTTTCAAGACGAGGAGAGCTTCATTCGGCTGGCTGAGAAAATGGCCTATCAGTAATGAGAAATGGGTTGTACATTTTTAAAACACATCAAACCGGCAATTAGTTTCAAATTTCTTTTTTTCATTTCGAGATTTTAAATTGCATTAATTTTTATGCGTGGACAATTTGTTAGATTTTATATTGATATACATTTATTTTTAAAATCAGTTTGAAAGTGACTCGAAATTTCAGGATTAAAAACATTTCGAACCGCACCGAAATATGCAAAATTTCGTATAATTTTTTAACCATGGCCACAATATGCGCTGTAATGCTAACAAAAAGACTATGGGCTAAAAAACACCTTAAGAATTAGCAAATGGGCTGTAAATTATTAGAAATAATGGCAGATGGGTTGTATGCTGTTTTCCACAGATTTGAGGCTTTCCTCAAAAAAGGTTGACGCACAAGCAGTGACTGTTGGATGTCCATCCAATGGCTGTCGTGCTTCTTCAATCTCTGCTCTTCCTGCTCCAGCCGCTCAAACAAGCGCCGACGGGACTGCCTGCTCCCTCCTCGCCGCGGCCGGCTGTGCTGCCGCGCAGGCCTCACCGCCCCATCGTACTCCCATCGCTGGCCTAGCCATCCCTCTACTCACCCACACCTGCTGTTATTCTCCGGCGACGGCAGACGAACCAGTAAGCCCTCGTACAGTCGTACTCCCCTCCGCGTGGGAAACAACTGCCGAGTCTTCCATGCCTCCGTGTCGTTCCCTTCCTAGGCCTCGCCGTCGTCCACCGCCCTGGTCCTCTCGGCGCGGCCTGGTCAACATGGTCAACGACCGACATGCATCTGAAGTGGACTGTATGTGGAGAGGCTGACAGCTGGGTCCACGGCCGCACGCAAGGAAATGCCTCCTTATTACGCGCAAAATAATGATTCCTCCACCTGACATCTGGGACCCACCGAAAGGGCCTCTGTATTTGGTAAAAAAAACGTTACCGCCGCTGACAGCTCGGACCCACCAGCTATATCTTCGCACGCAAGGAAGTGCCTCTTTATTACGCACAAAAAATAGAATACTCCCCCTGCTAGCTGGGACCTAGTTTAGTGGCAGGCTGACTGTGGGCCTACTAAGTTGACGGGGACGGAGGGCCTTGTCAACTTAGTCAATATGCACGATGCTAGCTCCAGTGACCGTACGATGTCCATCCAACGGCTGTAGTGCTTCTTCAACCTTTGGTCTTCTTGCTCCAGCCGCCCAAACCAGCACCGGTCATGCCTCGTGCTCCTGCCTCCCGTGGCCGGCTGCGATACGGCGGAGGCCTCACCGCCCCCTACTACCCCCACCGCTGGCCATGCCATCCCTCTACTCACCCACACCCCCTATTATTCTGTGGCGACGGCAGCCTCACACCGCAGCGAACCAGTGAACCCTCATACTCCTCTACGCGTGGGCATCCACTGCCGCGTCTTCCCCGGCTCCGCGTCGTCCCCTTCTTAGGCCTTGCCGTCTTCCACCGCCCTGGTGCTCTCGGCGCGGCGTGGTCAACGTGGTCAAGAAACGACTTCCATCGGAAGAGTACTGTACGTGGAAAGGCTGACAGCTGGGTCCACGGCAGCCGCAAGGAAGTGCCTCCTTATTATGCGAAAATAATTATTCCTCCACCTGACAGCAGGGACCCACCAGACGGGCCACCATATTTGGCGAAAAAACATTTCCCCCTGACTGCTGGGACCCACCCGACGGGCCACCGTATTTCGTGAAAAAAACATTCCCCCCGCTGTCAGCTCGGACCCACCGAAAGTGCCTCCTTATTATGCACAAAAAATGAATACTCCCCCTGCTAGTTGGGACCCACCTTGGTGGGTGGCTAACTTGTGGGCCTACTAAGTTGACGGGGACGGAGTGCTTTGTCAACTTAGTCAATATGAAAGATTCTAGTTCCAGTGACCGTACGATGTCCATCCAACGACTGTAGTGCTTCTTCAACCTCTGGTCTTCTTGCTCCAGCCGCTCAAAGCAGCGCCGGTCGTGCCGCATGCTCCTCCCTCCTGTGGCCGGCTGTGCTGCCGCGGAGGCCTCACCACCCCTACTCTTCCCACCGCTGGACAGGCCCTGCGGCGACGGCAGCCTCACACCGCAGCCGAACCAGTGAACCCTCGTACTCCTCTCTGCACCGGCTTCCACTGCCGCGTCTTCCCCGGTTCCGCGTCGTCTCCTTCCTAGGCCTCGCTGTCGTCCACCGCCCTGGTGCTCTCTGCGCGGCGTGGTCAACGTGGTCAAGGAACGACTTCCATCGGACGTGGACTGTACGTGGAGAGGCTGACAGCATGTCCACGGCCGTAGCAAGGAAGTGCCTCCTTATTACGCGCAAAATAATTATTCCTCCACCTGACAGCGGGGACCCACCGGATGGGCCACCGTATTTCACGAAAAAAACGTTTCCCCCTGACTGTTGCACCCACCAGCTACATCTTCGCACGCAAGGAAGTGCTTCCGGGCAAAAAAAATGATTCGCCCCCTGACTGCTGGGACACACCAGCTACATCTTCGCATGCAAGGAAGTGCCTGACAGTCGGGACCCACCTGGTCGAAGCATACGTAGCATTGTCATTCTGGTCGCGAACGTGTACGTACATACTGGTCGATGTAGAGGCGCACACGTAGCATGTACACGTACGTACAGCGGCCAGTGTGCAAGAAGGAAAATACGGCCACGTACGTACATACGGGCAAGGTCTCGAATGCCTACTCGCGCATACGTACGGCCAGGGCTCGTGTACATGGCTGGGTCGGAACGGAGAAACAGCGTCGTCGTCATGTTCATGGGGAGGCAACCGGCTGGGTCAGAACGGAATGCGTCGTCGTGTTCATCGGGAGGGCTTGGATGGAACAGCTGATGGAAACGAGGCCTGTTGTACCACAGAACTGAGGAAACGGCCTTGTGTTCGACCGGCCACGGTCGAAACGGGATCCTTTTCATCGGGAGGGTTCTGGCGTACCGCAAAACGGAGGAAACGGACCTCCTACGGTCGAAACGGGGTTCCCGTTGATCGGGAGGGGTGTGGCGTACCGCAAAACGGAGGAAACGGACTTGTGTTGGAGCGCTACGATCGAAACGGGGGTCATGTGTGGCGTACCACAAAACGGGACTCCACGGAATACTGTTCATCTCCACCCTCGACCCCCTCCAGCCTCCACGAGATACTGTTCATCCACCGTCGACTTCCTCCAGCATCCACCTACGACTGTTCATCCATGGGCTCCTGTTCATCCAGCCTCCACCTGCGACTGTTCATCCACGGGCTCCTGTTCATCCAGCCTCCACCGCGTGCTACTCCACTGGCTACTGTTCAACCAGCCCTCTCCACGGGCTCCTGTTCAACCACACCTCCACGGGCTACCGTTCATCCAGCCCTCCACTGTCTATTGTTCATCCAGCCCTCCACGGGGTGGTCTTCTTCATCCAGCCCTCCACGGGGTCCTGTTCATCCTGCCCCAACCAGCTTGATCGATTGGGGTCCTGTTCATCCAGAGGCAACACCACGGGGTCCTGTTCATCCACCCCCACCGAGAAATGTTCATCCAAACCCCCCCAGCAACACTCACTGTTCATCCAGAGGCAGCATCGACCGGCTTCAGTTAGCAGCAGTAGCGAAGGAATCGCTCGATCGGGTTTAGTAACAGCCAACGATCGATCGCTCGGGTTCTGTAACGCGTAGCCTGGAGTGCAATCGCTCGGATCAGTTAGAGCCCAACACCTCGCACCCATGCGCATGCGTGTACGAGAGAAACACGCATCGCTCGGCCCCGACCACCCACCGTAACTGGGAACACCCCGATAATTTTCCTCGCCATCGCTTCTACCATGGTTTTTTCCGTCATGGACGGCCAAAAGAATGTCATGCAGCTGCGTCTCCGGCCCGCCCAGGACGAAAAGCCCATTTGCTGTCATGATTTTTTGTCATAGAAGTAGGACCCCGCCACATCTAGGATGATACCGGGTTTTGTCACAATTATCGTCATAGAAGTGTCATAAGTATGACAGAAAAAAAATTCGTTCGGCCCAAAATGTCACGGATGTGTCTTTTTTTGTAGTGGCTTCCGGTTGCATTGAGGGGGCTTCTACCGGAAAACGTTTGATTAGCCATTGCGAAGATATGTGCGTTCCTCAATGCAATCTCTTAGAAGGTGATCGATCCAGAAATCCTACCAAGGTTAATAAGTGATGTGGCGCAATGTCTTGTTAGTTTCGAGCCGGTGTTCCCACCATCCTTCTTCAATATCATGACACACGTCCTAGTTCATCTAGTCGACGAGGTTGTCGTTCTGGGCCCTGTATTTCTACACAATAAGTTCCCCTTTGAGAGGTTCATGGGAGTCCTAAAGAAATATGTTCGTAACCGCGCTAGGCCAGAAGGAAGCATCTCCATGGGCCATCAAACAGAGGATGTCATTGGGTTTTGTGTTGAGTTCATTCCTGACCTTAAGAAGATTGGTCTCCCTCAATCGCGGTATGAGGGGAGACTGGCTGGAAAAGGCACGCTAGGAGCCGACTCAATAATATGTAGGGACGGGCATTCTTGGTCTCAAGCACATTACACAGTTCTACATAATTCTACCTCGGCAGTGTGACGACTGGATTACATGTGAACACATTAGGACTTTTGGCAGTTGGTTGCAAACATGTCTCATGGGTGACAACATTGTTTCTGATGAACTATATATACTCGTTGGCCAGGGGACCATCTTCGACTGTATTGACTTACAAAGGGTACAAGATAAATGGGAATACATTTTACACGATCGCCCAAGATCAAAAGAGCACCAACCAAAACAGTGGTCTCCTCTTTGATGCAGCAACCAAGAGGGGAAAGGACACATATTATGGTTACATAGTGGACATATGGGAACTTGACTATGGACATGATTTTAAGGTCCCTTTGTTTCAGTGCAAATGGTTCAATCTATCAGGAGGCGGGGTACAGGTAGACCCACAGTACGGAATGACAACAGTGGATCTGAACAATCTTGGGTACACAGACGAACCATTTGTCCTAGCAAATGATGTGGCGCAGGTTTTCTATGTGAAGGACATGTCTACCAAACCGAGAAAATGAAAAGACAAGGAAGCGAATACATCATACGATGAGCCAAAGCGCCACATAGTTCTTTTAGGAAAAAGAGACATCGTGGGAATGGAGGGCAAGAAAGACATGTCTGAAGATTATGAAAAATTTCATGAAATTCCACCCTTCAAAGTCAAGGTTGACCCAAGCACCCTGTTAAATGATGAAGATTATCCATGGTTACGGCGCAATAAGTAAAGGACACAAGCGAAGAAAAACTGAAGACTTTCTCTCCACAACTATTATTATGATGCCTTTGATATAGAATATCACTACAGTTACATGTGAAGAAATGAATGCCTTTTGTAACAGATGAGCTTTCGTATGAAACCCTGATACTTCGAACAAGATTGTCCGTTTTGTACACGAAGTGCAACCAGTTTTTGTCGTAACCCTCTCAACTTTTTATAACATGCTATGTGGGTGAAATGATTATACCATGCCAACTTTCAACCTTTTCAGAGTTCATTTGTAGTGCTTCTCAATTTCAGGGTCATTTAGCTTAAAAAATTAGTAAATGCATGAAAAATACCAAATGAAGTCAGAAAGGATTGAAAATTGATGATGTGACTTTGTATGGTGAATTTTGAACACACAAAAAGTCTGGAGTTAAAATAAGTTAAAAAAATAAAATCCCTTTGTAACAGATGCGTTTTCGTCCGAAACCCTCATACTTCGAAAGCGATTGTCCATTTTGTACACGAAGTGCATCCAGTTTTTGCCGTAACCCTCTCAACTTTCTAGAACATGCTATGTGGGTGAAATGATGATACCATGCCAACTTTCAACCTCTTCAGAGTCCATTTGAAGTGCTTTTCAATTTCAGGGTCATTTAGCTCAAAGAATGAACTAATAGCAAAAAGAATGAACTAATAGCCCAAATTGAATATAATGATAAAGCACAGTAATATTAAATAGTAGGAAAAAGAATCACTCAAAAATCTATTTTTATAGTAAAGTTATTCACAAACGAGTGATTCACACAAATTTAAAAGAATTCAATTTTAAACTATTCAAATTTGAAAACTAATGGCACTAAAAAAAGTTTATAATTTTTGTGACCTAAAAGCAAAAAGAATCACCGAAAACTGTAAGTATTTAGTTGTAAGTAGAAAAAAAAGTAAAGCAAAAAAGAAAACAGAAAAAATGTCGCCTACTGGGCCACCACGGCCTGAATACGACTAGAAACCCAGCTAGTTGGGTCAGGATTCAGGCCCGCCGCAGGCTAGTAGGCCCACAGGCATAGCAATGTGAGATTAGGACCGTAGGCCTGCAGTTCAGAGGAGTTCGAGAGAGATGGCGCAGCCACGCTTATAAACATGTGCCGAAGCCACTCAGCTAGCGAGGTGGGACTAAACATCCAACCGCACCGCGGCTGTGCCAGGCGCGGGCCATTGGTCTCGGTTGGTGCCACGAACCGGGACCAATGCACCCCTTCGGTCCCGGTTCGTGGCACCAACTGGGACCAATGCCCACCTTTGGTCCCGGCTCGTGCCACCAACCGGGACCAAAGGTCTCTGCTTCCCACCCTTTGGGCTCCTGAAAAGAGACCTTTGGTCCCGGTTGGTGGCACGAACCGGGACTAAAGGGGGGCATTGGTCCCGGTTCCTGCCTCAAACTGGGACCAATGCTTCATGTATATAAGAAAACACTTGTGAAAATTTTCATTTTCATCTGCAGTTTCCCCCGACGACGCCGACCTCCTCGACGCCGCCAGGCTGCCCGGACGCCATCGCCATCGCCCGTGTCCCTGCCCGACCCCCGAGCCCACGCCGACGCCGTCCGCCGCCCATGGCGTCGCCGTCCACCTGTTGGGGAACGCAGTAATTTCAAAAAATTTCTTCGCACACGCAAGATCCATCATGGTGATGCATAGCAACGAGAGGGGAGAGTGTTGTCTACGTACCCAAGTAGACCGAAAGCGGAAGCGTTATGGCAACGCAGTTGATGTAGTCATACATCTTCACGATCCGACCGATCCTAGTACCGAAAGTACGACACCTCCACGATCTGCGCACGTTCAGCTCGGTGACGTCCCACGAACTCTCAATCTAGCTGAGTGTTGAGGCAGAGCTTCGTTAGCACGACGGCGTGATGACGGTGATGATGAAGTTACCGGCGCAGGGCTTTGCCTAAGCACTGCAATGATATGACCGAGGTGGATTATGGTGGAAGGGGGCACCACACATGGCTAAGACAATGTCAACTTCTGTGTCTATGGGGTGCCCCCTCCCCCGTATATAAAGGAGTGGAGGAGGGGGGAGGGCCGGCCCTCTATGGCGCGCCCTGGAGGAGTCCTACTCCCACCGGGAGTAGGATTCCCCCCCTTCCCTAGTTGGACTAGGAGAGGAAGGAAGGGGAAGGAAGGAGGAAGGAAAGGGGGGTCGGCCCCCACCCAATTCGGATTTGGCTTGGGGGGGGGGCGCCCCCTCCTAGGCTTCCTTCTCCTCTCTCCCACTATGGCCCAATAAGGCCCATATACTTCCCGGGGGGTTCCGGTAACCTCCCGGTACTCCGGTAAATGCACGAACTCACCGGGAACCATTCCGATGTCCAAACATAGTCATCCAATATATCTATCTTTATGTCTCGACCATTTCGAGACTCCTCGTCATGTCCGTGATCATATCCGGGACTCCGAACTACCTTCGGTACATCAAAACACATAAACTCATAATACCGATCGTCACCGAACGTTAAGCGTGTGGACCCTACGGGTTCGACAACAATGTAGACATGACTGAGACACGTCTCCCGTCAATAACCAATAGCGGAACCTGGATGTTCGTATGGGCTCCCACATATTATACGAAGATCTTTATCGGCAAAACCGCATAACAACATACGTTGTTCCCTTTGTCATCGGTATGTTACTTGCCCGAGATTCGATCGTCGGTACCTCAATACCTAGTTTAATCTCATTACCGGCAAGTCTCTTTACTCGTTCCGTAATGCATCATCCCGCAACTAACACATTAGTCATATTGCTTGCATGGCTTATAGTGATGTGCATTACCGAGAGGGCCCAGAGATACCTCTCCGACAATCGGAGTGACAAATCCTAATCTCGATCTATGCCAACTCAACAAACACCATCGAAGACACGTTTAGAGCACCTTTATAATCACCCAGTTACGTTGTGAATTTTGGTAGCACACAAAGTGTTCCTCCGGTATTCGGGAGTTGCATAATCTCATAGTCATAGGAACATGTATAAGTCATGAAGAAAGCAATAACAACATACTAAACGATCAAGTGCTAAGCTAACGGAATGGGTCAAGTCAATCACATCATTCTCTAATGATGTGATCCCGTTAATCAAATGACAACTCATGTCTATGGCTAGGAAACCTAACCATCTTTGATTCAACGAGCTAGTCAAGTAGAGGCATACTAGTGACACTCTGTTTTTCTATGTATTCACACATGTACTAAGTTTCCAGTTAATACAATTCTAGCATGAATAATAAACGTTCATCATGATATAAGGAAATATAAATAACAACTTTATTATTGCCTCTAGGGCATATTTCCTTCAGTCTCCCACTTGCACTAGAGTCAATAATCTAGATTACACAGTAATGATTCTAACACCCATGGAGTCTTGGTGCTGATCATGTTTTGCTCATGAGAGAGGCTTAGTCAACGGGTCTGCTACATTCAGATCCGTATGTATCTTCCAAATCTCTATGTCTCCCTCCTTGACTTGATCGCGGATGGAATTGAAGCGTCTCTTGATGTGCTTGGTTCTCTTGTGAAATCTGGATTCCTTTGCCAAGGCAATTGCACCAGTATTGTGACTATTGTCACAAAAGATTTTCATTGGACCCGATGCACTAGGTATGACACCTAGATCGGATATGAACTCCTTCATCCAGACTCCTTCATTTGCTGCTTTCGAAGCAGCTATGTACTCCGCTTCACACGTAGATCCCGCCACGACGCTTTGCTTAGAACGGCACCAACTGACAGCTCCACAGTTCAATATAAATATGTATCCGGTTTGTGACTTAGAGTCATCCGGACCAGTGTCAAAGCTTGCATCGACGTAACCATTTACGACGAGCTCTTTGTCACGTCCATAAACGAGAAACATATCCTTAGTCCTTTTCAGGTATTTCAGGATGTTCTTGACCGCTGTCTAGTGATCCACTCCTGGATTACGTTGGTACCTCCCTGCTAAACTAATAGCAAGGCACATGATAACCCACAAGTATAGGGGATCGCAACAGTTTTCGAGGGTAGAGTGTTCAACCCAAATTTATTGATTCGACACAAGGGGAGCCGAAGATTATTCTCAAGTATTAGCAGTTGAGTTGTCAATTCAACCACACCTAGAAAACTTAATATCTGCAGCAAATAAAGTATTTAGTAGCAAAGTAGTATGGAAGTAACGGTAACGGTGGCAAAGGTAACGGTAGCAGTTTTGTAGTAATTGTAAGAGTGGCAACAGAAAAGTAACTAAGCAAAGATCAATATGTGAAAAGCTCGTAGGCATTGGATCAGTGATGGATAATTATGTCGATGCGATTCCTCATGCAACAGTTATAACATAGGGTGACACAGAACTAGCTCCAGTTCATCAATGTAATGTGGGCATGTATTCTGAATATAGTCATACGTGCTTCTGGAAAAGAACTTGCATGACATCTTTTGTCCTACCCTCCCGTGGCAGCGGGGTACTATTGGAAACTAAGGGATATTAAGGCCCCCTTTTAATAGAGTACTGGACCAAAGCATTAACACTTAGTAAATACATGAACTCCTCAAACTACGGTCATCACCGGGAGTGGTCCTGATTATTGTCACTTCGGGGTTGCCGGATCAAAACACATAGTAGGTGACTATTGACTTGCAAGATAGGATCAAGAACTCACATATATTCATGGAAACATAATAGGTTCAGATCTGAATTCATGGCACTCGGGCCCTAGTGACAATCATTAAGCATAGCAAAGTCATAGCAACATTAATCTCAGAACATAATGGACATTAGGGATCAAACCCTAACAAAACTAACTCGATTACATAATAAATCTCATCCAACCCATCACTGTCCAGCAAGCCTACGATGGAATTACTCACGCACGGCGGTGAGCATCATGCAATTGGTGATGGTTGATGATGACGACGGCGATGAATTCCCCTCTCCGGAGCCCCGAATGGACTCCAGATCAGCCCTCCCGAGAGAGATTAGGGCTTGGCGGCGGCTCCGTATCGTAAAACGTGATGAATCCTTCTCTCTGATTTTTTTCCCCGAACGTGAATATATAGAGTTGGAGTTGAGGTCGGTGGAGCCTCAGGGGGCCCACGAGGCAGGGGCGTGCCCCAGGGGGGTGGGCGCGCCCTCCACCCTCGTGGACAGGGTGTTGGCCCCCTGGTGTTGATTCTTTTGCCAGTATTTTTTATTATTCCAATAATATTCTCCGTGAAGTCTCAGGTCATTCCGAGAACTTTTATTTCTGCACAAAAATAACACCATGGCAATTCTGCTAAAAACAACGTCAGTCTGGGTTAGTTCCATTCAAATCATGCAAATTAGAGTCCAAAACAAGGGCAAAAGTGTTTGGAAAAGTAGATACGTTGGAGACGTATCAACTCCCCCAAGCTTAAACCTTTGCTTGTCCTCAAGCAACTCAGTTGACAAATTGAAAGTGATAAAGGAAAAGTTTACAAACTCTGTTTGATCTTGTTGTTGCAAATATGTAAAGCCAGCATTCAAGTTTTCAGCAAATATTATGAACTAACCATATTCACAATAACATTTAGGTCTCATGTTTACTCATATCAATGGCATAATCAACTAGTGAGCAATAATAATAAATCTCGGATGACAACACTTTCTCAAAACAATCATAATATGATATAACAAGATGGTATCTCGCTAGCCGTTTCTGAGACCGCAAAACATAAATGCAGAGCACCTCTGAAGATGAAGGACTGACTGGACATTGTAATTCATGGTAAAAGAGATCCAGTCATAGTCATACTCAATGTAAATTAATAGTAATATATGCAAATGACAACGGTGCTCTCCAACTGGTGCTTTTTAATAAGAGGGTGATGACTCAACATAAAAGTAAATAGATGGGCCCTTCGCAGAGGGAAGCAGGGATTTGTAGAGGTGCCAGAGCTCGAGTTTTGAAATAGAGATAAACAATATTTTGAGTGGCATACTTTCATTGTCAACATAACAACCGAGAGATCTCGATATCTTCCATGCTACACACATTATAGGTGGTTCCCAAACAGAATGGTAAATTTTATACTCCCCCACCACCAACAAGCATCAATCCATGGCTTGCCCGAAACAACGGGTGCCTCCAACTAACAACAATCCCGGGGGAGTTTTGTTTGCAAATATTTTGATTTGACCATGGGACCGGGCATCCCGGTTACCGGCCATTTTCTCGTGAATGGTGAGCGGAGTCCACTCATCGTGAGAATAACCCACCTAGCATGGAAGATATAGACAACCCTAGTTGATACATGAGCTATTCGAGCATACAAAATAGAATTTCATTTGAAGGTTGAGAGTTTGGCACATACAAATTTACTTGTAACGGCAGGTAGATACCGCATATAGGAAGGTATGGTGGACTCATATGGAAAAACTTTGGGGTTTATGGAAGTGGATGCACAAGCAGTATTCCCGCTTAGTACAAGTGAAGGCTAGAAAAAGACTGGGAAGCGACCAACTAGAGAGCGACAATAGTCATGAACATGCATTAAAATTAATCAACACTGAGTGCAAGCATGAGTAGGATATAATTCACCATGGACATAAATATAATGGAGGCTATGTTGATTTTGTTTCAACTATATGCGTGAACATGTGCCAAGTCAAGCCACTCGAATCGTTCAAAGGAGGATACCACCCTATCATACCACATCACAACCATTTTAATAGCATGTTGGCACGCAAGGTAAACCATTATAAACTCCTAGCAAATTAAGCATAGCATGAGCAACTATAATCTCTAATTGTTATTGCAAACATATTTCATTCGTAATAGGCTGAATCAGGAATGATGAACTAATCATATTTACAAAAACAAGATAGGTCGAGTTCATACCAGCTTCTCTCATCTCAACCAGTCCATCATATATCGTCATTATTGCCTTTCACTCACAGGAAAGAACGGTGTGGATAATAATAACTAGCGGGGTGACCCACGCATTTGCGCGGCTAGATTTTGTACGTATATTTACACATGGTATTTTCGATTTTGATTGGGTCACCATATGAAATCTTTGATCCTATTTTCATACAATATGCTAATATAATGTTAGTATTGAAAGCAGATCACTGATAAATATATACTATCTCCTATGGACGAATATTATTAATATATAAGAAGCTATTTTTGTAAAATTTGGCAATACACATTCTTCTGGATCTATTTTGATAGTACATTATATAAAAATTTACAGTTCTATATATAAATTTTGGCCAACAACTTAACTTAATATGGATGTCTTACATGTTATTTTCATAAAATTTGTATAAATATTATTTAGAGTCATTTTTGGTGTTTGGTTGAATGGACTACTATTTTACCATGACGTATATTATTTTGGAAAAAAGATCTTCATACATAAGTTACACTTTTTTGCATTCTAACTCTCAATTAAAAATACTTGGATTTGTTATAATTATTTATGGGTGTCCATAATATTTTTCTTAGTTGACGGCATAAAATGACCACATTGCGCTACATTATATATAGCATCGTTGTTTTAGATGAAATTCCATCATTGCTGATTTGGTTGCTAGTAACGAAGAATTTTTTTATTTAGTATTTTATGTGCGCCATTATAATAGGTATACAATCAACACAAAAGATTATTCAACCCAAGTAAACAAATATGATGGTCGGTATCCCAGAGCACGAAAGTTCAAATCATAGACTTGACACTTGTGCTCGCATTTTCCAGGATTTATTTTAAGGCTTGCGGTAATGTGTGCTCAAGGGGAGGAGATGTACTGTCGACTACGAAGGCATCTGTGAAGACTTTGTCAATCTAAAGATGATGAACCGGCTCAGTCTCTCAGAGGTTCTCTGAGCGGTGGGGTGTGTGCGTGCGTGCGTTCATAGGGATAAGTGTATGTGCGCATGTATGTGCGTCTTTGTATGTATTGTGTTAAAAAAAATGTTCTCCATCCCTCATACGTTGACAATGTTTGGCCTTTAATATTACATCTCATTAAGGTAATAACTCAGAATCAACACGACATCTCTGGATAATTGGATTTTGTAGATGTGCACGGTCTTTTTTGATAGAGTTTGCATTTTTCTTCTTCTGATTTTTGCATGTACATGTGAATATAGACATATGTCACTCTAACATATTTACACAATTATTATGACTACTTTTTACTCATCCATCATTTTTTTTGCGTTCTCTCATCTCCCTCATTTTTACCTAGAAATAAAACCTCACTCGTTTTTCATCTTCTTACTCTGTTGGTCTCCAAAACAATTAAGACTAAAAATTATACTCATCGACCGTACATTATTTGCATAATCATATGTACTCAAGAGTTGTGACTTTTCCTTAATGGATGTATGTGTCACTCTCACCTTCCTGGTTTCTTTGCGGAATTTTTTTATTCGATTGTTTGCTCGTCCCTCCATTAGTCTGCTTCAAGACAATTACAATAATTTGAACTCATGAAGCATAAATGATTGAGATATTCATAGGTTCTCCAGCAGTTGAGCATTTTCCATGATGATTATAGGTGTCCTTCTAATATAATTATATAGCTCTCCTTATGTTTTAAAGTATATGGTAGACTTGATTATTTGCATTTTTCAAATCACAATTTTACTACGATTCATTATAATAAATAAAAAATATTGAAAAATGACATATGGGAAAAAATGTATTTTGAAGTCAATACTACTTATTTATTATTCTTAAATATCCAGCCAAAATACTTCTCCATATATTAGTGATCACAAATGTTTTAAACCGATGAGTACTTTTCTTATGCATGTTCATTGGATATGCTTTCACATGGTCTTTATTTTTCTTATGAAGATTATTCAACTTAAAGTGATGCATCTTGATGCATTATTTCTTCATATTATTTTCAGAACTTTGGCCACTGTAATTAGAACACACACACCATGCATAATTAGTATCTGAAAGTAGATTGATGGCTCTTAGATATACTGTATGTTGCATCAAAATTTACATCCATGATATAATACAATTAACATCATATTGTCTTGAATACTTTATTATCAACAAAAGTATTATGATAATCTCTTTGCCCCACTTTTTTGATATGTATATATGTAAACATCTATTTTCAATCTTTTTTTATCAAATCTATTTTCAGTCTTGGTAAACAGAAGTATTCTGATAATCTCTTTTTTTTGCGAAAAACTTCCGATCTATTCATCTTCAATCATGGCGGTACAACGAACACCAGAAATAATAAAAATTACATCCAGGTCCGTAGACCACCTATCGATGACTACAAGCACTGAAGCAAGCCAAAGGAGCGCCGCTGTCATCGCCCCTCCCTCGCCGGAGTCGGACACAACTTGTTGTACTAGACAGTCGGGAAGTCGTCGTGCTAAGGCCCCATAGGACCAGCGCACCAGAACAACAACCGCCGTCGATGAAGGATAACGTAGATCGAAAGGATCCATTCTGAAGACACACGAACATAGACGAAAAACAACCAGATCCGAGCAAATCCGCCGAGGATAGATCCGCCGGAGGCACACCTCCACACGCCCACCAACGATGCTAGACGCACCACTGGAACGGGGGCTAGGCGGGGAGACTTTTATTCCATCTCCAGAGAGCCGCCGCCGTCTCGTCTTCCTGAATAGGACACAAAACCTAACAAATCTGAAAGGAACGACTAACAATGGAGCCCTCTCGCCGGCCCTTGCCAGGGTCCACCTCGCCTCCATGGCCCTAGGGCCACCGGAGACGAGGCAGACCTGCGGCGGAGCCGGCGAGAGGCACAAACCCTAGCTATTTTGGTGGAGGAGGAGGAGGCGGCTGCGTTGTCCGACTTATTGTCATCTCTGATAATCTCTTTGCCTACTCTCTTTGACATGTATATATACGTTCACATCTATTTTCACTCTCTTTTTCTCTAATCTGTTTTTTAGTCTGGGTAGAGAAATTTTTCTTATTGTCTCGAATACTTTATTATCAAACAGAAGTATTCTGATAATCTCTTTGCCTCGCTTCCTTTGATATGTATATATGTAAACACATATTTTTCAATCTTTTTTTATCATATCTATTTTCAGTCTGGGTAGAAACAGAAGTATTCTGATAATCTCTTTGCCTATTCTCTTTGACATGTATATATACGTTTACATCTATTTTTCACTCTCTTTTTCTCAAATCTATTTTTTAGTATAGGTAGAGCAGTTTTGTTAGACCAACGTGGGTAACGCAGTAGAAGTATAGACAAGTTAAAAAAAAAGCAGGAGTACTAAGTTCAAAAAGGAAAAGCAGGAGTACAGACTATTATTCTTTTACCGCAGAAAAAGAAGGAGTCCATATTGATTACTTTACTGAAATTATATTGGACATCAGCACCAACATGTACTCTTCTCGCCCGCTTCTTTTTTTATTAGAGGGCACTTCTTTTTGTTGGGTGGGGTTGCTACGGTCCGACTCTTGCTAGTCCTCCTTCCGAATTGGATCCTAGTTGGCTTCTGAAATCTTTTTTGTTGC
The DNA here is from genome assembly GCF_002575655.3 of Aegilops tauschii subsp. strangulata. Classification (NCBI taxonomy): domain Eukaryota; kingdom Viridiplantae; phylum Streptophyta; class Magnoliopsida; order Poales; family Poaceae; genus Aegilops; species Aegilops tauschii. The sequence goes on along the minus strand of NC_053040.3, from coordinate 46,199,631 downwards.
CGTACTTTGCAATAGCAACCTAAGGTAGTCTCCTTTTATAGTATAACAAAACGTAGGCTAGTCTGATTGCTACCTAACCTTTTTAGTAAAAAGACATATGCGTTTATTTATTTTTTTGGGAGAGAAAGACATACGTGTTAACCAAAGATGGTTGAACAATTAGTACGTGACATGTCAAAATATTTGTCCATTATCATATTTATGTGTAACGCTGCATCTTTTATATCTCAACCGTTAATCTCTAAAACTTACGGTTAAGATAATTTAATCTATATGGACTAACGGGATGAAATATTCTGATAATCTCTTTGCCAGGATTTCTTTCATATGTATATATGTAAACATCTATTTTTCATTCTTTATTTATCAAATCAATTTTCAGTCTGGGTAGAAACAGAAGTATTCTGATAATCTCTTTGCATATTCTCTTTTTTTTTGCATGGTAATACGTGTCTCATTTATATAGAATAAATATCAAGTTACAAGGCACGCAAGTACCGACCATACATGATGGAAAAGATAGGAAAATCCTATGCAAAATAGCAGCGCCTGTCCCTTTCCTTCGACACGACCGAAGTGGCCACCAAAGGGTAAAAAGACAGATCACCTCTTCGCCCAAGCTCGGCGCGGCTCCATCGCGGATCAGCAGCTTTACGGACCTCCAAAGTAGTTTGCCAAAAGCAAAACCATAGCCGTTGAAAGAATTAGACCAGGGCAACATGTCCCCGGACACGCCATCGAACTTCAGAACTGACACCCTCGCATGACAACGACGTCGGAGAAGGAAAGCAGAACTGCCCGCCTTCGACAACAGACCCAACACAAGATTCTCCATCTTCCAGCTGTTACTTGCGTAGACAACCGCCTGCGCGTACTCTTGAACGACAAAACCTCCCTGCTTCACCATGACATCGGTGACAACGCCACAGCAACGGGGACAGAGTAGAAGGAGAGACACACCTGATGGAGTCGCCGCCGCCGCCTCGTCAACACCATCCATGAACCCTAACAGTGTCGATCTGAGGGATCGACAGAGACACGATGCCATCAACTCCTAGACGCCGCCATGAAGGACACCGCCGGTGTGGGAGTGGGGTTGAGGCAGATTTATTCGTTCGGGCGCCGCTCCCACCACCCCAACGACGTACCACGACCTACAAATCCAAAACCTAACTACAGAGCGGAGGAACGGGGTCCCCCTCCCTCCTGCCGCCGGAGCAGCGGCCGAAGCGAAAGGGGGCCAGCGCACCGGCTGGTGGAGATCGGAGGAAAAGAGTCGCCTCGCCCTAGTCGCCTGGTGGCGGCGACGGCTAGGGTAGGAAACCTTTGCCTATTCTCTTTGACATGTATATATACGTTTACATCTATTTTTCACCCTCTTTTTCTCAAATCTATTTTTTACTCTGGGTAGAGCAGTTTTGTTATACCAACGTGGATAACTCAGTAGAAGTATAGACCAGTTAAAAAAAAAAGCAGGAGTACTAAGTTAAAAAAGGAAAAGCAGGAGTACAGACTATTATTTTTTTTACCACAGAAAAAGAAGGAGCCCATATTGATTACTTTACTGAAATTATATTGGACATCAGCACCAACATGTACTCTTCTCGGCCGCTTCATTTTTTATTAGAGGGCACTTCTTTTTGTTGGGTGGGGTTGCTACGGTCCGACTCTTGCTATTCCTCCTTCCGAATTGGATCCTAGTTGGCTTCTGAACACTTTTTTTGTTGCCGTACTTTGCAATAGCAACCTAAGGTAGTCTCCTTTTATAGTATAACAAAACGTAGGCTAGTTTGATTGCTACCTAACCTTTTTAGTAAAAAGACATATGCGTTTCTTTATTTTTTTGGGAGAGAAAGACATACGTGTTTTTTTTTGCGGGGAGAAAGACATACGTGTTAACCAAAGATGGTTGAACAATTAGTACGTGACATGTCAAAATATTTGTCCATTGTCATATTTATGTGTAACGCTGCATCTTTTATATCTCAACCGTTAATCTCTAAAACTTGCGGTTAAGATAATTTAATCTATATGGACTAACGTGATGAAATATTCTGATAATCTGTTTGCCTCGCTTTCTTTGATATGTATATATGTAAACATCTATTTTTCATTCTTTATTTATCAAATCTATTTTCAGTCTGGGTAGAAACAGAAGTATTCTGATAATCTCTTTGCCTATTCGCTTTGACATGTATATATACGTTTACATCTATTTTTCACTCTCTTTTTCTCAAATCTATTTTTTAGTCTGGGTAGAGCAGTTTTGTTATACCAACGTGGATAACTCAGTAGAAGTATAGACCAGTTAAAAAAAAGCAGGAGTACTAAGTTAAAAAAGGGAAAGTAGGAGTACAGACTATTAATTTTTTACGGCAGAAAAGGAGGAGTCCATATTGATTACTTTACAGGAATTATATTGGACATCAGCACCAACATGTACTCTTCTCGCACGCTTCTTTTTTTTATTAGAGGGCACTTCTTTTTGTTGGGTGGGGTTGCTATGGTCCGACTCTTGCTATTCCTCCTTCCGAACTGGACTCTTTCCTAGTTGGCTGCTGAACTCTTTTTTTGTTGCCGTACTTTGCAATAGAAACCTAAGGTAGTCTCCTTTTATAGTATAACAAAACGTAGGCTAGTCTGATTGCTACCTAACCTTTTTAGTAAAAAGACATATGCATTTCTTTTTTTTTTTGCGGAGAGAAAGACATACGTGTTAACCAAAGATGGTTGAACAATTAGTACGTGACATGTCAAAATATTTGTCCATGGTCATATTTATGTGTAACGCTGCATCTTTTGTATCTCAACCGTTAATTTCTAAAATTTACGGTTAAGATAATCTAATCTATGTGGACGAACATGATGGCTTATTTGCCTCTTGTTTTAATTAAATAATAATAGATAGTGCACGTGCATTGGACTAAGCTGTAATTCCACCAAGCTTTGGCTTTTGGCCTAAGTTGTTCTAGGGCCACGGCTGGCCTGGCGGATATCCAAAGTTGTAGCTGGGGTCGTACTGAGATGCAGCGGCTACTGCCTGACGAGCTGCAGCTTGGAGGCGAGCTGCCTCCATCCTCCTTTTATACTCGTTCGCCTCCTTCCTGGTTATAACATATCTCCTTTTTGCCTGCAAGTCAAAGAAAGTAGGGGCAGGGAGAGCAATATGGACAGTGCGACGTCTGTCAAAGATTAGTCGATACTAGAGGGACTGTTCATTCTTTTCAACAAACTGATGGCGAACCATAGCATTATAATCCAGATAAGAAGGAGGCAATTCCGTATCATTTTCATGTATGGGTACATCAAGATAATTAGCTACACGAGTTGCATAAATTCCAGTATACAAATCTCCGCTTAAACCATTAAGATGCAACCTTCGTGCAACAATGGCCCACAAGTTATATTGTTTATCACTTAATAACGCACTCTTGAGGACACTAAGATCCGGAAGGCACATGTGACAAGCCTCATCTTTACCATTAATGCATCTACCTACGAAGAGAGCAAAATAATGTATGGAAGGAAAATGAATGCTCCCTATGGTAGCTTGTGTAATTTATCTAGATCCCCCCACAGTGATACTAGCAAGAATGTCTTTATAATCAGATTTGCGAGGTTCACTAACATTGCCCCACTGCGGGAGTTTGCAAGCATTATTAAAATATTCTAAATCCATGGTATATGATTTATCATAAAGATCAAATAAAATAGTGTGAGAATTGCGCGAGGATGTAAATTTAAAGCTTCTCAGAAAGGAACCAGTTAGGTAACGGTATTGCAGGCACTTATCTGACACGAAGCCCTCAAGGTCGGAATTACGCACATACGCGTCAAATTCATCCTTGATACCTGCTTGGACCATAAACTCTTCTGACGGCCATTCACAAGGCCGCACTTGAGCTTCCCTTGGTAGTTCATTGTCCAGCTCACGTTGGTGCTTGCTTCCTTGAGGAACCACCTTGGTACATTTTCCTAAACATTTTTCTTCCTCTGAAAAATTTCTGAAATTTTTAGTGACTCAAAATAAAAGTGAACCAAACTCAACAAGATTGATAGCAACTACTCCCACAAGTGCCTAGAGGCAATATCATGCATTAAAACTACTATGGACCATATAAATTTGACATGAAAGCTCAAGAACAGGGTCACCTAAGCAGCAAAAATTTGCAACAAATAAAGCACTAGAACAAAAACTAATTGGACCATTGGAGGAGTCACATACCGAAGAACAATCCCCCAAAGTAGTTTTATGAATGGAGCTTTGAGCAAGGAGATCGAAAATGGCAGCAAGATGAGCTAGAACACGGGTTTGAGCTATGGGAGGACTTTTTCTGGAGGAAGACGAAGTGAGTGGGTGCAGGAATAAGTGGAGGGGGTCCACGTGGGGCCCACGAGGCAGGGGGCGCGCCCTAGGGGGGTGGGCGCACCCTGGACCCTTGTGGCCATATGGTGAGTCCCCCTGGTGTGTTCTCAGTGCCAGAAATTCTTAAATATTATACAAAAAATCATATTTCAATTTCAGGACATTTGGAGAACTTTTATTTTCGGGGTTTTTTATTGCAAGAATAATTCAGAAAACAGACTGACAATACTATTTTTGCTTTATTTAACCTAAATAAATGAAAGTAAAAGGAGGGTACAAAGAGTTGTGCTTTCTAACTTCATTCATCTCATGCTCATCAAAAGGAATCCACTAACAAGGTTGATCAAGTCTTGTTAACAAACTCTTTCCGAATCGCATGAAACCGGAAAATTTTCGATTAACACTAGGTTACTTCAACGGGGATATGCATGTCCCCAACAATAAGAATATCATATTTCTTCTTGGCAGTAGGAAGAGGTAATTCAAAACCTCCAATAGTAATCGTTGGAATTTTTCCAATAGAATTGATACTGTGGACTTGAGATTGTTTCCTCGGAAAGTGTACCGTATGCTCATTACCATTAACATGAAAAGTGACATTTCCTTTGTTGCAATCAATAACAGCCCCTGCAGTATTCAAAAAGGGTCTACAAGGATAATCGACATACTATCATCCTCGGGAATATCAAGAATAACAAAGCCCGTTAAAATAGTAACGTTTGCAACCACAACAGGCACATCCTCACAAATGCCGACAGGTATAGCAGTTGATTTATCGGCCATTTGCAGAGATATTTTAGTAGGTGTCAACTTATTCAAATCAAGTCTACGATATAAAGAGAGAGGCATAACACTAACACCGGCTCCAAGATCACAGAAAGCAGTTTTAACAATGTTTCTTTTAATGGAGCATGGTATAGTTGGTACTCCTGGATATCCAAGTTTCTTTGGTATTCCACCCTTAAAAGTATAATTAGCTAGCATGATGGAAATTTCAGCTTCCGGTATCTTTCTTTTATTCGTAACAATATCTTTTATATACTTAGCATAAGGATTCATTTTAAGCATATCAGTTAAACGCATGCGCAAAAATATAGGTCTAATCATTTCAGCAAAGCGCTCAAAATCCTCATCATCCTTTTTCTTGGATGGTTTAGGAGGAAAAGGCATGGGTTTCTGAACCCATGGTTCTCTTTCTTTACAGTGCTTCCTAGCAACGAAATCTCTCTTATCATAACGTTGATTCTTTGATTGTGGGTTATCAAGATTAACATCAGGTTCAATCTCTACATTATCACTAGGTTGAGCATCAACATGAACATCATCATTAACATTATCACTAGGTTCATGTTCATCACCAGATTGTGTTTCAGCATCAGAAATAGAAATATCATTAGGATTCTCAGGTGGGTCAACAACAGGTTCACTAGAAGCATGCAAAGTCCTATCATTTTTCTTTTTCCTCCTCTTTGAAGGACTAGGTGTATCAACATTAGTTCTCTGAGAATCTTGCTCAACTCTCTTAGGGTGGCCCTCAGGATACAAAGGTTCCCGAGTCATTTTACCCCTCTAGTCATAACTCTAACAACATTATCATTTTTCTTATTATTTAATTCATTGACCAAATCTTTTTGAGCTTTAAGCACTTGTTCTACCTGAGTGGTAACCATAGAAGCATGTTTACTAATAAGTTTAAGTTCACCTTTAACTCTAGACATATAATCACTCAAGTGTTCAATCCTATAAGCATTACGTTTCAATTGTCTACCAACATAAGCATTGAATTTTTCTTGTTTAACAATAAAATTATCAAACTCATCCAAGCATTGGCTAGCAAACTTAGTAGATGGGATTTCACCCTTATCAAATCTACAGAGAGAATTTACATCTACTACATGTGCCATGTTGTTAAGACCATGTATTTCTTCAATAGGTGGTAAATTCTTAACATCTTCAGCTTTAATACCTTTTTCTTTCATGGATTTCCTTGCCTCTTGCATATCTGCAGGACTGAGAAATAGAATACCCCCTTTCCTTAGAGTTGGCTTAGGAATTGGTTCAGGAAGTGTCCAATTATTATCATTACTCAACATATTATTAAATAGCAATTCATCTTGATCAACAGTTCTTTCCCTGAAAACACAACCAGCACAACTATCGAAGTGGTCTCTAGAAGCATCGGTTAGTCCATTATAAAAGATATAAAGTGTTTCATTTTTCTTGAGAGGATGATCAGGCAAAGCATTAAGTAATCGGAGAAGCCTCCCGCAAGCTTGTGGGAAACTCTCTTCTTCAATTTGCACAAAATTATATATTTCCCTTAAGGCAGCTTGTTTCTTATGTGCGGGGAAATATTTAGCAGAGAAGTAATAAATAATATCCTGGGGACTACGCACACAACCAGGAGTAAGAGAATTAAACCATGTTTTAGCATCACCCTTTAGTGAGAACGGAAATAACTTAAGGATATAGTAGTAACGAATTTTTTCCTCATGAGTGAATAGGGTGGCTATATCATTCAATTTAGTAAGATGTGGCACAACAGTTTCAGATTCATAGCCATAAAAAGGATCAGATTCAACCAAAGTCATTAACTCAGGATCGACAGAGAAATCATAATCCTTATCAGAAATACAGATAGGTGAAGTAGGAAAAGCAGGGTCATCTTTCATTCTAGCATTCAAAGTCTTTTCTGTCAGCTTAGCTAACAGTTTCTTAAGATCATATCTATCCTTTCAAGCAAAAAGATCTCTAGCAGTTTCTTCATCCATAACATAACCCTTAGGTACATCAGGCAATTCATATATAGGGGGAGAATCTTTATCATCACTTTCATCAATATTATCAGTTTCAATAATTTCATTCTCTCTTACCCTAGCAAGTTGTTCATCAAGAAATTCACCTAATGGCACAGTATTATCAAGCATAGAAGTAGTTTCATCATAAGTATCATGCATAGCAGAAGTTGCATCATCAATAACATGCGACATATCAGAATCAATAGCTGGAGTAGGTGTCGCAAGTTTACTCAAAACAGAAGGTGAATCAAGTGCAGAGCTAGATGGCAGTTCCTTACATCCCCTCGTAGTTGAGGGATAAATCTTGTTTCTTTCGTCTTTCAAGTTCCTCATAGTGATCAACAGATATAAATCCCAAGTGACTCAAAGAATAGAGCTATGCTCCCCGGCAACGGCGCCAGAAAATAGTCTTGATAACCCACAAGTATAGGGGATCGCAACAGTTTTCGAGGGTAGAGTATTCAACCCAAATTTATTGATTCGACACATGGGGAGCCAAAGAATATTCTCAAGTATTAGCAGTTGAGTTGTCAAATCAACCACACCTGGAAAACTTAATATCTGCAGCAAAGTATTTAGTAGCAAAGTAGTATGGAAGTAACGGTAACAGTGGCAAAGGTAACAGTAGCAGTTTTGTAGTAATTGTAACAGCGGCAACAAAAAAGTAACTAACCAAAGATCAATATGTGAAAAGCTCGTAGTCATTGGATCAGTGATGGATAACTGTGTTGGATGCGATTCCTCATGCAACAGTTATAACATAGGGTGACACAGAACTAGCTCCAGTTCATCAATGTAATGTAGGCATGTATTCCGAATATAATCATACGTGCTTATGGAAAAGAACTTGCATGACATCTTTTGTCCTACCCTCCCGTGGCAGCGGGGTCCTATTGGAAACTAAGGGATATTGATGCCTCCTTTTAATAGAGTACCGTACCAAAGCATTAACACTTAGTGAATATATGAACTCCTCAAACTACGGTCATCAGCGGGAGTTGTCCCGATTATTGTCACTTCGGTTTTGCCGGATCATAACACATAGTAGGTGACTATTGACTTGCAAGATAGGATCAAGAACTCACATATATTAATGAAAAAACAATAGGTTATGATCTGAATTCATGGAACTCGGGCCCTAGTGACAAGCATTAAGCATAGCAAAGTCATAGCAACATCAATCTCGGAACATAATGGATACTAGGGATCAAACCCTAACAAAACTAACTCGATTACATGATAAATCTCATCCAAACCATCACCGTCCAGCAAGCCTATGATGGAATTACTAACGCATGGCGGTGAGCATCATGAAATTGGTGATGGAGAATGGTTGATGATGACGACAATGACGAATTCCCCTCTCCGGAGCCCCGAACGGACTCCAGATCTACCCCCCGAGAGAGATTAGGGCTTGGCGGCAGCTCCGTATCGTAAAACGTGATGAATCCTTCTCTCGGATTTTTTTCTCCCCGAACGTGAATATATAGAGTTGGAGTTGAGGTCGGTGGATCCACAGGGGGCTCACGAGGCAGGGGGCGCGCCCTCCACCCTCGTGGACAGGGTGTGGGCCCCCTGGTGTTGATTCTTTCGCCAGTATTTTTTATTATTCCAAAAATATTCTCCGTGAAGTTTCAGGTCATTCCGAGAACTTTTATTTCTGCACAAGAATAACACCATGGCAATTCTGCTGAAAACAGCGTCAGTCCGGGATAGTTCCATTCAAATCATGCAAATTAGAGTCCAAAAGAAGGGCAAAAGTGTTTGGAGAAGTAGATACATTGGAGACGTATCAGCACACATCAAGTCTGGCACACAGCATTGCATACACGATAGAACCTATGGCTGAAGCATAGGGAATGACTTCATTTTTTCTCTATCTTCTGCAGTGGTCGGGCATTGAGTCCGACTCAACTTCACACCTTGTAACACAGGCAAGAACCCTTTCTTAGCTTGATCCATTTTGAAATTCTTCAAAACTTTATCAAGGTATGTGCTTTGTGAAAGTCTAATCAAGCGTATTGATCTATCTTTATAGATCTTGATGCCCAATATATAAGCAGCTTCACCAAGGTCTTTCATTGAAAAACTCATATTCAAGTATCCTTTTATGCTATCCAGAAATACTATATCATTTCCAATCAACAATTTGTCATCAAAATATAATATTAGAAATGCTACAGAGCTCCCACTCACTTTCTTGTAAATACAGGCTTCTCCAAAAGTCTGTATAAAACCATATGCTTTGATCACACTATCAAAACGTTTATTCCAACTCCGAGATGCTTGCACCAGTCCATAAATGGATCGCTGGAGCTTGCACACTTTGTTAGCATCCTTTGGATCGATAAAACCTTCAGGTTGCATCATATACAACTCTTCTTCCAGAAATCCATTCAGGAATGCAGTCTTGACATCCATTTGCCAAATTTCATAATCATAAAATGTAGCAATTGCTAGCATGATTCAGACGGACTTAAGCATCTCTACAGGTGAGAATGTCTCATCATAGTCAACTCCTTGAACTTGTCGAAAACCTTTCGCAACAAGTCGAGCTTCGTAGACAGTAACATTACCTTCAGCGTCAGTCTTCTTCTTGAAGATCCATTTATTCTCGATGGCTTGCCGATCATCGGGCAAGTCAACCAGAGTCCACACTTTGTTCTCATACATGGATCCCATCTCTGATTTCATGGCCTCAAGCGATTTCGCGGAATCTGGGCTCATCATCGCTTCCTCATAGTTCGTAGGTTCGTCATGGTCAAGTAACATGACCTCCAGAATAGGATTACCGTCCACTCTGGTGCGGATCTTACTCTGGTTGACCTACGAGGTTTGGTAGTAACTTGATCTAAAGTTACATAATCATCATCATTAGCTTCCTCACTAATTTGTGTAGGAGTCACATGAACAGATTTCTGCGATGAACTACTTTCCAATAAGGGAGCAGGTACAGTTATCTCATGATAACCCACAAGTATAGGGGATCGCAACAGTTTTCGAGGGTAGAGTATTCAACCCAAATTTATTGATTCGACACAAGGGGAGCCAAAGAACATTCTGAAGTATTAGCAGTTGAGTTGTCAATTCAACCACACCTGGAAAACTTATTATCTGCAGCAAAGTATTTAGTAGCAAAGTAGTATGGAAGTAACGGTAACGATGGCAAAAGTAACAGTAGCAGTTTTTGTAGTAATTGTAACAGTGGTAGCGGAAAAGTAACTAAGAAAGGATCAATATGTGAAAATCTCGTAGGCATTGGATCAATGATGGATAATTATGTCGGATGCAATTCCTCATGCAACAGTTATAACATAGGGTGACACAGAACTAGGTCCAGTTCATCAATGCAATGTAGGCATGTATTCCGAATATATCATACGTGCATATGGAAAAGAACTTGCATGACATCTTTTGTCCTACCCTCCTGTGGCATCGGGGTCCTATTGGAAACTAAGGCTTATTAAGGCCTCCTTTTAATAGAGTACCGGACCAAAGCATTAACACTTAGTGAATACATGAACTCCTCAAACTACAGTCATCACCGGGAGTGGTCCCGATTATTATCACTTCGGGGTTGCCGGATCATAACACATAGTAGGTGACTAATGACTTGCAAGATAGGATCAAGAACTCACATATATTCATGAAAACATAATAGGTTCAGATTTGAATTCATGGAACTCGGGCCCTAGTGTCGGTGTACAAAAGTAGGGGCACTCCTTTGTACCCCTTTACTTGTGCACGGGCAGTCGGAGCCGCACGCCACGGCCACACCTAGCAGGGCAAAGGAGGGAAGCCGGAGATAAGCCAAAGGGACAAGACGGTCAAGGCAGCGCCAAGACCAGAAACACCAAAGAGAAAGAGGGCGAGGTGGACCCCCCTGGCAAGGCCCTTGCCAGGGCGGCCTCCGCGGCCCCGGCAAGAGCCTCGCCGGGGCAACTTGCCCAACACCAATAGAGCGAGCCACCCTTGAGCCCATGGGTTCCGACCCAACCAACTACGTTGGAACCAGGGCTCGGGAGGCACCTCCGTGGTGGCACGAAGATCCTCGTCAAGATCATAAACATGTGACATCAGATGAGGACCAGAAGACGGCGACCCTCGGCGGGATCCCAGCCGAGGGAATCCACAAGACCCCCGGCAAGCGCCTTGCCGGGGACGACTCCAACGCCATGACAAGACCCTTGCCGAGGACATCAGCGGGGCCACAGCCAGGCCCGCGTCGACCAAGACTCTGCCACTGTTCGCATGCAACTGCCAGCCCAACCAGTTGGGCAGGCACCTGTGTGGCAACATGCGGCTTCCAAGCCAATTCAGCAAGCACCTGCGTGGTGGCATGCAGATCTTCGTGAAGACCCTACCACCACGCCACCTCAGCTGCCTGCCTGCCTACATGGTGCCACATGCATCGCTGGCCTTGGCGCGTGTCGAAGCAAGGCGAGGCGGCGACGAACGGGATGGGCCCCGTTCCCGCCCCCGATAAAGCTAAGGGACACCTAAGCGATGCATTAAATGCGTCTTGTCCTGTAATACGGGCGATAAGCTCGCGGCATTGTAGACCTTTCCACCTCCTGTGTGCCACTTTGGCGACCCCTTTTGCCTATAAAAGGAGGCCCGAGGCGACCAGGAGAGGGATTCGGCTCTTTTGGGCAAGTTGCACCCCGTAGCTAGCTCAAGAACACAAGAACGCTCAATAGATCCACCAAAGCAGGACTAGGGTATTATGCATCCTCGCGGCCCGAACCTGGGTAAATGATCCGTGTGTTTCCTGTTAGACCTGCTCTTCTCACGACCCCGCGCCCGCCAACCGTAGAAGGGATTCCAGTGATCTCATGGGTGTCGTTTCCACCGACATCCTTTGGCGCGCCAGGTAGGGGGCACAGTCGTGAGAATCTGGTTTAGCAGCCGGCCTAGCAGTTTCTCGTGGCCACGGCTGCCAGAGAAGAAGACGGCCAAGAGAACGACGCCGCCTGCAAGCGCGAAGGGCACCAGTGCAGCGACAGGAAAGCTAAGTCATCCCGAACTTTAAATATTTCCTTTTTATATAAGGTTATTCCCCTCGGAGATCTCGTTCTTTGTATGGAAAACCTGCACGCAAAGGGGCCCTCCCGCAATTGGCAACACCCTTGTTCTGTTTTGAGTCCGCTCAACAGCTCAAGCGGCCACGTCGAGAGTGGCAGGGTAGCCTTCCGCAATTGGCAACGCTCTCGATTCTGACTCGAGTTAAGCTCGACAGTTCGAGTAGCCGCGTTAAGGGAGGTAAGGTGGTTCGCCCGGTGGCAAGCACACCCGGCAGGCCATTGGGGATCCGTCCTCAAGACGCCGCCTTGGGTTTACACGCCGGCAAGCCTACCCGGTTAACGTAGGGTGGACATACAAAGGAAAATCGAACAGGAAAATAATATGCATTGTATCAAACGTACTGTAGAGTTATATTACATAAATTGTTGCCGCGGTTCTAACTAAAGATAGAAATTGTCTTGGTCATGAACCTGCAGCGGCAATGAGAAACGGGGTGCCTAATCCCGGCGCTGGCCCTCCACCCTCTAGATTCTGTCGATGCGGCTGATGATGGGCTTGATACGCTCCTTAAGCGCCGCGATGTCCGCATCCTCCGGCAAGCTCTCCAGCGCAGCTTCGAGTCAAGGTCAGGATTCCAGTGCGCCACCTTGGCGAGGACCTTGGTCATGGCACCCCGGCAAAGCCTCCGGGACTCATCAGCCAGGGAGGCTTGCCGGTTGGAGTGAAGGTGCTCCAGGGCCCCGAGGAAGCCCTCGAAGAATAGGGTCAGCCTGGCGTTGCAGGTCGTGCTGCGATCCGGGGCGTACCTCACGCTTGGCATACCCATGGCGGCCAGCTGCGTGGTGATCCTGCCGGCGACGTCCTCGAGGAGGCTGATCCAGCGATTCTCGCCATCCACAAAATCCTTGTGGTTGGCGGCTTCATTCTTCCGCTGCAGCTTCTTGGCCTCTAGATCCTTGGCCAGGGTCTCGTCCCGAGCTCTGGCCTCTGAGAGCATCTCCTCAAGGCCCTCCAGCTTCAGCTTCAGGTCTTTGATGGAGTTGTTGGCCTCGGAGAGCTCCCCGGCCCTGCTGACGGCCGCTCCCTGCACCTCCGTCAGGGCGCCGTTGAGCGTGTCCTTCTCCTTGGACAGCTTCAGGGCCTGGTCCTTCAACTCGTCCCGCTCCACCTCCAGCTCCTTCACGCTGCCATCGTGGACCAGAGCCTGGGCATCGAGCGCCTCCCTGTTCCTCTGCTCCAACTCTTGGGTCCGCTGCACGACGAGCTTCTCCACCTCCTCAGCCTTGTCGCGGAGCGTTGTGGCAAGCTTCTCCTCGCAAGCGGCAAGGTCCTCCTCCTAGGAGTTCAGCGCGGCCTGGTGCTGGGTTTGAGCGGCCTCGGCTTCGGCGGCCAGGTTCTTCACCGTTTCTTGGGCTTTCTTGATGTCGGCCTGCTTCATGGTGAGCTCCGCATCGCGCTTGGCCAGCTCGCCCTGGGCGGCCTTCAGCTCCTCACAAGCCTGGCGGAACCAAGTCTGCGACTCGGCGACGCGCACCTTGAGGTCCGCCTCCGCCGTGTCCACCATTGCCATCCTGGACTTGTCTTTGTCCAGGCGGGCGCAGTGGAGCGCCTAGAGCTTCCAAAAATTGGCGCCCATGGCCTGGAGAAGCCGCTCCTCCTGAGAACCGTCGCCACTGGTGCTCGGCTCATCAACAACCTCGAGCCTGGCGGCAGCAAGCACCTCCTCGTCGAACACCTCTCCCTCGACGGGCGCCCTTGAGCTCGACGCCCCTGGAAGGTGGACGAAAAGGTCGTCGCCCACCCTCAGATACCTGCCGGAGCCAGAGGCAGCGGAGGAGGAAGGCTGGTCATCAACCACCTCCTCCTCGGCAGCGGCCTTGCAGCCGCCCCGACAGGCCCCTTACCGGCCTCCTCGGCAGTAGCCTTGCCGGGCTCCCCGACAGGCCCCTTGGCGGCGTCCTTAGCAGCACCCTTCGCAGCCTCCTTGGCGGTGATCTTCTCGGCCTCTGCCTCAGCGGCCTTGGCGACATCCTCGATGATGGTGTCTATGTCCTCTGGGTCCGCCGAGGGGGATCTGGATACCGAAGGGGATGAGGCGAGGCCAATACCAAAAATTCAAAAGGAATAGGGACGGAAGGCGAGTAACTTACCCGTGCCGGGCTGTGAAGCAGAGGTCTCCTCCCCGCCAACATTTGGTGCCGAGGCGAAGCCACCAGCGCCCGAGTTCGCCTCCTCCTCCCACTACCAAAAAAAGACACATCCGTGACATTTTGGGCCGAACGAAAATCTTTTCTGTCATACTTATGACACTTCTATGACGATAATTCTGACAAAACACGGTATCATCATAGATGTGGTGGGGTCCTACTTCTATGACAAAAAATCATGACAAAAAATGGGCTTTTCGTCCTGGGCGGGCCGGAGACGCAGCTGCATGACATTCTTTGGGCCGTCCATGACGGAAAAAACCGTGGTAGAAGCGAGGGCGAGGAAAATATCGGGGTGTTCCCGGTTACAGTGGGTGGTCGGGGCTGAGTGATGCGCGTTTCTCTTGTACACGCACGCGCGTGGGTGCGAGGCGTTGGGCTCTAACTGAACCTGAGCGAGGCGTTGGGCTCTAACTGAACCCGAGCGATTGCACTGCAGGCTATGAGTTACGGAACCCGAGCGATCGATCGATGGCTGTTAACTGAAACCGGTCGAGCGATTCCTTCTCTACTGCTGCTAACTGAAGCCGATCGATGCTTCCTCTGGATGAATAGTGAGCGTTGCTGGGGGGTTTGGATGAACAGTTCCCGGTGGGGGTGGATGAACAGGACCCCGTGGCGTGGCCTCTGGATGAACATGACCCCGATCGTTCAAGCCGGTTGGGGCTGGATGAACAGGACCCCGTGGAGGGCATGATGAACAGTAGACGGTGGAGGGCTGGATGAACAGTAGCCCATGGAGGGGTGGTTGAACAGGAGCCCGTGGAGAGGGCTGGTTGAACAGTAGCCGGTGGAGTAGCGCGGTGGAGGCTGGATGAACAGGAGCCCGTGGATGAACATTCGTAGGTGGAGGCTGGAGGAGGTCGACGGTGGATGAACAGTAGCCCGTCGAGGCTGGAGGGGGTCGACGGTGGAGATGAACAGTATCCCATGGAGTCCCGTTTTGCGGTACGCCACACCCCTCCCGATGAACAGGACCCCCGTTTCGACCGTAGCGCTCCAACACAAGTCTGTTTCCTCCGTTTTGCGGTACGCCACACCCCTCCCGATCAACAGGACCCCCGTTTCGATCGTAGAAGGTCTGTTTCCTCTGTTTTATGGTACGCCAGACCCCTCCCGATGAACAGCATCCCGTTTCGAACGTGGCCAGTCGAACACAAGGCCGTTTTCTCCGTTTTGCGGTACGCTAGGCCTCGTTTCCATCGGCTGTTCCGTCCAAGCCCGCCCGATGAACACGACGACGCATTCCATTCTGACCCAGCCGGTTGGCTCCCCATGAACACGATGATGACGCTGTTGCTCCGTTCCGACCCAGCCATGTACACGAGCCCTGGCCATACGTACGCGCGAGTAGGCGTTCGAGACCCCGCCCGTATGTACGTACGTGGCCATATTTACTTTCTTGCACCCTGGCCGCTGTACGTACATGTACATGCTACGTGCGCGCCTCTACTACGACACGTGCGCGCCTCTACATCGACCAGTATGTGCGTAAACGTTCGCGACCAGAATGACAATGCTACGTACACTTCGACCAGGTGGGTCCCGACTGTTAGGCACTTCCTTGCCTGCGAAAATGTAGCTGGTGAGTCCCAGCAGTTAGGGGTGCGGAACATTTTTTTTTGCCCGGACGCACATCCTTGCGTGCGAAGATGTAGCTAGTGGGTCCTAGCAGTCAGGGGGAAATGTTTTTTTCATGAAATACGGTGGCCCGTCCGGTGGGTCCCCGCTGTCAGGTGGAGGAATAATTATTTTGCGCGTAATAAGGAGGCACTTCCTTGCTGCGGCCGTGGACCCAGCTGTCAGCCTCTCCACGTACAGCCCACGTCTGATGGAAGCCATTCCTTGACCACGTTCACCACGCCGCACCGAGAGCACCAGGGCGGTGGACGACGGCAAGGCCTAGGAAGGGGACGACGCGGAGCCGGGGAAGACGCTGCAGTGGAAGCCCGCGCGGAGAGGAGTACGAGGGTTCATTGGTTCGGCCGCGGTGTGAGGCTGCCGTCGCCGCAGGGCCTGGCCAGCGGTGGGAATAGTAGGGGGCGGTGAGGCCTCCGCGGCAGCACAGCCGGCCACAGGAGGCAGGAGCGTGCGGCACGACCAGCGCTGCTTTGGGCGGCTGGAGCAAGAAGACCAGAGGTTGAGGAAGCACTGCAGCCGTTGGATGGACATCATACGGTCACTGGAGCTAGACTCGTTCATATTGACTAAGTTGATAGAGCACTCCGTCCCCGTCAACTTAGTAGGCCCACAAGTCAGCCTCCCACCAGGGTGGGTCCCAACTAGCAGGGGGAGTATTCATTTTTTTGTGCGTAATAAGGAGGCACCTCCGGTGGGTCCGAGCTGACAGCGGGGGGAACGTTTTTTTTGCGAAATACATTGGCCCGTCCGGTGGGTCCCACCAGTCAGGGGGGAAACACTTTTTTCGCCAAATACGGTGGCCCGTCCGGTGGGTCCCTGCTGTCAGGTGGAGGAATAATGATTTTCCGCGTAATATGGAGGCACTTCCTTGCGGCTGCCGTGAACCCAGCTGTCAGCCTCGCCATGTATATTACTCTTCCGATGGAAGACGTTCCTTGACCACGTTGGCCACGCCGCGCCGAGAGCACCAGGGCGGTGGACGACGGCGAGGCCTAGGAAGGGAACAACACGGAGGCAGGGAAGACTTGGCAGTTGTTTCCCACGCAGAGGGGAGTATGACTGTACAAGGGTTACTGGTTCGTCTGCTGTCGCCGGAGAATAACAGCAGGTGTGGGTGATTAGTGGGATGGCTAGGCCAGCGATGGGAGTACGGTGGGGCGGTGAGGCCTGCATGGCAGCACAGCCGGCCGCGGGGTGGAGGGAGCAGGCGGTCCCGCCGGCGCTTGTTTGAGCGGCTGGAGCAGGAAGAGCAGAGATTGAAGAAGCACGATGGCCATTGGATGGACATCCAACAGTCACTGCTTGTGCATCAACCTGTTTTTAGGAAAGCCTCAAATCTGTGGAAAACAGCATACAACCCATCTGCCATTATTTCTCATAATTTACAGCCCATTTGCTAATTCTTAAGGTTTTTTTGGAGCCTATATTCTTTTTGTTAGCATTACAGCCCATATTGTGGCCACGGTTAAAATATTATACGAAATTTTGCATAATTCGTTGCGGTCCGAACTGTTTTTAATCCCGAAATTTCGAGTCACATTCAAACTGATTTTAAAAATAAATGTATATCAATATAAAATCCAACAAACGGTCCACGCATAAAAATTAATGCAATTTAAAATCTCGAAATGAAAAAAAGAAATTTGAAACTAATTGCCGGTTTGATGTGTTTTAAAAATGTACAGCCCATTTCTCATTACTGATAGGCCATTTTCTCGGCCAGCCGAATGAAGCTCTCCTCGTCTTGAAAGATTTGCAGCCCAACAAGCCTGACAAAGCGACTTACTTGGCAAATCACAAAAAAACTGGGCTGTGGCCGTGGACCCAGCTGCGGCTGTGGACCCAGCTGTCAGCCTCTCCATGTACAGTACTCTTCCAATAGAAGTCGGTCGTTGACCACATTGACCACGCGGCGCCGAGAACACCAAGGCGGTGGACGACGGCGAGGCCTAGGAAGGGGACGACGTGGAGCCGGGGAAGACGCGGCAGTGGATGCCCACGCGGAGAGGAGTACGAGGGTTCACTGGTTCGGCTACGGTGTGAGGCTGCCGTCGCCGCAGAATAACAGGGGATGTGGGTGAGTAGTGGGATTACCTGGCGAGCGGTGGGAGTAGTAGGGGGCTGTGACGCCTCCGCGGCATCACAGCCGGCCACGGGAGGCAGGAGCACGCGGCACGACCGGCACTGGTTTGGGCGGCTTTAGCAAGAAGACCAGAGGTTGAAGAAGCACTACTGCCGTTGGATGAACATCGTACGGTAACTGGAGCTAGAATCGTTCATATTGACTAAGTTGACAAAGCCCTCCGTCCCCGTCAACTTGGTAGGCCCAGAAGTCAGCCTCCCACGATGCTGGGTTCCAGCTGGCAGGGGGAGTATTCATTTTTTCGTGCGTAATAAGGAGGCACTTCCTTGCGTGCGAAGATAGCTGATGGGTCCGACCTGTCAGCGGGGGGCACGTTTTTTTGCAAGATACAGAGACCCTTCCGGTGAGTCCCAGATGTCAGGTGGAGGAATCAAAGACTTGAGAAGGCGTGCAGAACAAGCTAGTGTACCTGTAAAGAGACGTTGCTGAGTTTTAGAAAAAAGAGAGACGTGCTCCTGTAGCTGGTTCGAATCCAAACCTAGACTATGACTATATTTGGTGCTATGCTACTCTGCAAGTAATGAAACTGACATATCCAACGTTCACTTCTCCTCTTCTCTACTTACTCTGCCTAGCATCAGAAGCTCTGGCCGCAGCACCCATGTCTGCTGGCTGCTCGTCCACCTGCTCTTCCGCAGGCAACAACCAAATATGCGCCAAGTCGCCACCCGTACCATCACCTGTGGGTCTCATCACACCCCCGCCGGCACGCGCACCGCAGCTGGTTGCTCATCGCAACCCGCTGCCATTAGTGTGGTGCCACTGCTGCAAATCACGCAGAGTCATCCGTCGCGTCTCAACCACAATCCTCAAGCCTGGCCGAGTCTTCTACAAATGCCCGAATCATGGGGTAATAATATGTTTAAGTGTTGTTCTGCTACTTTCAGTTGCTGATTTTTTTAATAGTTTGGTTGATGATCTTCCAATTTGATTCGTGCAGAAAAGGGAAGATTCGTGTGATTTGTATTTCTGGAAAGTTGCTAATGTGGGGGAGTGCAACTACGCTGATTATTTGGTTAGCCGAGGAATCCCAATACCAGTAGGTTGGGTTGTTGGACAAGTAACTGAAGGAAAGGCAGAACAGGAAGATGCAGAGGAGAAGGTTAAAGATGCAGTTCCTCTGATCATGGCCAAGCAACAGCTGCTGAACGGCCTTGACAACAATGAGGAGATGAAAGAGCTTGTGAAGATAATGGGCAAAATCGATGTGCTCTGTAGGATCATTGTCTCTTTATTTGTAGTGTATGTAGCACTCGTGATGTATTCAGTGGCTATGACATGAGCACTTTGCTGAAACTAGTAATGAATGAAACCTGTGTAGCAGGCTGGGCGTAGTGTTGTGAACATCTAATGATTTCTATTAACGGAAATCAGAGGGTATCCCCTTTTGCTCATATATAAATAAATAGCAGAGGCCCTTTTGGTAATAAATAAATAAATTAGCAGAGGACCTGTCGGGTCAGCTTTGTTCTCATTCGAAGACGTCGAGCAAATTGGAGTCCAACAACAAACTATGTCATAAAATTCAAGTTTCACAGCAAAATATGAGTACAACTAAACAACAATGTCATCATGTTTTAGTCGTCATACAATCACCAAACACAAATCAGCATACATAACAAGTGATGTTCTCACAGGAAAATACTAAACAACATGTTCATCAGGTTTCAGTTGTCATAGCAAACACAATTTCACATAGTAGATAAAAAACGTCTTCTGACATGCAAATACGACAAAAGCAATGTAATCATCATCCGCAGGAGCAGCGTCAACATCTTCGCCATGTGTATCAGTCTAAATCGTAATTCCCCATGGTGTCATCTTCTTCTTCGTCCTCAACGTCCTCGAATGTTGGTTTCTTCTTGATCAACTCTTGTATGTCCATAGCACGACAGGCAATCTTTTCACCGACGTCATTGACTTGATGGTTCTCAAAGAAATTAGGAACATTTGTGTTATCTTGTACATCAGGAGCAGTGTAAGCATCATCTTGTTGTGCAACTTCATTAAACGAATTCCTCTGCTCAAACCTTTGCACTACTCTCTAGTCATCGCTATGTGCAAATGTGTCTTCGAAGAAAAATATCTGTGTTGCTTGATTTGCCAAAATAAAAGGCTCATTGGTCTGGTACGCCGCCTTGACATTGATGGATTTGAAATAATCATCAGCTCTGGGTTTTGTGATCCTGGAAAACAGGTTATACCAACGACAGCACAACAGAACCACACACCGATGATCCTCGAAACTAGAGATATACTACAACTGAACAATGTCTGTTATGTTAGCATACATTTCAGTTGTCTCTTTGTCATACGTATCCGTGCTCATGATGGCACTGTTTTGTGTCTTCCTGCCTTCGTCTCGTGCTAGGGTGTTGCAGCGCACATCTCCAACAATGCAAGATTCATAATGTCTTACCCGAGTATCTGGACCCATTGCTAGTGAGTAACGGGCATCATCAACTGCCTGCCCATCCTCCCGCATCTTCTTAACCTATGGTTAGAAAATAGACAAGCTGATCATCTTATGTACTCAATATATTAAAAAAACTGACAGTGCAATTCAAAAGCTTACATGGCTCTTGAACCATTTCGCAAATCCTGCCATAACCAGTTTGTCAATGTTTCCTGGATTTTGCGGTAGTAACTCCTTTTTGTAGATACTGCACAACATAGTGATCGCATCAAACATCTAAATATATAAGAATATGCTGCAAGTTTAGTAGATTACGATGTATAAGCTGCAGTACTTAGCACTTACTTGATATAAGGTAGTATCTCAGGACAGTTATTCAACAAATACCAAACCATTTTGTCCAAATCTTTTGGTTTGTCCTCTTGTCGACTCTTCCCTATAACTCGAACAGAATAATCGAAAACATTGAGCCCGGGATGGTCTTCATCCACGTCTTTGCTAAGCTGACCAACTATTTCAATGTATTTTGAGTAGAATGTCAATGCTTCTGTAGCAATGTAGGCCTCTGCAATGGAACCCTCGGGTCTAGCTCTGTTCCTAACATAACCCTTGAAAGAGCCTAGCCGCGTTTCCATAGGGTACATCCAGCCATACTGTACTGGAACTCCAAGTAGTGCCTCATCAGGTAGATGAACAGCCAAATGCACTATCACATCAAAGAAGGCTGGAGGATATATCTTCTCAAGGTCGCATAGATAGTTGGTATCTTGTCTCTAAGACGCTCGAAAGCATCTATCCTGATGAGTTCCCTGAAGAATTGTCCCAACTCTGCAACTGCTCTGTATAAGTCAGGGCGGCCCAATCCTCTAAGGATAACAGGTTAAACCCTTTGAAGTAGGACGTGGAAGTCATGAGTTTTCAACCCTTGTACCTTGTCTCCATCTGCACTGACTCTCCTTTCAGGGTTGGAAGCAAATCCATGTGGGGATCTCACACGTGACAGGACCTTGCAGAATTCTTTTCTTTTTACCTTGCCCAAGGCGTATACAGCTGGTGCCATATCCCGTGGTTTACCTTCATCTTGCACCTGCAAATCCTTTCTGATACCCAGGTGTGTAAAATCAATCCTAGGTTTTAAGGTATCTTTCTTCTTGCCATCAATATTAAGAAGTGTGCCGGTAATGCTGTCACATATATTTTTCTCGATGTGCATCACATTAAGATTATGCCGCAGATCCAAATCTTTCCAATACTCCAAGTCCCACAAAGTGGACCTGCGGGTAAACAATAATCTCTCTTCTGCCCTGCCACGCTTCCTTTTCCCGCTACCATTATCAGGATGGTTTCCTGGTGTAATATGCCTGACCTTCTCTAATTCCAGTTGCAACTCATCAGCGGTGAGCCTCTTTGGCGCATCACGGTTTTCATGCTTTGCATTGAACACATGTCTTCGGTATTTTCTAGGATGCGGCTTGTCCTTGGCAAGGAAACGGCGGTGTCCAATGTAACAGATCTTGCTAAGTATTGCGTATGACAACGGATTCCTGTCACAGCGAACACATGCATTGTAACCATGTGTCGTTCGCCCTGACATAGTGTCCAAAGCCGGATGATCATGGATGCACCAAATTGTAACAGCACGCAGAAAGAAATCAGCTGGTGGGCTGCTATATTGGCCTCGAGTGAGAACACCGCTCCATAGCTGTTGAAGTTCCTCCACAAGAGGCTCCATGAACAAATCAAAATCCTTCCCAGGACTTTTTGGACCTGGGATGAGCAAGGCCATCATGTAGTTTGATTCTTTGGTGCATACATTTGGAGGCATGTTGTAAGGGATAACAAGCACTGGCCACATGCTATATGTGGCGCTCTGGTGGCCAAATGGGTTAAATCCATTTGATGCTAAGCCAAGTCTAATGTTTCTCGGGTCAGCAGCAAACGCTTCGTGCCTCTGATTGAAGCTTTTCCACTCACTACCATGTGATGGATGGCTCATTACATTCTGATCTCTGAAATCCTGGTTCCTAGAATGCCACAATACATCCTCTCTTGTTTCAGCATCATGAAACAACCTCTGCAATCTTGGTGTAATTGGAAAATGTCTCAGAACATTATGAGGAATCCTCTTCACAACATTGCCATCTTTCCATCTTGATGATTTGCATTTCAGGCATTCACTTAAGTTGGCATAATCCTTCCGGAACAGAACACAATTATTCTTACAAACATGGATCATATCATATCCAATTCCAACTGCATGAAGGAAATTCTTCATTTTACTGTAGGTGTGTGGCAGCTCAGACGCACTTCGGAAAGCTTTGCGGAAAGCAGCCAACATCGCATCGAATGATTTGTTGGTCATCGGCTCAGATGTCTTCACCTGAAGAAAGGTGACCATAGCTGAGAATACTGACAGCTTATTTCCTGGGGTGACAGCCACGTTGCATTGTTCCAACATGCGGGCCCACCGTTTTTCTTCTGCAGGTGAAACTTCACGGAATGCACGAGCATTTCGTAGCATTGTTTCAATGTTGCTCAAACTCACTGGCTCCGCCACCACCTCCTCCTCCTCCTCTTCCACCTGAGCATCAGGCAGATCAAGATGGTGATCTGCTGCTTCCACGTAGTCAATAACATTGACGTTCACAGCTTCACCATGATGAACCCACCTAGTATATGTGACCGACATCCCATAAAAGTGTAGATGATTTTGCACAGTTGACTGGGGTCTTGTAAGTGAATTCATACAACTGCTACACTGGCATAACACATCTGATTTCGGACCACCGTACTCAGCTCTGATAAAGTTCATGAAGTTTTCAAACCCCTCGACATATGCAACGGAGAATCTTCGAGCAGAAGTTATCCAAGTCCTGTCCATCTGTTAGACATACAAATTAGCTCTTCTACTAGATATTCTAGGAAAAACATATATGCTTTTTTATGAAGTCAAGAAGAAAATAGGTAGGTCGATTGCTAAAGCTATGGCAAGATATTTGGACCAGCAGATCTAAGTAACGAAATATATGTAAAGCTAATTTAGCAAACAAATTTGAGTGCTAAATTATGGCAGGCTATTTCAGCAGTCAATGAGGCTGAGCACACAGCAATCGAACTATCGAAGGCCATCGCAGCAACAAAGATCGAGTATAAAACGGTGTAGAGCTATTTCACCTAACAGATTGGCTACTAGACCATGGCAATCTACATCACAATAAATAAATGGCAGGATATTTTAGCAACTAATCGGCCTTGGCATGCCATCTCAGCTAAGCAGATTGAGTGCAGAACAGGGCAAGGAAGCTTCTTAAGCAGAGCATATTGACTGTAAAAATACTTCGGCAAACAGTGAGATTAACAGCGTCTATCAGCTAACATTCAACGCTACACCGACATGCACGGGGCCTCAGTCTAGAATGCGAGTACCGTGGGAGAAGCTGACCGCCATGCGTCTCCACATGAACGTCCCCAGCGGTGGCGGCGCTGACCGCCGTGCGCCTCCACAAGAACGTCGCCAGCGGTGGCGGCACGGCTAGATGACGGCAGTCTACGAGAGCGTACTGTGGGTGCGAGAGGATCGCCGTGCGTCCCCTCGACGAACCGCAGCGCCGACGTATCGGCGTGGCGGGGAGGGCGGCTTTGGCGGAGCGAATGGAGTGGTGGGGGACGGGGGGAGGGGGGTTTGGGGAATATTATTGGCTAGTTGGCCGAAGGGCGGTTGAATCTAGGATTTGGGGGGAATTTTTGGGTGGGGGGAGGATTTTCGCGCGGTGGGCGGGGGGAGTTTGGCGCATGGTCGGTTTCTCCAAGTGCAGTCCCACGTGTCAGTGAAGAGGCAAGCCGAAGCGCGTTCCATTGGCATGAGCCGTGTGCAGGACTGAACGTGTGTGGGGTGCAATGCGACCGCGACAGGGGTGCTGTGAGCGTACCGCCTTTTTTCCTTTTAAACTAGGTGCTTCGCCCCCTCAAAAAAAAACTTGTTGCTTCGCGAGATCCATCGATACTACAACTAGTAATCCGGTAATCCCGACTAAAACGGCGCGGCTGGGTCTTTTCCCGCGCGATATGCTGGGAGGTTGGCTTAGTTGGGTTTTTTAGGATGAGTAATGCTACACCTACGTAGTCCCAGTTACGTAATTAACATAATGTGAAACGTGTGAGCAGTTGATTGTAGATTAGGGGGAGGGAGGGGCGCACCACCATGAAAATCAGGGGTGGAGAGAGAGTGGCAATTTACGTTAACCCTTTCGTAGGTTCCCGTAGATGTAGAAAAATGTGAAATGCGTGAATGTGCATTTGCAGATAAGGCCTTCCCTTATTCATCCTTCTCTCCCTCAAGATCTTAATCTTCCGTGCAACGCACGGGCATCTTGCTAGTACTCCTACAATATACTATATTATTGTGAAAGTTCAGATACACCGGCCGAGATTAATGCAAACACGGCAGATTTTCATTACATTTCGAACTTTTATACGACGGAAAAATAAAAGAAACCCGACCCTAAACCTATTCTACGGCGGCGACCGACGTCCTCCATCTACGATCTCCATGTACGGGGGCGGGGTTCAAGACCCGTGAAGTGAAGGTGCGGTCTCCGGCGAGGAAAAGTAGAACACGGGAGATGGACCGGCCAGTTGGCACACCATGCCCTGCCGCCTCCCATGCCCTACTCATCCTCGGAGGAGTCCCCGACCTCGGTGGTGCCGGACGTTGGATGGCGGCAAGTAGGACGCGTGGCTGATGGTGCTCCCGTCGTCGGCCGCCAGTGTGGCCACCGCTTGTGCGGCGACTTGAGCGAGGGCGGCGACCTCGAGCTTCATCCCCGAAGACAAGCTCTCCCGCAGAGCATTCGCGCTTGCGGTCATGGCGGATGTGGTGCCAGGTAGGAGGACGATGTGCTATGGTGTGGAGGTTAGCTGGGTGTTGCCGCTTTAAGTAGTGCACTCCGGTGAGGCCAAACTACCTGGTGCGCCATTAAGTCGCCGGAGTTGGTTCCTCGGGCACCGAGCCTCTTAACGACGGCATACGGACGGATGACATGAATGCGGGCAGCTGGCGCCAGCTGGGAACGCACCGCACGACGGCGCGAGGGACGAGGGTTTTTTGTGTGCCAGGGTAGCCAGCTGCGGTCGTGGCAACGTTGGAGATGCCCTTTGATCACATGCGATCGACGCATGTCATTGAAAAAGCAAGACGACCCGGCATGGTCTCAGGTCCTGAGGATGCAGTTGGCCGCGCGACACCACTCCGCGGACGCGTCCCGATGCCCCGTGCATCCTCGATGAGCCAGGTGTTGGGGTATGTTTGGATTGTGGCAAAAGTGCACCATACCAAAATTTTGGTCATGACCCAAAGATTGGTCTTTGTTTGGATGGTTGCCATTTTTTTTGAGGTTTTGGTCATGACCCAAAAATGGATGGTTGCCATTTTTTTGGCATGCCAATGAACTCTAGCCAACTCTAGTTCATTTTTCTTGCCGATGTCGGCCAAATCATGGGCAACCAAAACCTTAACCAAAAATTTGGCTACCCAATGCTTTCATGGGGCAACCTTGGGCACAAACCAAACATACTAGCTGTTGGTCGTGCCACAACACTAACGCCACCCTCGGCAC
Source organism: Aegilops tauschii subsp. strangulata (assembly GCF_002575655.3). Lineage (NCBI taxonomy): Eukaryota > Viridiplantae > Streptophyta > Magnoliopsida > Poales > Poaceae > Aegilops > Aegilops tauschii. The sequence goes on along the minus strand of NC_053040.3, from coordinate 46,173,420 downwards.
ACTGAAACCGACCGTGTCTAGCGATGATGAGCGTGTCGCTCACCGCGGTCGCCGTGTCCAGAGGCGGTGCTGGAGCTGCGCCGCATTGTTGGCCCCCACGAACCACATGAACGGTTGCCGGTGGCGAGCTAGGAGGTCGTGAGCCAACTCCTCCATTGGACTAGTTGTGCTATGTCATCCCGACAGGTGTGCCCCACATGTCGGTTTCCCTATTTTCCCGGCCATATTCGAGCGTCAGTGCTCCGGGTTGCGCATTAGGCCTTTCACTATGTAGGCCAAGCGAGACAACTCATTGTTTATTTTAGCCAGTCAAGTATAATCATGTGCCGTTTGCTTATTTCTCATTCATCTCCAACCCTCTTCTCGATCGATCATGTCGCCCTCCGGTCGAGTCCATCCTCCCGCATGCCTCATTTGAACATTCTGACTAGTATCATTCGCATGTGGGCCTAGACCATGCTTGTATTTCCAATGTTTATTTGTAATTTGTCCGACATGCATACAAACAAACGGTTCGTTTGAAGTTTCACTTTGCCTCCACTACGTGTCGCTTCGCGTCTTAGTTTGGAGGAGAGAGATGTGAAAAAGTAAGGGGAGTGAGCTCTCATGCAAGAGCCTAGCTATATACGCATTCCTAGTTAAATACGTACAATAAATATGAAGAAAGAGATGGAAAAAAGTACTAATACAATAGCCAACCTTATAATTTTTTTGCGGGAAATAGCCAACCTTATAGCCCGCACTACTGTATGAGTGCATATAATAGATGATGGCTATAGATGACATGGCAGTTCCTTATAGCCATCGATTGGCTATATTATTAACCATGCTCTAATGCGTTTTTCAAAAAAACATTTGACTATTGACACGATTAATAGTACATGAGATGTATAATGTGAAAATTATATCATTGGTAGCTCCTTTCACATACGTATCCCTGCCTTACCCACCCTTTCGGTCACTTACTGGCGGACCCCATGCTTACTAGGCCCCGCATGTCAGTTACTCAATGGGTTCGGCCACGTCAGGGGATCGTCATCCGTAGTATACTCCCTCTGTTTTCATTTACTCCGCATAAAATGACGGGGGTGGGGGAGGGGGAGGGACGTCGGTTTGCTCTCAACTGCGGTCCCACAAGCGAGCGAAAACGCAAGACAAAGCGCGTTCCATTCGGTGAGCGATGTGGAGGGTCCAGCGTGCCGGGCTGTGATACGTCTCCAACGTATCTATAATTTTTGATTGTTCCATGCTATTATATTATCTGTTTTTGGATGTTTATGGGCTTTATTAAACACTTTTATATTACTTTTGGGACTAACCTATTGACCCAGAGCCCAGTGCCAGTTTCTGTATTTTCCCTTGTTTCAGTGTTTCGCAGAAAAGGAATATCAAACGGAGTCCAAACGGAATGAAACCTTCGGGAGAGTTATTTTTGGAACGGAAGCAATCTAGGGGACTTGGAGTGCACGTCAGGGAATCAACGAGGAGAGCACGAGGTAGGGGGGCACGCCCACCCCCCTGGGCGCGCCCTCCACCCTCGTGGGCCCCTCGTGGCTCCCCTTACCGACTTCTTTCGCCTATATATTCCCATATACCCTAAAACCTTCGGGGAACAGAATAGATCGGGAGTTTCGCCGCCGCAAGCCTCTGTAGCCACCAAAAACCAATCGGGACCCTGTTCCGGCACCCTGCTGGATGGGACAACCCTCACCGGTGGCCATCTTCATCATCCCGGCGCTCTCCATGACGAGAAGGGATTAGTTCACCCTCGGGGCTGAGGGTATGTACCAGTAGCTATGTGTTTGATCTCTCTCTCTCGTGTTCTTGATTTGGCACGATCTGGAGATATCGCGAGCTTTGCTATTATAGTTGGATCTTATGATGTTTCTCCCCCTCTACTCTTTTGTAATGGATTGAGTTTTCCCTTTGAAGTTATCTTATCGGATTGAGTCTTTAAGGATTTGAGAACACTTGATGTATGTCTTGCGTGGGATACCGGTGGTGACAATGGGGTATTCTATTGATTCACTCGGTGTATGTTTTGGTGATCAACTTGCGGGTTCCGTGACCTTGGGAATCTGTGCATAGGGGTTGGCATACGTTTTCGTCTTGACTCTCCGGTAGAAACTTTGGGGCACTCTTTGAAGTTCTTTGTGTTGGTTGAATAGATGAATTTGAGATTGTGTGATGCATATCGTATAATCATATCCACGGATACTTGAGGTGACATTGGAGTATCTAGGTGACATTAGGGTTTTGGTTGATTTGTGTCTTAAGGTGTTATTCTAGTACGAACTCTATGATAGATCGAACGGAAAGAATAGCTTCGTGTTATTTTACTACGGACTCTTGAATAGATCGATCCGAAAGAATAAATTTGAGGTGGTTTCATACCCTACAATAATCTCTTCGTTTGTTCTCCGCTATTAGTGACTTTGGAGTGACTCCTTGTTGCCTGTTGAGGGATAATTATAAAGCAGAGCATATTGACTGTAAACTACTTCGACAAACAGTGAGATTAACAGCGTCTATAAGCTAACATTCAGCGCTACACCGACATGCACGGGGCCTCAGTCAAGAATGCGCGTACCGTGGGAGAAGTTGACTGCCATGCGTCTCCACACAAATGACGCCAGTGATGGCGGCGCTGACCGCCGTGCCCCTCCACAAGAACGTCGCCAGCGGTGGCGACGCGGCTAGAGGACGGCAGTCTACGAGAGCGTACAGTGGGAGCGAGAGGATGACCGTCCGTCCCCTCAACGAACCGCGGCGCCGACGTATCGGCGTGGCGGGGAGGGCGGCTTTGGCGGAGCGAATGGAGTGGAGGGGGACGGGGGGAGGGGGGTTTGGGGAATATTATTGGCTAGTTGGCCGAAGGGTGGTTGAATCTAGGATTTGGAAGGAATTTTTGGGTGGGGGGGAGGATTTTCGCGCGGTGGGCGGGGGGAGTTTGGCGCATGGTCGGTTTCTCCAAGTGTAGTCCCACGTGTCAGTGAAGAGGCAAGCCGAAGCGCGTTCCGTTCGCGTGAGCCGTGCGCAGGACCGAACGTGTGTGGGGTGCAATGCGACCGCGACAGGGGTGCTGTGAGTGTACTGCCTTTTTATTACATTTCGTAGGTTCCCATAGATGTAGAAAGATGTGAAATGCGTGAATGTGCATTTGCAGATAAGGCCTTCCCTCATTCATCCTTTTCTCCCACAAGATCTTGATCGTCCGTGCAACGCACGGGCATCTTGCTAGTACTCCTACAATATAATCCCTCCGTTCCATAATGTAGCGCATATAGATTTTCTACAAAGTCAAACTTTATAAACTTTGACCAAGTTTATAAAGAAAACTATTTATATCTACAATACCAAATGTATATAATATGAAAGTCTGTCTTGTGATGTATATAAGCACATGTATTTGGTATTCTAGATGTATATGATTTTCTCTACAAACTTGGTCAAAGTTTATAAAGTTTGACTTCTAGAAAAATCTATATGCGCTACATTGTGGAACGGAGGGAGTACTATATTATTGTGAAAGTTCATATACACCGGCCGAGATTAATGCAAGCATGGCAGATTTTCATTACATTTTGAACTTTTATAGGACAGAAAAATAAAAGAAACCCGAACCTAAACCTATTCTACGGCGGCGACCGACGTCCTCCATCCGCGATCTCCATGTACGAGGGCGGGGTTCAAGACCCGTGAAGTGAAGGTGCGGTCTCCGGCGAGGAAAAGTAGAACACGGGAGATGGATCGGCCAGTTGGCACACCATGCCCTGCCGCCTCCCATGCCCTACTCATCCTCGTATGAGTCCCCGACCTCTGCGGTGCCGGACGTTGGACGGTGGCAAGTAGGACGTGTGGCTGACGGTGCTCCCGTCATCGACCGCCAGCATGGCCACCGCTTGTGCGGCAACTTGAGCAAGGGTGGCGACCTCAAGCTTCATCCCCGAAGACAAGCTCTCACGCAGAGCGTTCGCGCTTGCATTCATGGAGGATGTGGTGCCAGGTAGGAGGACGATGTGCTATGGTGTGGAGGTTAGCTGGGTGTTGCCGCTTTAAGTAGCGCACTCCGGTGAGGCCAAGCGTCCTGGTGCGTCATTAAGTCACCGGAGTTGGTTCCTCGGGCACTGGAGGGATGACATGAATGCGGGCAGCTGGCGCCGGCTGGGAATGCACCGCGCGACGGTGCGAGGGACGACGGTTTTTGGTGTGCCAGGGTAGTCAGTTGCGGTCGTGGCACCGTTGGAGATGCCCTTTGATCACATGCGATCGACGCATGTCATTGAAAAAGCAAGACAACCCGGCATGGTCACAGGTCCTTAGGATGGAGTTGGCCGCGCTCCACCACTCCGCGGACGCGTCCTGGCGCCCCGTGCATCCTCGACGAGCCGGGTGTTGGGGTGTGTTTGGATTTTGGCCAAAGTGCACCATACCAAAATTTTGGTCATGACCCGAAGATTGGAGTTTGTTTGGATGGTTGCCATTTTTTTGGCATGCCAATGAACTCTAGCCAACTCTAGTTCATTTTTCTTGCCGATGTCGACCAAATCATGGGCAACCAAAACCTCAACCAACATTTTGGCTACCCAATGCTTTGATGGGGAAACCTTGGGCACAAACCAAACATACTGTTGGTCGTGCCACAGCAATAACGCCACCCTCGGGACACTAAAACCGACCGTGTCTACCAAAGATGAGCGTGTCGTTCACCGCGGTCGCCGTGTCCAGAGGCGGTGTTGGAGCTGCACCACATTGTTGTCCCCCACGACCCACATGAACGGTTGCCGGTGTCGAGGAGGTCGTGGGCCAGCTCCTCCATTGGACTAGTTTGCGCTACGTTGTCCCGACAGGTGTGCCCCACATGTCGGCTTCCCTGTTTTCCCGGCCATATTCGAGCATCAGTGCTCCGCGTTGCGCATTAGGCCTTTCACTATGTAGGCCAAGCGAGCAACTTATTGTTTATTTGAGCCATTCAAGTATAATAATGTGGCGTTTGCTTATTTCTCATTCCTCTCCAAACCTCTTCTCCATCGATCATGTCGCCCTCCGGTCATGTCCATCCTCCCGCATGCCTCATTTGAACATTCAGCCGAGTATCATTCGCATGTGTGCCTAGACCATGCTTGTATTTCCAATGTTTTGTAATTTGTTCGACATGCATACAAACAAACGGTTCGTTTGAAGCTTCACTTTGCCTCCACTACGTGTATGCCCCGACACATGTTGACGAGATCGATTGATGTTCAGAGATCAATTGCGTGTCGTCCAAGGAGATAAAGGTTTGGTCTGTTTCTATGATAGAAATGACCCGCGAGGGGGGGGTGGTCTATGGGGATCAGAGGGAGTATATTGTACGTTCATAAGCGAAACGAACGTACTGTACCCTCCCTAGTCCTCTTTCAATCGATCTCCGGACCCCGAGATGAAATCGAGAGAGAACGAGTGGGGGCATGTGTGATACCCAAGGCGGATTCAAAATTTTGAACCGGTGATCATAGCATCCGCAAATCATATATAAAGGGTATTCAATGTTCGTTTCGTTTTTGAACGTACAATATACTCCCTCCTATCCTTTGTAGTTTACATATAAGTTTTATGTGTAGTCAAAGTATCTCTACTTTGATAAAAAAGTATCAACATTCAACAACGCCCAATCAATATTGTTAGATTCGTACGTACTCCTAGATTTGTACCCGAGATGGTTTCCAATTTGTTTTCAACCACGTGAATGTGCTTGTTCTCACGCATGCTCTTCCTACAAGGATTTCGCCACGTATAGCCAGTCCAATAGTAACTTTTTTAAGCTCCCTGTCCAATAGTACTAGTGGAGTACTGACAACATCTGTACTAGAGTATGCAGTGCTCATAGTTGTACTCCCTCCTTCCATTTATATAGGGCCTATGTGGAGGAGAGAGATGTGAAAAAGTAAGGGGAGTGAGCTCTCATTCAAGAGCCTAGCTATATACGCATTCCTAGTTAAATACTACAATAAATATGAAGAAAGAGATGGAGAGGAGATGGAAAAAAGTACTAATACAATAGCCAAGCTTAATTTTTTTTTTGTGGGAAATAGCCAAACTTATAGCCCACACTACTGTATGAGTGCATATAATAGATGATGGCTATAGATGACATGGCAGTTCCTTATAGCCATCGACTGGCTATATTATTAACCATGCTCTAATGCGTTTTTCAAAACCGCATTTGACTATTGACAAGATTAATAATACATGAGATGTATAATGTGAGAATTATATCATTAGAAGCACCTTTCACATACGTATCCCTGCCTTACCCTCCCTTTCGGTCACTTACTAGCGGACCCCACGCTTGCTAGGCCCCGCATGTCAGTTACTCAGTGGGTTCGGCCATGTTAGGTGATCCTCATCCGTAGTATAACCCCTCTGTTTTTATTTACTCCCCATAAAATGACGCGGGCGGGGGAGGGGGAAGGACGTCGGTTTGCTCTCAACTACGGTCCCACAAGCGAGCGAAAATGCAAGACGAAGCGCGTTCCATTCGGTGAGCGACGTGGAGGGTCCAGCGTGCCGGGCTGCAACACGAAAGCGACAAGAGCGATGTACAGTCAAAACCGATTGACCAGTTGTCACCGAAACCACTATTCACACCAGAACCTTCGATGCTCGGACTACGCCAGCCACTGCCGTAAAACCACATCTAATCTCCATCCCCTTCCCCCACCTTTCGATCCCCTAGCCCGCATCAAGCGTACCCTAGTTCACCGGAAAGCCATGGTGCGCCGCAAGATCACGTACTACAAGATGCTGACGCCGAGCACCGCGCAGAAATCGCGACGGCGGTCGGCGCCGCAAACCTCCGTTCCCAAGCTCGCTTTGTAGCGGGCCAATCCCCGAGTTCTCTGGAGCGAAGCTACAAGGAGGAGGAAGCCGATCCAATGTTCATGGCGGAGGTCGCGGCGCAGAAGGCCCCCGATGGGTATGAGACAATGGACGTCGACTTCGTGCCGGCGTTCGAGACCCCCATGGTGCAGGCGGACCAGTGGTTCAACCTGGCGATACTAAAGGAGGACCGGGAGGCAGAGGCTCAATTCGACGTGGAGCGCGCGCATCCTGCTGCCATCAAGGCTCTCTTGCAGGCGGAACCGGATGTCGTGGATGTGAACCGGGCGGGGGAGGCTCAACTTGAGGCGGAGCACGCGGATGCTGCTGCCCTCGAGGCCCTCCTGCAGGCGGAACCGGACGTCCTGGACTTGAACCGGGCGGCAGAGGCTCAACTCGACGCGGAGCGCGCAGACGCCGCTCTCATCAAGGCCCTCCTGCAGGCGGAACTGGACGTCCTGGACTTGAACCGGGTGGAGGAGGCTTGACTCGACGTGGAGCGCGCGGATGCTGCTCCCATCGAGGCCCTCCTGCAGGCGGAACGGGACGTCCTCGACTTGAACCGGGCGGTGCTCTCGTCCGTGTAGAGTGCCCGCACGCTCCGCGTGAACGAGTAGCTGGAGGCCGAGGACAACCACGGTGCGGAGACACACGTCGGCAGCTACGGCTGGTTCGCGCCGGCGGCCATAGACGACGAGGCCATCTCGTTCCGCGAGCAGTGATAATTTTTCTTTATGTTGTTGTTTTTATCGATCTTTTGCTGTGTAAAAACATATATTGTTATGCAAGTCGCCTGACTTGGGTTAGTCTACCATTTCAAGCGGTTGGATGAATATCCTACGTCTCCTAACCCTTCTTGCTCACCTCTTCTTGTTCCCCAACAGACCACCGCACGAGCCGTATGGATACTCCCCAACATGCATGCGATTGGATAAACATACTCTATGAACGAAAATTATGTGTCAGCGGTAGGATAGCTGAGTTCGGTTTGTTCACATGCGACAACACGTGTCAGTGAGGGTGCGTTCCCTTGGTTGGATTTGCGGCATGCAGGAGCGACTATGTGAGGGTGCGGTGCGACCGCGGCGTCCAGGAGCGACCGTGTGAGCGTGCGGTGCGACCGCGACAGCCGTGCGCAAGTGTACCTCCTTTTCATTTTCAAAACTTTAGGCAAGCTTGGCAAAAATGTGTGGCGAAGTATGGGGATGCAAGGCCTAGACCCAAACAGGATAAGTACGTAGTACTAGTGTTAAAAAAGACAGGCGGGGTTTTCCTTCACGGGATTAATCGATACAAATCCTCGTTTCACGTGTCAATTAATGCGTATTTTTTTCTCCAAAGCCCTAAGAGCTAACCGTCCCACTCCTCATCGCTTGATTAATGCAGCACCATGCAAACCAACCTTCTCACCTCCGCATGCATGCAGAGGATATTAATGTCCTTGGTTGCTAGCACGAGGCAAACCCCATCAATTTGGCAAATTGTAATTTTGATATACTGGCCTTGTGTACAAAAAAATGGAGGTAGTAACTATATTTGACATCCTTCCCCATTGCGGTGACGTTGACAATATCTCGAATGTTGTGGTTTGGCGAAGTGCGTTCGAAGGAGAACACCATTGAGGGAGACCACGGTCAGTCGTTCGCAAGTGCCGCCTGCAATCCGCGACAACCGCCTTATCTGCATCCAGGAAGTCCGTTGAACCACAGGACGCGTAAATGTACTAGTACTACTCGTACACAATAGCGTAGTCCGTCCAACTTAGTGCGGTGAGATGGTTTCTCGAAGAAGACGATGGAGAAACGGAGTCAGCGAAGAGTGAAATGATGGTTTCTTCGTCCGTGCTTTGTGATTTGACGCCTCACTGCTTTGTGATTTGGGATAGAAGGGACAGGGGAGTAGACTCTATCCTCTATACTGTACATGAGTCCAAGCACGGGAGCAAGAGGAGAGACGTTGCATTTTTCTATTCCTTCAATCAATCAATCAGGGAGCTTCAGTTCCATCCTTCACTACAGGAATCAGCTACTTTGCCATCTGCCACGGCAGACGGCAAAGGCAAGGATGGCGGACGGCAAAGACATGGCTGACAGCAAAGATCCTGATTCCAGTAGTGCTTTTGGCTTTGGCAACACCGTCCATAATGGTTCCCACGATACCAAAAGCTATTTTCACATTTGGCTACACGTTGTGGATGCCCTTAACTGTACCACTTGGTTTTGCTCCTGTGTGCTATCTATACAAATCTCAATTATAATGATCTAAAAAATTATGGAATCAAGATTAGTAAAAAGGAGGTGATTTTGCCACGCGGATGGTGGGGGAGGTTTCTTATTTTTAGAGGACGTTGTCCTGGCGGTTTGCTAACATGCGGTCCCACGTGTCAGTGCTTTACCAAGCCGATCCGCTTCCCACATGAGGCAGAACAATGGCAGAAGCAACACGTGGTTAACTTGAAGAAGATGAGGGAGAAGCGGATTCAGCAACGAGTGAAATGATGGTTGCTTCGTCCCTCCAACTTGTTTTTTAGCATTATTACTTCGTCCCTCCAACTTAACTGCAGGAAAGGTGCGGCTTTGTTATTTGACGCCTTATTGCTCATTACTACGCCGGCGCCATGACTGGGTGCTTCACCCCGGCTGCTCTGCACTGTATTCCGGTATGGCACGTGGACCCGGTAGCTTGATGTCCCACATGTCGGCGAAAGGGACTAGAAGATTTATGAAAGCGAGCGCTCCACTCTTACGATGGAGGAGTACATGACACGACGGCCCAGTGAACTGTCACTTGTACTGTATATAGTACTATAGTTTTGCTGTTTCGCACGATCCATCGATACAAACCCGGTTAAACAGGAAAGGGCGGGATTTTTCCTGCACGGTATATGATACTGGCCATACATTTCAAAGGCAATTTTAATGTATGCAAACATAATAATTAAGTAACAATATGATATCTAGTAAAACTAAAAACACATATGATTTATTGTGTTAGAGTGTAGTAGTAGTGTTGTATAGCATAGTTGTTAGATGTAACAAGCGAGAACGTGTAGACATGTAGTTTTGGAGGGCCTACAGAGAGAAAAGCGTAATACGTTCACCGAACTTCAGAATAAGCTGATTACGGTCACTATATACATTTTGCGGTGATTATACGGTCACTTGCTCATAGGTCACCATCGGATTGCACTCTGTTGACCGGCCAAATAGTTTGCGTGGCACCATGTTGACTAGTTAAATTGACCACGTTCCTTGTGGGTCCCACCTGTCAGTTCGCATAGGGAAAAGGTCAGATAAACACAAATTTACGCAGGCGCGACAAGGCTCCAACCCGTGCGCGGGAATCACCTGGTTGTGTATGTGTCTGTCAGGGCCTGATGTGTGCGCATGCACGTGTAGGTTGAGCACTTGAGCGTGAGAGTGTGTGTTGGTCGTGTGGTGTACTGCTGTGTGCATGCATGCGTGCGTGTGTGTGTGTGTGTTGCGTGCATGTGTGGCTGCGTGTGTACGTGTTAGTGTTGCGTGCATGCGTGGGTGCATGTGTTCGTGTGAGTGTTGCGTGCATGCAGTTCGTGTGCATGCGTGCGTGTATGTATAATCACCACACCAGCTCCTGTGTGTTAAAAAAGACAGCTCAGCATACCAATACAAGGCCACCTTGTCCGCTGTGCCCGCGGTCATGACTTCGAACCACCGTCCAATATTTTTCTGTCGTTTGTTTTCATTCTTACTACCAAGATGCCCGTGCGTTGCACGTAACATCAAGATGCATTTGTATGACTAGTTTATCTTGTGAGAGAAAAGGATGAACGAGGGAAGGCCTTATTTGCAAATGTGGAGAGGTGTGTGGGTACCTTTTTGCAAAATTGTCATAGTTTCTTTCCTATCCCTCAGATATAAATCGGACGGCCTATGTTGTAGGATGGCAGGCACACCATCATCACCAACTCTGTTTTTTATAAGAGTGTATTTTATCCCTACTCTTATAAAAAGCATAGTCGGTGATGATCGTGTGCCTGCCATCCTGCAATATAGGCCGTCCGATCTATATCTGACGGATAGGAAGGAAACTATGGAAATTTTGCAGAAAGATACCCACACCCCTCTCCACACTTGCAAATAAGGCCTTCCCTTGTTCATCCATTTCTCCCACAAGATAAACTACTCATACAAATGCATCTTGATGTTCCGTGAAACGCATGGGCATCTTGCTAGTATTTTATAAGAGTGTAGATGTAGAGTAGATACAAGCCGACAGGTGGGCCCGATGGTAGTGAGATAATGTGATGCAACACTAGAGGTGCCACGTGGAGCGTTTAACTGGTCAACTAGTCGTGTCTTGAGCAAATACAGAGTTGTACGGTGAGCCCGTGACTGTATAATAACCACAAAACGTAAATGGTGACCGTAATGAGGGGATTCTGAAGTCCGATGTACGTATCGTGCTTTCGCTTCAAATACAATGATCGTCACTGTATATATCGCGACAAAATGATGAAACATGCGTGAATGTGCTGGGGGCTTACTTTTAGAGGACCTGGAGATAGTTTGTGTGCTTACGTGAAAGGGGCGTAGAGGGGGGGTATGCGATGGAGAGAGAGATGCTCTTCTTTTCTCTTTATTATGACTAATTTTATATATAGTATAAAAATATTCAAATTCACAGTGCGGCAGAAATATCATTGTGGGCACCATGCAATGCAAGCGTTCATACTCCTTCATATAACTTTGTAATGTTGTATATATGTAGAAATTATAAAATATTTTTTTGGCTACACTTTATTCAAAAGGAATGTTGTATGCGAAATAAACGTGAAGAGAGGGCTTTTTAGATCAATGGTGTATGTGATGTAACATGTGTGAATGTGTAGTTGATGCATTTGGCAGGGCCTAGAGAGGTATGTGTGTGTATTACGTATTCGAGAGAGGCATGGATAGGGTGGCCGACGGGGGGGGGGGGCATGGGAGAGATGGCACGAGAAATGAGAGTGGTCTAGAGAGAGAGACGAATATGATGTCACGGCGAGAGTTTCCCTTGAGTGTGTATAGGCAAGGGGGGAGTGGATAGAGGCACCAGGAGAATATTTTTTATGTGTGGGTGTGAGAAGATAACGAGACGTGGGGGCAGAGGGTGTGTCACCGCGTGAGGTCTGGTGGGTCGAGGTGAGGCCCTTCGTTCGGTTCCGTCCTGCGCCACATTGGTCGGCCCGTGATGCATTTAGGGAGACCCATGGATGACTAGTCGTACAAGACAAAGATAGCATAATTCTGAAGGACTCTATGTCCACTGACAAAGCCGGCTAGGATTTGTAACCCTAGGTTCTCGGACTAAGGTAACCCCTTTATCTCTGATATTACTATTCATCCAACCTAACTTTAAGGGGCATCCTACAGAATGCTCTGCTAGAATCATACTCGTCGATTAGGAAAAGAGGTGTGAGTCAATGCGTGAGAGACAAGCCTAAAGATAATGTGCGTATAGGAGACGCGTAGGCAGGTCTATGTATATAGAAAGGGTCGATGGGGATTGTGCGTGTGTATGCTTGCGAGAGGAAGAGTGCTTGTGATAAAGGTTAGTGAAAACAGTCGTAAATGGTTACAAGAGGGAGGGAGGGTTATATCGAGAGCATGTGTGCGAGAAAGACACCTCGGGAGAGAGTGTGTGAGCATGTGTGAGAGACCACCGATGGAGAGTGAAACTACACGTAAAAGACTGCTGTACACATTGATTAAAGATATAAATTATATCCAAATATTAGGATGGGATCATGATATTTGCAATTCGCGTAAGGAATGGTCATTGATCCATCAGACATCTAGATTCAATCGAATTTGAGCATGTCTATGTTATTATTCAACACAATTGATCCACATAGTTAGTATTTTGAACTCCAGACAATGCATCGCTTTAGCAATCGAATATAAACGTGAGTATAGTTCATGTTGTGTGTGTAAAGCACATTATACATACGAAAGTTACACAATGAACATTATAAATAGCTACCTATGAACTAGCATACATTTGAATTCAACTTAAGGTGGTTTAAAAAAATCGAATTCAACATGAAGTCCATTCAATTATTTGAATTTGATATCATCGCATTTGTAAATCATACCTAAATTATGGGGGCACCAATCTTTGCTCTGATTTTGTACATAATAGCATATGTAGTCGTGTACAAAATAGATTCAAATTTAGCTCCTCCATTCCAAAATAATCATAGTTATAGGATTTTCAAGTGTCAAAATTTCAAAAAGAAGCGGATAATTTAATGAGGTTTTCAAACATACAAGGTCAAATTTAACGTTGTCTATTTAGGTCAATCCTCAAAGTTCAAGAGTACTCTAAACGTGAATGCTTGTGTTTCAAAATTTCGGACGAAGCGCCAAAAGAGCCTCTACTCGCCCGAAACCGCGTCAGACCAATGTTTGGTAGTATAAGGAAATTACTTTTCTAATAACTTCGACCCGTGAAACCTACCAGCCCGACGTTCAAATGTCTAAACCGGAGTAGGTTTGTAGCTTCATCTAGATGCCACGCAACCGCCTCCGAAAAACATTCATACACAATGGCCGCCTAAGGACACATGCGCGACGCCGAAATCGCTCCCGCCCACTATTTGGGACACCTGGGATTACCATCCTACCCCTGACAAAGTTTAAGAGGGGGGCAAAGTTTGTACTTTCCCCAAATTTCAAACAAGTGCGTCCCATCTTCTGTTCAAAAAAGCCAAAACAACCGCGTCCCAGACCAAAACAAGGTTCTCCCCCTCCCCCCCCCCCCCCCCCCCCGCCCACCCGTCCGATTCCCCATTCGTACTCCGTGGGCGCAAAAACTACCTCTCCACCAGTCGCGAAACCCTGGCGTCCTCCGTCCGCTACCCCATTCCACCCATCAACCGCCGCCCTCCTCCATCATGCCGGAGCCGATACCCCGACGTCGTCGTCCACCGCAACCTCAACCGCAACGCCCACCACGGCAAGTAGTTGAAGCCGAGGCCGAGCCGTCCATACCCGAGCCAGTTCAACCACGCCGTCCTGTGCCTCACCGCTGCCGCTCTAACTTCGCCACCCTCCACCGCACCGGAGCTGTTCCTGCTCCGCCGTCCTTCACCGCCTCGGATCTGCTTCCCCTCCGCCGATATACGGCCACGGCAACACAGTCAACAATTTGGCCATGGGTTCGTCCAAGCCAGCACCCTCCTCCAGAACATCGGTTTCCCCGGCAAAAAGAAGAAGATCGGCGCGACATGTGGAGGCGACCACACCGGCAACCGAAAATGGTACTCTTCTTCCCTTATTCGCGCAAATCTTACGTGTCTGCTTAAACGGTATTCATCCCACGGAAGACACTAGTTGACAGCTTCTTCTTGATACTAGATGTTCCTAGTTACTCGCGATGCACAAGGTTTCTCCTCATATACTATTTCACCTTAGCTAGAGGTCCGTCACCCCCTGGGTTTCAATTCTTGGTCAGTTGATTCCCAATTAACGGAAGCATTCCCCGACGTACACTACAAAAAAAAGACACATCCATGACATTTTGGGCCGAACGAATTTTTTTCCTGTCATACATATGACACTTCTATGACGATAATTGTGACAAACCCGGTATCATCATAGATGTGGTGGGCTCCTGCTTCGATGACAAAAAATGGGCTTTTTGTCCTGGGCGGGCCGGAGACGCAGCTGCATGACATTCTTTGGGCCGTCCATGACGGAAAAAACCGTGGTAGAAGCGAGGGCGCGGAAAATTTCGGGGAGTTCCCGGTTACGGTGGGAGGTCGGGGGCCGAGCGATGCGCGTTTCTCTCGGACACGTACGCGCGTGTGTGCGAGGCGTTGGCTCTAACTGAACCCGAGCGAGGCGTTGGGCTCTAACTGAACCCGAGCGATTGCACTGCAGGCTACGCGTTACTGAACCCGAGCGATCGATCGATGGCTATTAACTGAACCTGATCGATCGATTCCTTCGCTACTGCTCCTAACTGAAGCCGATGGATGCTGCCTCTGGGATGAACAGTGAGCGTTGCGGGGGGGGTTTGGATGAACAGTGAGCGGTGGCGTTGCCTCTGGATGAACAGGACCCCGTGGTGTGGTGAGGGCTCGATGAACAGTAGACGGTGGAGGGGTGCCCGTGGAGGGGTGGTTGAACAGGACCCCGTGGTGTGGAGGGCTGGATGAACAGTAGATGGTGGAGGGGTGGTTGAACAGTAGCCAGTGGAGTAGCGCGCGGTGGAGGTTGGATGAACAGGAGCCCGTGGAGGCTGGATGAGGTCGACGGTAGCCCGTGGAGGCTGGAGGAGGTCGACGGTGGAGATGAACAGTATCCCGTGGAGACCCGTTTTGTGGTACGCCACACCCCTCCCGATGAACAGGACCCCGTTTCGACCGTAGGAGGTCTGTTTCGTCCGTTTTGCGGTACGCCACACCCCTCCCGATGAACAGGACCCCCGTTTCGACCATAGGAGGTCCGTTTTCTCCGTTTTGCGGTACGCCACACCCCTCCCGATCAACAGGACCCCCGTTTTGACCGTAGGAGGTCTGTTTCCTCTGTTTTGCGGTACGCCACACCCCTCCCGATCAACAGGACCCCGTTCCGAACGTAGGAGGTCTGTTTCCTACGTTGTGCGGTACGCCAGGCCTTGTTTCCATCGCCTGTTCCATCCAAGCCCTCTCGATGAACACAACCATGCATTCCGTTCCGACCTAGCCGGTTGGCTCCCACGCGTTCCGTTGCCTCCCGATGAACACGACGCATTCCGTTGCCTCCCCATGAACACGACGCATTCCGTTGCCTCCCCATGAACACGACGACGACACTGTTTCTCCGTTCTGACCCAGCCATGTCAACGAACCCTCGCTGTACGTATGCACGCGTAGGCGTTCGAGACCCCGCCCGTATGTACACATACGTGGCCGTATTTTCTTTCTTGCACCCTGGCCGCCGTACGTACGTGTATATGCTACATGCGCGCCTCTACTACGACACGTGCGCGCCTCTACATCCACCAGTATATATGTACGTACACGTTCGCGACCAGAATGACAACGCTACGTACGCTTCGACCAGGTGGGTCCCGACTGTCAAGCACTTCCTTGCGTGCGAAGATGTAGCTGGTGGGTCCCAGCAGTCAAGGGGGCGAATCGTTTTGTTTTTCTTGCCCGGACGCACTTCCTTGCATGCGAAGGTGTAGCTAGTGGGTCCCAGCAGTCAGGGGGGAAACGTTTTTTTCACGAAATACGATGGCCCGTCCGGTTGGTCCCCGCTGTCAGGTGGAGGAATAATTATTTTGCGCGTAATAAGGAGGCACTTCCTTGCTGCGGCCGTGGACCCAGCTGTCAGCGTCTCCACGCACAGTACTCTTCCGATGGAAGTCGGTCGTTGACCACATTGACCACGCCGCGCCGAGAGCACCACGGCGGTGGACGACGGCGAGGCCTAGGAAGGGGACGACACGGAGGCAGGGAAGACTCGGCAGTTGTTTCCCACGCGGAGGGGAGTACGATTGTACGACGGTTTACTGGTTCGTCTGCCGTCGCCGGAGAATAACAGTAGGTGTGGGTGAGTAGAGGGATGGCTAGGCCAGCGATGGGAGTACGGTGGGGCGGTGAGGCCTGCACGGCAGCGCAGCCGGCCACGGGGAGGAGGGAGCAGGCAGTCCCGCCGGCGCTTGTTTGAGTGGCTGGAGCAGGAAGAGCAGAGATTGAAGAAGCACGACGGCCGTTGGATGGACATCCAACGTCAGTGCTTGTGCGTCAACCTTTTATTAGGAAAGCCTCAAATCTGTGGAAAACAGCATACAGCACATATGCCATTATTTCTAATAATTTACAGCCCATTTGCTAATTCTTAAGGTTTTTTTTGGAGCCCATATTCTTTTTGTTAGCATTACAGCCCATATTGTGGCCACGGTTAAAAAATTATACGAAATTTTGCTTATTTCGCTGCGGTCCGAACTGTTTTTACACCCGAAATTTTGACTCACATTCAAACTGATTTTAAAAATAAACGTATATCAATATAAAATCCAACAAATTCTCCACGCATAAAAATTAATGTAATTTAAAATCTTGAAATGAAAAAAAAGATATTTGAAACTAATTGCCGGTTTGATGTGTTTTAAAAATGTACAGCCCATTTCTCATTACTGATGGGCCATTTTCTCGGCCAGCCGAATGAAAGCTCTCCTCGTCTTGAAAGATTTGCAGCCCAACAGGCCTGAGAAAGCGACTTACTTGGCAAATCACAAAAGAACTGGCTGTGGGCATGGACCCAGCTGTCAGCCTGTCCATGTATAGTACACTTCCGATGGAAGTCGTTCCTTGACCACGTTGACCACGCCGCGCGGAGAGCACCACGGCGGTGGACGACGGCGAGGCCTAGGAAGGGGACGACGCGGCAGTGGAAGCCCGCGCGGAGAGGAGTACGAGGGTTCACTGGTTCGGCTGCGGTGTGAGGCTGCCGTCGCCGCAGGGCCTGGCCAGCGGTGGGAATAGTAGGGGGCAGTGAGGCCTCTGCGGCAGCACAGCCGGCCATGGGAGGCAGCAGCATGCGGCACGACCGGCGCTGCTTTGGGCGGCTGGAGCAAGAAGACCAGAGGTTGAAGAAGCACTACGGCCGTTGGATGGACATCGTAGGGTCACTGGAGCAAGAATCGTTCATATTGACTAAGTTGACAAATCCCTTCGTCCCCGTCAACTTAGTAGGCCCACAAATCAGCCTCCCACCAAGGTGGGTCCCAGCTAGACGGGGGAGTATTCATTTTTTTTTGCATAATAAGGAGGCACTTCCGGTGGGTCCGAGCTGACAGCGGGGGGAACGTTTTTTCGCGAAATACGATGGCCCGTCTGGTGGGTCCCAGCAGTCAGGGGGAAATGATTTTTTCCGCAAAATACTGGTGGCCCGTCCGGTGAGTCCCCGCTGTGAGGTGGAGGAATAATTATTTTCCACGTAAAAAGAGGCACTTCCTTGCGGCTGTCGTGGACCAAGCTGTCAGCCTCTCCACGTATAGTACTCTTCCGATGGAAGTCGGTCGTTGACTACATTGACGACGCCGCGCTGAGAGCACCAGGGTGGTGGACGAAGGCGAGGCCTAGGAAGGGGACGACGGGGAGCCGGGCAAGACGCGGCAGTGGATGCCCACGCGGAGAGGAGTACGAGCGTTCACTGGTTCGGCTGCGGTGTGAGGCTGCCGTTGCCGTAGTATAACAGGGGGTGTGGGTGAGTGGAGGGATGGCCTAGCCAGCGGTGGGAGTAGTAGGGGACGGTGAGGCCTCCGCGGCAGCACAGCCGGCCACGGGAGGCAGGAGCGGGCGGCACGACCGGCGCTGCTTTGGGCGGCTGGAGCAAGAAGACCAGAGGTTGAAGAAGCACGACGGCCGTTGGATGGACATCGTACGGTCACTGCAGCTAGAATCGTTTATATTGACTAAGTTGACAAAGCCCTTGGTACGTCAACTTCTTTTTAATGCATGCAGATCAGCTTTGTAGGCCCACAGGTCAGGTTCCGAAATGGTGCGCCCCAGATTTCAGGGGGAGGAATCATTTTTTGGGCGGGTGAAGCTAGAATATCCGAGATTGAAGAAGAAGCACGGCATCCGTTGGATGGACATCCAACGGCCACTGCCGCTAGAACTGTGTGTTGACTATAAGTTGACAAAGCCTTGCATATGCGTCAACTCTGTTTTTTTAGGGGACGCATCAACTTAGTAAGGCCAGAATTGTGTGGCAGAGAACTTATAGCCCATTTGAGATTTGTAAGAATGTGTAGCCCATTTTTGAATTCTAATGGAATTTACTACAGCCCATTTACAGTTTGTTAAAAGTACAGCCCATTTCAACCAACCGTTCAAAACAGAATTCAATAAAATTTCCCACATTTTGATGGGATCCGAAATATTTTTATTCCGAAATTTCTAGTCAGATGAAATACAATTTCAATATGAATTTATATTACGTAAAAATCCAACGAAACATTGCGCTCGCAACAATTAATGAAATTAAAATTTTCAATATCCGAAAATAATATTTTATAAAGTAATCACGTGTTTGGTGCATTTTTTATAGTTACTGCCCAGTTTTTATAATTACATCCCATTTATTATTTCATAAAGCCCAGTTTCTTGTTAAGCCTAATGCATCCCTCCTAGGAAAGATTTACAGCCCAGCGGGGTGGAGAATAACAACTTGACCTTGCCTGGGTATTCCTAAAAAAAATTATAGCTGGGCTAGCCATTTTCAGCTTGAAAAAAATTAATATCTGGGCTAGATATCTGGCCTGGGCTACACGGGCACCAGCCTGCCCAGTTAATACATGCAGCGATGTTTTCGTTGTTGTTTAGAGGAGAAAAATTAATATCTGGGCTAAACATCGAAAAACTCTCCAGTGCTCACACCTCAAAAACACAAATACTGCTCGAGCTGCTTGGTCCTAGCTGTCGGCCGCTTCTTGTGCAATTTTCTCGTTTATTGACTACTACATAGGTTGACAATGGTGTGGGACCGTGATGTCAGGAAACCAGGAGGAAGCAAAATTAAAAAATATATATATATATAATAAGGAGGCACTTGCGTACGTGAGGCTATGGACCTGGTGGGTCCCCATTGTCATCCTCTCCAAGTAAAGTCATCTCCTTGCCCGCGCGCGCTTTCCGCCCGAAACAGTCAGCGCCGACCGCCTAGCTTCCCGGTACAGGCGATTGCTCCGTCTTCAAACGACACAAGTGCCGTCCGTCCGTCCATCTGCCGCCCACATTAATGCTACGCGGTTGCCGAGGCGGCTACTCCGGCGCCACACATATGTCCCTCCGCCCGCCCACCATTGCTATATAAACTGCTGCGCCGGCCATAGCCGCAATCATCCGCATCCGTTCCCTTTCTCCTGTCCACACCACTACTGCCCACCATGGCTTTCTCGTGCTCCAGCGCTCTTCGGGACGGGCGGACGATGGACCACAAGGAGATGGCAGCCATTGCTGCCGACCGACTGGCCGGCAGGCAGCCGAAGGACGACGACGTCCCAATGGAGAACATGGTAGTCGACGATCCGGCGCCAACCCCCTCCTCCGCGCCATCCTCGCCGGTGCATTGCACCACGACCATCGGCGAGGCCCGTGCCCAATATATGGACAGGGTGAGGCAGATGCGTGAGGAGCAGTTCCGGGAGGCGCAGGCCGACGCCGCCTACAAGCACCATCTCCTCCAGGAGCACCTGCAGGCGGAGGAGCAGATCGCCGCTGAGCGGGCGGAGCAGGAGGCGCTGCTCGACTCGTACCGCTCCGCCTGCAAGGGCCGCCTTGAGCGCTGGCGGTACCGGATGCGGGTGGCGGAGACTACGGCCACCTACAAAGCGGCTAGCAAAGAGGGCGATGAAGCGGGAGAGTCGCTGTTTGGCGAGACCAAGGACGAGGCAGAGGACAATGCCGGCTCCGACGAGTCCCCGCTCCGCTGGTGTCGACGAGGCCCTGCTCCGCCGAGGCCCCGCGGCGCCAACAACGAGGCGGAGGACACCGCCGGCTCCGCCGAGGCCCCGCCCCGCCAACAACGAGGCAGAGGAGATCGCCGGCTCAGCCGAGGCCCCACCCTGCTGGCAACGTGGGGGAGGATTTCCACCGCTCCGCTGAGGAGCCGCCCGCCAGCAACGAGACAGACGACATCGCCGGCTCCGCCGAGGCCCCACCCCGCTGCCAACGAGGCCGCGCCACACAGAAAACGAGGAAGAGTAGAACACGGTAGGTCGCTGCCGCTCGGTGCCAAGTAAGGCCACCGCTGCTACCCTCCGGTTGAAGCCAAGCTAGGCGGGTTTACCATTGATGGCCGGTTAGGTTCTGGGTGGCGACGTGGAGTCGGAGAGCTGCGCTGGAGAAGAACGCTGCTTCTACTTAACTGCTGGTGCAGTTGGCTGACTGACACGTGGGCCCAACAAGCCACATGTCAGTTACGCAACTACAACTGCAGTTAAGTCACTGAAGCTTCCGTTCGGCTCAGCGGGACACAGGTGGGTAGCTTCGGTTAATTAATTATACCTCCAGCGCACCCCTTTTTAGTTGAAGAATGTATGAAATGTAATGAAATCCGGCATGTTTATATGAAATCCGACTGTGTATGAATGAATTTATTTCGATTAGTTCGAATTCCTGTATCACTGGCATTGGATGAACATGCAAAACAATACGTACTAGCATTATTCCCAGGGTGATCACCTCGTTTGCAGTAGTTTCACATGTACTCCCTCCGGTCCTTTCTAGTCTGCATACAAGTTTTCTGCAGTCAAAGTATCTCTACTTTGACCAATCTTATACAAAAAAGTATGCAATTTCACAATGTGCGAAGTAAAAAGGAACAGAAGGAGTACAAAGAGTTTGAGCAGCTTTTTAGCATTTCTGTACATTGCAATCAAACACACATGCCTGGCAATTCATAGAGAACATTCAAAACAATCGATGATTATGCATCTCAGCTACTCACATGTCAGAGGAAATATTTACTTCACAACTAAAGAATAAAGAAAAAATTGATCGACGCTGCTGACAGCAAAGGGCGTCCCATTCGAAAATATCAAACGCATGTCTTGCTAAAATCAATGAGCAAAATTTGACAAGGTTGTCCCATTCCAAAATATCAAATGCCTACGATTGTGGAATGGGCAGGGTTTGCCATCAGTTCGGACATTGACATGGCACCTCGTGCTAAATAAACCAGCTATTCTTTTTGTGCAGTTCCACCAAAATCAACCAAATTCGCGCGTAGCTTGTATGATTTCGCCATTATATGTTGCAACGCCTTGAACTTATCGGCACCTCCTTTCTTGTGGTGGAAATGAATGATTCGATGTATTCATGAACATTTTGTGCAGTTCCCATTGACATCAAGCTGAGCACCCCTATTTGCACAAATACAAAAAAGTGATTAGTATAAAGCAAACTGTACTATGAATTGATAGTTTCAACAGGCACATACATGGTCCATGTAGAGCACACTTTTAGAAAAATGGAACTCACCAGAAAGAATCCTAGAACAACATTGTACTTGCGCATCACAGCAAAAAAAATGGAGATTTGTTAGTCCTTCTGAGCTGAAGTTAGTTTGGTCTTGTGGGGAGTAATGTAACCATCCTTCAACTGCTCCTTGTGAAATATCCTTATCTTACCTCAATGGGATATTACGGTGCACATACAGATTGGAAATCTTGTCTCCATTTGTGCAGTTCACTAAAATCAAGCAACATTATCGTACAAGTAGCACAACATATGAAAGCACACTGCAGAATCATGTGAAAGAAGGCTAGTACTGACCTCTCATGATGCGGAATTCAAACATCTCACAAGAAGAAGATCTGAACCAAATTCGCCTTAACTGATAGGAAGTAAGATCTCCTCTTGTGCAGTTCCACTAAAATCAAGCAATGAAGCAACGTTGTCGGTGTGACATTTTGGTTGAACTGCACAAAACACTCTTAAAACAAAAGTGTTTTGTGCAGTGCAACAAAAGGTCACAATGGCAACGAGGTGAAGTAGATAACCCTGTTTACACAGAGGTGCCAAGGAAACAATTAGTGGTCAATAACGGTGGATGACACAGAAGCCAACAAAAAGAAGCATCTACCTTATCTAAATGGGAAAGAAAGCAAGACAGTAGCATTTCTCAAATGGTGGCATTGATTAATATTAACATAGAGATTATATTAACAATAAAATTCGTTACACATGTAATTTGCTTTTAACTGTGGCATTGCATCAATTTTCCAGCGGCATTATTAGAGGGTGTTTGTTTACAGGGACATTTTGGTGTAGGGACTAAAAAAACTCCGTGTCAATCCCATCTAAACCAAACAGGAGGGACTTTTAGGGACTAAAAGTGGGCATTTGGGACTAAAGAAAGAAGACCCCGAGGGAGTCTTTTTGGGACTTTTTCCAACAGTTGCCCCTGCCACGCATCGCACCTTGTCTCTAATAGTTCATTACTAGGGGTAACATGGTCTTTTAGCATGTCATTTAATAACCTCTAGTCCATGTTTAGTCCCTGGAACCAAGCAGGTAGGGACTAGGGAGTTTTTAACCAAACAGGGCCTTAGATTAACAACAACTAATGAGTTGCACGGGACAGTGGACGCACGAGCACCATGTGCATCTACCAATGTACTGTGGTCATGCACAGTCTGTTGCAACAAAGAACAAACAACGAAGGAGCATATTTGTGTTGGTCCCAGTTTTGTTATCTTTAGACACCTTTCCCTATGTGAGCGCAACAAATCTAGTCCTGCTCAAACTCTACAGCCTTGTCCCTTCCTTTCCTTTTTGAACTAGTACTTTCGCCCCTTCCTTTCCTCTTTGAACCACGTCCTAGGTTTATGCGATACAACTTTCCCCACTACTTTCCCCCATTCCTTTCCTCTTTGAACCACGTCCTAGATTCATGCTACACAACTTTCCCCCTTCATTTCCTCTTTGAACCACATCCTAGATTCATGCCATATTCAACTTTTCCCACTACTTTCCCCCACTCCTTTCCTCGTTGAACCACGTCCTAGATTCATGCTATATTCAACTTTTCCCACTCCTTTCCTCTTTGAACCACGTCCTAGATTCATGGTATACATGCAGCTAGAGCAATGCATGTGGAGTAAGTAAATTATACCTTAAGGTACTTGGGGCGCGGTTCGGTGGGCGACGGGACGGCGGCGAAGTAGAAGGGGTCAGAGGCCCTCCCGCGCCGCCGCTGGGTGGAAAGTGAACAGCTGCGCCGATAGTCCCTCGTCGACGGCGACAGCGTTAAGCCTCCTTCCCTTCCTGGCGGACGGATCCTGCCAGCTCTTTGAGCAGCAGTGAGGGGAGAGAGAGCCAACGAAGTCATGTTTAGATCTGCAGAGGGCAAGAGAGTGTGAAGAGAGCAACTACAAGCGCTGAGGCTCAAGCGGGAGAGGGCGAGAGAGTGTGAAGAGAGCAACTACAAGCGCTGAGGCTCCAGCATGTATATATATACTGGAGAGAGAGTGTGAAGCGTGCAAACCCTAGAAAACATTTTGACCAGTCAAAGAATCCGCCTGGCACAAATTATGCTCAAGTGTAGTTATCGAACCCGAGACCTCAAGTTTGATGAGCGAACAGGCTAACCAGCTACACAACCCTCCCGTTATGTTCAACGAGAGGGAAATAACCTTGTATACATTCCTGTATTCGTGTGACAAGCATGCCGTTTTTTGTGTGTGTGTGGAAGTCATTGGGATTTCAATCATAATCGTGTCATGTGGCTTTGGTGGTAAGACTATCCACAGTGGTGCAAAAATAATGCAGCCTTAGTCACCATACCTCTCTCCACGTAGTACGGTGGGTCCCACCAGTCAGAGGGTGAAACAAACAAATTAATAAGAAAAATTAAAAGCGCCAGCGGTGTATCTTACCTCACACATCTCGCTACTGCTCTGGAACACTGTCCAATTGATCCCTCTGTTCGCTCACATACTATTTTAAGTGAATCCTTATTATAACATGCACACAAATTTTGGGCACTTGTATTCGACTTAAGTCAGTGTGCCACCGTATCTAGTATACTTACTACTCCCTTCGTCTAGGTGTAATAAGTCACGTTAGAAGGTGCAATGGGACCAAGGTGCATGCGTGTGCGTGTGTGTGTGTATGTGTGTGTTTAACAACATGTGTGTGTTAGAGAGAGCGACCGATCGACCTACTCCTACAGAGAGATGTTGGTAGTGTATGATTTTAGCCGCGAGAGTCGGTGCATCCTCTCGTTTCCGGGCGTGTCCGGTAGGGACTTGCGGACATCTGCCACGCCCGCTCCTGACCAGCCTGGCCCACCAAAGCCCCTCCATCGCCCGCGCGTGCTTCCCGCCCAAAACGGTCAGCGCCGCTCCAAAGAATCGGTGCCGCATTCATGTCCGGGCAGAGCGGACGCGACCTCTCACTGGCGCAAGAGTGATGGTTGCTTCGTCCGTCCAACTTACTGCTGGGTCTATGTGATTTGACGGCTCATTGGTCTTTATTACTGAGGTGGTAGGACTGCTGGATGTCCCTCGCTTTCGGCGAAAGGAGGTACTACTACTAGATTACAATTTTCTCCATTCTTACAACGGAGGCGTGCAAGAGCCGTGAAAACACGCAGGCTCAGTGATTACATGGCCCACCTCACACTATCACCGTGCGACACCTAACTCTTTACATTGTACTCCCTCCGTTCCTAAATATTACTAGATGAGTCCCCGCGCGTTGCCGCGAGACAGCGGTATATCTCTCTGCGCAAAATTATCGATTTCATAGAACTAAAAAAAACTCTATAACCGCATGAAAAATGTGGTAGCCAAACTAAATAAACTCCCATCATCATTTAGATCATCCCACGTAAGGAAAAAAGATCAGCCAACTCCTACTGCATAATGTGATTATATTTTTCTTTTTGACATGTTAATGGGACTTAAAAGCTCACTTACATGCATGCTACCCGTGCATGCTTGCATGCAGACATGTTGATGTGATTTAAAACCCACACATGCATGTGCCACGGTATTTCTGCATGCTTGCATATGGCTTAGTGCGGAGCCTCTCAACGTCTAGATCAGACGGCTATTATGGACTGATTTACTTCATCTAACGGCTACATCAATTTTGATGATGTGGCTCAAGGAGAGGATAGAGAATTCCTAGTAGTGGGGGCTAGCTATTACTAGTAGATAAGACTTTGTAGAGATTCCACTACATACAGAACAAAATGAATGAATCTACACTTAAAATGCATCTATATACATCCGCATGTGGTTCATGGTGAAATCTCTACAAAGACTTATATTTAGGAACGGAGGAAGTACTAGTATAGTACGTACTGTAATTTATCAGCGAGATAAATTTGTACAATGCTATGAAGCTTCCAGCTTCTGTTACATGTATCTTGCATCCAAGGTTGCCCGTTGCAACATTTCATCAAATATAAAGGAGACTAACATACATGCTATTGCATCTCAATGATTGACAGATCATAACAAATATGTACTCCCTCCGTTCCAAAATAAGTGTCTCAACTTTGTGCAAACTTTAGTACAAAGTTGTACTACTACTAAAGTTGACACTTATTTTGGAACAGAGGCAGCTAAAGAAAAGACGATCCATGCAGTCCCTAGCCCTTGAACCGTGAACCCTGACCAGGCTTCAATTTGCTGGCAACATTCGAGCTTCCTAATAAATGAAGTTTGCAACCTTTTGACCATCGGATCATTTTGTGCAGTTTCACCAAAATCGAGATGAGCATCCCTGTGGCAAAGAAATTGAAGAAGCGTGATTAGAATAAGATTACTGGGACTAGTTGATGAGACATAAACTCATCACAAATATAGTACGTAGAAGCCAGTAGAGGTATGTGCGGGGCAAAGAAGTAGAGAAATATCCACAGGGAGTGATGTGGGCAGCTGGAGCAGTGGTGCAAACCGGCTGTAAAGGGGGTTGTACCTGAGGGACGTAGCACAACCTTGAGGAGGGCGGAGGGAGGCGGCAACTGCCCACGTCGCGGCAGTGAGCAAGGGACGAAGGCAACCTCACCGGCTTTGTGAGAGAGAACGGCGGGGACCCCTGATCGGGACGTGCCGACAGTGGGTTTTCACCGTCGGCGATGGCCAACGCCTCTACACTAAGCATCCACCCCTTCCCCAAGCGGACGTGATCCGCCGGGATGTTAGAGATGTGGCCACAGTCGTTTTGTGCGAGAGAGTGTGAAGAGAGCAACCCCAGCAAGCAACCGTGTAGGCTGGCCCGTCCTGACTATGTATATAGTGGAGCGGTTTTCTTTTCTCTCCATATGAACCTATCATATTGCGTACGTGCCACTGAAGAAAAAAAACTTTATTTATAAATGACGCGACACCTACTACTCGTTCTCCTATAACCTTGCGCTTGGCATCTCCAAAATATTAACCTTGCGATTGGCTCTTCGCCTCTTCGGGAAGTCGAGCAATAATGGTAGTGCAGTATATATCGTTCTGGCTATATGAGACCGAATGAATTGCTGCACGTCCACCACGTGGGCGAGGGTCGAGGGGCGAGGGAGAGTGCTAAATACGGAGCAAAATGAGTGAATCTACACTCTAAAATACGTCTATATACATCAGTGTTTGGAGTATGTACTAGTAGTTCATATTGAAATCTACTAAAGGACATATATATTCCAAACAATATGATATAATCTCTATAACCAAGGTAGTAGGGACGAGGAGTAAACGGAGGGAGTAGTAAATTTTTCTCCTCGTCCTGCGAGCCACCGCGCGCATGGGCGAGGGAGCGGGCGTAAGGCGGAGCAAGCTTCACCTCATCCTGCGAGCCACCGCGCCCGTGGGAGGGGGAGACGACGTACTAAGCAAGCTTCTGCGAGTTGACGGGACACATGAAAAGTACTCCAGTGTATAGAGCCTTGCCTCTAAGGTAGGCCCCACATGGTTTGCCTCTTTTTTTAACATAACACGTCAAGTCGCAATTTGTTTGTTCACCCGTGGTAGACGATCCTCCCTCCACCAAGTGGACAACCAGTAAACGTGCCAAATTACCACGTGGGCTGCCTTTTTCGTACAGAAATGAGCTCCACCGTGTACCGCGCGGGTGTGGTTGGGAAAGAGACGGGAGTACGTGCGCCGTGCATGCACCTCTTCTCTTCGTGCATGTCCCCCACCTACGTGGGTGTGTGTGATAGATACAAACCGCGTTCGTGAGTGTTTTTTGTTTTGGGGTGGGGGTGGGGTGGGGGGTTGATTTCATGAATTATTTGTGGGAATATGTGTCGATGACATCTCAAACAAAACTTTGCATGCAATGTGTGTGAAATGGAGGCCTATCCATATCATAAATAGAGGGCAGGCAATCCACGAGAAGAGAGGGAGGGGTCATAGCTATCGATAGAGTCGAAGAGAGGATCAAGTGGGTGGGTGCAAGATCGATGAAGAGAGCCATCGAAATTGTGTGTGTGTGCAAGTCAAAGATATAGGGCGACTGGCCTACCGGAATGTTAGAGGGCACATGTCAAGTTTGTGTGTGGCAGGGAGACATGACTAGAGCGCTCGATGTATCGGTGTGTGTGGGGGGAGGGGGTGGGGGGAGGGGTAGGCAGAGGCCTAACTATAGAGGTAGAACGACTCGTATATGTGTTGAGAAGGAGAGCCCCAGCTATGTCTTGAGGGAGATCGGTCGACATCCATACATAACTGAAGGACGAGAAATATGATGGGACAGAGAGAGAGAGAGGAGAGAGAGAGGGAGGGAGAGGGAGGGAGAGGGGTAGAGTGCTGGATGGGTGATGGAGTTGCTTCTCGAAGATGGTGGGAGAGGCCTACTAGACAAACTGAGGGTGGAACTGCAATGTTATCAATAAGAGTGGGGATGTGTTTCTGTGTGTGCCTGTGCGTGATAGATCTGTCGGGACGCATCCATGGATGATGAAGGGGAACCATGTGTTTGGCAAGCAAACCTAACTAGATCGGTAGATCAATTGTTGTTTGTCGGAGGAAGGGAGAGACACAACTAATGAGGTAGATCGATTGACGTGTGGGTAAAAACGAGTTATAAGGACCTAGCTAGCTATATGTATAGCGAGAGATCGGTCGGTGTACGTCCATTTGTTAGAGGAAAATAAGGCCCAGCGAGACGGATAGACAGAGAGAATGGAGCTAGGAGGTGGTGCGAGAGGCCCAACTACTAGCTAGATAGGGGGAGGAGTGTGCGGTTGTGAGATCGATGAAAGAGGGGCGAGAGTTTACACGTGTGTCTGACCGTATGAGAGACACGAGGCAAGGACACATAAAGGGGGAGATTGAAGTTGCGTGTGTATGTTGTAGGCAGGCATCGCTGGAGAGGTTTATCGATCGGTGTGTGTCGGAAAGGAGTTGTGGCGACTCTGGGAGAACGACCTAAAGAAAAAAAATGAATGTGCCCGGTGGATAGAATGCCGAGGGAGGGGGAGGGCGAGGAGGGCGTGTGCATGCACGAGAGAAAGTTAGTTGTAGCTACAAAGGTTAGAGGATTGTGTGGGTGTAAGAGACTAACAAAGATCATAATTTGATATGAAAGCGGATTCATATATTTGAATAGGAGATCATAGTGTTTTAAACATTGCATGCATGAATATAGCGGTGATACATGTGTTGTGCACATGTTATACCATAATGTGATAATGCATGGCGTTTGCAACTCACAGCTAAATGCCGAACAATCTAAACCATACTATACATCAAACAATCTCACATTTTATTTGAATTTGTGATAATGCGTGGCGTTTGCAGCTTACAACTAAATATCGAACAATCTAAACAATACTATATATCGAACATTCTCACATTTTATTTGAATTTGTGGTAATGTGTGGTGTTTGCAACTCACATTTAAATACTTGTAGGCGTAGGGGGCGGGGCACCATAGATAATGTGATAAACACATTATACATATGAGACATGGTTTAGATTATAGCTAGAGCTAGAAATGTAATGTGATTTGAAATCAAAATAAAGTGGATTCAAAAAATATAGTTCGAGTTCATATAGTACACATAGTTCATATGTAACTCGAGACTAATCATGTGGTGTGCTGTGAAGGTAATACACAAACGATGGTTTAACTTGACAATAATGATGACTGTAGATCTTATTAAAACAGAGAAACGAATTCAAATGCTTTGACTTCACAACAATCATTACTGTAGATCTTATTCAAATAGAGAAACGAATTCAAATTTAGTTCATATTGAAGCGGTAGTATATACGTTTGGAATGCACTAAAACGTTCATTTGAGTAGTAGGTTGCATGCATTATACACGTAGCGAAATATTTTAATTGAACATAACATGAATTCGAAGTTTTGAATGACATTTGTAGTGCGCATTGATTTGGTACAGTACATGTTAGGCTTGTCCGAAAATTTCAACCCGCGCTGTTAGCCCGAAATATTTAAGATATATCTTTGTCTCGTTGTGCTCCGACAACTCCCACCATCTCAACCCGCGCCTTGCTATTCCGAAATTACAACGCGCGCGAAAACTCCCACCTCCTGCGAAATCCCGACACGCGAAATGCCCGTGCTACCCCTGAACCAAAAGAACCACCTCATATCGGTGGGGGTACTTTCGTAACTTACCCCACATTTCGGACAAGCGCGTCTCTAAGCCATGTTTCCCCACTGCCATCCCATCCGCCCACCCATTCGTACAACGCGGCCGCGAAAACCCGTGACGAAACCCCACACCCTGCTCCGTCCGCCACCCAGTCGGAGCCTCTTCCCCGACGACATCGTCCACAGCAACACCTCGACGTCCCTCATCCACCGTACCGGATGAGGATCCGTCGTCGATCTCATCGTGCCGCCAGTTCAGCCACCCCGTCCTCCACCTCCAACGAGCTGCCCCGACGTTCCCCTCGTCTTTCGCGCCACCTCCATTCCCACACCGCCGTCTTCACCTGCACCACCGGCAGAGCATCATCATCACCGTTTCCTCGGATGAAGCTGCGGCCTAATCGGCGCCACCAAAGAGGTTTTACACTAATCGCCGCATTTTCTTCTTGATTTGATCTCACGGTGCTGCCGGCGCTCGGTCCCGAGCCGACACGGCGTGGCTCCATCCACGGCGGCGTCGCCGGCCACTTCCTCCACGGCGTCGCTCCCTCGGCGGCGACGTCCACATCAGTAGGAGCTGTTGCTGCTTTAGCTCTCGCTCGCTCTGCTGCTCTGCTCTTGCTCTCGGTCCCCTGCGTGGTCTGCTCTTGCTATTGCTCTTGCTCGCGCTGTTGTTCTCGCTCTTGCTCTTGCTTGCGATGCTGCTCCGATTTAGCTACACTTCAGTCGACTGAGTCGACTTTTGGGTCAGTCGATTTTCAGGGGGTGGCGGGGGCTCGCCGGGGTGAAGGAAGAACCGGCCGCAGCAGGGAGGGGGGCTCACCGGAGAGGTACCCCACTATCTATCTTAGGGTTTAGATGGGGGCGGTGGTCGCCGGCGGTGGCGGGGCGTTGGCGGGGCGGTGGCGTGGGGATCGCCGGAGAAAAAGCTCAGCACGGGGGGGGGGCCTAGAGGGATGGCCGGGGCGGCGGCGGACCGGCGGTGGGGAGTGTTTTCGGGGCGGGCGGGGCGGCGCACCGCCGGCCGCGGGCGGCGGGGTGCTGCTGTTTGGCCGGTGGTGACTGGCGGCTCAGGGGGGTGGAGGTTGAAGATGAACCGTAGGCCCTTGATTTCCTATCCAACGGCTGCAAAATCAACTGACCAGAGATGAAAAAGTCAGTCGACCGACGTGTAGCCTCACCTTGCTAGTGCGTTCAGTTTCGACATCAAAATTCAGTTTCGACAGTTAAGTTCAGTTTCGACAGTTAAGTTCAGTTTCGACAGTTAAGTTCAGTTTCGACAGTTTAGTTCAATTTTGACAGTTAAGTTCAGAGATGAGCAGCTGATGTATTTTACATCTAGCACTTTGTGGTTATGTATTTTACGTCATGTATCGGAGATGCTATTAGAATTCCACTCAGGTTAACGTTGTTTGTTGTCTCTCTTATCCTGCTTCAGCCTCGGCGTCGTACAACTCACCGGAGCTGCTCCAACGACGAAACCCTCCATCACAGTGGAGCAGTACCTCGGGCTCCATCTCCAGACACCTAAGATCTTCTTACCCTCCTCCGACAGCAATGTCAGCCGGAGCATCCTCACCGGCCCACCCAATCACGCTGAGATCGACATGGCTTCGCCAAAGAGGTTGTACACTTGTTGCATCTCTTTTTTACTCTACATGTGATATATATTGTCCACTGAGCACACGGATTTGTTCCTTTAGTGTCTCCTTGAAAGAAAAAACGTAGGAATTTTAATTTTCACTTGTCCTCCTTTTCAAATTCCTATTGATGAAGCACAAGACTAAGAGATAGTAGCATAATAGCATTATAACCGTACATTTTCTTGTGGTTTGACTTAATCTCACCATGCTTCTTTGCATCCTGTGATCTTCCAATTGTTGTGAATCAAACACCCAGATTGGCAGAAATCCTATGTTTTTAAATTCTCTGTATTGCACGTGCATTCCTATCCTATTCCTGTCTATTTCCTATCCCTGCATTGTTGGAATCATCCAATTCAAACGAGCCCTTACAAAATTACTTCTCTTACAGATAGTTGTCAAAGAAAACCATGCGTGGTTTGTCCCGCTCCTGCTGCGCCGTCCTCCACCCCAGCTCAGCTGCTCCAATGACAGAAGGGTCCAGCACAGCAGGGATCCGGCCTCCAGACTGTCTTTCGCATCCTCAGATCTTCTTCCCCGCCGCTCGCAGCCATGAAAACTGCATTACCATCATCAACCAAGGAGATGACCTCGAGGACTACACGGGTCCGCAAGAGAGGTCACACTCTTTCGTGTCTGCTTACGTTATGCATCGCTTAATATTACATGCTACTTTATCGTCCTGTTCACCGATTAGACTCTGAGTCAGCTCCAAACTAATGGTCAAACTTGAGTTTTTAAATGGTTGTGGGGTACATATCGGGGCCGCTATCAATAGTATATAGCTACTATCTGGTTAATCTCCGGTGTCTACTATGAGTTTCATGTTGGGTGGGAAAGAAACAGTAAAGAAGCCATTATCTGTATTTTTTAACTGAAGCCATTATCTGCCTGCTATTATTGGTTTTGGGTCTATCCACAGGTTGCTACCATCACTCTGGATTTCTGCATGCACTCCTTACATAATCTCACTATGTGTTATTCCTACGCATGACAGTTATTGTAAACAATGGAACTGAACATGTAGAGCGAAAGAGACGAGCCTTGTGTGGCAATAAAATTTCATGCAGACGTCGCTCCATGGTAGGAGCAAAGGCAGCACCCCTCCACGCATTTCGGATTGTAATCGAGAGGAAGATATCTGTTCTGAGGGGGATTCAGAAGGAGAAGACAACTCCTATTTACCCCCTGAGGTCTTCGCTCTAACTTGGCATGCTGATGTTGGTTATATCATGCATATGGTGTCTTGCATTGCTTACTTTATACATCAAATATGTCATCTGCTTAATTTAGACATCCTTTGTGCGAATGCCATCTGTTTAGTTTATTCATCATTTATGTGAATTATGCAACGCCATCTTGTTTAGCCAGGCATCATATATATGAATTTTGCAATGCCATCCTGCTTAGCCAGTCATCTTATATGTAAATTATATCAGGCCATCCTTTTTTTCCGTTACATATTACATTTGTCAACAATGTTAGTACATTCAACTGCTCTTCGTGTGCATCAGCCATTTGACACGATGATGGCAAATTCTTGAGTGAAAACAAGGTCTTCATAGCAGACTATGCTATCTGACGAAGCGCATATCTCGCTAGTTACGGATAGCTCCTCAGAGGAGGATCCAGAGATAGATGACCAGTCCTATTCCCCCCCCCGAGGTGTATGCTCTAACTCGGCAGGGTTATGTTGCTCATATCATGCGGAAGGTGTCTCGCATTGCTATGTCATTTGATTAGTTTAGACATGCTTTGTGTGAATGCCACCTGTTCAGTGTCTAATTACCATATATGTGAATTATGCATTGCCATCTTGTTGCAAGACATTATATATGTGAATTATACAATGCTATCTTGTTGCAAAGGCATTATATATGTGAATTGTGCAATGCCATGCTGTTTAGCCAATCGTCATGTATGTGAATTATATCATGCTATCATTTTTTTGTATTACGTGTTCCATTTGTCGACAACGTTTGTATATTCAACTACTCTTCCTGTGCATCAGCCATTTGAAGCGGCGATGGAAGTATCTGGAGTGAAAACAAGGTATTCAGAGCAGACAATGCTACCTGCTGAAGCAGACATCTTGCTGGTTACAGAGAGCTCCTCAGAGGAGGATTCAGAGACTGATGACCAGTCCTATTTCCCCCCTGAGGTCTATGCTCATACTTGGTAGGGTTATATTACCCATGTCATGCATGTTGTCTTGCATTGCTTAGTTTTTACATCATATATGGATTGCCATCTGCTTACTTGCTTACTATATAAATCATATATTTGAATTATATCATGCCATCATGTTTACAAAGTACATACACATCATCTATCTGAATTATGGCATGGCAACCTATTTAATAAAGACATCATATAGTTATATCATCTCATCCTGTTTAGTGTTTACAGTCATCATATTTTGAATTATGGCATTCTATCCGTGAATGTATGTGAATTATGGCATGCCAACCTATTTAATAACACTGGTAGAAAAAAGGCCTTTAGTCCCGGTTCGCAAAGGCCTTTAGTCCCGGCTGTGCAACCGGGACTAAATATGCGCGACTAAAGACCCCCCCTTTAGTCGCGCCTCTTACGAACCGCGACTAAAGGCTTTAGTCCCGGTTCTCGTGGCTAACCGGGACTAAAGGCCCGTCCACGTGGGCGCCAGGGGTCCGTCAGGGCGGAGGACCTTTAGTCCCGGTTCTCGTGGCTAACCGGGACTAAAGGCCTCCTCTGCAGGTTTAGGGTTTTAGCCCCCTAAACCTGGTTTCTTTTTAATTTGTAGTGTTTTATTTCTTTTATATTTTATTTTGTGTTTTATTTTAATTTTGATGAAGTTTCAGTACACATATTCTACGCTACTATATACATGCATATGAAATTTCAAACAAGAAGAATTCAAGAGGAATATATAATATATATTCAATCTCGGGTGACCATATACAACTTCGAACAAGTTTCCATACACAATTAGGATGGATGACCATATACAACTTCGAACAAGTTTCAATCTCGGGTATGCATATAAATTTCTTCGTCCTCGGTATAGTGTTCTCCTTTAGGATTGATGACTTCACTCATGAAAAATCCTGCTAATTCATCTTGAATTGGTTGGAAGCGAGCTTCTGGACTAAGCCTCCTCCGCAAGTTATCCGTCGCGTTGCGCACGCTATGCGATGCCTTCCGCTCAAAGATGTGTCTCCGGATGTTCTCACAAACATAGTATCCACATAGATTGGTCCCCGGTGGCTGCTTATCCACATTAACTAACCTTCTAAAATCTAGCTCATGTTTGAATTCACCGACAATTTCTTCTGAGAACCGTCTCCAAACCCTACAGGGCAAAGAAAATTAAATGAACAAGGGAGTTATTAGTTACTTGATATTAGGAAATGAACGAAAGAGACCGATCGATATAGAGCTCAAATGATTGAAAATAATTACTTTTGCAGCATTTTTCTCATGTCGGCCCAACGCTTTGGATCCGAATCCATAGAGTCCATGATTAGAACTCTGGAGGTGTGAAGTTCAATATTTAACAGAATCCAGTGGAACCTGCGGACACATTACATGCACAGTCATGCATAACTCATCGATTAGACATACCATACATGGAGTAAACAAAAGAGAATGGGCACAAGAGAGAAACACTCACCCAAAATGGTAAGGAAATAGAATATGACTTTTGAGTTGATGCTTTCTAAGAAACTTGTACAAGTCTTTCTCCACGTCTTCGGGGTGATGTTGTAACACATGTCCATAACAATATGTGGGTCAATGAACCCAACATCATGGATGTTTCTTATTTTGCATTCCCAAATCTTCAATCTGCATAATAGCGTACGCAACAATATAGTTAGGACTATATATATATATATATATATATATATATATATATATATATATATATATATAGTGCAGGAAATGAAGAACGAGATGAGGTAGAAATAAATCACTTACAAAACGTAGCAACTCAGCATAGATTTGTCGAGGTCGCGCAGATTGAACAGCTGGAACAATTCACTCATATGAACTTGTACAGAGTACCGTTTGGTGTGATGCTCCTCTGTAACATCCGCATAAACATATTCTTTGTCGGCCCATATTATGAATTGCTTGTACCAACGTAGCAGATTTCGCATTTGTGGTGGTAGACTCTTTTCCCGCGCAGGCTCGACGAGAGGCCCATTCCGCACATATTGTAATGCTATCTCACATACTGGCGCATCCTCAAGGCCTAAGAAGGCACGAAGAGTCAAACCCATCTCGGACGCTTGTTTCATGGCACTCGCTACAGTCAATCCAAGTGCTGCCGCAGCTGCTATGATCTCGGGGTCCTCTTCCGGACCGGCTTTCACTATGAGCGGGGGGATCGATTGTTTCTTCTGCATCCCGAGCTGGTCAACTTGTTTCCCGCTTTTTTTACTTTCTTCTTTCTCCTCCTTCAATATTTTTGCTTGCCTACGAAGTTCATGTCCATAGTCGTCAGGCATATTCAGCTCGGCTTGGGACGTTGTCGTCAAAAAATCCTTAGCCCACTTCTTTTGCTTCTCAGTCAATACTTGCTTGGGCTCAGGCTCTTTTATCGCCTTCATATCCGCCTTCCATTTCTCATAATCAGCAGACGCGGCCAATTTGGTTTCCGCTTCACTAAGTTCCCAAGGCCTTGGGAGGAGAGGCTTCAGTGATGGCTCCGGTACCCTTGTGGTCTTAGGTACATAAGGGTCCGGGTTAATAGTCCAGGAGCGGGTTTCCTTGCTGTCCGCCTGCTTCTGCTTCTTCGCCGGAGGTGGATTGGGGGGCGTCGTACCCGCCGGAGGAGGATTGGGGGGCGTCGTACCCGCCGGAGGTTGTGGATCGGGGGACGGCGTCGAATGGCGTGAAGGAGGTGTAGGTGAACCACCACGACCACCACCACCGCCACCACCGCCACCACCACCACCATCGGAGGGGGGTGGACTTGCTAGCCTTGGCGCCTCGCCTGGAAACACTATGTACTTCTTTTTCCATAGAATGATCTGGCGCTTGACATCTCCAAGTCTTCTCTCCCCTTCGGGTGTAGCTTTGTCAATCTGCAGGTCCTCAAACCCTTGGACTATGTCTTCCACCGTGACACGAGCATAGCCATATGCAATGGGGTTGTTGTGGTGGAGTGCTCCAGGTGTACAGGGTAAAGCACTGCCGCTAGCTACCTTCGTGGAAACGTTCCCCACGGGATAATGCAGATCACATTCTTTCATCTCCTTTACATCATCCACGGGGTAGTGAGGCTCCGGTGCACGAATCTCGATCATCGGTGCACTAGCACCAGGCGGGGCATCTGTGGAAGCCACGCTGCTTCTCCGCTGCTGGCTTCCGCGATCCGCTTCATGATCTTCATGCGGCCCTGCAGCCGATTTTTCTTTTACTAGTTCATGCACGGTATGCTTCAACTCATGGAGTTCCGATGCAAACTTCGCCATAAGATCTGCATCCCGGTCCGTCTTTCTCTTACGGCTTCTGTAACAGTACGGGTCATTGTACAGGTCATCCGTCTTTCTCTTACGGCTTCTCTTACGGCTTCCGTACATATCGTTGATTTCCTTCCGATCGTGCCTTTTCCACTTAGTCTCCCCTCGTGCCGCGATCGAGGAATACCAATCGGCTTAAGGTCAGGAACATAGTCAATACAGAACTCAATTACCTCCTCATTTCCATAGCCCTTGACGATGCTTCCTTCTGGCCTAGCACGGTTACGAACATATTTCTTTAATACTCCCATGAACCTCTCAAAGGGGAACATATTGTGTAGAAATACAGGACCGAGAATGGAAATCTCTTCGACTAGGTGGAGCAGGAGGTGCGTCATAATATCGAAGAAGGATGGTGGGAACACCAACTCGAAACTGACAAGGCATTGGACCACATCATTCTGTAACCGTGGTAGATCTTCTGGATTGATTACCTTCTGAGAGATTGCATTGAGGAATGCACATAGCTTCACAATGGCTACTCGAACATTTTCCGGTAGGATCCCCCTCAAAGCAATCGGAAGCAATTGCGTCATAATCACGTGGCAGTCGTGAGACTTCAGGTTTTGGAACTTTTTCTCCGCCATGTTTATTATTCCCTTTATATTCGACGAGAGGCCAGACGGGACCTTCATACTGCTCAGGCATTCAAAAAAAATGACCTTCTCTTCTTTGGTAAGAGCGTAGCTGGCACGACCTTGAAACCATTCCGGATGCTGGTCATCTGGGTCTTTCAAAAGTTGTTGGTCCTGCCGTGCTTCCTTTGTATCATTTGTCTTCCCATACACGCCCAAGAAGCTTAGCAGGTTCACGCAAATATTCTTCGTAACATGCATCATGTCGATTGCAGAGCGGACATCTAGGACTTTCCAATATTCTAGCTCCCAAAATATAGATTTCTTCTTCCACATGGGTGCGTGCCCGTCAACTCCCCGCGGAACTGATTGTCCGCCAGGACCCTTTCCAAAGATGACTTTCAAATCCTTGACCATATCAAATATCTTAGCACCAGTACGTTCCGCAGGCTTTGGCTGGTGATCTGCCTTGCCGTTGAAATGCTTGCCTTTCTTTCTTACGTTATGATTTCGGGGAAGAAATCGACGATGACCCAGGTACACGTTCTTCTTACAATTAACCAAACGTACACTTTCAGTCTCATGTAAGCAGTGCGTGCATGCATTGTATCCCTTATTTGTCTGTCCCGAAAGGTTACTGAGAGCAGGCCAATCGTTGATGGTTACAAAAAGCAACGCTCGTAGGTCAAATTCCTCTCCTTTGTGCTCATCCCAGACACGTACACCAGGTCTGGCCCACAACTATCAAAGTTCATCAACTAATGGCCTTAGGTACACATCGATGTCGTTCCCGGGTTGCTTTGGACCTTGGATGAGCACTGGCATCATAATGAACTTCCGCTTCATGCACAACCAAGGAGGAAGGTTGTAGATGCATAGAGTCACAGGCCAGGTGCTATGGCTGGAGCTCTGCTCGCCAAAAGGATTCATGCCATCAGTACTTAGACCAAATCTTATGTTCCTTGCGTCAGCTGCAAAATCTTTGAACACTCTGTCGATCTTTCTCCATTGCGTTCCATCAGCGGTGTGTCTCAACTCCCCGTCGGACTTACGGTCCTCTTTGTGCCATCGCAACGACTTGGCATGCTTTTTGTTCCTGAACAGACGTTTCAACCGTGGTATTATAGGAGCATACCACATCACCTTGGCAGGAACCCTCTTCCTGGGTTTCTCGCCCCCAACATCGTCACCAGGGTCATCGCCTCTGATCTTATAACGCAATGCAGTGCATACAGGGCATTCATTCAAATTCTCGTATTCACCGCGGTAGAGGATGCAGTCGTTAATGCATGCATGTATCTTCAGAACCTCTAAACCTAGAGGGCAGACAACCTTCTTTGCTTCGTACGTACTGGCGGGCAACTCGTTATTCTTCGGAAACATATTCTTCAACATTTTCAGCAAATTTTCAAATGATGAGTCACCTACACCTTCCTGTGCCTTCCATTTTAGCAAATCCAGTGTGCAGCCCAGCTTTTTTAGACTATTATCGCATCCTGGATACAACGACTTTTTGTGATCCTCTAACATGCGATCCAAATTCTCCCTATCCTTGTCAGTTTCGCAGCGTCTCCGTGCATCAGCAATGGTCCGACCAAGATCATCAGCGGGCTCATCATGTGCCTCTTCTTCACCTTCACCTAACCCTTCGCCACCTTCAGCATCATCCTCCATGAAAGTATCACCGAAATGATCATGATAGTTGTCATCGATATCATCCCCTTCTTCATCTTCTTCCATTCTAGCCCCTCTTTCTCCATGCTTGGTCCAACAATTATAGCTTCGCATGAAACCGTGCCGAAGCAGGTGCATGTGAACGTCTCTTGAGGAGGAGTAACCCTTCTGATTCTTACAGACAGCACATGGACAGATAATAAAACCTTGCTGCTTGTTCGCATTTGCCACTACGAGGAAATCGTTCAAACCCGTAGTGAACTCGCCGGAGAGTCGGGGACCGTACATCCATTGCCGATTCATCTGCATTATTATTATATAAAGTATATAATTAACCATCATGCATTTGTTAAACTAACTAGCTAGAAATAATACAAATTAAACAATGAACTACACACATGCATATTTTATCAATGACACATGAAAGGTTCAAGTTGCTAACCGCGATCGCGGAGGAAAAATAAATGAGAAAGCTCAAGTGTGGCTCGGACACTTCATATCATGTTTGTTTCAGGCTCTCGGGCATTTCATCGAACACCTTGTGTGCATAGGAGGAACCAAAAGCAAACCCACCACCCCCTTCTGAATATTGTGAAGTGAGCTGAGTGAAGTGAAGTGAGCTGAGTCCTATATATAGGGATGGGCCTTTAGTCCCGGTTGGCCAAGCCAACCGGGACTAAAGCCCCTCCCGTCCGCCAGCTGGATGGGCCTTTAGTCCCGGTTGGCCTGGCCAACCGCGACTAAAGGCCTTCGGGGACCTTTAGTCCCGGTTGGCCAGGCCAACCGGGACTAAAGCACCTCCCGTCCGCCAGCTGCCGACCGAGCGCGCTGGGCCCAGATAGTTGGTCGCGGGTCTCCTCCCGAACCGCGACTAAAGACCCCTTTTGTCGCGGTTCGATTATTTTGGGGACTAATGGGGGCGTATGGAAGCCTCTTTTTCTACTAGTGTAAACACATTATATAGTTATGTCATGTCATCCTGTTTACATAGTCTCATATTTTGAACTATGTCTTTCCATCTTTTTTAGTTAGCCATCATAATGTGAAATTGTGTCATGCTATCCTGTTTAGTTAGCCATCACATATGTGAAATTGTGTCATGCTATCCTGTTTGGTTAGACAACATAAATATGAATTATTTCATGCCCTCTTTTATTCCCCACTATCCATTGCACCTGTCTATCATACAATGTCTATACTTTCAATTACTTTTCTTGTTTATCGGCCATTTGAATTGGAGAGCGTGATGGCAGTATCTAAGGGAGTAACAACACAGTCTTCAGAAAAGTTAGTGCTACCAGTTGATGCAGATAGAACCATGGTTGTACTTGCCCAAGGACCAGATCCACCACACATAACCCAGACTCTCGCAGATTGTACCCCTACCCAGTTGGACAGAGAACCAGCTACACCCCTTCTAACCCCAACCCCGGCAGATAGCAACCCAGTTCCAGTTGACACAGCATCGTGTCCACCACAGAGCACCCAAACACGAGCAGTTAGTAAGGGAACTGCAGTGCCCAAAGCACGAGGACCACCACTCCGAATCCCAACTCAACGTTTAAAGGAGAAGAAGATTTGTTCTCAGGTCAGGTTCTATAGCTATGGTTCATATTCCTTTGCTCTTGCATTACTGTATTTACTCATACCAACTATTTTCAATTTTGAAGGATGGAATTGAAACTCCAATGGTGCAACAGGTATGTTTTAAACCTGTTGCTTTAACTGGTTTGCTGTTGTAACCTGCTCTATGTTCATTTCAGTTTCAATTGAATAAACAGTTATGTTCTCATGTCATGCACATTACAAGTGTTGTTATTGCTCTATAGTTACCCACACTTATATTCTGTGTATTCTGCTTTGTCTTGAACAAATATTATTTGAACTGTGTCTCTATCTTGATTTGGCAACAAAAACTAGAATGATATAGACCATAAAGTGACCATGGTACATAGATATATGTTTGTTTCATGTTGTTATCCTGTCCACTTTACTACTGAACTCATTTACCAAAATGAGTTTCATATACAACATGGTAAACATGTGATGTGTCTGCTTATTTCTCTTTTAGAATGCGGACAAAATATTGGAGAACAGTACCGCGTTATCCAATGGTAAAGGAAGTAATGCAGATAAGGTTCAAGATAGTGAGACATCCCTGTTGGTCTCCAAGAAAGCTGATAAAAACTATCTTGACGAAAGTGAGGGAACCCAAAAGTCCTGTCTTGATGTAGTGTTCGAGTTACTGGCCACTACTGCTGGCACAAGCTCTTCGAACTCGCCGCCTGAATCAGTTCGTCTTCTTGAGTCTCAACTTCAAGTTGAAAGACATCGATCAGATGTGCTGCGACAGGAAGCTGAAGGACTAAGGAAGTCCCTGCAGAATTCAGATGCATATTTTCTGGTGCAACAGCGAGCGCTGGAGGATTTAAGCGCCAAAGAAGAGAAAGTTAATAAGCTTGCTAAGCATCTTGCCAGCATTATGGGTACCCAGGATATTGTTTCTTGAGATCTTCTGAAGTGGTTTCAGTTCTGGATTTGTTTTGCTGCGACGTTTATTTGTGCTGGTCGCCAACTTTGACAACCAGTGTATATGATATGCTGCTTTGTTCCCTATATTTGCACTGGTGGCGAACTTTGATGCCCAGTGGATGTAATATGTGTAATAGCCGTGATAGCCTAGCATTAGTTGCTTGCTTATTTATTTCCTTCTTGTCTTGTTTATTTGTTTGCTTGTAGTCATTGCAGTTCTTTTTCCGCGGTTAGCTAGTGGCTGCAATAACCTATTTTTTTAAACTAGGTCACAATAACCATGGGCTAATA
Organism: Aegilops tauschii subsp. strangulata; assembly: GCF_002575655.3. NCBI lineage: Eukaryota > Viridiplantae > Streptophyta > Magnoliopsida > Poales > Poaceae > Aegilops > Aegilops tauschii. Next base: position 46,131,244 of record NC_053040.3, on the reverse strand, counting down.
TTTACTGTATGGACACTGGGCCTCCTACTGGTCGTATAAACAATGGGCCTTCTACGGGCCATAGAAACAATGGGCCTTCTGCGGGACGTATCATCAATGGGCCTTATACGGGCCAAACATACCGCATTATGGCCGTAAACGGGCTAGAGTTGGAATCGTCCATTCATGGGCCGACCATAACGGGCCATCGTTAATAGGCCGTATTTGATGACGCTATGAAAACGGCCCAACGTATTAACGGACCACAAACGGGCCGACTGTAACCACGGGCTGAATTTGGCCCACAAGGAGAAAATGACAGTAACGGGCCGTAAGTAAACGAATGCTGGAAATGAGCCCAAGAATAAATGGGCTCTGAGAAGGCTGAAAGATAACATGGGCTGGAAATGGCCCAACGGAATAACGGGCCATTAATGGGTATAAAGTGATACACTGTTCATTACGGGCCAGTTTCACCACGGGCCGTTAATGGATGTAAAGTCATACACTGTTCATTGCGGGCCAGTTTCACAACAGGCCGTTAATAGGCCAAGAGTTACATAGGGCCTCATATGGGCCGAAAGACGTCATGGGCCATACATGCGCCATAAGTGAAAACGGGCTGGAATCATATTGGATGGCCCAGATGACGCTACTGGGCCTAATTCGGATAGGCCGTAACGGGCCTTGGGTTAGCGGGCTGTAAATGGGCTATATGCGAACAGGCCGTTAACTGGCTTTCCATGGGCCGGCCCGCCACCTTTTGACCAAGTCAAACGGGCCGGCCTTTTCACAGGAATGGGCCTTTGTTGGGTCGTCCCACGTGTTGATGTATCATAGGCGCATTCCGTCCAATGAGTGGATGACATCTGTCCCAACGATGAGCCGACACGTGTTTCCTCCAGCCAATGATGATTTTACACGTGGAAAATCCCCATTGGTCGGGGCTGTTAACGAGTTATCGGATCCAAAACCCGACCCGATAGCTTAACGACGTTCCATTACGGTGGATGCCACGTGTCGGTCACCCTTGACGAAAGCACTTCTGTGACGCGTGATTTATCGTCATGGAAGTGGACACTTCCGTGATGATAATTTTGGCAATGTCATGGAACACTTCTACGACAGCACAGGTATGACTATCCTGATTCTATCATAAATTTGTCATGGATGTACATGCATGACAGAAAAGGCGACCTACTGTGACAAACACGTATCATCACGGAAGTGTATTTTTTTGTAGTGGTAACAGGCGCTAGTCCGCCTATTACGCCGGGGAAGCAGCGCCTCGGTGTTTATCTTAGGGGCGTGTGGGGCCTAGAGCTGCTGGCGCCCAATCTAGACCTCGGCCGGGATTAAAGGGATGGCCTGGGGGCGCTGCCAAGCACGGCGGTCGGGGCGGCGGAGGCAGGGGTCTGGGCCGGTGGTCGCTGGCGGTTCGAGAAAGATCGTCAACAGTGACTGGCGGGAGGTAGACGAAGGCCATCTGCCCGTTCCTTATAGATCGGACGGTTCATAAAAAATTCTACCGACCTATTTATTTTCAGTTGACTGTTATCTTGATAGGACCACATGTGGTGCTGTGCTAGAGGAGTACCTGCATTTCCCAGCCATCCAAGTGCTCATATATTACAAAATCATACGGAGTAGAATCTAATTTTGTTTGCCATGCAACGTTGTAGAGCTATCATATGTCTCCTGTCATTTATTTTTCAGCCACCTGCTGTCTGCTACTTTTACAGTGCACTAGTTCTGCACACATTTCACCCATACTCTCACTATTGTGTTTTTATGCAAGGGTATTTCAGACTCTGCTGCCTTGACAGAAGCAGAAAAGAAAAGAGAGAAGTCGCTCCAGCGTGGTACGCGGCTAGGACAGACACGTTTGAGCCTTATAAAGGGTGCAGCGTCAGCAGATGGATACGGTAAACGTATCTCTAGAGTTGATGACCTCGCTCGCCATGAACCACCATCCCAGGTGCTTCCTTTAACTTCGCGGTGTCATATGTGGTTGCATGTTGCATATGGTGTCTAGCTTGTATTCGAAAGGCCGAAGTCGGTCTTTATTAAGATAAGGACAGATATTTTTTACATGAACCACGATCCCGGGAGCACCAGAAGAGAAATAGCTAGTCAGGGCACTAGCCTAGCCAGTGACAAGCCCAGCACAAACATGCATGCATCACCTGGAAGCCAACTAAAAAGCCACGATGGTGGCGAAGTAGCCCGCCTCCCACCAGGCTCTCAGGTCCTAGATGATCATGCTCACCACTCCAGCCGGATGTCTAGCTTGTATTGCTTCTAATTTGGTTAAATTGCATCTGCTTAGCTTACACACTAGACCTTTGAATATGACACACCTTCCTGTTCTTGGTACATACTAGTACATCTGTCTATTAACCATGTTCTTACATCAAACTAATGTTCTTGTGTATCCCTCATCAATCACTTATGATGAGGCAGTCAGGCCAGTGGACTACTATGATAAAAGATCCTCATTTAAACAATGCAGCGTCATCCTCCCCACATGATCCTCTACAGTTTCTACTCCTCCATCCCCCCAAGATGATTTCCAAGACAACACATGCATAGGCACTCAACGTAGCTGTGTTTATGATGAGCACGTCTCCCCTAGTGCACCATCACCGGTGCTCCCTCTAACTTGGCACTGTTATATTTGGTTGCATGTTATATGTGATGTCTAGCTTGTATTGCTTCTAATTTTGTTGAATTCCATCTGCTTACTTTACACATTATATTTGAATAAGACACGTGTTCCTTTCTAGAACATACAATATCTGTCTATCACACCATGTTCTTACATCAAATTACTACTGTTGTGTAACCTGCACAATCACTTATCATAAGAAACATTTGACTTCGGAGTGTGATATAGGTTACATCTCGCATTCTTTTCTAGCTTGCACTACTAATTTGTTGAAATCGCACTTATGACGAGACAATTTTAACTTGGTAGAGTGATATTCGTTGCATCTTTCATATGGTGTCTAGCTTTCATTGCTTCTAATTTGTTGAAATGCCTTCTCCTTAGTTTACACAACATAAGCTGTGAATATGCAGTGATGTGAATATGCAATGGCACTACTGACGAGAGACCTTTAACTTGATAGTGTGATGTTGTTTGCATCTTGCATATGATTTATTTCTTGTACTGCTTCACATTTGTTTAAACGGCATTTATGATGAGGCACTGTTAACTTGGCAGAGCGATATTTGTAGCATCTTTCATATGGTGTCTACCTTCCATTGCATTGCTTCTAATTTAGTGAAATGTCTTCTGCTTAGTTTACACATCATAGTTCTGGTTATCTCGTGCCGTCCTTTTTTTCTTACATATTACATCCTCCTATCATGTGGTTGTCTAACATCAAAGTTCAGTTCGTCTGTATCACGCATCAATTTGTTCTGAAGAACTAAATTGTTATTCGTTTTTCTTGTCGGCTTGACTTAACATGGCATAGAGAAAGAGGAAGCATGACAGAACGACGAGGAAAGGGAAGCGGAAGAATCTTGCAGATTCTGCTGGTACTGATGGTGCAATAGAAGGTCAAAGTCCAGCGGAAAATTGTACCAACAGGGTATCCCGTGCTAAACAAGCTGCAGAACAAGCCAAACAGAAACAAATAGCTGCCACCACACAAGCAGAGACAACCCTAGTTGTTGCAACACCTTCCACAGTACCACCAGCTGCACGATTTACTCATTGGTCAACTCAGCTAGCAGCACGTTCCCAAGCTCCCTTGCCACCTGACAATACTTCCGAAGCACTCTTGACACAAGATGAGTTGGCAAGATCAGATGAACTTTGTGAGCTTCAACAACAAGCAGGTAGTTGCTGGAGTCAAGTTACAGTTCATGCTTCTTTATATGTAGTCTCACAGTTTGATGTACACTAACACTTCCTATGTTTGTTGTTTGACTAGCACCTAGGCGCAAGAGGAAACAAACATCAGGGATAATGCTCGATAGGTTAACTAAATCTAGAGGAGGAAGAATGGAGATCCATTTTGAGGCAGGTTTAAAAAGGCCACGTGATGCTACAGAGTCAGCCAAGTTAATATCAGAGGCAGCGATTGCTGTTAGGTGTCATGTACGTATCCTCCCAACATGGATTCAGTACAGGAATGACAAAGACAAAACCCAGTTCAACACCTTCCTCGACCATTTATCTGTAAGTATGGTTATGTATGGAAACTAGTAATATCGTCTTGCTCTGTCCAATACTTTCTAGGTTGCTGATAATGAGACTCCCATAATTTTCAACAGATGAGGTTCAAGTTGGATAGCCAAGATGATGCAACCAGACAAGATTGCACCCATGTTTTCAAGTATGCTCTGTGACAGTATCGGTATAACTTGAGGAAAACTCACTTTGAAGGCAAGGCTAACAGTGAACTTGCCCAAACATCTCCAGTGGAAAATATATCTGATGAAGACTGGAGAGGCCTCGTTAAACACTGGTCCGATCCGAAGTATCAGGTACATTATATATATGTGATCAGATCACATGTTGAAGTCCTATTTACGCATGTGCCACACAAATCTATCTTATTGTAGGTGAACTGTTCAAAGAACAAGGCCAACCGTACGAAAGTGAGATTCCGACAGACGACTGGATCTCGTAGCTATATTGCACATTGCGAGGCTCTTGTAATTAGCTGCTGTTTCACTCTTTTTTCTATACCATATTATCAAATCTATCTTGACTTGTTCCAAATGCAGAGGAAAGCCCGCAAGCACCAAAATGTACCTGAACCAAATGTTGTGGAAATCTTCAAGGACTGTCACACCAGCAAGAAGAAGGGCATGACTACACCAGTCAGAGCCGCTGTTGTAAGTCCTTAATCCTCATGCCTTTTAACTACTACTTACTCTGACTTGTGCCTTGAACTGCATGGTTTACAGCCAATGTCTATTACTCTTTTCAATTTCATACACAATTGTCTTAGCGTATCATTGCACCTTACAAGGTTTAAAAGAGAGGAGTGATGTTCATTTGATCATGACCTGTAATCTAGTTCCGTGCTGGACTTGCCCACACAACGTTACAATTGCCTGTTTGTCTGTTCTCAGTTGTTTTGTGATATGAATGATGTCACACTATGCTTACCGTATTATAAACTTCGTCTCGTTATCCTTAGCCCTCAACACAATGTGAAGAAATAGACAATACATTAGCGATGGTACATGGTCATATGTTTGGAACCTGGTTTTATTATGTACTTTGCAATAAAATACAACTATTATTTTACATGGGTTCACCAGAATAAGTTCTGTATATAGACCAAAGCTATTTTTTTGCTTTTGCTGCCTCCTTAATATCTTCTGTTCTGGTACACTACTAATGTAAAACCTCAACTTTTCAGCAAGCTTTGGAAAAAATGGTGGAACCGCCACCTTCTGAAGGTGGCGAGGCAACTATAACCGCAATGTCAGCTCTTGCTGCAGGGGGTCAATACCTGTCCATTAATTGTGCCAAAAGCATGTTCATGTGTAATACTGGGTTGGTTGTTAAGGAAATCTCGTCCAAACTGCCTCATGATCAAGATATGCAAGCTCAAAACAATGTTGTATATGCGCTCCAGACACAAGTCCATTCCCTAACAGAGACCCTTTGTGAAACAAGGAGAGACATTGTTCGATGTTGTCAAGATATGCATGGTTTTGAAGCCAGACTATAAGACATTTTCTATGTTGTTCAGGAGCCTAGGAGAACTGAAGGCGAAGGTTATGGTGCTCCATCGGACAATACAACATGAAAACATAATAGTCAGGTCAAATAAACTAAGCTTCTGAACTTCTGGTGGTGCATTTATCTGCTAGACTGTTAACTTTTATGCCAAACTTCCTTTTGTTTTATAGTTGTAATTTGCTTTGGTGCGATCCAAAATTTGTTCTTAATGTGCAGCCATCGGCTGAAGAAAACAGCAAGCCATTTTTGTATAGTGTAGGGTGTTCCCTATATTTGAACTGGTGGCGAACTTTGATGCCCATCGGCTGTAGTTAACATGGGCCTCCTACGGCCGTAGAAACAATGGGCCTTCTAAGGGCCGTAGAAACAATGGGCCTTCTACGTGGCATAGAAACAATGGGCCTTATACGGGCCGTAGACATAATGGGCCTTCTATGGGCCGTATCATCAATGGGCCTTCTACGGGCCGTATGATCGGTTGGCCAAACATGGGCCAAATAACAGACCACATTATGGCCGTTAATGGGCTAGAGTTGAAATCGTCCGTTCATGGGCCGACCATAATGGGCCGTCGTTAATCGGCCGTATTTTGATGACGCTATATAAACGGCCCAACATATTAACGGGCCACAAATGGGCCGACTGTAACCACGGGCTGAATTTGGCCCACAAGCAGTAAATGACAATAACGGGCCGTATGTAAATGAATGTGGAAATGAGCCCAAGAATAAATGGGCCCGAGAAGGCCGAAAGATAACATGGGCTGGAAATGGCCCAATGGAATAATGGGCCGTTAATGGGTATAAAGTGATACACTGTTCATTACGGGCCAGTTTCACCACGTGCCGTTGATGGGTATCCAGTGATACTCTGTTCATTACGGGCCAATTTACCACGGGCCGTTTATGGGCCGAGAGTAATAAGGGCCTCATATGGGACGAAAGATGTCATGGGCCATACATGGGCCGGAAGTTAAAACGGGCTGGAATTATATTGGACGGCCCAGATGACGATACTGGGCCTAATTCGGATAGGCCGTAAACGGGCCCTGGGTTAGCGGGCTGTAAATGGGCTATATGCGAACAGGTCGTTAACAGGCTTGCCATGGGCCGGCCCGCCACCATTTGACCAAGTCGAACGGGCCGGCCTTTTCACCGGAATGGGCCTCTGTTGGGCCGTGCCACGTGTCTACGTATCATAGGCGCTTTGGGTCCAATGAGTGGATGACATCTGTCCAAACAGTGAGCCGACACGTGTTTCCTCCAGCCAATGATGATTTTACACGTGGAAAATCCCCATTGGTCGAGGCTGTTAACGGGTTATCTGATCCAAAACCGGACCCGATAGCTTAACAGCATTCCGTTAAGGTGGATGCCACGTGTCGGTCACCCTTGACGAAAGCACTTCTGTGACGCGCGATTTATCGTTATGGAAGCGGACACTTCCGTGATGATAATTTTGGTAATGTCATAGAACACTTGTACGACAGCACAGGTATGACTATCTTGATTCTGTTAGAAATCGTCATGGATGTACATGCATGACAGAAAACGCGACCTACTATGACAAACACGTATCATCACAGAAGTGTATTTTTTTTGTATTGTACGGATTTGAAAGTATGCTTTAATAGTTACATCCAACTGTGATCGTTATGTTTGTCCTATATCGGGAAAAAGGTTCGCTGAACTATGTCCGGGAATTTGTCCAGTCGTACTCCCAACAGCCGGGGTGCGGACCTTGCCGGAGAGACAGGAGCCGATACGGGAATGACACCGGACAGTCCTTCGGCCGAGGGCTCGAAAGATATGTCCGTTACCAACTTGGAAGTGGAGAGCACCATGAATCATCGGTGACGGATGGCCGTTTTACGGGACCCTGACTTCTCAAAAGAGGCTTTTGATTCCTTCAGCTCGGCTGACGCATACATTCGAGCTACTCGAGATGGGCTTGGTAGAGCCACAAAGCAGCATTTAACGGATGTACGGGTAAGGTTTATTTTGTCCAAAAAGGATAACCACATGCTAGTAGCCCCCGAGACTGAAAGCAGTTGGCACAAGTGATTTAAGGATCGATGTATAACCAGGTTCTGACGGAGAAGAACAACCTGCTAGCTCAAGAGCTGCCGAAGTGTCGGACACAGCTAAATGCTGCTACCACCGAACTAAAAAAGTCCAAGAAGGCATCTTCTGGTAATGATCCCCTCCATTGAGGAATAACAATTATACAGTAGTTGTGCTAATGTTGTTGCTTATCTCATAATAGGATCATCAGGTCAACTGGAAGAGAAGTTGAAAACCGCCCAAGCGGGAGAGAAAGTGGCAAAAAGACTACATGCTGCAGCCGAGCGTGTCCTGCCCTGAGTCAGAGAGGAGAAAAACAAACTCCAGGACTCAAACACCAAACTGGGCGAAGAACTGAAAGATGTGCGGGCCCAGCTAGCCGACTCCGTGAAGGAGAATAAAAAGCTACGAGGTGGCATATTCAGTACATGGCCAGATTTTTCCTTATAATAGTTTGGAGGTAAAAGTAGCTGATATAGCTATGATTGCAGGTATGTTGATGGGACGTCCCGAAGAGGAGGTGTCCGGATCATCAAGTGATCTTCTGCAAGGGATGTCACAATTGCACGAGCAAGCTCGGCAGGCAATGCAGAGTGTAGCCAAGGCCTTATGGCCATCCGCCTTCTCTTCGGGGAGTATGGAGGAGCTTGTAGAGTTGTTCAAGGGACCGCAGCGGCGTATCCGACTATGGAAGATATTGGCCTGCCGAGAGGGTGTGCGAGAGGCCTGGGCCATGGTGAAAACGCGGTATACCAAGCTGGATCCAAATCACATGGCCCAGGTCGGACCGCTAGGGTCAAATGGGGAAGAAATTCCCATTAGTTTAGTGTATGACCAAGTAACAGTAGCCGCCAAGTATTCCCAGCAGGATTGTAAGTTAGATAGCCTACTGGACAACATAGAGGAGGAAGTTTTTAAGTCCTAAGAGACTATGTACTTTCCATTGCATACGCAACTCTAGCTGGATTATAAAATGATTGTCATGGCAGACCTTTTCGCTTCGACCTCTGGATCCGAAGGTGCGGAGTATTTCCCAATACCAGAGCGGCCGAGTAGACCGGGTATGCGTGGAAACCAGGCGTAGGGGTCATAGTTCCTTGAACAGACAATTATCCGGCTAGTTATGTTATATTACATTAAGAGTGTAAGAAACATCTTCCAGAGAGAATAGTTCTGTTAAGGGTTCCTTTCCCTAGGTGTGCATGCATCGATGTGCATGTTCGAACTGTGATGAAGAAATCACAATGTGTATAGCTTCTGGGGGTTCACGATGTGATGAATGCAAAAACATCTTTAGTTCATCGACCGAATATTCCCTTAAGAACGCTAGCTTTCGGCTTCACCCAGTCTGAGGTACACATTTGGATGACCCGGCAGTAACAATCGCAGAGGTGCTCCCTTTATGCCCTAGCCGAACCAACGGGGACGTAGGGCATAAGCACAGGAGCCAGGCAACCCATCTTGGCCAAATCTTAAGTAATATCGATGCATATAATGGCGAAGAAAAGTTACGTATGGGGAAAACACACATATGTGATGAGCTTGATGCTTGGAAAATAACAATAATAATCTTTTGTCCAAGAAGCCCCCAGGTATAATGGACGTACATATTTGAGGATGTGTATGTCACAAGTGCACGGTTTAACCGCACGAAAAGGTTTAAGGCTACAAGGGAAAAAGCGAAAAGAGAGGAAAAAGTAATGGAAACAGTAGGGAGAAGGAAACAAACAAAGAGTTCTGTGACACCCAAAAAATTTATTTGGCTTTTTCAAACTTTTATTTGATTTGAGGGGTGTTATTTAAAATTTTCTTCTAAAGAACTCTTCCTCTCAAAAACTTTCTTTTATGACAAGTGTTTTGTTTGGATTCACCCAAGACTTGATTTTTGGTCTTGGAGGTTTTTCCTTCTTATGTGGACTCAAAACCAAATGCTTTGCACTTGGGAAATTTCTTTTGAAAAATATTTTAAATAGCCCTATGGCATTTGGAGTGATCTTTTCCCCTTTTCCAAATCTCCTCGTGCCATGACATGAGTGGAAATCCCCTCCCAAAAGCCATTCCCCATCTTTGTGTCTAGTTATTCTTCAAATCCAGCAAGTTGAACCTCTCCATGTATTTGTTTCCATTTTTTTCTTATCAAAAATATTTTCTGCCTTCTACTTTAGCTCTTGGAGATTTACAAAGGGGCTACCTTTTCTACTTTGAGTTTTGCCTCCAAACCAATTCTCCTAGCTAGTCTTTAGAGCCCTCAACCTAGATCCATGAAGATCCACTGGTCTCCAGTTCAAATATTTCAAATTGTGCTTGCTGCAAGTTTGGACCAGATTTGCCAAATTTGATGAAATTCAATTGTTTTCTCCTCCTAAAAATCTGAGAAAATTCAGGCAGCCTCTGGACGCAGTGAGAGGTCACCTCACCAAGTCCCAGCCCCAGAATTTTTTTTCTTCATGCCAAATCATTTCGTCGAACACCTGATGGGCACTGTTTCTGTCAAATTCAGAAGTTCAGTAAACAGTTTCAGTAAACCACTGTCGTTTTCTTCAGAGCTTGTTCTCGATGGACGCACGAGCACCATGTGCATCTACCAATGTACTGTGGTCATGCACAGTCTGTTGCAACAAAGAACAAACAACGAAGGAGCATATTTGTGTTGGTCCCAGTTTTGTTATCTTTAGACACCTTTCCCTATGTGAGCGCAACAAATCTAGTCCTGCTCAAACTCTACAGCCTTGTCCCTTCCTTTCCTTTTTGAACTAGTACTTTCGCCCCTTCCTTTCCTCTTTGAACCACGTCCTAGATTTATGCGATACAACTTTCCCCACTACTTTCCCCCATTCCTTTCCTCTTTGAACCACGTCCTAGATTCATGCTACACAACTTTCCCCCTTCATTTCCTCTTTGAACCACGTCCTAGATTCATGCTATATTCAACTTTTCCCACTACTTTCCCCCACTCCTTTCCTCTTTGAACCACGTCCTAGATTCATGCTATATTCAACTTTTCCCACTACTTTCCCCCACTCCTTTCCTCTTTGAACCACGTCCTAGATTCATGGTATACATGCAGCTAGAGCAATGCATGTGGAGTAAGTAAATTATACCTTAAGGTACTTGCGGCGCGGTTCGGTGGGCGACGGGACGGCGGCGAAGAAGAAGGGGTCAGAGGCCCTCCCGCGCCGCCGCTGGGTGGAAAGTGAACAGCTGCGCCGGTAGTCCCTCGCCGGCGACAGCGTTAAGCCTCCTTCCCTTCCCGGCGGACGGATCCTGCCAGCTCTTTGAGCAGCAGTGAGGGGAGAGAGAGCCAACGAAGTCATGTTTAGATCTGGAGAGGGCAAGAGAGTGTGAAGAGAGCAACTACAAGCACTGAGGCTCAAGCGGGAGAGGGCGAGAGAGTGTGAAGAGAGCAACTACAAGCGCTGAGGCTCCAGCGTGTATATATATACTCGAGAGAGAGTGTGAAGCGTGCAAACCCTAGAAAACATTTTGACCAGTCAAAGAATCCGCCTGGCACAAATTATGCTCAAGTGTAGTTATCGAACCCGAGACCTCAAGTTTGATGAGCGAACAGGCTAACCAGCTACACAACCCTCCCGTTATGTTCAACGAGGGAAATAACCTTGTATACATTCCTGTATTCGTGTGACAAGCATGCCGTTTTTTTTTGTGTGTGTGGAAGTCATTGGGATTTCAATCATAATCGTGTCATGTGGCTTTGGTGGTAAGACTATCCACAGTGGTACAAAAATAATGCAGCCTTAGTCACCATACCTCTCTCCACGTAGTACGTTGGGTCCCACCAGTCAGAGGGTGAAACAAACAAATTAATAAGAAAAATTAAAAGCGCCAGCGGTGTATCTTACCTCACACATCTCGCTACTGCTCTGGAACACTGTCCAATTGATCCCTCTGTTCGCTCACATACTATTTTAAGTGAATCCTTATTATAACATGCACACAAATTTTGGGCACTTGTATTCGACTTAAGTCAGTGTGCCACCGTATCTAGTATACTTACTACTCCCTCCGTCTAGGTGTAATAAGTCACGTTAGAAGGTACAACGGGACCAAGGTGCGTGCGTGTGCGTGTGTGTGTGTATGTGTGTGTTTAACAGCATGTGTGTGTTAGAGAGAGCGACAGATCGACCTACTCCTACAGAGAGATGTTGTGTAGTGTACGATTTTAGCCGCGAGAGTCGGTGCATCCTCTCGTTTCCGGGCGTGTCCGGTAGGGACATGCAGACATCTGCCACGCCCGCTCCTGACCAGCCTGGCCCACCAAAGCCCCTCCATCGCCCGCGCGCGCTTCCCGCCCGAAACGGTCAGCGCCGCTCCAAAGAATCGGTGCCGCATTCATGTCCGGGCAGAGCGGACGCGACCTCTCACTGGCGCAAGAGTGATGGTTGCTTCGTCCGTCCAACTTATTGCTGGGTTTATGTGATTTGACGTCTCATTGGTCTTTATTACTGAGGTGGTAGGACTGCTGGATGTCCCTCGCTTTCGGCGAAAGGAGGTACTACTACTAGATTACAATTTTCTCCATTCTTACAGCGGAGGCGTGCAAGAGCAGTGAAAACACGCAGGCTCAGTGATTACATGGCCCACCTCACACTATCACCGTGCGACACCTAACTCTTTACATAGTACTCCCTCCCTCTCTCTGCGCAAAATTATCGATTTCATAGAACTAAAAAAACTCTATAACCGCATGAAAAATGTGGTAGCCAAACTAAATAAACTCCCATCATCATTTAGATCATCCCATGTAAGGAAAAAAGATCAGCCAACTCCTACTGCATAATGTGATTATATTTTTCTTTTTGACATGTTAATGGGACTTAAAAGCTCACTTACATGCATGCTACCCGTGCATGCTTGCATGCAGACATGTTGATGTGATTTAAAACCCACACATGCATGTGCCACGGTATTTCTGCATGCTTGCATGTGGCTTAGTGCGGAGCCTCTCAACGTCTAGATCAGACGGCTATTATGGACTGATTTACTTCATCTAACGGCTACATCAATTTTGATGATGTGGCTCAAGGAGAGGATAGAGAATTCCTAGTAGTGGGGGCTAGCTATTACTAGTAGATAAGTCTTTGTAGAGATTCCACTACATACGGAACAAAATGAATGAATCTACACTTAAAATGCATCTATATACATCCGCATGTGGTTCATGGTGAAATCTCTACAAAGACTTATATTTAGGAACGGAGGAAGTACTAGTATAGTACGTACTGTAATTTATCAGCGAGATAAATTTGTACAATGCTATGAAGCTTCCAGCTTCTGTTACATGTATCTTGCATCCAAGGTTGCCCGTTGCAACATTTCATCAAATATAAAGGAGACTAACATGCATGCTATTGCATCTCAATGATTGACAGATCATAACAAATATGTACTCCCTCCGTTCCAAAATAAGTGTCTCAACTTTGTGCAAAATTTAGTACAAAGTTGTACTACTACTAAAGTTGACACTTATTTTGGAACAGAGGCAGCTAAAGAAAAAACGATCCATGCAGTCCCTAGCCCTTGAACCGTGAACCCTGATCAGGCTTCAATTTGCTGGCAACGTTTGAGCTTCCTAATAAATGAAGTTTGCAACCTTTTGACCATCGGATCATTTTGTGCAGTTTCACCAAAATCGAGATGAGCATCCCTGTGGCAAAGAAATTGAAGAAGCGTGATTAGAATAAGATTACTGGGACTAGTTGATGAGACATAAACTCATCACAAATATAGTAGGTAGAAGCCAGTAGAGGTATGTGCGGGGCAAAGAAGTAGAGAAATATCCACAGGGAGTGATGTGGGCAGCTGGAGCAGTGGTGCAAACCGGCTGTAAAGGGAGTTGTACCTGAGGGACGTAGCACAACCTTGAGGAGGGCGGAGGGAGGCGGCAACTACCCACGTCGCGGCAGTGAGCAAGGGACGAAGGCAACCTCACCGGCTTTGTGAGAGAGAACGGCGGGGACCCCTGATCGGGACGTGCCGACAGTGGGTTTTCACCGTCGGCGACGGCCAATGCCTCTACACTAAGCATCCACCCCTTCCCGAAGCGGACGTGATCCGCCAGGATGTTAGAGATGTGGCCATAGTCGTTTTGTGCGAGAGAGTGTGAAGAGAGCAACCCCAGCAAGCAACCGTGTAGGCTGGCCCGTCCTGACTATGTATATAGTGGAGCGGTTTCCTTTTCTCTCCATATGAACCTATCATATTGCGTACGTGCCACTGAAGAAAAAAAACTTTATTTATAAATGACGCGGCACCTACTACTCATTCTCCTATAACCTTGCGCTTGGCATCTCCAAAATATTAACCTTGCGATTGGCTCTTCGCCTCTTTGGGAAGTCGAGCAATAATGGTAGTGCAGTATATATCGTTCTGGCTATATGAGACCGAATGAATTGCTGCACGTCCACCACGTGGGCGAGGGTCGAGGGGCGAGGGAGAGTGCTAAATACGGAGCAAAATGAGTGAATCTACACTCTAAAATACGTCTATATACATCAGTGTTTGGAGTATGTACTAGTAGTTCATATTGAAATCTACTAAAGGACATATATATTCCAAACAATATGATATAATCTCTATAACCAAGGTAGTAGGGACGAGGAGTAAACGGAGGGAGTAGTAAATTTTTCTCCTCGTCCTGCGAGCCACCGCGCGCATGGGCGAGGGAGCGGGCGTAAGGCGGAGCAAGCTTCACCTCATCCTGTGAGCCACCGCGCCCGTGGGCGGGGGAGACGACGTACTAAGCAAGCTTCTCCTCGTTCTGCGAGTTGACGGGACACATGAAAAGTACTCCAGTGTATAGATCCTTTCCTCTAAGGTAGGCCCCACATGGTTTGCCTCTTTTTTTAACATAACACGTCAAGTCGCAATTTGTTTGTTCACCCGTGGTAGACGATCCTCCCTCCACCAAGTGGACAACCAGTAAACGTGCCAAATTACCACGTGGGCTGCCTTTTTCGTACAGAAATGAGCTCCACCGTGTACCGCGCGGGTGTGGTTGGAAAAGAGACGGGAGTACGTGCGCCGTGCATGCACCTCTTCTCTTCGTGCATGTCCCCCACCTACGTGGGTGTGTGTGATAGATACAAACCGCGTTCGTGAGTGTTTTTTGTTTTGGGGTGGGGGTGGGGTGGGGGGTTGATTTCATGAATTATTTGTGGGAATATGTGTCGATGACATCTCAAACAAAACTTTGCATGCAATGTGTGTGAAATGGAGGCCTATCCATATCATAAATAGAGGGCAGGCAATCCACGAGAAGAGAGGGAGGGGTCATAGCTATCGATAGAGTCAAAGAGAGGATCAAGTGGGTGGGTGCGAGATCGATGAAGAGAGCCATCGAAATTGTGTGTGTGTGCAAGTCAAAGATATAGGGCGACTGGCCTACCGGAACGTTAGAGGGCACATGTCAAGTTTGTGTGTGGCAGGGAGACATGACTAGAGCGCTCGATGTATCGGTGTGTGTGGGGGGAGGGGGTGGGGGGAGGGGTAGGCAGAGACCTAACTATAGAGGTAGAACGACTCGTATATGTGTTGAGAAGGAGAGACCCAGCTATGTCTTGAGGGAGATCGGTCGACATCCATACATAACTGAAGGACGAGAAATATGATGGGACAGAGAGAGAGAGGAGAGAGAGAGGGAGGGAGAGGGGTAGAGTGCTGGATGGGTGATGGAGTTGCTTCTCGAAGATGGTGGGAGAGGCCTACTAGACAAACTGAGGGTGGAACTGCAATGTTATCAATAAGAGTGGGGATGTGTTTCTGTGTGTGCCTGTGCGTGATAGATCTGTCGGGATGCATCCATGGATGATGAAGGGGAACCATGTGTTTGGTAAGCAAACCTAACTAGATCGGTAGATCAATTGTTGTTTGTCGGAGGAAGGGAGAGACACAACTAATGAGGTAGATCGATTGACGTGTGGGTAAAAACGAGTTATAAGGACCTAGCTAGCTATATGTATAGCGAGAGATCGGTCGGTGTACGTCCATTTGTTAGAGGAAAATAAGGCCCAGCGAGACGGATAGACAGAGAGAATGGAGCTAGGAGGTGGTGCGAGAGGCCCAACTACTAGCTAGATAGGGGGAGGAGTGTGCGGTTGTGAGATCGATGAAAGAGGGGCGAGAGTTTACACGTGTGTCTGACCGTATGAGAGACACGAGGCAAGGACACATAAAGGGGGAGATTGAAGGTGCGTGCGTATGTTGTAGGCAGGCATCGCTGGAGAGGTTTATCGATCGGTGTGTGTCGGAAAGGAGTTGTGGAGACTCTGGGAGAATGACCTAAAGAAAAAAAATGAATGTGCCCGGTGGATAGAATGCCGAGGGAGGGGGAGGGCGAGGAGGGCGTGTGCATGCACGAGAGAAAGTTAGTTGTAGCTACAAAGGTTAGAGGATTGTGTGGGTGTAAGAGACTAACAAAGATCATAATTTGATATGAAAGCGGATTCATATATTTGAATAGGAGATCATAGTGTTTTAAACATTGCATGCATGAATATAGCGGTGATACACGTGTTGTGCACATGTTATACCATAATGTGATAATGCATGGCGTTTGCAACTCACAGCTAAATGCCGAATAATCTAAACCATACTATACATCAAACAATCTCACATTTTATTTGAATTTGTGATAATGCGTGGCGTTTGCAGCTTACAACTAAATATCGAACAATCTAAACAATACTATATATCGAACATTCTCACATTTTATTTGAATTTGTGGTAATGTGTGGTGTTTGCAACTCACATCTAAATACTTGTAGGCGTAGGGGGCGGGGCACCATAGATAATGTGATAAACACATTATACATATGAGACATGGTTTAGATTATAGCTAGAGCTAGAAATGTAATGTGATTTGAAATCAAAATAAAGTGGATTCAAAAAATATAGTTCGAGTTCATATAGTACACATAGTTCATATGTAACTCGAGACTAATCATCTGGTGTGCTGTGAAGGTAATACACAAACGATGGTTTAACTTGACAATAATGATGATTGTAGATCTTATTAAAACAGAGAAACGAATTCAAATGCTTTGACTTCACAACAATCATTACTGTAGATCTTATTCAAATAGAGAAACGAATTCAAATTTAGTTCATATTGAAGCGGTAGTATATACGTTTGGAATGCACTAAAACGTTCATTTGAGTAGTAGGTTGCATGCATTATACACGCAGCGAAATATTTTAATTGAACATAACATGAATTCAAAGTTTTGAATGACATTTGTAGTGCGCATTGATTTGGTACAGTACATGTTAGGCTTGTCCGAAAATTTCAACCCGCGCTGTTAGCCCGAAATATTTAAGATATATCTTTGTCTCGTTGTGCTCCACAACTCCCACCATCTCAACCCGCGCCTTGCTATTCCGAAATTACAACGCGCGCAAAAACTCCCACCTATTGTGAAATCCCGACACGCGAAATGCCCGTGCTACCCCTGAACCGAAAGAACCACCTCATATCGGTGGGGGTACTTTCGTAACTTACCCCACATTTCGGACAAGCGCGTCTCTAAGCCATGTTTCCCCACTGCCATCCCATCCGCCCACCCATTCGTACAACGCGGCCGCGAAAACCCGTGACGAAACCCCACACCCTGCTCCGTCCGCCACCCAGCTGGAGCCTCTTCCCCGACGACATCGTCCACAGCAACACCTCGACGTCCTTCATCCACCGTACCGGATGAGGATCCGTCGTCGATCTCATCCTGCCACCAGTTCAGCCACCCCGTCCTCCACCTCCAAGGAGCTGCCCCGACGTTCCCCTCGTCTTTCGCGCCACCTCCATTCCCACACCGCCGTCTTCACCTGCACCACCGACAGAGCATCATCATCACCGTTTCCTCGGATGAAGCTGCGGCCTAATCGGCGCCACCAAAGAGGTTGTACACTAATTGCCGCATTTTCTTCTTGATTTGATCTCACGGTGCTGCCGTCGCTTGGTCCCGAGCCGACACGGCGCGGCTCCATCCACGGCGGCGTCGCCGGCCACTTCCTCCACGGCGTCGCTCCCTCGGCGGCGACGTCCACATCAGTAGGAGCTGTTGCTGCTTTAGCTCTCACTCGTTCTGCTGCTCTACTCTTGCTCTCGGTCCCCTGCGTGGTCTGCTCTTGCTATTGCTCTTGCTCGCGCTGCTGTTCTCGCTCTTGCTCTTGCTTGCGATGCTGCTCCGATTTAGCTACACTTCAGTCGACTGAATCGACTTTTGGGTCAGTCGATTTTCAGGGGGTGGGGGGGCTCGCCGGGGTGAAGGAAGAACCGGCCGCAGCAGGGAGGGGGGCTCAACGGAGAGGTACCCCACTATCTATCTTAGGGTTTAGGATGGGGGCGGTGGTCGCCGGCGGTGGCGGCGCGTTGGTGGGGCGGTGGCGTGGGGATCGCCGGAGAAAAAGCTCAGCACGGGGGGGCCTAGAGAGATGGCCGGGGCGGCGGCGGACCGGCGGTGGGGAGTGTTTTCGGGGCGGGCGGGGCGGCGCACCGCCGGCCGCGGGCGGTGGGGTGCTGCTGTTTGGCCGGTGGTGGCTGGCGGCTCAGGGGGGTGGAGGTTGAAGATGAACCGCAGGCCCTTGATTTCCCATCCAACGGCTGCAAAATCAACTGACCAGAGATGAAAAAGTCAGTCGACCGACGTGTAGCCTCACCTTGCTAGTGCGTTCAGTTTCGACAGTTAAGTTCAGTTTCGACAGTTAAGTTCAATTTTGACAGTTAAGTTCAGAGATGAGCGGCTGATGTATTTTACATCTAGCACTTTGTGGTTATGTATTTTATGTCATGTATTGGAGATGCTATTAGAATTCCACTCAGGTTAACGTTGTTTGTTGTCTCTCTTATCCTGCTTCAGCCTCGGCGTCGTACAACTCACCGGAGCTGCTCCAACGACGAAACCCTCCATCACAGTGGAGCAGTACCTCGGGCTCCATCTCCAGACGCCTAAGATCTTCTTACCCTCCTCCGACAGCAATGTCAGCCGGAGCATCCTCACCGGCCCACCCAATCACGCTGAGATCGACATGGGTTCGCCAAAGAGGTTGTACACTTGTTGCATCTCTTTTTTACTCTACATGTTATATATATTGTCCACTAAGCACACGGATTTGTTCCTTTAGTGTCTCCTTGAAAGAAAAAACGTAGGAATTTTAATTTTCACTTGTCCTCCTTTTCAAATTCCTATTCATGAAGCACAAGACTAAGAGATAGTAGCATAATAGCATTATAACCGTACATTTTCTTGTGGTTTGACTTAATCTCACCATGCTTCTTTGCATCCTGTGATCTTCCAATTGTTGTGAATCAAACACCCAGATTGGCAGAAATCCTGTATTTTTAAATTCTCTGTTTTGCACGTGCATTCCTATCCTATTCCTGTCTATTTCCTATCCCTGCATTGTTGGAATCATCCAATTCAAACGAGCCCTTACAAAATTACTTCTCTTACAGATAGTTGTCAAAGAAAACCTTGCGTGGTTTGTCCCGCTCCTGCTGCGCCGTCCTCCACCCCCGCTCAACTGCTCCAATGACAGAAGGGTCCAGCACAGCAGGGATCCGGCCTCCAGACTGTCTTTCGCATCCTCAGATCTTCTTCCCCGCCGCTCGCAGCCATGAAAACTGCATTACCATCATCAACCAAGGAGATGACCTCGAGGACTACACGGGTCCGCAAGAGAGGTCACACTCTTTCGTGTCTGCTTACGTTATGCATCGCTTAATATTACATGCTACTTTATCGTCCTGTTCACCGATTAGACTCTGAGTCAGCTCCAAACTAATGGTCAAACTTGAGTTTTTAAATGGTTGTGGGGTACATATCGGGGCCGCTATCAATAGTATATAGCTACTATCTGGTTAATCTCCGGTGTCTACTATGAGTTTCATGTTGGGTGGGAAAGAAACAGTAAAGAAGCCAGTATCTGTATTTTTTAACTGAAGCCATTATCTGCCTGCTATTATTGGTTTTGGGTCTATCCACAGGTTGCTACCATCACTCTGGATTTCTGCATGCACTCCTTACATAATCTCACTATGTGTTATTCCTACGCATGACAGTTATTGTAAACAATGGAACTAAACATGTAGAGCGAAAGAGACGAGCCTTGTGTGGCAATAAAATTTCATGCAGACGTCGCTCCATGGTAGGCGCAAAGGCAGCACCCCTCCACGCATTTCGGATTGTAATCGAGAGGAAGATATCTGTTCTGAGGGGGATTCAGAAGGAGAAGACAACTCCTATTTACCCCCTGAGGTCTTCGCTCTAACTTGGCATGCTGATGTTGGTTATATCATGCATATGGTGTCTTGCATTGCTTACTTTATACATCAAATATGTCATCTGCTTAGTTTAGACATCCTTTGTGCGAATGCCATGTGTTTAGTTTATTCATCGTTTATGTGAATTATGCAACGCCATCTTGTTTAGCCAGGCATCATATATGTGAATTTTGCAATGCCATCCTGCTTAGCTAGTCATCTTATATGTAAATTATATCAGGCCATCCTTTTTTTCCGTTACATATTACATTTGTCAACAATGTTAGTACATTCAACTGCTCTTCGTGTGCATCAGCCATTTGAAACGGTGATGGCAAATTCTTGAGTGAAAACAAGGTCTTCAGAGCAGACTATGCTATCTGACGAAGCGCATATCTCGCTAGTTACGGATAGCTCCTCAGAGGAGGATTCAGAGATAGATGACCAGTCCTATTCCCCCCCCCCCTGAGGTGTATGCTCTAACTCGGCAGGGTTATGTTGCTCATATCATGCGGAAGGTGTCTCGCATTGCTATGTCATTTGATTAGTTTAGACGTGCTTTGTGTGAATGCCACCTATTCAGTGTCTAATTACCATATATGTGAATTATGCATTGCCATCTTGTTGCAAGACATTATATATGTGAATTATACAATGCTATCTTGTTGCAAAGGCATTATATATGTGAATTGTGCAATGCCATGCTGTTTAGCCAATCGTCATGTATGTGAATTATATCATGCTATCATTTTTTTGTATTACGTGTTCCATTTGTCGACAACGTTTGTATATTCAACTACTCTTCCTGTGCATCAGCCATTTGAAGCGGCGATGGAAGTATCTGGAGTGAAAACAAGGTATTTAGAGCAGACAATGCTACCTGCTGAAGCAGACATCTTGCTGGTTACAGAGAGCTCCTCAGAGGAGGATTCAGAGACTGATGACCAGTCCTATTTCCCCCCTGAGGTCTATGCTCATACTTGGTAGGGTTATATTACCCATGTCATGCATGTTGTCTTGCATTGCTTAGTTTTTACATCATATATGGATTGCCATCGGCTTACTTGCTTACTATATAAATCATATATTTGAATTATATCAAGCCATCATGTTTACATAGTACATACACATCATCTATCTGAATTATGGCATGGCAACCCATTTAATAAAGACATCATATAGTTATATCATCTCATCCTGTTTAGTGTTTACAGTCATCATATTTTGAATTATGGCATTCTATCCGTGAATGTATGTGAATTATGGCATGCCAACCTATTTAATAACACTGGTAGAAAAAAGGCCTTTAGTCCCGGTTCGCAAAGGCCTTTAGTCCCGGCTGTGCAACCGGGACTAAATATGCGCGACTAAAGACCCCCCCTTTAGTCGCGCCTCTTACGAACCGCGACTAAAGGCTTTACTCCCGGTTCTCGTGGCTAACCGGGACTAAAGGCCCGTCCACGTGGGCGCCAGGGGTCCATCGGGGCGGAGGACCTTTAGTCCCGGTTCTCGTGGCTAACCGGGACTAAAGGCCTCCTCCGCAGGTTTAGGGTTTTAGCCCCCCTAAACCTGGTTTCTTTTTAATTTGTAGTGTTTTATTTCTTTTATATTTTATTTTGTGTTTTATTTTAATTTTGATGAAGTTTTAGTACACATATTCTACGCTACTATATACATGCATATGAAATTTCAAACAAGAAGAATTCAAGAGGAATATATAATATATATTCAATCTCGGGTGACCATATACAACTTCGAACAAGTTTCCATACACAATTAGGATGGATGACCATATACAACTTCGAACAAGTTTCAATCTCGGGTATGTATATAAATTTCTTCGTCCTCGGTATAGTGTTCTCCTTTAGGATTGATGACTTCCCTCATGAAAAATCCTGCTAATTCATCTTGAATTGGTCGGAAGCGAGCTTCTGGACTAAGACTCCTCCGCAAGTTATCCATCGCGTTGCGCACGCTATCCGATGCCTTCCGCTCAGAGGTGTGTCTCCGGATGTTCTCACAAACATAGTATCCACATATATTGGTCCCCGGTGGCTGCTTATCCACATTAACTAACCTTCTAAAATCTAGCTCATGTTTGAATTCACCGACAATTTCTTCTAAGAACCGTCTCCAAACCCTACGGGGCAAAGAAAATTAAATGAACAAGGGAGTTATTAGTTACTTGATATTAGGAAATGAACGAAAGAGACCGATCGATATAGAGCTCAAATGATTGAAAATAATTACTTTTGCAGCATTTTTCTCATGTCGGCCCAACGCTTTGGATCCGAATCCATAGAGTCCATGATTAGAACTCTGGAGGTGTGAAGTTCAATATTTAGCAGAATCCAGTGGAACCTGCGGACACGTTACATGCACAGTCATGCATAACTCATCGATTAGACATACCATGCATGGAGTAAACAAAAGAGAATGGGCACAAGAGAGAAACACTCACCCAAAATGGTAAGGAAATAGAATATGACTTTTGAGTTGATGCTTTCTAAGAAACTTGTACAAGTCTTTCTCCACGTCTTCGGGGTGATGTTGTAACACTTGTCCATTAACGATATGTGGGTCAATGAACCCAACATCATGGATGTTTCTTATTTTGCATTCCCAAATCTTCAATCTGCATAATAGCGTACGCAACAATATAGTTAGGACAATATATATATATATATATATATATATATATATATATATATATATAGTGCAGGCAATGAAGAACGAGATGAGGTAGAAATAAATCACTTACAGAACGTAGCAACTCAGCATAGATTTGTCGAGGTCGCGCAGATTGAACAGCTGGAACAATTCACTCATATGAACTTGTACAGAGTACCGTTTGGTGTGATGCTCCTCTGTAACATCCGCATAAACATATTCTTTGTCGGCCCATGTTATGAATTGCTTGTACCAACGTAGCAGATTTCGCATTTGTGGTGGTAGACTCTTTTCCCGCGCAGGCTCGACGAGAGGCCCATTCCGCACATATTGTAATGCTATCTCACATACTGGCGCATCCTCAAGGCCTAAGAAGGCACGAAGAGTCAAACCCATCTCGGACGCTTATTTCATGGCACTCCCTACAGTCAATCCAAGTGCTGCCGCAGCTGCTATGATCTCGGGGTCCTCTTCCGGACCGGCTTTCACTATGAGCGGGGGGGATCGATTGTTTCTTCTGCATCCCGAGCTGGTCAACTTGTTTCCCGCTTTTTTTACTTTCTTCTTTCTCCTCCTTCAATATTTTTGCTTGCCTACGAAGTTCATGTCCATAGTCGTCAGGCATATTCAGCTCGGCTTGGGACGGTGTCGTCAAAAAATCCTTAGCCCACTTCTTTTGCTTCTCAGTGAATACTTGCTTGGGCTCAGGCTCTTTTATCGCCTTCATATCCGCCTTCCATTTCTCATAATCAGCAGACGCGGCCAATTTGGTTTCAGCTTCACTAAGTTCCCAAGGCCTTGGGAGGAGAGGCTTCAGTGATGGCTCCGGTACCCTTGTGGTCTTAGGTACATAAGGGTTCGGGTTAATAGTCCAGGAGCGGGTTTCCTTGCTGTCCGCCTGCTTCTGCTTCTTCGCCGGAGGTGGATTGGGGGGCGTCGTACCCGCCGGAGGAGGATTGGGGGGCGTCGTACCCGCCGGAGGTTGTGGATCGGGGGACGGCGTCGAATGGCGTGAAGGAGGTGTAGGTGAACCACCACGACCACCACCACCGCCACCACCGCCACAACACCACCATCGGAGGGGGTGGACTTGCTAGCCTTGGCGCCTCGCCTGGAAACACTATGTACTTCTTTTTCCATAGAATGATCTGGCGCTTGACATCTCCAAGTCTTCTCTCCCCTTCGGGTGTAGCTTTGTCAATCTCCAGGTCCTCAAACCCTTGGACTATGTCTTCCATCGTGACACGAGCATAGCCATATGCAATGGGGTTGTTGTGGTGGAGTGCTCCAGGTGTACAGGGTAAAGCACTTCCGCTAGCTACCTTCGTGGAAACGTTCCCCACGGGATAATGCAGATCACATTCTTTCATCTCCTTTACATCATCCACGGGGTAGTGAGGCTCCGGTGCACAAATCTCGATCATCGGTGCACTAGCACCAGGCGGGGCATCCGTGGAAGCCACGCTGCTTCTCCGCTGCTGGCTTCCGCGATCCGCTTCATGATCTTCATGCGGCCCTGCAGCCGATTTTTCTTTTACTAGTTCATGCACGGTATGGTTCAACTCATGCAGTTCCGATGCAAACTTCGCCATAAGATCTGCATCCCGGTCCGTCTTTCTCTTACGGCTTCTGTAACAGTACGGGTCATCCGTCTTTCTCTTACGGCTTCTCTTACGGCTTCCGTACATATCGTTGATTTCCTTCCGATCGTGCCTTTTCCACTTAGTCTCCCCTCGTGCCGCGATTGAGGAATACCAATCGGCTTAAGGTCAGGAACATAGTCAATACAGAACTCAATTACCTCCTCATTTCCATAGCCCTTGACGATGCTTCCTTCTGGCCCAGCACGGTTACGAACATATTTCTTTAATAATCCCATGAACCTCTCAAAGGGGAACATATTGTGTAGAAATACAGGACCGAGAATGGAAATCTCTTTGACTAGGTGGAGCAGGAGGTGCGTCATAATATCGAAGAAGGATGGTGGGAACACCAACTCGAAACTGACAAGGCATTGGACCACATCGTTCTGTAACCGTGGTAGATCTTCTGGATTGATTACCTTCTGAGAGATTGCATTGAGGAATGCACATAGCTTCACAATGGCTACTCGAACATTTTCCGGTAGGAGCCCCCTCAAAGCAATAAGAAGCAATTGCGTCATAATTACGTGGCAGTCGTGAGACTTCAGGTTTTGGAACTTTTTCTCCGCCATGTTTATTATTCCCTTTATATTCGACGAGAAGCCAGACGGGACCTTCATACTGCTCGGGCATTCAAAAAAAATGACCTTCTCTTCTTTGGTAAGAGCGTAGCTGGCACGACCTTGAAACCATTCCGGATGCTGGTCATCTGGGTCTTTCAAAAGTTGCTGGTCCTGCCGTGCTTCCTTTGTATCATTTGTCTTCCCATACACGCCCAAGAAGCTTAGCAGGTTCACGCAAATATTCTTCGTAACATGCATCACGTCGATTGCAGAGCGGACATCTAGGACTTTCCAATATTCTAGCTCCCAAAATATAGATTTCTTCTTCCACATGGGTGCGTGCCCGTCAACTCCCCGCGGAACTGATTGTCCGCCAGGACCCTTTCCAAAGATGACTTTCAAATCCTTGACCATATCAAATTTCTCAGCACCAGTACGTTCCGCAGGCTTCGGCCGGTGATCTGCCTTGCCGTTGAAATGCTTGCCTTTCTTTCTTACGTTATGATTTCGGGGAAGAAATCGACGATGACCCAGGTACACGTTCTTCTTACAATTAACCAAACGTACACTTTCAGTCTCATGTAAGCAGTGCATGCATGCATTGTATCCCTTATTTGTCTGTCCCGAAAGGTTACTGAGAGCAGGCGAATCGTTGATGGTTACAAAAAGCAACGCTCGTAGGTCAAATTCCTCTCCTTTGTGCTCATCCCAGACACGTACACCAGGTCTGGCCCACAACTATAAAAGTTCATCAACTAATGGCCTTAGGTACACATCGATGTCGTTCCCGGGTTGCTTTGGACCTTGGATGAGCACTGGCATCATAATGAACTTCCGCTTCATGCACAACCAAGGAGGAAGGTTGTAGATGCATAGAGTCACGGGCCAGGTGCTACGGCTGGAGCTCTGCTCGCCAAAAGGATTCATGCCATCAGTACTTAGACCAAATCTTATGTTCCTTGCGTTAGCTGCAAAATCTTTGAACACTCTGTCGATCTTTCTCCATTGCGTTCCATCAGCGGTGTGTCTCAACTCCCCGTCGGACTTACGGTCCTCTTTGTGCCATCGCAACGACTTGGCATGCTTTTTGTTCCTGAACAGACGTTTCAACCGTGGTATTATAGGAGCATACCACATCACCTTGGCAGGAACCCTCTTCCTGGGTTTCTCGCCCCCAACATCGTCACCAGGGTCATCGCCTCTGATCTTATAACGCAATGCAGTGCATACAGGGCATTCATTCAAATTCTCGTATTCACCGCGGTAGAGGATGCAGTCGTTAATGCATGCATGTATCTTCAGAACCTCTAAACCTAGAGGGCAGACAACCTTCTTTGCTTCGTACGTACTGGCGGGCAACTCGTTATTCTTCGGAAACATATTCTTCAACATTTTCAGCAAATTTTCAAATGATGAGTCACCTACACCTTCCTGTGCCTTCCATTTTAGCAAATCCATTGTGCAGCCCAGCTTTTTTAGACTATTATCGCATCCTGGATACAACGACTTTTTGTGATCCTCTAACATGCGATCCAAATTCTCCCTATCCTTGTCAGTTTCGCAGCGTCTCCGTGCATCAGCAATGGTCCGACCAAGATCATCAGCAGGCTCATCATGTGCCTCTTCTTCACCTTCACCTAACCCTTCCCCACCTTCAGCATCATCCTCCATGAAAGTATCACCGAAATGATCATGATAGTTGTCATCGATATCATCCCCTTCTTCATCTTCTTCCATTCTAACCCCTCTTTCTCCATGCTTGGTCCAACAATTATAGCTTCGCATGAAACCGTGCCGAAGCAGGTGCATGTGAACGTCTCTTGAGGAGGAGTAACCCTTCTGATTCTTACAGACAGCACATGGACAGATAATAAAACCTTGCTGCTTGTTCGCATTTGCCACTACGAGGAAATCGTTCAAACCCGTAGTGAACTCGCCGGAGAGTCGGGGACCGTACATCCATTGCCGATTCATCTGCATTATTATTATATAAAGTATATAATTAACCATCATGCATTTGTTAAACTAACTATCTAGAAATAATACAAATTAAACAATGAACTACACACATGCATTTTATCAATGACACATGAAAGGTTCAAGTTGCTAACCGCGATCGCGGAGGAAAAATAAATGAGAAAGCTCAAGTGTGGCTCGGACACTTCATATCATGTTTGTTTCAGGCTCTCGGGCATTTCATCGAACACCTTGTGTGCATAGGAGGAACCAAAAGCAAACCCACCACCCCCTTCTGAATATTGTGAAGTGAGCTGAGTGAAGTGAAGAGAGCTGAGTCCTATATATAGAGATGGGCCTTTAGTCCCGGTTGGCCTAGCCAACCGCGACTAAAGGCCTTCGGGGACCTTTAGTCCCGGTTGGCCAGGCCAACCGGGACTAAAGCCCCTCCCGTCCGCCAGCTGTCGACCGAGCGCGCTGGGCCCAGATAGTTGGTCGCGGGTCTCCTCCCGAACCGCGACTAAAGACCCCTTTTGTCGCGGTTCGATTATTTTGGGGACTAATGGGGGCGTATGGAAGCCTCTTTTTCTACTAGTGTAAACACATTATATAGTTATGTCATGTCATCCTGTTTACATAGTCTCATATTTTGAACTATGTCTTTCCATCTTTTTTGGTTAGCCATCATAATGTGAAATTGTGTCATGCTATCCTGTTTAGTTAGCCATCATATATGTGAAATTGTGTCATGCTATCCTGTTTGGTTAGACAACATAAATATGAATTATTTCATGCCCTCTTTTATTCCCCACTATCCATTGCACCTGTCTATCATACAATGTCTATACTTTCAATTACTTTTCTTGTTTATCGGCCATTTGAATTGGAGAGCGTGATGGCAGTATCTAAGGGAGTAACAACACAGTCTTCAGAAAAGTTAGTGCTCACAGTTGATGCTGATAGAACCATGGTTGTACTTGCCCAAGGACCAGATCCACCACACATAACCCAGACTCTCGCAGATTGTACCCCTACCCAGTTGGACAGAGAACCAGCTACACCCCTTCTAACCCCAACCCCGGCAGATAGCAACCCAGTTCCAGTTGACACAGCATCGTGTCCACCACAGAGCACCCAAACACGAGCAGTTAGTAAGGGAACTGCAGTGCCCAAAGCACGAGGACCACCACTCCGAATCCCAACTCAACGTTTAAAGGAGAAGAAGATTTGTTCTCAGGTCAGGTTCTATAGCTATGGTTCATATTCCTTTGCTCTTGCATTACTGTATTTACTCATACCAACTATTTTCAATTTTGAAGGATGGAATTGAAACTCCAATGGTGCAACAGGTATGTTTTAAACCTGTTGCTTTAACTGGTTTGCTGTTGTAACCTGCTCTATGTTGATTTCAGTTTCAATTGAATAAACAGTTATGTTCTCATGTCATGCACATTACAAGTGCTGTTATTGCTCTATAGTTACCCACACTTATATTCTGTGTATTCTGCTTTGTCTTGAACAAATATTATTTGAACTGTGTCTCTATCTTGATTTGGCAACAAAAACTAGAATGATATAGACCATAAAGTGACCATGGTACATAGATATATGTTTGTTTCATGTTGTTATCCTGTCCACTTTACTACTGAACTCATTTACCAAAATGAGTTTCATATACAACATGGTAAACATGTGATGTGTCTGCTTGTTTCTCTTTTAGAATGCGGACAAAATATTGGAGAACAGTACCGCGTTATCCAATGGTAAAGGAAGTAATGCAGATAAGGTTCAAGATAGTGAGACATCCCTGTTGGTCTCCAAGAAAGCTGATAAAAACTATCTTGACGACAGTGAGGGAACCCAAAAGTCCTGTCTTGATGTAGTGTTCGAGTTACTGGCCACTACTGCTGGCACAAGCTCTCCGAACTCGCCGCCTGAATCAGTTCGTCTTCTTGAGTCTCAACTTCAAGTTGAAAGACATCGATCAGATGTGCTGCGACAGGAAGCTGAAGGACTAAGGAAGTCCCTGCAGAATTCAGATGCATATTTTCTGGTGCAACAGCGAGCGCTGGAGGATTTAAGCGCCAAAGAAGAGAAAGTTAATAAGCTTGCTAAGCATCTTGCCAGCATTATGGGTACCCAGGATATTGTTTCTTGAGATCTTCTGAAGTGGTTTCAGTTCTGGATTTGTTTTGCTGCGACGTTTATTTGTGCTGGTCGCCAACTTTGACAACCAGTGTATATGATATGCTGCTTTGTTCCCTATATTTGCACTGGTGGCGAACTTTGATGCCCAGTGGATGTAATATGTGTAATAGCCGTGATAGCCTAGCATTAGTTGCTTGCTTATTTATTTCCTTCTTGTCTTGTTTATTTGTTTGCTTGTAGTCATTGCAGTTCTTTTTCCGCGGTTAGCTAGTGGCTGCAGTAACCTATTTTTTTGAACTAGGTCACAATAACCATGGGCTAATATTTACTGTATGGACACTGGGCCTCCTACTGGTCGTATAAACAATGGGCCTTCTACGGGCCATAGAAACAATGGGCCTTCTACGGGCCGTATCATCAATGGGCCTTATACGGGCCGTATGATCGATTGGCCAAACATGGGCCAAACAGACCGCATTATGGCCGTAAACGGGCTAGAGTTGGAATCGTCCGTTCATGGGCCGACCATAACGGGCCATCGTTAATAGGCCGTATTTGATGACGCTATGAAAACGGCCCAACGTATTAACGGACCACAAACGGGCCGACTGTAACCACGGGCTGAATTTGGCCCACAAGGAGAAAATGACAGTAACGGGCTGTAAGTAAACGAATGCTGGAAATGAGCCCAAGAATAAATGGGCTCTGAGAAGGCTGAAAGATAACATGGGCTGGAAATGGCCCAACGGAATAACGGGCCATTAATGGGTATAAAGTGATACACTGTTCATTACGGGCCAGTTTCACCACGGGCCGTTAATGGATGTAAAGTCATACACTGTTCATTGCGGGCCAGTTTCACAACAGGCCGTTAATAGGCCAAGAGTTACATAGGGCCTCATATGGGCCGAAAGACGTCATGGGCCATACATGCGCCAGAAGTGAAAACGGGCTGGAATCATATTGGATGGCCCAGATGACGCTACTGGGCCTAATTCGGATAGGCCGTAACGGGCCTTGGGTTAGCGGGCTGTAAATGGGCTATATGCGAACAGGCCGTTAACTGGCTTTCCATGGGCCGGCCCGCCACCTTTCGACCAAGTCAAACGGGCCGGCCTTTTCACAGGAATGGGCCTTTGTTGGGCCGTCCCACATGTTGATGTATCATAGGCGCCTTCCGTCCAATGAGTGGATGACATCTGTCCCAACGATGAGCCGACACGTGTTTCCTCCAGCCAATGATGATTTTACACGTGGAAAATCCCCATTGGTCGGGGCTGTTAACGAGTTATCGGATCCAAAACCGGACCCGATAGCTTAACGGCGTTCCATTACGGTGGATGCCACGTGTCGGTCACCCTTGACGAAAGCACTTCTGTGACGCGCGATTTATCGTTATGGAAGCGGACACTTCCGTGATGATAATTTTGGTAATGTCATAGAACACTTGTACGACAGCACAGGTATGACTATCTTGATTCTGTTAGAAATCGTCATGGATGTACATGCATGACAGAAAACGCGACCTACTATGACAAACACGTATCATCAACAGTGACTGGCGACCTACTATGACAAACACAGCGGTCGGGGCGGCGGAGGCAGGGGCGGAGGCAGGGTCTGGACCGGTGGTCGCTGGTGGTTCGAGAAAGATCGTCAACAGTGACTGGCGGGAGGTAGACGAAGGCCATCTGCCCGTTCCTTATAGATCGGACGGTTCATAAAAAATTCTACCGACCTATTTATTTTCAGTCGACTGTTATCTTGATAGGACCACATGTGGTGCTGTGCTAGAGGAGTACCTGCATTTCCCAGCCATCCAAGTGCTCATATATTACAAAATCATACGGAGTAGAATCTAATTTTGTTTGCCATGCAACGTTGTAGAGCTATCATATGTCTCCTGTCATTTATTTTTTAGCCACCTGCTGTCTGCTACTTTTACAGTGCACTAGTTCTGCACACACTTCACCCATACTCTCACTATTGTGTTTTTATGCAAGGGTATTTCAGACTCTGCTGCCTTGACAGAAGCAGAAAAGAAAAGAGAGAAGTCGCTCCAGCGTGGTACGCGGCTAGGACAGACACGTTTGAGCCTTATAAAGGGTGCAGCGTCAGCAGATGGATACGGTAAACGTATCTCTGGAGTTGATGACCTCGCTCGCCATGAACCACCATCCCAGGTGCTTCCTTTAACTTCGCGGTGTCATATGTGGTTGCATGTTGCATATGGTGTCTAGCTTGTATTCGAAATGCCGAAGTCGGTCTTTATTAAGATAAGGATAGATATTTTTTACATGAACCACCATCCCGGGAGCACCAGAAGACAAATAGCTAGTCAGGGCACTGGCCTAGCCAGTGACAAGCCCAGCACAAACATGCATGCATCACCTGGAAGCCAACTAAAAAGCCACGATGGTGGCGAAGTAGCCCGCCTCCCACCAGGCTCTCAGGTCCTAGATGATCATGATCACCACTCCAGCCGGATGTCTAGCTTGTATTGCTTATAATTTGGTTAAATTGCATCTGCTTAGCTTACACACTATACCTTTGAATATGACACACCTTCCTGTTTTTGGTACATACTAGTACATCTGTCTATTAACCATGTTCTTACATCAAACTAATGTTCTTGTGTATCCCTCATCAATCACTTATGATGAGGCAGTCAGGCCAGTGGACTACTGTGATAAAAGATCCTCATTTAAAGAATGCAGTGTCATCCTCCCCACATGATCCTCTACAGTTTCTACTCCTCCATCCCACCAAGATGATTTCCAAGACAACACATGCATAGACACTCAACGTAGTTGTGTTTATGATGAGCACGTCTCCCCTAGTGGACCATCACCGGTGCTCCCTCTAACTTGGCACTGTTATATGTGGTTGCATGTTATGTGTGGTGTCTATCTTGTATTGCTTCTAATTTTGTTGAATTCCATGTGCTTACTTTACACATTATATTTGAATAAGACACGTGTTCCTGTTTCTAGAACATACAATATCTGTTTATCACATCATGTTCTTACATCAAATTACTACTGTTGCGTAACCTGCAACAATCACTTATCATAAGACACATTTGACTTTGGAGTGTGATATAGGTTACATCTCGCATTCTTTTCTAGCTTGTACTACTAATTTGTTGAAATGGCACTTATGACAAGACAATTTTAACTTGGTAGAGTGATATTCGTTGCATCTTTCATATGGTGTCTAGCTTTCATTGCTTCTAATTTGTTGAAATGCCTTCTCCTTAGTTTACACATCATAAGCTGTGAATATGCAGTGCTGTGAATATGCAATGACACTAATGACGAGAGACCTTTAACTTGATAGTGTGATGTTGTTTGCATCTTGCATATGATTTATTTCTTGTACTGCTTCACATTTGTTTAAACGACATTTATGATGAGGCACTGTTAACTTGGCAGAGCGATATTTGTAGCATCTTTCATATGGTGTCTACCTTCCATTGCATTGCTTCTAATTTAGTGAAATATCTTCTGCTTAGTTTACACATCATAGTTCTGGTTATCTCATGCCGTCTTGTTTTTCTTACATATTACATCCTCCTATCATGTGGTTGTATAACATCAAAGTTCAGTTCGTCTGTATCACACATCAATTTGTTCTAAAGAACTAAATTGTTATTCGTTTTTCTTGTTGGCTTGACTTAACATGGCACAGAGAAAGAGGAAGCAAGACAGAACGACGAGGAAAGGGAAGCGGAAGAATCTTGCAGATTCTGCTGGTACTGATGGTGCAATAGAAGGTCAAAGTCCAGCGGAAAATTGTACCAACAGGGTATCCCGTGCTAAACGAGCTGCAGAACAAGCCAAACAGAAACAAATAGCTGCCACCACACAAGCAGAGACAACCCTAGTTGTTGCAACACCTTCCACAGTACCACCAGCTGCACGATTTACTCATTGGTCAACTCAGCTAGCAGCACGTTCCCAAGCTCCCTTGCCACCTGACAATACTTCCGAAGCACTCTTGACACAAGATGAGTTGGCAAGATCAGATGAACTTTGTGAGCTTCAACAACAAGAAGTTAGTTGCTGGAGTCAAGTTACAGTTCATGCTTCTTTATATGTAGTCTCACAGTTTGATGTACACTAACACTTCCTATTTTTGTTGTTTGACTAGCACCTAGGCGCAAGAGGAAACAAACATCAGGGATAATGCTCGATAGGTTAACTAAATCTAGAGGAGGAAGAATGGAGATCCATTTTGAGGCAGGTTTAAAAAGGCCACGTGATGCTACAGAGTCAGCCAAGTTAATATCAGAGGCAGCGATTGCTGTTAGGTGTCATGTACGTATCCTCCCAACATGGATTCAGTACAGGAATGACAAAGACAAAACCCAGTTCAACACCTTCCTCGGCCATTTATCTGTAAGTATGGTTATGTATGGAAACTAGTAATATTGTCTTGCTCTATCCAATACTTTCTAGGTTGCTGATAATGAGACTCCCATAATTTTCAACATATGAGGTTCAAGTTGGATAGCCAAGATGATGCAACCAGACAAGATTGCACCCATGTTTTCAAGTCTGCTCTGTGACCGTATCGGTATAACTTGAGGAAAACTCACTTTGAAGGCAAGGCTAACAGTGAACTTGCCCAAACATCTCCAGTGGAAAATATATCTGATGAAGACTGGAGAGGCCTCGTTAAACACTGGTCCGATCCGAAGTATCAGGTACATTATATATATGTGATCAGATCACATGTTGAAGTCCTATTTACGCATGTGCCACACAAATCTATCTTCTTGTAGGTGAACTGTTCGAAGAACAAGGCCAACCGTACGAAAGTGAGATTCCGACAGACGACTGGATCTCGTAGTTATATTGCACATTGCGAGGCTCTTGTAATTAGCTGCTGTTTCACTCTTTTTGCTATACCATATTATCAAATCTATCTTGACTTGTTCCAAATGCAGAGGAAAGCCCGCAAGCACCAAAATGTACCTGAACCAAATGTTGTGGAAATCTTCAAGGACTGTCACACCAGCAAGAAGAAGGGCATGACTACACCAGTCAGAGCCGCTGTTGTAAGTCCTTAATCCTCATGCCTTTTAACTACTACTTACTCTGACTTGTGCCTTGAACTACATGGTTTACAGGCAATGTCTATTACTCTTTTCAATTTCA
Organism: Aegilops tauschii subsp. strangulata; assembly: GCF_002575655.3. Classification (NCBI taxonomy): domain Eukaryota; kingdom Viridiplantae; phylum Streptophyta; class Magnoliopsida; order Poales; family Poaceae; genus Aegilops; species Aegilops tauschii. Next base: position 46,097,073 of record NC_053040.3, on the reverse strand, counting down.
TACACAATTGTCTTAGCGTATCATTGCACCTTACAAGGTTTAAAAGAGAGGAGTGATGTTCATTTGATCATGACCTGTAATCTAGTTCCGTGCTGGACTTGCCCACACAACGTTACAATTGCCTGTTTGTCTGTTCTCAGTTGTTTTGTGATATGAATGATGTCACACTATGCTTACCGTATTATAAACTTCGTCTCGTTATCCTTAGCCCTCAACACAATGTGAAGAAATAGACAATACATTAGCGATGGTACATGGTCATATGTTTGGAACCTGGTTTTATTATGTACTTTGCAATAAAATACAACTATTATTTTACATGGGTTCACCAGAATAAGTTCTGTATATAGACCAAAGCTATTTTTTTGGTTTTGCTGCCTCCTTAATATCTTCTGTTCTGGTACACTACTAATGTAAAACCTCAACTTTTCAGCAAGCTTTGGAAAAAATGGTGGAACCGCCACCTTCTGAAGGTGGCGAGGCAACTATAACCGCAATGTCAGCTCTTGCTGCAGGGGGTCAATACCTGTCGACTAACAGTGCCAAAAGCATGTTCCTGTGTAATACTGGGTTGGTTGTTAAGGAAATCTCGTCCAAACTGCCTCATGATCAAGATATGCAAGCTCAAAACAATGTTGTATATGCGCTCCAGACACAAGTCCATTCCCTAACAAAGACCCTTTGTGAAACAAGGAGAGACATTGTTCGATGTTGTCAAGATATGCATGGTTTTGAAGCCAGACTATAAGACATTTTCTATGTTGTTCAAGAGCCTAGGAGAACTGAAGGCGAAGGTTATGGTGCTCCATCGGACAATACAACATGAAAACATAACAGTCAGGTCAAATAAACTAAGCTTCTGAACTTCTGGTGGTGCATTTATCTGCTAGACTGTTAACTTTTATGCCAAACTTCCTTTTGTTTTATAGTTGTAATTTGTTTTGGTGCGATCCAAAATTTGTTCTTAATGTGCAGCCATCGGCTGAAGAAAACAGCAAGCCATTTTTGTATAGTGTAGGGTGTTCCCTATATTTGCACTGGTGGCGAACTTTGATGCCCACCGGCTATAGTTAACATGGGCCTCCTACGGCCGTAGAAACAATGGGCCTTCTAAGGGCCGTAGAAACAATGGGCCTTCTACGTGGCGTAGAAACAATGGGCCTTATACGGGCCGTAGACATAATGGGCCTTCTATGGGTCGTATCATCAATGGGCCTCCTACGGGCCGTATGATCGGTTGGCCAAACATGGGCCAAATTACAGACCACATTATGGCCGTTAATGGGCTAGAGTTGAAATCGTCCGTTCATGGGCCGACCATAACGGGCCGTCGTTAATCGGCCGTATTTTGATGACGCTATATAAACGGCCCAACGTATTAACGGGCCACAAATGGGCCGACTGTAACCATGGGCTGAATTTGGCCCACAAGCAGTAAATGACAATAACGGGCCGTATGTAAATGAATGTGGAAATGAGCCCAAGAATAAATGGGCCCGAGAAGGCCAAAAGATAACATGGGCTGGAAATGGCCCAACGGAATAATGGGCCGTTAATGGGTATAAAGTGATACAATGTTCATTACGGGCCAGTTTCACCACGTGCCGTTGATGGGTATACAGTGATACTCTGTTCATTACGGGCCAATTTACCACGGGCCATTTATGGGCCGAGAGTAATAAGGGCCTCATATGGGACGAAAGATGTCATGGGCCATACATGGGCCGGAAGTTAAAATGGGCTGGAATTATATTGGACGGCCCAGATGACGATACTGGGCCTAATTCGGATAGGCCGTAAACGGACCCTGGGTTAGCGGGCTGTAAATGGGCTATATGCGAATAGGCTGTTAACAGGCTTGCCATGGGCCGGCCCGCCACCTTTTGACCAAGTCGAACGGGCCGGCCTTTTCACAGGAATGGGCCTCTGTTGGGTCGTGCCACGTGTCTACGTATCATAGGCGCTTTGGGTCCAATGAGTGGATGACATCTGTCCAAACAGTGAGCCGACACGTGTTTCCTCCAGCCAATGATGATTTTACACGTGGAAAATCCCCATTGGTCGAGGCTGTTAACGGGTTATCTGATCCAAAACCGGACCCGATCGCTTAACGGATTCCGTTAAGGTGGATGCCACGTGTCGGTCACCCTTGACGAAAGCACTTCTGTGACGCGCGATTTATCGTTATGGAAGCGGACACTTCCGTGATGATAATTCTGGTAATGTCATAGAACACTTGTACGACAGCACAGGTATGACTATCTTGATTCTGTTAGAAATCGTCATGGATGTACATGCATGACAGAAAACGCGACCTACTATGACAAACACGTATCATCACAGAAGTGTATTTTTTTGTATTGTACGGATTTGAAAGTATGCTTTAATAGTTACATCCAACTGTGATCGTTATGTTTGTCCTATATCGGGAAAAAGGTTCGCTGAACTATGTCCGGGAATTTGTCCAGTCGTACTCCCAACAGCCGGGGTGCGGACCTTGCCGGAGAGACAGGAGCCGATACGGGAATGACACCGGACAGTCCTTCGGCCGAGGGCTCGAAAGATATGTCCGTTACCAACTTGGAAGTGGAGAGCACCATGAATCATCGGTGACGGAGGGCCGTTTTACAGGACCCTGGCTTCTCAAAAGAGGCGTTTGATTCCTTCAGCTCGGCTGACGCATACATTCAAGCTACTCGAGATGGGCTTGGTAGAGCCGCAAAGCAGCATTTAACGAATGTACGGGTAAGGTTTATTTTTTCCGAAAAGGATAACCACATGCTAGTAGCCCCTGAGACTGAAAGTAGTTGGCACAAGTGATTTAAGGATCGATGTATAACCAGGTTCTGACAATGAAGAACAACCTGCTAGCTCAAGAGCTGCAGAAGTGTCGGACACAGCTAAATGCTGCTACCACCGAACTGAAAAAGTCCAAGAAGGCATCTTCTGGTAATGATCCCCTCCATTGAGGAATAACAATTATACAGTAGTTGTGCTAATGTTGTTGCTTATCTCATTATAGGATCATCAGGTCAACTGGAAGAGAAGTTGAAAACCGCTCAAGCGGGAGAGAAAGTGGCAAAAAGACTACATGCTGCAGCCGAGCGTGTCATGGCCCGAGTCAGAGAGGAGAAAAACAAACTCCAGGACTCAAACACCAAACTGGGCGAAGAACTGAAAGATGTGCGGGCCCAGCTAGCTGACTCCGTGAAGGAGAATAAAAAGCTGCGAGGCGGCATATTCAGTACATGGCCGGATTTTTCCTTATAATAGTTTGGAGGTAAAAGTAGCTGATATAGCTATGATTGCAGGTATGTTGACGGGACGTCCCGAAGAGGAGGTGTCCGGATCATCAAGTGATCTTCTGCAAGGGATGTCACAATTGCACGAGCAAGCTCAGCAGGCAATGCGGAGTGTAGCCAAGGCCTTATGGCCATCCGCCTTCCCTTCGGGGAGTATGGAGGAGCTTGTAGAGTTGTTCAAGGGACCGCAGCGGCGTATCCTACTATGGAAGATATTGGCCTGCCGAGAGGGTGTGCGAGAGGCCTGGGCCATGGTGAAAACGCGGTATACCAAGCTGGATCCAAATCACATGGCCCAGGTCGGACCGCTAGGGTCAAATGGGGAAGAAATTCCCATTAGTTTAGTGTATGACCAAGTAACAGTAGCCGCCAAGTATTCCCAGCAGGATTGTAAGTTAGATAGCCTACTGGACGACATAGAGGAGGAAGTTTTTAAGTCCTAAGAGACTATGTACTTTCCATTGCATACGCAACTCTAGCTGGATTATAAAATGATTGTCATGGCAGACCTTTTTGCTTCGACCTCTGGATCCGAAGGTGCGGAGTATTTCCCAATACCAGAGCGGCCGAGTAGACCGGGTATGCGTGGAAACCAGGCGTAGGGGTCATAGTTCCTTGAACAGACAATTATCCGGCTAGTTATGTTATATTACATTAAGAGTGTAAGAAACATCTTCCAGAGAGAATAGTTCTGTTAAGGGTTCCTTTCCCTAGGTGTGCATGCATCGATGTGCATGTTCGAACTGTGATGAAGAAATCACAATGTGTATAGCTTCTGGGGGTTCACGATGTGATGAATGCAAAAACATCTTTAGTTCACCGACCGAATATTCCCTTAAGAACGCTAGCTTTCGGCTTCACCCAGTCTGAGGTACACATTTGGATGACCCGGCAGTAACAATCGCAGAGGTGCTCCCTTTATGCCCTAGCCGAACCAACGGGGACGTAGGGCATAAGCACAGGAGCCAGGCAACCCATCTTGGCCAAATCTTAAGTAATATCGATGCATATAATGGCGAAGAAAAGTTACGTATGGGGAAAACACACATATGTGATGAGCTTGATGCTCGGAAAATAACAATAATAATCTTTTGTCCAAGAAGCCCCCAGGTATAATGGACGTACATATTTGAGGATGTGTCTGTCACAAGTGCACGGTTTAACCGCACGAAAAGGTTTAAGGCTACAAGGGAAAAATCGAAAAGAGAGGAAAAAGTAATGGAAACAATAGGGAGAAGGAAACAAACAAAGAGTTCTGTGACACCCAAAACTTTTATTTGGATTTTTCAAACTTTTATTTGATTTGAGGGGTGTTATTTAAAATTTTCTTCTAAAGAACTCTTCCTCTCAAAAACTTTCTTTTATGACAAGTGTTTTGTTTGGATTCACCCAAGACTTGATTTTTGGTCTTGGAGGTTTTTCCCTCTTATGTGGCCTCAAAACCAAATGCTTTGCACTTGGGAAATTTCTTTTGAAAAATATTTTAAATAGCCCTATGGCATTTGGAGTGATCTTTTCCCCTTTTCCAAATCTCCTCTTACCATGACATGAGTGGAAATCCCATCCCAAAAGCCATTCCCCATCTTTGTGTCTAGTTATTCTTCAAATCCAGCAAGTTGAACCTCTCCATGTATTTGTTTCCATTTTTTTTCTTATCAAAAATATTTTCTGCCTTCTACTTTAGCTCTTGGAGATTTACAAAGGGGCTACCTTTTCTACTTTGAGTTTTGCCTCCAAACCAATTCTCCTAGCTAGTCTTTAGAGCCCTCAACCTAGATCCATGAAGATCCACTGGTCTCCAGTTCAAATATTTCAAATTGTGCTTGCTGCAAGTTTGGACCAGATTTGCCAAATTTGATGAAATTCAATTGTTTTCTCCTCCTAAAAATCTGAGAAAATTCAGGCAGCCTCTGGATGCAGTGAGAGGTCACCTCACCAAGTCCCAGCCCCAGAATTTTTTTTCTTCATGCCAAATCATTTCGTCGAACACCTGATGGGCACTGTTTCTGTCAAATTCAGAAGTTCAGTAAACAGTTTCAGTAAACCACTGTCGTTTTCTTCAGAGCTCATTCTCGATCTCGCCAGTACCACGGTGGCGCCTTGCTCCCTGTTCCCTCCTTCTTATCCCTGCGCCGCACAATCGCCTGGAGGTTTGCGGGCGTCGGCGACGAGCAGGAGGAGGTGCGCCACCCGTGAGCGACGGCAGCAGCGGCTTTGCGGCTGCCAGAGAGAGGCGCAGCATGGACGGCGTCGTCCAGCGCCGCCCAAGCCACCAGAGGCCGCCGCGTGGCCATCCACTCACCCGTGCACGCCGCAGTCCTTCGTCGTGAACTGGTAGGCGCGGAGCGCGCTCTCTGCCGCCGTCGTGCCCGTATGGCCGCCCCATCGAGGATCGGCGCATTACGCCTAGCCCGACCGAGGTTTAGCGGGGGAACGGCACCAGTGATCCTCCCTGATGGTGCCTAACCTCCTAAACCCCCTGCCCAACCCCTGCCTCGCCGTAATCGCTCGCCGGAGCTATCCCATTCACGGCCACCCCCTCGGATCGCCTATAAAAGGAGGCCCTGAGCTCGAACTCGAATCCACACCACCTCTGCACTCCACCAATACCACGCCAAGCCACTGGAAGAGCCCCGAGAGAGCCTTCTTCCCCAACTCCGGCCGCCTCGACCCACCACGGGATCCAGCTCGATTCACTCCCGTGCGTGCACCTCTACCCCTCAGCTCTTGCCAGTAGCTTCCTAGTACATCCACTCTTCTGACCCGCGCTTCAATTTGGAGTTTGCAGCACCCACCGGAGTACTCCACCATCGCCCGAACCACCGTCCGCCGGAGAATGTGTCGCCGTCGACGTGGTGCTCTCCGACGGCCAAGTCCACCACCCACCGACGCGGAAGAACACACTGAACCTCTTGGTACCCTCCGATCTCCCTGCCTCGCCGTGGTTCAACGCCGGCGACCACCGCAGCCTTCGGGCGCCGGCGAGCTCCATTGGAGTTTTTAAACCTGACGGGTGGACCCCCCCCCCCCGTCAGCCTCTCTTCTTTTCCCCCTCTAACCGTTTTCTGTTGGTGCCTTTGGGCAGAATGCGCTTTCTCTTTGGGCTGGCGCATTTCATTCCGAACCGTTTTCTGGTTTTTCAAACAGGTCCCTGGTTCTTTTCTGTTTCATCACAGATCAGTCCCTGGACTAAAACCCTTATATCTTTTTAATAAAAGATGATTTTTGATTGATTCTTTTTCTGTCATTCTTTTAGTTTTGTCTAGTTTTTTATGGTATTTATTTGGAAAAAATTTGGGACAATTTTTATGCACGCTACGATTTTCACGTTAGTGTACGGTTTCGTTATACCATAGGTTCCGGAGGAGGTGACGGAGCCGCGAACTTCGCCGAGCTAGACTCCGACTTCTCCGAACCAGGCAAGCATGTTTGAACCTTTGATATGATAGGTGTTTTGCATGTTTGCTTGAATGGTTGTGCATGGCATATGAGCATCGGTGAGTATCTCGTTGCATGCAAGGCAACTATCCGTGTGTTCCGAAGTTACCGTGATCTTTGATGAGAGATGCCCTGATCATGTGGTGACATGAAAGGTAGTAAGATGGTATTGTTGTAGCATGCCAGTCTTCGTCATCCGATAAACTCCGACGTTAACGTGGACTGAGCCACGTTACCATTCTTCCCCTTTCGTGCTGCCACATGTTTTCTGCAAAGAATGCGGTTTAGTAAGTTGTTAACCTCTTACCTTGTACACACCAAATAGAGGGGCCGGGATGAGGGTTCCATGGCCCTGGATTAAAGCCAGTCATCCGGTCAGGGGGCATGGGTGTTTCCGGTTGGGACCGAGAGGGGGGCACCCCTTAGAGCACGCGGTATAAATTTGATCCCATGCTACGCGAGGTTGTAGCCTCACCGTCTCAAGGTTTTCCTTGCACGTTGCCGAGGGTGATTCCAGGCATCGGAATGTTGAATGGGTGTGTACTGGTTAGATGTGTTTCCCCTAAAACACCGTAAACAGAACTAGTCCCTTGTGACTACTGAAATCTGTTGGCTGTGGTTAAGAGTACAAACTCTGCAGAGTCAAATCCTTCCGAGTCATTGTGTCCATGGTCAAGGACCATGGCCAGTATAGCCATATCCATGTCAGTCCCTATGTCAGTCTTCGTGGTAAATCCCCGGTGAGCAAGCTTGAGTAGCATACCCGTTGAATTGTTAATCCTGTGGATGGACTAACCTTTATTTATCTCGTACCTGATTATTCCCTTGAAATGAATTAAATTCATGAGCTACTGAGATATTAAGTTATGAAATATAAGCCCTTTATGTGATGTCGCTCAGACGTCCGACTGTGGCACCCTTGTCATTTACTTTTGATATAAGCCCTTTATGTGATGTCGCTCAGACGTCCGACTGTGGCACTCTTGTTATTTACTTTTGATATAAGCCCTTTACGTGATGTCGCTCAGACGTCCGACTGCGGCACTCTCGTTATTTACTGTTGATATAAGCCCTTTATGTGATGTCGCTCAGACGTCCGACTGTGGCACTCTTGTTATTTAATTTTGATATAAGCCCTTTATGTGATGTCGCTCAGACGTCCGACTGTCGCACGCACTGTCATTTATATTCTATTATAAGCCCTTTATGTGGTGTCGCCTTGACGCCCGACTGCGGCATTGTTATTTCTTTTGTATCCTTTCGAGGAGTCATTCAGACACTCGATTGGCCCTCATTATTACTTTGGGATTTTGGGAGGACTACCGCCCGACTTCCCTTTTATTTTCCATGCATTGCTATCTCATTGTCTGAGTGCGCTTGTTAATCTGTTCATATGCATCATGCTTACATCTGTTATATCTTATGTCCGAACTGTCTTGCGAGTACTTTCATAGTACTCACCTGGCTTGTTGATTTGGCCAGATGTCGACGAAGGCGATCTCATGGATGAAGAGTTTGATAGTGAGTCCGACGCCTAGAGGAGTCCCAGTCAGTCCCGTGCGATCCTGGATTTTGGTCACTTGTATTATATACGCTTCCGCCACCCACAATAAGTATCCTCGAGCCTCACTCCGACGCTCGAAGAGCTGTTAGATTCAGGAGTCATGTCACCCGCTTCGCTGTGATATACCCACCACCGCTTTTAGTGTGAGTCAGTAGTTATGCCACCCTATCCGCCTTTATGTATTATTGGCATGCTTGTAATAAATTGTTGAGCAGTCTCCGCTCAACCTTGTATTATATTTAGTACTCCTGGTTTTCTTCTGTGATCAAGAAATTATCTACCGGTGAGGAGGATTCTTCTCTACTGGTCCGTAAAAGGGATCGGTTTCTCAATAAATATTTTTATTGGAAAACCGGTCGTGACAAGCTTGGTATCAGAGCCAGGCTGACTGTAGGAAGCCACTAGGTGCGATCGCTAATCGGTTATTAGCGTCTTTGGTGCTTTTTCAGCATTTTGCAAATGTAGCTATTTTCTGTTGGTCATCATAAATTTATGATTTGACTACTCGGAATTTTTGCCTACTTTTGTAGATGGCTGGCAACGACTGCGACACTCGGGTGTTCACTAACGTGCCCGAGGGGTTTGTCAAACTCCTCGTCTCCACACCATGCTCGCGATCGGGCCAGCGATGCGTCCGGAGTTCACGCTTTACCAGCACAAGCTCAGTGACGATGTGTCTATGCACCAAGCCATGGTGCAATTCCAGGGAGGACGTTATGAGTCTCACCACTTCCGTTTTGTGGGAAGGGCCATGCCTACGGAGAGGCATGCCATGCAGATGGCCGCCCGTGAGGCGATAGCTCGCCTTCGGGACATTCTTCCTTCGATGAAGACTCGTCGCTACCGCTACCTCCCATGCCATGTGCCGTATACTTGTCACTATGCATTCGCCTGTCATAGGGGAGAGCAGGATGAAGCTATCGAGATGCTTGTTGAGTATCTCAAAGCTCTGGAGGAAGATTTCGACAACCTCGTGGACGATCTTGTGGCTGCTCGCATGGACTTAGTTCGGGGCGGTTCTGCCAGCAGGAAGGAGCTTCTCCACATGGCACCGCCACTGACTTTTGTCTCGCCCTCAGCATCTTATTCACCAGCCATTTTGGCCACTACTCACCGTCTGCCTACCACTGAGGAGTTCGACCGAGTCATCGCTCCTACTGCAGTCAGAGCTGCACCGCCTGCCGCACCTGCACTGCCGCCTGTCGCACCCGCGCCATCACCTCAGCGCAGTGCTACGCGCCTGGAGCCTACTAGGGAGGAGGTGGAGGTTGAGTCTCCTGCACCGCTGGGTCTTACCCTCGGCAAGGGGAAGGACATCTTCACCATCTCCGACTGAGTGCGCCTAGTAGCCGCGCGTTGTGTCTGCATGTATGATATGTTTTATATGTACGTTAGTTTGTAGTATTTGTGTGCGCTTCATGTAGAATCCCGGAGGAATGTGCTAGCCTTAATAACATGTCAGGAATGTGTACGCACATCCTGAGTGATGTATCGTATGTTTGCGTATCGCGTGTAAGATATGTGCTAAGCGGTCCTTCTCCGTGCGCGGTCAATATTTTCTTGGAAAATCTTGAGGTCTTTTAAATTTTTGCCTTTGCAAGATTTTCCTTGTGCCACACAATTCTTCTCATGATTTTTGCAACATAATACCCCAGAGTGGAAAATGTCTCGTCCGTGGACTCGTTCCATGCCAAATCCAACCGAAGAAGTTTATGGAACATAGACCAGCAACAACTTCACTCAGGGACAGTCTAGTCAACAGGACAGCGAGGCAGCCTTATCTCAAGTATGCCGCCTTTTTGAACAAAGCCAACAGCAACACCAAGAAATGATGAATCACGTCATCAATATGGGAAATCACCGTGAGCCATACCAACCACACTCCAAGTTGTCTGAACTGCAGAAGACACGCCCTCCAACGTTTGCTCACACTGATAGGCCGCTTGAAGCCGATGATTGGCTTCGTGACATCGAAAGAAAGTTGATTATTTCTCAATGTTCTGATCAGGAGAAGGTGCTCTATGCACCTCACTACCTCACTGGAGCAGCTGCAGCATGGTGGGAAAACTTCCTACACATGCATCCCAGTGAACACAACATCACCTGGGAAGAGTTTAAGGAAGGCTTTCGTGGGGCACACATCCCCAGGAGCATCATAAAAATCAAGAAAAGAGAATTCGATGACCTCAAGCAAAGAGGCATGTCAGTGACAGAATACAACGGTCAGTTTACCCAGCTATCTCGTTATGCCTACGATGAGCATATGACTGAGAACAAAAGGATGGAAAAGTTTTTGGACGGCCTGGCGCCAGCATTAAGATGCCAACTGGTCGTACACACTTTCCCGGATTTTAAAACTCTGGTTGACAAGGCCATTACCTTGGAGAATGAGCGCCGCAGTCTGGAAGATATTCGTAAGCGAAAGAGGGACAAGACGACTCTTGCTCGCAACAACCGAAGCAAGACTGATGTTCAGAGGATTGAAGCAAGAAAATCCACGACTACTGATCTAAGGCCAACTAGACAGTTTCATTCCAGGGACAAGGACTTCATGTACCATCCAGGGGTCACTTGCTATGCTTGTGGTGAAGAAGGGCACTATGCCAAAGAGTGCCCAAAACCAAGGAACTCGGCCCCCAAGCCGAACAATGGTGGGAACAATCCAGCCCCCAAGCGCAACAATTTCAATCCCAGCAACAATCACAGGAAGGGTCACCTGAACCATGTGACCAGGGAGGAAGCCCAGAATGCCCCAGACATCGTACTCGGTACGTTCCCTGTCAACACAGTACCTGCCGCGGTTTTGTTTGATTCTGGAGCTTCTCACTCGTTCGTTTCGAAGAGTTTTGTTTTACAACATGGTTTTCCGATACTTCCCTTGGAAAAATCTATGATCATCAAGTCATCCGGGAATAAGCAGATCGCTCAGAGTTACTGCCAAGGAGTGATCATTGAGTTCGCAGGACTAAAGTTTCAGGCTAATCTCATCGTGTTCGAAAATAAAGGACTGGATGTTATCCTAGGGATGGACTGGTTGACCACCAACAAGGGATTTATTGACTGTTTCAATCGGACTGTGATTCTCACTCACCATCACGGCAAGACAATGAAGGTTACAGCTCAAGAGAGACCACGGTCACGGCAACCAAAATTGAACAAAGTGGACATTTCAGAACTGAGAAAAGTTCAAGTGGTGTGCGAATTTCCCGACGTATTCCCTGAAGAACTACCAGGCATGCCACCAGACCGAGAGATAGAGTTCAGCATTGAACTAGCACCTGGCACCACTCCCATCTATAAGAAACCTTATAGAATGGCACCCTCAGAGTTGGTAGAATTGAAGAAGCAAATAAAGGAATTACTGGACAAAGGATTTATTCGAGCCAGCTCCTCACCATGGGGTTCGCCAGTATTATTCGCCAAGAAAAAGGATGGGACACAGAGACTGTGTATAGACTATCGAGCTCTCAATATGGTCACCATCAAAAACAAATATCCGATGCCACGGATAAATGATTTGTTTGACCAGCTCGCACAAGCCAAGGTGTTCTCAAAAATTGATTTGAGATCGGGATATCATCAATTGAAAGTACGGACAGAAGATATCCCTAAGACAGCATTCACCTCCAGATACGGATTATATGAGTTCACAGTAATGCCGTTTGGACTGAAGAACGCCACCGCATATTTCATCCACCTCATGAACAAAGTGTTTATGAAATTCATGGACAAATTTGTTGTGGTATTCATTGATGATATTCTGGTATACTCAAGGACACCAGAAGAACATGCCGAACATCTCAGAATTGTTTTGGGAGAATTAAGGAAACATCAATTGTACGCCAAATTTAGCAAGTGTGAATTTTGGCTAAGGCAAGTTGGTTTCCTAGGCCATATATTAACCCAAGAAGGCGTGGCCGTAGACCCAGAAAAGGTCAAAGCCATACTTGACTGGAAACCACCAGCCAACGTGGCAGATGTGCGAAGTTTCCTAGGAATGGCCGGATATTACAGAAGATTTATTGAAGGATTCTCCACTGTGGCAAAACCAATGACACAGTTTCTCAAGAAAGACAAGAAATTTGTATGGACGGAAGCGTGCGAGAAAAGCTTCCAAGAACTCAAGAAGAAACTAACAACCGCACCGGTCTTAACTGTGCCAGACATACACAAGAGTTTTGAAGTGTATTGTGACGCATCTCGGAAGGGCCTCGGGTGCGTACTGATGCAAGATGGCAAAATTGTCGCGTACACTTCCAGGCAACTATGGAAGCATGAGGAAAATTATCCTACTCATGACTTGGAGCTAGCAGCAGTCATCCATGCACTCAAAGAGTGGAGGCACTTTCTACTGGGAAATCGTTGTGAAATATATACGGACCATAAGAGCCTTAAATATATTTTCACGCAACCAGAGCTAAATTTACGACAACGACGCTGGTTGGAATTGGTCAAAGACTATGATGTCGGCATTCACTATCATCCAGGGAAGGCCAATGTAGTGGCAGATGCTCTTAGTCGGAACCCCAGCCCGGGCAACGACAGTCCATAGAACTTGAGGCCTGAGTTTCAGCAGGAATTCGCTAGACTGAACATGGTGTTAGTCTCTGAGGGCACTGTATCAAATCTGGAGATACATCCCACCCTAATGGAACAAATTAAGAAGGCTCAGCATGGACATCCCAGCATCAAAGGTATAAAGAGAAAAATGAACCTTGGCAAGATTTCAGAGTTCGTCACAGACAATGAAGGAATATTATGGTACGGGGACAGACTTTGCGTACCAAACATTGAGGAACTCAAGCATCAAATCCTAACCGAAAGCCACACCGCCCCATATTCGATCCACCCTGGAGGAACCAAAATGTACAAAGACATTCAGGGAAGATTTTGGTGGCACGGTATGAAAAGGGATATAGCCGCATTCATTGCTTGTTGCGATTCATGTCAACGCATTAAAGCCGAGCATCAAAAGCCAGCAGGGCTGCTACAGCCAAACCGGATACCTGAGTGGAAATGGGATGAAATTGGAATGGACTTCATCGTCGGACTACCTCGATCACAACGCGGAAATGATGCCATATGGGTCATCACAGATAGGCTAACCAAGGTAGCACATTTCATTCCCGTGAAGACAACCTACTCCACTCAAAGGCTAGCCAAGCTTTATCTCTCCCGTATAGTTTGTTTACATGGAGTCCCAAAGACTATAATATCCGACCGAGGCACTCAATTTGTCTCTAAATTTTGGGATCACTTACAACAAGCTCTGGGCACGCAACTAGCATTCAGTACAGCGTACCACCCTCAGACGGATGGACAAACGGAACGCGTGAACCAAATCCTAGAGGACATGCTGAGAGCCTGTGTGCTCACCTATGGATCCAGTTGGGAAGAAAGTTTGCCATATGCCGAGTTTTCTTACAACAACAGTTACCAAGCCAGCTTACAAATGGCACCCTTTGAAGCATTGTACGGACGGAGATGTCGTACCCCACTAAATTGGTCAGAGACAGGTGACAGTCGTATCTTCGGCCCAGACATGCTCAAGGAGGCCGAGGAGAAGGTTAAACAGATCAGGGACAGACTCAAGACAGCTCAAAGCCGAAAGAAGAGCTATTACGATCGAAAACATCGTGAGGTCAGCTTCGAACCCGGTGAATATGTATACCTACGAGTGTCTCCTATGAGGGGCCTGCAACGGTTCAAAATTAAAGGGAAGCTAGCCCCAAGATTTATTCGACCCTTCTGTATAGTTGCACGAAGAGGCACAGTAGCCTACAAACTAGACCTACCCAAGGAGCTGTCAGACGTCCATGACGTGTTCCACGTCTCACAATTGAGGAAATGTGTAAGCAACCCGGAGAAGTATGTATCTCATGAGAGCATTGATGTGCAACCAAACCTCACCTACAGAGAGCGGCCAGTAAAGATCTTGGAAGAGTCTGAAAGGAGGACCCGTCAGAAAACAACTAAATTTTTCAAGGTTCAGTGGAGCAACCACACCGAGGATGAAGCTACATGGGAAAGAGAAGATTTTCTTCAGGCAGAGTATCCATATCTATTTGAGGATCAGCAGAAATCTCGGGGACGAGATTTTTCCTAAGGGGGTAGGTGTTGTGACACCCAAAAATTTTATTTGGCTTTTTCAAACTTTTATTTGATTTGAGGGGTGTTATTTAAAATTTTCTTCTAAAGAACTCTTCCTCTCAAAAACTTTCTTTTATGACAAGTGTTTTGCTTGGATTCACCCAAGACTTGATTTTTGGTCTTGGAGGTTTTTCCTTCTTATGTGGACTCAAAACCAAATGCTTTGCACTTGGGAAATTTCTTTTGAAAAATATTTTAAATAGCCCTATGGCATTTGGAGTGATCTTTTCCCCTTTTCCAAATCTCCTCTTGCCATGACATGAGTGGAAATCCCCTCCCAAAAGCCATTCCCCATCTTTGTGTCTAGTTATTCTTCAAATCCAGCAAGTTGAACCTCTCCATGTATTTGTTTCCATTTTTTTCTTATCAAAAATATTTTCTGCCTTCTACTTTAGCTCTTGGAGATTTACAAAGGAGCTACCCTTTCTACTTTGAGTTTTGCCTCCAAACCAATTCTCCTAGCTAGTCTTTAGAGCCCTCAACCTAGATCCATGAAGATCCACTGGTCTCCAGTTCAAATATTTCAAATTGTGCTTGCTGCAAGTTTGGACCAGATTTGCCAAATTTGATGAAATTCAATTGTTTTCTCCTCCTAAAAATCTGAGAAAATCCAGGCAGCCTCTAGATGCAGTGAGAGGTCACCTCACCAAGCCCCAGCCCCAGAAATTTTTTTCTTCATGCCAAATCATTTCGTCGAACACCTGATGGGCACTGTTTCTGTCAAATTCAGAAGTTCAGTAAACAGTTTCAGTAAACCACTGTCGTTTTCTTCAGAGCTCGTTCTCGATCTCGCCAGTACCACGGTGGCGCCTTGCTCCCTGTTCCCTCCTTCTTATCCCTGCGCCGCACGATCGCCTGGAGGTTTGCGGGCGTCGGCGACCAGCAGGAGGAGGTGCGCCACCCGTGAGCGACGGCAGCAGCGGCTTTGCGGCTGCCAGAGAGAGGCGCAGCGTGGACGGCGCCATCCAGCGCCACCCAAGCCACCAGAGGCCGCCGCGTGGCCATCCACTCACCCGTGCACGCCGCAGTCCTTCGTCTTGAACTGGTAGGCGCGGAGCGCGCTCTCTGCCGCCGCTGTGCCTGTACGGCCGCCCCGTCGAGGATTGGCGCATTACGCCTAGCCCGACCGAGGTTTAGCGAGGGAACGGCACCAGTGATCCTCCCTGATGGTGCCTAGCCTCCTAAACCCCCTGCCCAACCCCTGCCTCGCCGTAATCGCTCGCCAGAGCTATCCCGTTCACAGCCACCCCCTCGGATCGCCTATAAAAGGAGGCCCCGAGCTCGAACTCGAACCCACACCACCTCTGCACTCCACCAATACCACGCCAAGCCACTGGAAGAGCCCCGAGACAGCCTTCGTCCCCAACTCCGGCCGCCTCGACCCGCCACGGGATCCAGCTCGATTCACTCCCGTGCGTGCACCTCTACCCCTCAGCTCTTGCCAGTAGCTTCCTAGTACATCCACTCTTCTGACCCGCGCTTCAATTTGGAGTTTGCAGCACCCACCGGAGTACTCCACCATCGCCCGAACCACCGTCCGCCGGAGAAAGTGTCGCCATCGACGTGGTGCTCTCCGATGGCCAAGTCCACCACCCACCGACGCGGAAGAACACGCTGAACCTCTTGGTACCCTCCGATCTCCCTGCCTCGCCGTGGTTCAACGCCGGCGACCACCGCAGCCTTCGGGCGCCGGCGAGCTCCATTGGAGTTTTTAAACCTGACGGGTGGACCCCCCCCCCCCGTCAGCCTCTCTTCTTTTCCCCCTCGAACCGTTTTCTGTTGGCGCCTTCGGGCAGAATGCGTTTTCTCTTTGGGCTGGCGCATTTCATTCCGAACCGTTTTCTGGTTTTTCAAACAAGTTCCTGGTTCTTTTCTGTTTCATCATAGATCAGTCCCTAGACTAAAACCCTTATATCTTTTTAATAAAAGATGATTTTTGATTGATTCTTTTTCTGTCAGTCTTGTAGTTTTGTCTAGTTTATTTATAGTATTTATTTGGAAAATTTTTGGGACAATTTTTATGCACGCTACGATTTTCACGTTAGTGTACGGTTTCGTTATACCATAGGTTCCGGAGGAGGTGACGGAGCCGCGAACTTCGCCGAGCTAGACTTCGACTTCTCCGAACCAGGCAAGCATGTTTGAACCTTTGATATGATAGGTGTTTTGCATGTTTGCTTGAATGGTTGTGCATGGCATATGAGCATCGGTGAGTATCTCGTTGCATGCAAGGCAACTATCCGTGTGTTCCGAAGTTACCGTGATCTTTGATGAGAGATGCCCTGATCATGTGGTGACATGAAAGGTAGTAAGATGGTATTGTTGTAGCATGCCAGTCTTCGTCATCCGATAAACTCCGACGTTAACGTGGACTGAGCCACGTTACCATTCTTCCCCTTTCGTGCTGCCACATGTTTTCTGCAAAGAATGCGGTTTAGTAAGTTGTTAACCTCTTACCTTGTACACACCAAATAGAGGGGCCGGGATGAGGGTTCCATGGCCCTGGATTAAAGCCAGTCATCCGGTCAGGGGGCATGGGTGTTTCCGGTTGGGACCGAGAGGGGGGCACCCCTTAGAGCACGCGGTATAAATTTGATCCCATGCTACGCGAGGTTGTAGCCTCACCGTCTCAAGGTTTTCCTTGCACGTTGCCGAGGGTGATTCCAGGCATCGGAATGTTGAATGGGTGTGTACTGGTTAGATGTGTTTCCCCTAAAACACCGTAAACAGAACTAGTCCCTTGTGACTACTGAAATCCGTTGGCTGTGGTTAAGAGTACAAACTCTGCAGAGTCAAATCCTTCCGAGTCATTGTGTCCATGGTCAAGGACCATGGCCAGTATAGCCATATCCATGTCAGTCCCTATGTCAGTCTTCGTGGTAAATCCCCGGTGAGCAAGCTTGAGTAGCATACCCGTTGAATTGTTAATCCTGTGGATTGACTAACCTTTATTTATCTCGTACCTGATTATTCCCTTGAAATGAATTAAATTCTTGAGCTACTGAGATATTAAGTTATGAAATATAAGCCCTTTATGTGATGTCGCTCAGACGTCCGACTGTGGCACCCTTGTCATTTACTTTTGATATAAGCCCTTTATGTGATGTCGCTCAGACGTCTGACTATGGCACTCTTGTTATTTACTTTTGATATAAGCCCTTTATGTGATGTCGCTCAGACGTCCGACTGTGGCACTCTCGTTATTTACTTTTGATATAAGCCCTTTATATGATGTCGCTCAGACGTCCGACTGTGGCACTCTTGTTATTTACTTTTGATATAAGCCCTTTATGTGATGTCGCTCAGACGTCCGACTGTGGCACGCACTGTCATTTATATTCTATTATAAGCCCTTTATGTGGTGTCGCCTTGACGCCCGACTGCGGCATTGTTATTTCTTTTGTATCCTTTCGAGGAGTCATTCAGACACTCGATTGGCCCTCGGTATTACTTTGGGATTTCGGGAGGACTACCGCCCGACTTCCCTTTTATTTTCCATGCATTGCTATCTCATTGTCTGAGTGCGCTTGTTAATCTGTTCATATGCATCATGCTTACATCTGTTATATCTTATGTCCGAACTGTCTTGCGAGTACTTTCATAGTACTCACCTGGCTTGTTGATTTGGCCAGATGTTGACGAAGGCGATCTCATGGATGAAGAGTTTGATAGTGAGTCCGACGCCTAGAGGAGTCCCAGTCAGTCCCGTGCGATCTTGGATTTTGGTCACTTGTATTATATACGCTTCCGCCACCCACAATAAGTATCCTCGAGCCTCAGTCCGACGCTCGAAGAGCTGTTAGATTCAGGAGTCATGTCACTCGCTTCGCTGTGATATACCCACCACCGCTTTTAGTGTGAGTTAGTAGTTATGCCACCCTATCCGCCTTTATGTATTATTGGCATGCTTGTAATAAATTGTTGAGCAGTCTCCGCTCAACCTTGTATTATATTTAGTACTCCTGGTTTTCTTCTGTGATCAAGAAATTGTCTACCAGTGAGGAGGATTCTTCTCTACTGGTCCGTAAAAGGGAACGGTTTCTCAATAAATATTTTTATTGGAAAACCGGTCGTGACAAGTTCGCCGCTAGGCATAGAATCTTCGGAGTCTGGCCGCGTTCCAGGGGTTCGGCTCTAGGCGATTGTCTGATGCATCACGCAGGCGGTACGCTCCTCCAGTGAGAACTTCGTCAATGATGAAGGGACCCTCCCACTTGGGCTTGAGTTTGTCCTTTTTCTTCCCCGGCAGGCGTAGAACGAGTTCGCCGATGTTATATGTTTTGGCCCGCACTTCTGTGCATTGATACCTGCGAGCCTGCTGTTGATAAAATGCGGAACGGGCTTTTGCGACGTCGCGCTCCTCCTCCAGGGCATCTAGGCTGTCCTGCCGATCGAGCTCGGCCTCTCTCTCTTCATACCTGCGCACTTGAGGTGAGTAATGAATAATGTCGCAGGGTAGCACTGCCTCTGCGCCGTACACCATGAAGAAAGGTGTGTATCCGGTAGTGCGATTGGGCGTGGTCCGCAGCCCCCAGAGTACGGAGTCAAGCTCCTCAACCCAGTGCTTGTCTGATTGTTTCAAAGACCACACTAGTCTGGGCTTAATGTCGCTCATAATAAGACCATTGGCACCTTCAACTTGACCATTTTTTTGTGGATGATATATAGAGGCGTAATCGAGCTTGATGCCCCGATTAGCACACCAGGTTTTCACTTCGTCCGCTGTGAGGTTGGAGCCGTTATCGGTGATGATACTGTGCAGAACACCATAACGGTGTACGACACTGGATATGAATTCTATCACCGGCCCGGACTCAGCCGTTTTAACTGGTTTGGACTCTATCCACTTAGTGAATTTATCCACCATGACCGGCAGATATTTTTTCTTATGGCTTCCTCCTTTAAGGGCTCCAACCATATCCAGTCCCCAGACCGCAAAAGGCCAAGTGATGGGGATTGTTTGTAGGGCAGTGGGAGGCATATAGCTTTGGTTGACGAAGAGTTGGCATCCGACGCAACGTTGGACAAGTTCCTTTGCATCTGCTCGGGACGTCGGCCAGTAGAATCCTGTACGGAATGCCTTGCTAACAAGGGCCCGAGCTGCGGTGTGGTGCCCGCCGAGACCGGCATGAATCCCACCCAGGAGATGCCGCCCCTCCTCCTCGGAGATACACCTTTGAAGGACTCCGGTGCCGCTTTTCTTGTAGAGCTCTCCTCGTGGACCTTGTAGGCCTTCGAACGCCAGACAATGCGGCATGCCTCATTATGATCCTCAGGGAGTTCTTTCCTATTAAGGTAGGCCAGGAAAGGTTCGGTCCATGGGGCGATGACTGCCATAATGAGATGGGCCGACGGTGTTATTTCGGTGGCTAAGCCGCCGATGATATCTGTGTGTTCGGAATCTGGGGTTGTGTTCGGATCCGGACTGGTGTTGCTGCTTTCCCCCTGCCACACCACGGATGGCTTAAAAGCCTTTCCAGAAAGATATTAGGTGGGACGGGGTCGCGCTTGGCGCCGATACGAGCAAGAACGTCCGCCACTTGATTACTTTCTCGGGCCACGTGATGGAACTCGAGCCCATCGAACCGAGACGACATTTTTAGGACGGCATTACGATAAGCTGCCATCTTCGGATCTTTGGCATCAAAGTCTCCATTTATTTGAGTTATTGCGAGGTTTGAGTCCCCGCACACTTCCAGGCGATGTATGCCCATGGAGATAGCATCCGGAGACCATGCAATAAGGCTTCATATTCGGCTGCGTTATTGGAGTCTGTGTATAGTATTTGGAGTACGTACTGAACGACATCTCCAGTGGGGACGTTAAAACGACGCCCGCTCCTAGCCCTGCCAGCATTTTGGAGCCATCGAAATACATAACCCAATTGGAATATGTGTCGTACTCTTTAGGGAGTTCGGCCATTGTCCTTTCGGCGACGAAGTCAGCCAATACTTGGGATTTAATAGCTGGACGTGGTTTGTATGTAATATCAAATGGAAGGAGGTCAATGGCCCATTTGGCAATCCGGCCTGTGGCATCGCGGTTGTTTATTATGTCGTTGAGTGGTACTTTGGAAGCCACCGTGATCAAGCACTCCTGGAAGTAGTGTCGTAGCTTTCGAGATGCCATGAAGACCGCGTATGCTATCTTTTGATAATGGGGGTACCGGGATTTGCATGGTGTAAGGACAGTGGATACATTGTATACTGGCTTCTGATGCGGGAATTTGTGTCCGTCCTGTTCTCGTTCAACGACGAGTACGGCGCCCACCACCTGATGTGTTGCCGATATGTATAGTAACATGGGTTCGCCGATGTTTGGCGCGGCCAGGTTGGGTTGCTCGCTAGAAGGGTTTTTATTTCTTCCAGTCCGGCTGTTGCCGTGTCTGTCCTCTCGAAGTGATCGGTTCGCCATAGAAGGCGATAGAGTGGCAGTGCTTTTTCTCCCAATCTGGAGATAAAGCGGCGTATAGCTACCACGCAACCCGCGAGTTTTTGGATTTGTTTAAGGTCTGTTGGCGTAGCCAATTGTGACAGAGCTCAGATTTTGGCTGGATTTGCTTCAATTCCTCTATTGGAAACAATGAAGCCCAACAGTTTTCCAGCGGGGACGCCGAAAACACACTTTTCCAGATTGAGCTTAATGTCATACGCACGGAGGTTGTCGAATGTGAGACGTAAATCGTCTATTAGTGTTTTGACATGCCTAGTTTTGATGACGACGTCGTCCGCATAAGCTTCAACTGTCCTGTCGATCTGTTTCTCCAGGCATGTTTGAATCATGCATTGATATGTGGCGCCAGCGTTCTTGAGCCCAAAGGGCATGGTGTTGAAGAAGAATGGCCCGTATGGGGTAATGAATGCTATTGCAGCTTGATCGGACTCCTTCATTTTGATTTGATGTTATCCGGAATATGCTTCGAGAAAACACAGTGAGTCGTGTCCTGTGGTAGCGTCAATGATTTGGTTAATGCGGGGGAGGGGGAAGGGATCCTTAGGGAAAGCGTTATCGAGGTCTTTAAAATCAACGCACAGGCGCCAGGATTTATCCTTCTTTGGTACCATCACTAGGTTTGCCAGCTAGTCCGGATGTTTTATTTCTCTAATGAATCCGGACTCGATTAGCTTGGCTAGCTCCTCTCCCATGGCTTGGCGTTTGGGCTCGGAAAAGCTCCGCAGTGTTTGTTTGACTGGTTTATATCCCTTTAATATGTTGAGGCTGTGTTCGGCCAGCTTGCGCAGGATTCCTGGCATATCAGAAGGGTGCCAGGCGAATATATCCCAGTTTTTGCGAAGAAAATCCCGTAGCGTGGTGTCGACCGTTGGGTCTAGTTGCGCCCCAATAGATGCTGTCTTCTTGCGGTCCGTCGGATGGACCTGGAATTTGACTATCTCTTCCGCTGGCTTGAAGGAGGTGAATTTGGGGCGTTTGTCTAGGATCACATCGTCCTGGTCCACCGTGGAGCGCAGTGCGGTTAACTCTTCGGCCGCGAGGGCTTCAGGTAATGCCTCAAGGGCCAGGGATGCGGTTTTATTTTCGGCACGGAGTGCTATGTCCGGATCACTGGCAAGAGTGATTATGCCATTGGGCCCGGGCATCTTAAGCTTCATGTACCCGTAATCAGGTACAGCTTGGAAGCGTGTAAATGCCTCTCGCCCCAAGAGGGCGTGATATCTGCTGTTGAAAGGGGCCACTTGGAAAGTTATTCTTCGGACCGATAATTCTCCGGCGTGCCGAATACCATGTCGAGTGTTATTTTTCCCATGCACCGTGCCTCCCGGCTGGGAATGATTCCTCGGAAGGTCGTGCTGCTTTGCTCGATGCGGCTCCTGTCTATTTCCATTTTGTTGAGTGTATCCTCATAAATGAGGTTTAGTCCGCTACCGCCGTCCATGAGGACCTTGGTGAGTCGAAAGCCGTCCACGATGGGACTGAGGACTAATTCGGCTGGCGCTCGGATTGTCCTGTATTTTGGTTCGTCACTGGCATTAAAGGTTATAGCCGTGTCGTTCCAAGGGGTTGTCGCGGCAATTTGACAGACTTTGATGAGGTCGCGGAGTGCCCTTTTGCGCTTATTGTTTGAAGCGAATGTCTCGAAGAACCTCAATACTCTGGGGTCGTCGTCTTCTGGAGGCTGTGGGTTGATATGGTATCCGGTGTTGTGTGTATTCTGCATGGGCCGTCGAGCCATCCCTCCAGAACGGTTCCGTGCCGCGTAATGGCTTTATATTTCTTGGATATTGGATTGGGTGTGTCACGAGGATGCGCCCTTTTCGCCTGGATGAGCGGTTGAGTTGGGATCGATGGCTCCCAACAAGTTGCCTGATCTTTCCAGGCGCTTTCCATTGCACTGTACTTCTGTACGATAGTTGCCAAGTCAACGAAGTGTAGTATACGGCGGCAATTAATGGCGTTGAGGATTCCTTCATCCGTGCAATAGTTACAGAACACTGATATCGCGTCCTCGTCGCGGCAAGCTTTAAATTTGTCCTTGACAAGGAGGAATTTGGCCCAGAAGTGGTGGACCGTTTCCTGAGACTGCTGTTGTATGCTCATAACAGCGCTTACGTCTGGGTGGGTGGGTGGAATTGGATCCGGACCCTGACCCGATTGATGATCCGGAGTCTGAAGATTTTCCTGACTTAACAGTCCGGACTACGGAGTATCTTCAGATTGCTTATGCCCGCCGTCTGATGGGTATCGGGCTCTGCAGGGTCGGCGATCTGAACATAGCCCGTCTTCAGTATAGGGGAAGAGTCGCCGTATTGCTCCTCGACTACCGCTATCTGGTGGGTGACCGGTGGAGATTTAATTTCTCTTTGGTCGGGTTTAAGCCAGATCCGATCGTAATCTGTGGCAATTCCCACGGCGGCGATGCGATCTAGGAGTTCATTTAAGGACGAAAACTCCGCCGGATCCATCTGCTTGGAGCGTTTGGAGTCGATGCGAAGGGGATTTTCAATGGCCCGAGAGGTCATCGTCAGCTTAACGGCCGAACGGGCGGTCATGGTAAAGCCGCCTAGCCAGAGGGTTTGGCCTGGGGCCAGGCCTCCTCCGGCAGTGATATTGTCTCTAAGGACGAGGCGAGTCATCGATCCTGTCATCGACGTTGCAGTGGGACTCTCAATGAAAGCACCAATGTCGGTGTCAAAACCGGCGGATCTCGGGTAGGGGGCCCCGAACTGTGCGTCTAAGGTTGATGCTAACAGGAGACAAGGGACACGATATTTACCCAGGTTCGGGCCCTCTCTATGGAGGTAATACCTTACTTCCTGCTTGATTGATCTTGATGAATATGAGTATTACAAGAGTTGATCTACCACGAGATCGTAATGGCTAAACCCTAGAAGTCTAGCCTGTATGACTATGGTCATGAGTCCCTATCCGGACTAAGCTCCCCGGTTTATATAGACACCGGAGAGATCTAGGGTTACACGAGGTCGATTACAGAGGAAGGAATCTACACGTTCGATCGCCAAGCTTGCCTTCCATGCCAAGGAGAGTCCCATCCGGACACGGGTGCAGTCTTCGGTCTTGATATCTTCAAAGCCCATCAGTCCAGCCCATGGTTAACAGGCCGGACGCCTGAGGACCCCTTAGTCCAGGACTCCCTCACCCCCTCCCCCGTATATAAAGGAGGGTAGGAGGAGGCTGGCCGGCCCTAGGGGCGCGCCAAGGGAGGGTAGGAGTCCTCCTCCTAGTAGGAGTAGGACTCCCCCTTTCCTAGTCCAACTAGGAGGGAGAAGGGGGAAGGAAGGAGAGGGAGAGAGGGAGGGAAAGAGGGGGCGCCGCACCCCTCCTAGTCCAATTCGGACTCCTCAAGGGGGGGGGTGCAGCCAGCCCTAAGGCCCCCTCCTCTCTCTCAATCAAGGCCCATGTCAGGGGTTCTGATAACCCCCCGGCACTCCGATAATTATTCGGTGACCCCTGAAACTCATCCCGTGTCCGAACATAGTCATCCAATATATCAATATTTATGTCTCGACCATTTCGAGACTCCTCGTCATGTCCTTTATCACATCCGGGACTCTGAACTACCTTCGGTACATCAAATCACATAAACTCATAATACCGATCGTCACCGAACATTATGCTTGCGGACCCTATGGGTTCAAGAACTATGGAGACATGACCGAGACTCATCTCCGGTTAATAACCAATAGCGGAACCTGGATGCTCATATTGGTTCCTACATATTCTACGAAGATCTTTATCGGTCAAACCGCATAACAACATACTTTGGTCCCTTTGTCATCGGTATGTTACTTGCCCGAGATTGGATCGTCGGTATCTCAATACCTTGTTCAATCTCGTTACCGGCAAGTCTCTTTACTCGTTTCGTAATGCATCATCCCGCAACTAACTCATTAGTCACATTGCTTGCAAGGCTTATAGTGATGTGCATTACCGAGAGGGCCCAGAGATACCTCTCTGACAATTGGAGTGAAAAATCCTAATCTTGATCTATGCCAACTCAACAAACACCATCGGAGACACCTGTAGAGCACCTTTATAACCACCCAGTTATGTTGTGACGTTTGGTAGCACACAAAGTGTTCCTCCGGTATTTGGGAGTTGCATAATCTCATGGTCATAGGAACATGTATAAGTCATGAAGAAAGCAATAGCAACATACTAAACGATCAAGTGCTAAGCTAACGGAATGGGTCAAGTCAATCACATCATTCTCTAAAGATGTGATCCCGTTAATCAAATGACAACTCATGTCTATGGCTAGGAAACTTAACCATCTTTAATTCAACGAGCTAGTCAAGTAGAGGCATACTAGCGACACTCTATTTGTCTATGTATTTACACATGTAGTAAGTTTCCGGTTAATAAAATTCTAGCATGAATAATAAACATTTATCATGATATAAGGAAATAAAAAGTAACTTTATTATTGCCTCTAGGGCATATTTCCTTCAGTCTCCCACTTGCACTAGAGTCAATAATCTAGTTCGCGTCGCCATGTGATTTAACACCAATAGTTCACATCTTTATGTGATTAACACCCATAGTTCACATCGCCATGTGACCAACACTCATAGAGCTTACTAGAGTCAATAATCTAGTTCACACCGCTATGTGATTAACACCCAAGAGTAATAAGGTGTGATCATGTTTTGCTTGTGAGATAAATTTACTCAATGGGTCTGCCACATTCAGAGCCGTATTTTGCAAATTTCTATGTCTACAATACTCCGCACGGAGCTACTCTAGCTAATTGCTCCCACTTTCAATATGTATCTAGATAGAAATGTAGAGTCATCTGGATCGGTGTAAAAGCTTGCATCGACGTAACTCTTTACGATGAACTCTTTGTCACCTCCATAACCAAGAAATATTTCTTTAGTCCTCAAAGGATAATTTTGACCAATGTATAGTGATCTACTCCTAGATCACTATTGTACGCCCTTACCAAACTCAGGGCAAGGTATACAATAGGTCTGGTACACAACATGGCATACTTTATAGAACCTATGGCTGAGGCATAGGGAATGACTTTCATTTTCTCGCTATCTTCTGCCGTGGTCGGGTTTTTGAGTCTTACTCAACTTCACACCTTGCAACACAGGCAAGAACTCTTTCTTTGACTATTCCATTTTGAACTACTTCAAAAACTAGTCAAGGTATGTACTTATTGAAAAAACTTATCAAGCGTCTTGATCTATCTCTATAGATCTTGATGCTCAATATGTAAGCAGCTTCACCGAGGTCTTTCTTTAAAAAACTCCTTTCAAACACTCCTTTATGCTTTCCAGAAAATTCCACATCATTTCCGATCGACAATATGTCATTCACATATACTTATCAGAAAGGCTGTAGTGCTCCCACTCACTTTTTTGTAAATACAGGCTTCACCGCAAGTCTGTATAAAACTATATGCTTTGATCAACTTATCAAAGCATATATTCCGACTCCGAGATGCTTGCACCAGTCCATAGATGGATCGCTGGAGCTTGCACATTTTGTTAGCACCTTTAGGATTGACAAAACATTCTGGTTGCATCATATACAATTCTTCTTTAATAAATCCATTAAGGAATACAGTTTTGTTATCCATTTGCCAGATTTCATAAAATGTGGCAATTGCTAACATGATTCGGACAAACTTAAGCATCGCTACGAGTGAGATAATCTCATCGTAGTCAACACCTTGAACTTGTCGAAAACCTTTTGCGACAAGTCGAGCTTTGTAGATAGTAACACTACCATCAGCGTCTGTCTTCCACTTGAAGATCCATTTATTCTCAATGGCTTGACAATCAACGGGCAAGTCAATCAAAGTCCATACTTTGTTCTCATACATGGATCCCATCTTAGATTTCATGGTCTCAAACCATTTCACGGAATAAGGGCTCATCATCGCTTCCTCATAGTTCGTAGGTTCGTCATGGTATAGTAACATGACTTCTAGAACAGGACTACCGTACGACTCTGGTGCGGAACGTGCTCTGGTTTATCTACGAGGTTCGGGAGTAACTTGATCCAAAGTTTCATGATCAGTATCATTAGCTTCATCAGTAGTTGGTGTAGGCATCACTGGAACTGATTTCTATGATGAACCACTTTCCAATTCGGGAGTAGGTACAATTACCTCATCAAGTTCTACTTTCCTACCACTCACTTCCTTCGAGAGAAACTCCTTCTCTAGAAAGGATACATTCCTAGGAACGGATATCTTGCCTTCGGATCTGCGATAGAAGGTGTACCCAACAATTTATTTTTTGGTATCCTATGAAGACGCACTTCTCCGATTTGGGTTCGAGCTTATCAGGTTAAAGTTTTTTCACATAAGCATCGCAGCCCCAAACTTTAAGAAACGACAGCTTAGGTTTCTGGCCAAACCACAATTCATATGGTGTCATCTCAATGGATTTAGATGGTGCCCTATTTAACGTGAATGCAGCTGTCTCTAATGCATAACCCCAAAATGATAGTGGTAAATCAGTAAGAGACATCATAGATCGCACCATATCTAATAAAGTGCGGTTATGACGTTCGGACACATCATTACGTTGTGATGTTCCAGGTGGCATGAGTTTGTGAAGCTATTCCACATTGTTTTAATTGAAGGCCAAACTCATAACTCAAATATTCATCTCCATGATCAGATCATAGAAACTTTTATTTTCTTGTTACGATGATTTTCTATTTCACTCTGAATTTGTTCAAACTATTCAAATGTTTCAGACTTATGTTTCATCAAGTAGATATATCCATATCTTCTCAAATAATATGTGAACTTTAGGAAATAACGATACCCGTCGCGAGCCTCAACACTCATCGGACCGCATACATCAGTATGTATTATTTCCAATAAGTCAGTTGCTCACTCCATTGTTCCAAAGAACGGAGTCTTAGTCATCTTGCCCTATGAGGCATGGTTCGCAAGCATCAAGTGATTCCAAACGCCCATCGGCATGGAGTTTCTTCATGCGCTTTACACCAATATGACCTAAACGGCAGTGCCCCAAATAAGTTGCACTATCATTATTAACTTTGCATCTTTTGGCTTCAATATTATGAAATGTGTGTCTCACTACGACCGAGATTCAATAAACCATTTATATTAAGTGTATGACCATAGAAGGTTTTATTCATGTAAATAGAACAACAATTATTCTTTGACTTAATGAATAATTGTATTGCAATAAACATGATCCAATCATATTCATGCACAATGCAAACACCAAATAACACTTATTTTAGGTTCAACACTAATCCCGAATGTAAAAGGAGTGTGCGATGGTGATCTTATCAACCTTGGAATTACTTCCAACAAACATCGTCACCTCGTCCTCAACTAGTCTCTTGTTTATTTTGCAACTCCTGTTTTGAGTTACTACTCTTAGCAACTGAACCAGTATCAAATACCGAGGGGTTGCTATAAACACTAGTAAAGTACACATCAATAACATGTATATCAAATATACCGTTGTTCACTATGCCATCCTTCTTATCCGCCAAGTATCTAGGGCAGTTCCACTTCTAGTGACCATTTCCTTTGCTGTAGAAGCACTCAGTTTCAGGCTTGGGTCTAGCTTTGGGCTTCTTCATGGGAGTGGCAACTTGCTTGCCATTCTTCTTGAAGTTCCCTTTTCTTTCCCTTGCTCTTTTACTTGAAACTAGTGGTCTTGTCAACCATCAACACTTGATACTATTCTTGATTTCTACCTTCGCCGATTTCAGCATCGCGAAGAGCTCGGGGAATCGTTTTCATCATCTTTGCATATTATAGTTCATCACGAAGTTCCAGTAACTTGGTGATAGTCACTAGAGAACTCTGTCAATCACTATCTTATCTGGAAGATTAACTCCCACTTGATTCAAGCGATTGTAGTAGTCAGACATTCTGAGCACATGCTCACTGGTTGAGCTATTCTCCTCCATCTTGTAGGCAAAGTACTTGTCAGAGGTCTCATACCTCTCGACACGGGCATGAGTATGAAATACCAATTTCAACTCTTGGAACATCTTATATGCTCCGTGGCGTTCAAAACATTTTTGAAGTCGCGGTTCTAAGACGTAAAGCATGGTGCACTAAACTATCAAGTAGTAACCATACCGAGCTTTGTCAAACGTTCATAACGTCTGCATCTGCTCCTGCAATAGGTCTATCACCTAGCGGTGCATCAAGGACATAATTCTTCTATGCAGCAATGAGGATAATCCTCAGATCACGGACCAAGTCCGCATCATTGCTACTATCATCTTTCAACTTATTTTTCTCTAGGAACATATCAAAAATAAACGGGGAGCTACATCGCGAGCTATTGATCTACAACATAGTTATGCAAATACTATCAGGACTAACTTCATCATAAATTAAAGTTCAATTAATAATTTTACTTAAGAACTCCCACTTAGATAGACATCCCTCTAATCATCTAAGTGATCACGTGATCCAAACCAACTAAACCATGTCTGATCATCACGTGAGATGGAGTAGTTTTCAATGGTGAACATCACTATGTTGATCATATCTACTATATGATTCACAGTCGACCTTTCGGTCTCAGTGTTCCGAGGCCATATCTGCATATGCTAGGCTCGTAAAGTTTAACCCGAGTATTCTGCGTGTGCAAAACTGGCTTGCACCCTTTGTATGTGAACGTAGAGCTTATCACACCCAATCATCATGTGGTGTCTCGGCACGACGAACTTTCGCAACAGTGCATACTCAGGGAGAACACATGTACCTTGAAATTTAGTGAGAGATCATCTTATAATGCTACCATCGAACTAAGCAAAATAAGATGCATAAAGGATAAACATCACATGCAATCAATATAAGTGATATGATATGGCCATCATCATCTTGTGCCTTTGATCTCCATCTCCAAAGCACCGTCATGATCACCATCGTCACCGGCTTGACAATTTGATCTCCGTCAAAGCATCTTTGTCGTCTCGCCAACTATTCCTTCTACGACTATCGCTACCGCTTAGTGATAAAGTAAAGAAATTACATGGCGATTGCATTTCATACAATAAAGCGACAACCATATGGCTCCTGCCAGTTGCCAATAACTCCATTACAAAACATTATCATCTCATACAATAAAATTTAGCATCATGTCTTCACCATATCACATCACAACATGCCCTGCAAAACCAAGTTAGACGTCCTCTACTTTCTTGTTGCAAGTTTTACGTGGCTACTACGGGCTGAGCAAGAACCGTTCTTACCTACGCATCAAAACCACAATGATTTTTCATCAAGTATGCGTTGTTTTAACCTTCAACAAGGACCGGGCGTAGCCACACTCGATTAAACTAAAGTTGGAGAAACTGACACCCGCCAGCGACCTATGTGCGAAGCACGTCGTTAGAACCAGTCTCGCGTAAGTGTACTCGTATTGTCGGTCCGGGCCACTTGATCCAACAATACCCCCGAATCAAAGTATGGCATGCTGGTAAGCAGTATGACTATTATCGCCCACAACTCACTTGTGTTCTACTCGTGCATATAACATCTACGCGTAGACCTGGCTCTGATACCACTATTGGGGAACGGAGTAATTTAAAAAAATTCCTACGCACATGCAAGATCATGGTGATGCATAGCAACGAGAAGGGAGAGTGTAGTCCACGTACCCTCGTAGACCGTAAGCGGAAGCATTATGACAACGCGGTTGCTGTAGTCATACATCTTCATGATCCGACCGATCCTAGTACCGAAAGTACGGCACCTCCGCAATCTGCACACGTTCGGCTCGGTGACGTCCCACGAACTCTTGATCCAGCTGAGTGTCGAGGGACAGCTTCGTCATCACGACGGGATGATGACGGTGATGATGAAGCCACCGACGCTGGGCTTCGCCTAAGCACTACAACGATATGACCGAGGTGGATTATGGTGGAGGGGGGCACCGCACACGGCTAAGAGATCAATGATCAACTCGTGTGTCTATGGGGTGCCCCCCTCCCCCATATATAAAGGAGGGGAGGAGGGGCGCGCCAAGGGAGGGGAGGAGTCCTCCTCCTAGTAGGAGTAGGACTCCCCCTTTCCTAGTCCAACTAGGACGGAGAAGGGGGAGGAAGGAGAGGGAGAGAGGGAGGGAAAGAAGGGGCGCCGCCCCCTCCTTGTCCAATTAAGAATCCTCAATGGGGGGCGTGCGACCAGCCCTAAGGGCCCCTCATCTCTCTCTCACGATGCCCATGTTGGCCCATTAGTTCCCCCGGGGGTTCCGATAACCCCCTGCACTCGGATAATTATCCGGTGACCCCCAGAACTTATCCGATGTCCGAACATAGTCATCCAATATATCAATATTTATGTCTCAACCATTTCGAGACTCCTCGTAAAGTCCGTGATCACATGCGGGACACCGAACTACCTTCGGTACATCAATACACATAAACTCATAATACCGGTCGTCACCGAATGTTAAGCATGCGGACCCTATGGGTTTGAGAACTATGTAGACATGACCGAGACTCATCTCCGGTCAATAACCAATAGCGGAACCTGGATGCTCATATTGGTTCCTACATATTCTATGAAGATCTTTATCAGTCAAACCGCATAACAACATACTTTGTTCCTTTTGTCATCGGTATGTTACTTGCCCGAGATTCGATCGTTGGTATCTCAATACCTAGTTCAATCTCGTTACCGGCAAGTCTCTTTACTCGTTTCGTAATGCATCATCCCGCAACTAACTCATTAGTCACATTGCTTGCAAGGCTTATAGTGATGTGCATTACCGAGAGGGCCCAGAGATACCTCTCTGACAATTGGAGTGGAAAATCCTAATCTTGATCTATGCCAACTCAACAAACACCATCGGAGACACCTGTAGAGCACCTTTATAACCACCCAGTTATGTTGTGACGTTTGGTAGCACACAAAGTGTTCCTCCGGTATTCGGGAGTTGCACAATCTCATAGTCATAGGAACATATATAAGTCATGAAGAAAGCAATAGCAACATACTAAACGATCAAGTGCTAAGCTAACGGAATGGGTCAAGTCAATCACATCATTCTCTAATGATGTGATCCGTTAATCAAATGACAACTCATGTCTATGACTAGGAAACTTAACCTTCTTTGATTCAACGAGCTAGTCAAGTAGAGGCATACTAGTGACACTCTGTTTGTTTATGTATTCACACATGTACTAAGTTTCCGGTTAATACAACTCTAGCATGAATAATAAACATTTATCATGATATAGGGAAATAAATAATAACTTTATTATTGCCTCGAGGGCATATTTCCTTCACTTTGCTCTCCTGCGCTTGTATCGTGCATGCTTGCATGTGGGACATGCACGAAAATCTTTGTACTCACCACTGTACAATATACAATCATTCACACAAGCGTGTACATTCTGTACTTCAAGTTCCAATGGGCAAATAATTTTATTGGCTTCATTCGTTCTTCTCGGGAGCACATTATCTTTCGGAAGAATATCTTTGAAAATACCTAAGATCTCTGTGAAGCCCTTGTTTGATAGACCGTTTGCTGCTTAAATATGAGAAGCGCCAGGGTGGCACTCAACCTGGAATATTTCTTTTTGCAACCTGGATACAATTCTTTCTTGGAGTCCGCATCAATGGTTGGCAGATCCTTGTACCCAATCATATCCTTTTTTGGGCCCTCGAATTCTGCAATCATAGCAGCAAAATTAGGCATATCAAGATCGTCGTCATCTGCGTGGACGTCTTGGTTTTCTAGTGGGCATTTCGGCTTTCAGGTGTTCCATTGGTAGCTTGACGCTTTTGCCCCGATGTTAGATTCAACATCCATGTGACACTAATCGGGGTTTGGCATCTCGCTGCCATGGGTATCTTCATCCATGACCTCCTCTTCACCGTGTCTGGTCCAACATGTATATCCATCCATGAATCCCCTAGAGATTAAGTGCATCTGGACATCTGCAACTTCATGTGACTCTGTATTGGAACAGTCAGTACATGGACACATGATGTAATCTACATCACCAATTCTCCTCTTTGTACTTTCAGCCAAATTCATGAACTCTGTCATGCCACTGATAAAATCTGCGGTTTTCCGATTCTTCATCCATCGAGATCGTTCCATCTGCAGCAGACGAATGGTAATTAAAACCAAAACAACAACATTAATAGAGTGATTAACTGCTGCCCATAGATGCGTGCATAAATCACAAGGTGTTATTTTAATAATTACTGAGGGCGCTCCATGTTGTTATCCAGACGTGCAATGACAAAAATTAATGGCCAGTCAATTTACACGCAGAGTACTAGTACAACACTACACTTAGGAATTGAATAACTTAATGAAGCCACTCACGAAAAGAATACCTTAATTAATTAGCCGCGCGGCGACCTCCACCCAGCAGACAGACAAGTGCGATGCGGTGGCACACCGAGGTAGTAGGGTCGAGGAGCAAAGCTTAGTGTGGCTTCCCGCCTGAAGTTCGACCTCCACTATCCCGCCATCGACCGCGATGGATGTGCTCGAATCACGCCGCCGCCGATCCGAGGATTAACCTCCTATGACGCTGCCACCGCCCACCGACCGAGGATTGACCTCTTCTCTGGTAGCCGCTGCCTAGGCCGCCGCTGCCATCTCTATATGCAGAACGGCTATTTGTTTTTGACGGATATCCGCGGAGCGGCTGTTTACACGGTAGCTCCCCGTAACTCAATTATATGGACAGGGTAGTGCATCACATACGGTTATGTAACGGCAACCGTGTCTAACCTACATTGTCTTCTCACATGGTTTTGTGTGTAAATCGTGTGTGACATTGTAATACCCAACATAAACGACATGTACAAACAGTGTGCCGTATACAACATGTATATAGTGCCATTAGTAGTTCCCGACCGTCAGCTTATCTCCACAGTTTCCCCATTTGCCCCAAATCCCTACATAGCCTCCAAATTCCCTCGCGTGGCGCTGACATTGGGGCAATGCGGATCAGTGGTGCTGATGGTTTCGGTACGGCTGCCCCTGCTCGTATCGCCGCCGAGCACGAAGGCAGGTGTACTATGGATCTGAATCGTCCTGTCAGGTTCCAATCTATCCCAATCTTTTTTAGCATGTCCAAATAATAGATCCTTGCTGAATCCATCCTGAATGACCCCCCCCCCCAGGAAAGCGATCTGCTGCTGGATCCGGAGCTTGACTCCAGACTCCCGCAACACGAGTTCGACTCCGAGTTTTGCGCCACCGAGAAGTACCAAAAGCTGAGTTGTGTGCACGGGCACACTCCTGCTCGATGTGTATGCACGAAGGGATTCGACATTGACAGGCGGTTTCTCAGTTGCCCCTTAGAGGTTAGTGCTAATTAAGTTCATCATTTTACTTCAGTTAATGCCACCGCTCATCCAGAATACTATTTAACATTGGCAGGGATATGAGGCTTGTGCCTTTGTTAACTGGCTGGATGAAGAATGGCATGGCAGGGCTCGGAGTGTTATCACCAAGCTCGCAGAAGATAACATAAAGTAGAAGAAGAAACTGGCTGATCTGGAATGTACAATTAGTACGATGAAGCAAGAAAGAATCAATCACAGGCAACTGATGAAAACAAGAGACAAGAAGGAACCAGCATGTGTAGTTGTGGTTGTCGCATTAGCCATGTTCTATGCACTGTTTGCAATGATGATTAGGGGTTTTGTTTGATAGTATTACTAAAGCACATCTAGATGTGCTCTAAGTAATGCACATCTAGGTCCTATGCCATTGATGTTACACGAAGATTCGTGCAGATATTTTTCTTTGTCTTTTTTCTTTTCCTTTTTAGTTTGATTATTACTAGCTTTATCAATAAGAAGAGCTCAATGTATTGCTTGCCAACTGTCCTACTCCGTTCGTACCGGTACCGGTGCATAATCCCAAAACTCATTCCTTGTTTTTGTCCTGAAAAAGGAAAGCAGACAAATAGCCAATAGGAGTCCTGCGCAACCCCGGGAATTTGGAGCGACTGGGTACAAATAATTGCGGTTGATTATATCAGCGGTTAGATAATACATCAACCCCCACTTCAATCCCCGCTTCAATTGGCAGTTCCTCTTCTCGGCATACCCCGCTTAAGTGTCCACCATCTTCATCGTCCCCGACAGGCCGCGCTACGCACTTGCACACACTCTGCATCCATGTTGAGTGATAGCGAGGACGACAGTTCGGCCAGCAGTCTGGTGCCCAATGATAGGTCAACATCGGAATCATCCCGCTCGTCCTCCATGAGTCCGGCGTCGAGCCCAGACCTCAATTATATCTGGTTCATGGAAGGGGCGCCGCCTCCGGAGTCGTCAGACGACAACCAGAAGGACGAGGAGCCGTCGGAGGACAAAGAAGAGGACGACGATGATGAGGAGGAGGAATGGTCGAATGAGGAGGAGGACGACAACGACAGCAACGATGATGACGACGGCGGCGGCGATGAAAAGCCAACGGTCAGCGGCAAGAAGCGTCCTCGCCAAGACGATGTCGCGAGGCCATCCAACAAGAACAACAAGAAGAAGAAGGACTAAATTAACCAGACTGTATATATCTCTGTTTATCCTGTCAATCTCATCGCAGACGGTTAGTAATATGTATTCGACAGAGATCTTCTACACTATCGCCAACAGGTTGGTTTGTTGAACTGTGTGCCCTGACGAGCACACAATTCACAAGAAAGACCATATGAGCTGTCTATAATGATCGCACACAATTCTGATTACCGACCTGTTTGTCAGGTATCACATACATATTGTTACGCCGAATCGTTTGTGTTCACCTCACTCATCGCAAACGGTTCATCGGAGTGAACTGTATGCCGTATATCACACGCACCTTGATCTGGCTGTCTGTTTCTGTTGTTGTGTCTCATCGCAAACAGTTCGTACAGATCAACCATATGCCCCTCATCGCACATGCAACTATAATCTGAACCGTGTTTGATGTATCATTCATCTCAAACGTTTTGCGTCATTTCTGACGGTTTTCATACAACACCGTTTGCGATTATTGCATCACACACAGTTTCTCGAAGGGTCTCTAATCATAGTGTCGCGTTAGCAGCATCCTGCAGTAGTGTAGAGCTTATTACACCCGATCATCATGTGGTGTGTCGGCATGACGAACTTTTGCAACGGTGCATACTCAGGGAGAACACTTGTACCTTGAAATTTAGTGAGAGATTGTCGGGTGGTTGGTGCGACATATGCCAACGGGTGGCTGATCATTGTGGGTGCCAATAAGATGTCGCCGGTGCCTGGAAACGGGATGAGGCGGAGACATGCACGCCGGCGGATCTTACCCAGGTTCGGGGCTCTCCGAGGAGATAACACCCCTAGTCCTGCTCTGCGGGGTCTCCGCATGATCACTAGATGAGTAAAAGTAGCTACAATCGCTCCTAGAGCTGTTGGGTTCAAGGGAGAAGAAGAACAAGGCTAGCTCTCACTTCTCTCTCTCTATGGTGTGTGTGCTATGCTCAGAAGCCAACCCTTTGCATGGGTGTCCCGGGGGGTTTATATAGGCCTACCCCCGGGGGTACAATGGTAATCCGGCTGGGCACTGGTCCCAGCCGTCAGTGTCTAAGCTCGCCGGCTTCTCCGCTGACCGTTGGGGCCCGCCGACTGGTGGGTCCCGCCAGCTGCCGCCTCTTGGTCGACAGGCCGGCCCCACCGCCTAGGGTCTTGTCGGTGGCTGCTTACTGTAGCCTCGCCTCTGATGACGAGGGCTTCGTCGAGGTAAGCGTGGCTACAGTGTGCCGCCTCGAGGGCTCTCACTGTAGCCTTACCTCGTCTTGTCTCCTTAATGTGGCTCCTACTTCTAGGAAGGGAGTAGCCGGCTTCTGGGGGCCGACTACACCCTTGGCCGACTGGGGAAGGTCGGGCCGCCTTTGCGCCTCTCTCTGGCTAAAGGGACCCGCCGCCCGTGGGCCGTACGGGAGTCTGTCGTGGATGACATTGAGGCTGGCATGGCTACAGTGCCGAGCCGGACGGGAGACGGCCGTCCCGTACGGCCTCCTGTGGCCATGCCTGCCTCGGGCTTCGGGGGTAGTGGGCCGCACTGTGGCCACACCCCGTCTTGTCACCGTTATGTGGGTGTAGCTTTGGTGGTTGTGGTCTCGGCCGGCTTCTTGGAGTCGGCGCTCTTCGAGGCCGGCTTCCTGGAGTCGGCCACCCCGCGGATATCCTGGGGGGAGGTTGCTGAGGCTGGGCCGCCTCCCGTGAGTCGGCTTCGGGGGCAGCCGGCCAGGGGAGGTGGTCCAATGCTTGGAGTGCTTGGAGGCCCAAAGGCCTGGTAATTTTTCAGAAGAACCAGGGGCAGTCGGTTAGGCTACCCGTGGCCATTTACTCCGACAGTAGTCCCCGAAGCTTATTGGGCTTCGAGGTTGGGTAGTAGTTGAGAAGCGCGATCAGCTTCCTATCTTGACAAGCCGGCAGCTGGGAGCCGGCTTTGGTTAGGCGTGCCGCCTTGGTCGAAAACTCCGGAGTCGGAGGGCGGGAGCTCGCCAGTGCGTGCACCGGGCCGCGGGCCGGCCACTTGCCGTCTGCGAACCACGTGGCCCCTCTTGGACGGAAAGCCTGCCAGCCCACGCGCGCGACGGGACGTCGCCGCAGGGCGGGGGCCCGCCACGTCCAGGCGCGGATTCTCTGCATCCCGAAACCGCCCACACGTCTTCTTGCGGTAGTTTCGGCTCGCCATTAGGGCGTAATAATCGCGAGGTGTGGGGGGAATGGGTGCAGTTAATCCCACGTCTCCACCCACGTCCGGCCTCCCCGGTGTCGCCTCGCGAAGCTATAAGTAGGGGGAGATGGAGGGCGGCAGGCTCTCGCACGCTCCTCCTCCTTCCACCATCTTCTTTCGCTTGCCGTTTCTTGCAACAGCGCCTCGCCGCCGCGCTCTTCCACCACACGTTCCTCCGCCGCCGCGCTTGTTTTCGCCATGCCTCCCGCCACGGAGCAATATGGCGGGGATTGGGACGGCTCCAACGTCCACGAGGATCACGTCGAGTTCCTCCGTCAGACGCGGTGGCTGCCCGGCGCGGACAAGGTGGAGGTCCGTCTCGCGCCGGCGAAGGAAATTACGCCGGAGCCACGGGAGGGCGAGCGGGTGGTCTTCCACTCGCATTTCTTGCGCGCCATCGGCCTGCCAGTGAGCGCCTTCTTCCGCTCCTGGCTCGATTTCTACCAGTTCCAACCGCACCACCTCACCCCAAACGCGGTGGTGCTGCTGTCAGCCTTCGTCACCCTGTGCGAAGGCTACCTCGGCGTCCTCCCTACCGTCGAGCTCTGGGGGGAGTTCTTCCAGTCCAAGCTGGGCACGCGCATGCAGGGCGTGCCGGCTCAGACTGGCGCCTTCATCGTGTCGCGGAGGTCGGTCGCCGACAACCCTTCCCGGTCATCACGCTGATCCAATCGGTGAAGATGTGGCAAAAGTCATACTTCTACGTGCGGAACATCGCCCCACGGGGCGACTACATCAACCTGCCGGCTTACGTAGCCGGCCCACCAGCGGGCAGGCGGCCCCAGTGGTCCTTCCGGGCCGTGACTTTGACGCCGGCTGGGTCCGCAGCCGTCGCCCGAGTACGAGTGATGACCCAGTCGGAGGGCCTGACGGGGCCCGACCTTCTGGCCGCCTTCGTCACGCGCCGGGTTCTTCCGCTCCAGAGCCGTCCTCACCTGATCTGTCAGATGAGCGGCCAGCTCGATCCGAGCCGGATGTGCACCAAGGACATGCCGCACGAGGAGGTCGCCTATATGGTGAACTACCTCGCGAACTGCAAACTCTCCGAAGAGTGGCAGTTCGGCAAGGAGCCATACAGCCGGGACAATCCACCGCCCACGGTATGCTCTCCTTGTTTCTTCTTTTCTCTTAACTTTGTTGCCGAGTTCCTCTTGGCCGACTCTAACTTAGTCGGCTTGTTTTTCGACAGAGCCCTCTTCTTCGGCCGGCCGGCGGGTCAGACACGGAGCGTCAATTCGTCCCCGACTGGACGGAACACGATCTGGAGGACCCCGACTTGGGGCGGCCGCTATGGACGACAACATCGAGCCGGGTGGTGGCCAAGCAGGTGGCGAAGCAGGCGGCTCCGGGCACGGAGTCACCTTCGACGACTGGCCGGACGACGATGAGGCCGAAGTCGCCCCGCGCCGCCGGTTCCTCCGCTGCACCGCCTGCTCGGGGCGGAGGGCAGAAGCGTCGCGCCGCCCAGGGTTTGTTCGGCAGTTGGACGAAGAAACCCAGGGGCGGGGCGGCAGCAATCAGGCGGGAGGAGGCGGCCGCAAAGGCAGCTCGCTTCCGCAAGACGGTGAAGCAACTGCAGACCGTGTCGGCGTAAGTTCGAATTTTTTTGTATACTCTTTTTCTTTCTTTTCCCTGGTGGTTCCCTAACCCTTGTCTTTTTCTCCAAACGATCAGAGCTCCATTGTCGCTTGAGCGGGCGGCTGCCGCCTCCGTCGTCGAGTCGCCGAGGGGGTCTGGGAGCACCACCCGCCGCGTGGACCCCCGTGCCGACCTTCAAGAAGCAACAGAACGGAACGCGCGGGAGGCGCGGGAGGAACGGGAGGCGCGAGAGGCGGAGGCACGGAGGGCGGCCGCCGCCCAGGCGGCGCAGGAGGAAGAGGCGGCGAAGGCGCTTGCCGACGCCGTAGCCAAGTCCCAAGCGGAGGCTGCAGCCGCGGCGACGGCGGAGGAGGTCTTGATGGTCACCCCGCTGCGCGTCGTAGCGCCTGGGGACATGGAGCCCTCGCCAGAAGGGGCCAGCGGCAACCAGCCAGGACTGGAGAGGGATGACGACGTCGTCATCATGGAGAGGGCGCCGGTGCCGACCCCGCCAACTGGGGCGGCTCAAGGCGGCCGGCCTGATCTGCCGCCTGCGTAGTCGGCAGGGGGCGAGCCGGCCGCGAGGACTGAGATGGCGGTCCGGATGCCGCCGAGCCGTCGTGCGGGGAAGGTTGCGTCGGAGCCATAGAAGGCCGCATCGGAGCCGCAGCCGGCCGCGGGCTCCAGCTCATCGGCCCGGGATGTGGAGGTGGCCAGCGCTACCTCGGGGTGGACGCCAGGCGGAGGGACAGCCGTGATGAACGTGGACACGCAGGACGTCCGGACCCGGCTTCAGGCCCAGGCTACGGCGCTGAGGCAGTTCACCGACTTGTTCCTTTCGACGCGGGCGGCCATCCGGGTTAGTCTTCCCATCTTGCTTGTTCTTGATCTTGATTTCTTCTTGATCTTGATTTCTTCCGTGGGGGCGCGTCAGCGCACCCACTGGGTGTAGTCCCCGAGTTCCGAGTCGGCTGCTGAGCAGGCCGCTTGGAACTTCTTAGTGGATTTGTCTTTGTTATTCTTGTTCTTACTTCGATCTTCTGTCTATCTTGCAGGACTACCACAATCTTCGTGCGGCCGCCTTCAACTCCCAGGCTCGGGAGCTGACCCAGAAGACCGCCAACCTTACTGAGAGCCGAGGTACGTGCTTTGTTCTTTATCTCATGTGGGGGCGCGTCAGCGCACCCACTGGGTGTAGTCCCCGAGATTCAGGCCGACTGCTGAGCAGTCGGGTCGGATCTTCCTTGACGACTTCCTCTTACTGTTCTTTCTTTTTCTGCCGTCTCTGCAGCGGCCAACGCCAGTCTGAGGGCACAACTGGGAGAGTCTCAGACTGCCCTTCGTGCCAAGGATGCCGAGCTCGCCGCCTTGGTGCAGGAACGCGACCGCCTGGCCAAGAAGTTGGCCGACCAGGAGGAAGGCCATAAGACGGCTCTGAAGGCGGTGCAGGACCGCGAAGCCGCCCTCCAGGCCGAGTACGAGACAGAGGCGGCTGGCTGGGCTGAGGCCGGGCAAACCCTGTTCTCTGGCTATGGTCAGATCGAAGATCTGGTTGACGGTAAGCCGCCTACCTCTTCGTCCTTTCTTGCCATCTGCCACTTTTGGCTCGTTTTCTGACTTGGTGCTCTTTTCTTCTTCTCTCTTGCACAGAGTATTTTCCTGGCTATTCTACCGCCGCCAACCAGACCATCGAGGCCCGCCGCGAGGCGCGGAGGCAGGCTGGTTTTGAGATTTCGCCAACCGCCGGCCGTTCGCTGGAGGAGCAGCTCTTGGCGATCCAGGCCCGCATCCAGCCGGCTCACTGACTGCTCCGCCGGCTTCAGCGTGCCGGGGCGCAAGTCTTGGCCGCCCTCTGGCCCGGCCAAGTGGTTCCTCGCACCCCCAGTCGGACTGCCGACTGGCTGGAGGTGGCAGTCGGCCGCTTCGAAGTCTGGAAGGCCTCGGCGGCTCGCTCCGGCGCCAGGCGGGCGCTGGAGTTCGTCAAGGCCTGGTATCCCGGCCTGAGCCTGGATCAGCTGGCTACCTGGCGGCAGCAAGCCGACACAGAGCTGGAGCCGGCGCGGCCGGCTATCATCAGGAGGGCTTCGGCGATTGCTGACTACACCGACACCAGCGTCTTCGCCCCCGAGGTAGACGACAACGGTGTCGCCCAGCCGGAGGAGTGGTTCGGGCTGAACCCGGCAGACGGTGATGACTCGACGGAGGAGATCGACTCCAGCGACGAGGGTGATGAGGAGCAGGAGGAGGGTGAAGA
This sequence comes from Aegilops tauschii subsp. strangulata, assembly GCF_002575655.3. Lineage (NCBI taxonomy): Eukaryota > Viridiplantae > Streptophyta > Magnoliopsida > Poales > Poaceae > Aegilops > Aegilops tauschii. The sequence goes on along the minus strand of NC_053040.3, from coordinate 46,055,601 downwards.
CGCCGAGCCGGCTGGTGGAGCAGCCGACCAGCCTCAGCCTGACCGCGCCTCCAGCACCACGTCGCGCGCGAGTGCGTCGCCTGCCGCTGGTGGTGACCAAGCCGAGACCCGCTAGGCGGCCACTCCTTCAGCCGGCGAGGCCGCCTTCACCGACCAGCTCGGCCTCCGCACCGCGCCTTAGTCTAGTCTGCCGTCTTTTGTTTTTCTGTCCTGTTACTTTTGTAACAATACTCTGTTAAGTCTGCACAATTCCACCCACTGGGGGTGTATTCGAACCATGTTGATTGTCAGCCTGTTGGGGGCCTTTATATGTATATATAACTTATGCATGCATTTGGCTTTTCCTCGTACTTTGCTTTTTATCCTCCGGCTGTTTCCTTTGCCGCCCTCCCTTGGTTGCCGCCTCCCCAGTCAGACAGTTGCTCTGCAATCTCCTCCGCCGGCCTCCAAGTAGGCCCCCCGAACAGTACTCGGGGACTGCCTTTGTTTATCCATGAATGACAAGTGTCATATCCATGAATGTGTTATTACATTTGATTTCTTGTCTGGCACCGGGTTCGACTAGTCGGCCCGGGGACTGGCCGGCTTAAGCTATATTAAAAGTTCTACCTGAAGTCAGACAAGTAGTGTGCCGGCTCCCGAGTCAGACAGTTGCTCTGCAATCTCTAGCTGGAGGAGTACTTGGCCAACTGGGAGGGCAAGTACTCTAGCATTGCTGGATTAGAGCTAAGTGTTTAGGAGGCCGGCCAGCCGGCTGCTCTGATAGCCGGCAAGCGTGCTTGGAGGCCATCTTTTTGTTATATAAGGGGAGCATGATACATACTGCTTTCAACTGTAAAATCGTCTCAGGAGGTTTGCGTTCCATGGTCGCTCCGACTCCTTGCCGGAGTCATCTCTATTGCGGGCTCTTGGTTTTTGCGCGTCGATCAAGTAGTAGGAGTCGTTGCGGAGTGCCTTGCTGATGATGAAGGGGCCTTCCCAAGGGGCCGAGAGCTTGTGCTGGCCGGTTGTTCGCTGGCTCAGCCGGAGCACAAGGTCGCCCTCTTGGAAGGATCTTGGCTTGACCTTGCGGTTGTGGTAGCGGCGCAGCCCTTGCTGGTAGATGGCGGACCGGCTGAGTGCTAACAGCCGGCCTTCTTCCAGTAGGTCGACGCCGTCTTCTCTTGCTTCCTTGGCCTCCGCCTCCGTGTACATGGTGATTCGAGGCGAGTCGAACTTGATGTCTGTTGGGATGACAGCCTCGGCACCATATACAAGGAAGAATGGAGTAAAGCCGGTTGACTTGTTGGGTGTAGTGCGTAGACTCCAGAGGACAGCCGGCAGCTCATCGAGCCAGCAGCCGGCCGATCGCTCCAGTGGTACAACCAGTCGGGGCTTGATGCCGGAGAGGATGAGTCCATTTGCTCGCTCGACCTGGCCGTTTGACTGCGGGTGGGCAACGGACGCTAAGTCCAGTCGGATGCCCTGCATCGCGCAGAAACGTGCCAGTGCTCCTTTGGCGAAGTTCGTGCCGATGTCGGTGATGATGCTGTGCGGCACGCCGTACCGGGTAGTGATGTCAGTGATGAATGTCACGGCAGTCGGCCCGTTCAGCTTCTTGATCGGCTTTGCTTCGATCCACTTTGTGAACTTGTCCACAGCAACAAGTAGATGCGTCAGGCCGCCGCGGGCTGTCTTGAAAGGCCCACCATGTCCAGTCCCCAGACGGCAAAAGGCCAGGTGAGGGGAATGGTCTTGAGGGCAGAAGCCGGCAGGTGTTGCTTGGAACTAAAAACTTGGCATCCTCTGCAGCTCTTAACTATTTCTTTAGCATCCTCCAAGGCAGTCGGCCAGAAGAAACCATGGCGGAAAGCCTTGGCCACAAGTGATCTTGAGGCTGCGTGGTGGCCGCATTCGCCTTGGTGGATGTCCTTGAGGATTGCCACTCCTTTTTCTGGCTCGACACAACGCTGGAAGACTCCAGTGACGCTGCGCTTCACAAGCTCTTTGTTGATTATTGCATATGCTGCGGCTCGTCGTTGCACTAGTCTTGCTGAGATCTCATCAGCCGGCAGCTCTCTGCTGACTAGGAACTTGAGGATGGGCTGGGCCCATGACGGAGCTGTGACTTCTTCTTCTGTTAATGTAGCCGCCATGACTCGGGTGGGTGGGTTGGGTGGCGTGGAATTGGAGTCGGCCACCGCTTCTTGTGTTGTTGCAGTCTCCGGGCCGACTGCTGCAGTCCCCGGGCCAGGCTCTGAAGTCTCCGGGCCGGGTGCGACTACGGCAGTCCCCGGGCCAATTGTCGAAGTCCCCGTGCCGCCTGCGGGTTTTCTCCAGTCGGATCCGGCTGCATCTGGCGCAGGCGGTACGAAGATAGAGTCCGACTCTGGAGACGGCTGGATGGATGGCTTGAGGAGGCGCTGGAGGGAGACGCCAGTCGGTATGGCTTGTCAGGTGGAGCCGATTCGTGCTAGGGCATCTGCTTGGTCGTTGTCGGCCCTTGGCACATGAAGGAACTCGCACCCTTCGAAGTATCCGCTGATCTTCTGGACGAGGAATCGATAGCTCGCCATGTTCGCGTCCTTGGCGTCCCAGTCGCCAGACGACTGCTGGACCACCAAGTCTGAGTCGCCGTAACACAGGATCCGGCGTATGCCGAGCTCTTTGGCTAGCCGGAGCCCATGTACGAGTGCCTCGTACTCGGCCACGTTGTTGGAGGCGGCGAAGTGGATCTGCAGTGTGTACTTGAGCTTGTCGCCTTTGGAGAGGTGAGGACGATGCCGGCTCCCAAGCCGGTGCGCATCTTGGACCCGTCAAAGTGCATCCGCCAATGGGTAGAGTCGGGAGCCGGCGGTAGGTACTAGGTCTCGGCCTAGTCGACGAGGAAGTCGGCCAATGCTTGGGACTTGATGGCGGTGCGGGGTTGGTAGAAGATCGTGTAGGGCGCCAGTGCAATGGCCCATTTCGCCACCCGGCCGGATGCGTCCCGGCTGCCTATGATCTCGGCGAGCGGGGCGGTGCACACGACCGTGATGGGGTGCTCTTGGAAGTAGGGCTTCAGTTTCTTGGCAGCGAAGTACACCCCATAGCACATCTTCTGGTAGTGCGGGTAGTTTTGCTTAGAGCTGGATAGCACTTCGCTGAGATAGTACACCGGCCTATAGACTAGCTGGGCTCGGCCTTCTTCCGGGCGCTGGACCACAACAACAGTACTGACGACTCGGCTAGTCGCGGCGATGTAGAGGAGCATGGGCTCCTTCTCAGTCGGCGCCGCCAGGACAGGCGGAGTGGTCAGCATTTTCTTCAACTCATGGAAGGCTTGGTCGGCTTGGTCGTTCCACTCGAAGTGAGTGGACTTCTTCATGAGTCGGTACAGGGGGAGGGCCTTCTCTCCTAGTCGGCTGATAAAACGATTCAGGGAGGCTAAGCAGCCAGTGAACTTCTGCACATCTCGCAGTTTGGTGGGAATCTCCATCCTCTCGATGGCCTTGATCTTGACAGGGTTGCATTCGATGCCGCGTTCGGAGACCAGGAAGCCTAGCAGCTGGCCGGCTGGCACTCCGAACACGCACTTCTTGGGGTTGAGCTTGATTTGGAATCGGCGCAAGTTGGTGAATGTTTCTTTCAGGTCTTCCAGCAAGGTGCCGCGCTTCTATGTCTTCACCACAATGTCGTCTACATAGACGTGGGCATTTCTGCCGAGTTGTTTCAAGAGGCATTTCTGCATGCAACGCTGAAAAGTGGCACCGGCATTCCTCAAGCCGAATGTCATAGTCAGGTAGCAGAAAGCTCCAAAGGGTGTGATGAAGGCAGTCTTCAGGCGGTCAGCTGGGTCCAACTTGATCTGATGGTACCCTGAGTACGCATTCAAAAAACTTAACAGCTCGCATCCGGCTGTGGAGTCTATCACTTGGTCAATCCGTGGCAGAGCAAACGGATCCTTTGGGCAGGCCTTGTTCAAGCTGGTGTAGTCTATACACATGCGCCACTTGTTATTCTTCTTCACAACCAGAACTGGGTTGGCAAGCCATTCTGGAAAGAACACTTCCATGATAAAGCCGGCGGCAAGGAGCCGGGCTATCTCTTCTCCCACAATTATTCGCTTCTCTTCTGACAGTCGGCGGAGGGGTTGCTTGACCGGCTTTGCATCAGCTCGGACATGTAGCTTGTGCTCGGCGAAATCCTTCGGGACACCCGGCATGTCCTTTGGGCACCATGCAAAAATGTCTCGATTCTCACGGAGGAAGTCGACGAGCTCGCCTTCCTATTTACTGTCCAAGTTCGCCCCAATGACAACGAACCTCTCCGGGTTCTCCGGGTCCAGAGGTATCTTCTTCGTCTCTTTGGCAGGCTGGAAGGAGCCCTGCGCATCACAATCTTTGGGGTTGGGGGACAGGGCCGGCTGCTTGCCGGCCATGGCCACAACCCGTTCCAGCATCTTCTTCTCTTCTGCCACCACGAGGGACTCGGCCAGCCGGCTGCTGGCCATGGCGCACTCGATGGACTTCTGGTAGTCACCGGCTACCGTGATGATCCCCTTCGAGCTCGGCATCTTCATCTTCAGGTAGGCGTAGTGGGGCACAGCCATGAACTTGGCCAGAGCAGGTCGGCCAAGCAGAGCATGATAGGGGTTCTCCAAATCCACTACCTCGAACCAGATTGCTTCGCGGCGAAAATGATCTTTGTCTCCGAAGAGAACATCCATTTTAATCTTGCCGATTCGGGAGCAAGACAAGCCGGGGACGATACCATGGAAGACGGTGCGGCTCGGCATGAGCTGCTTCACTTTGATGTTCAGGTTCTCCATGGTATCGCGGTACAGTATGTTGATACTGCTTCCGCCATCTATCAGGACGCGGGAGAATCGGGCAGCTCGCCTCTCCGTTGCGAGGGTGACATCCAAGACCATTGCATAGGAGCCAGCAGAGGGCATCACCTCTGGGTGGTCGGCCTGGCTCCAGCTGATTGGCTTCTCTGACCAGTGCATGAACTCGGGGGTGCTAGAGGCGACTTCATTAACTTCTTGATGCTGTCGGCGCCGACTGCGCTTGTCGTCGGCTTGGTTGGGGAAGACGACATAGGCGTCGTGCTCTTCAGGGAATTCGTCTTGGATGGCGCCGACTGCCGGCCGAGCCGCCGGCTGCTGGGGGGCTGGAGGCGGCGGACCGGGAGGCGGAGGCGGCAACATCGCCTCGCCCTTGGTGATTCGTGTGAACCAGTGGCATTTTCGGGTCGTGTGGTTAGAAGGCTTCGCGCCGCTGTGGAACTTGCAGGGGGCGTCAAGAGCCTGCTCGTAAGAGAAAGCCGGCTACCAGGCCGGCCTGCCACCCTTCTTCTTGGGAGCGGGCCGCTCTTCGGGCTGCTCGTCTTCAACTGTGGCCACCTGCCGACTGGTGGAAGTCGGCATGGGGGCCTTGCGCTTGTGATCGTTTTGGTAGGGGCACCGATTGGGGTCGCCAGCCGGCGTCTTGGGAGCCGGAGCAATCACCTTTCCCGAGGCGTCTACTCGAAGCTCGGTCTTCATTGAGGAGTCGGCCGTGGCGTAATTGTCCGCGATGACCAGCAACTCATCGAGGGTAGCTGGCTCGTCGCAGAGGAGTCGGTGCTTGAGGAGGGTGCCCTCTCAGCACCCGGCAGTGAAGTACTCGATGGCCTGGACCTCGTGCACCCCCTCGCAGGAGTTGCGGAGCTCGGCCCACCGCGTGAGGTAGTCGCGGGTCGACTCGTTGGGCCCTTGGACGCAGAGGTAGAGCTGGCGAGGCTTGGGAGGCCGCTTGTAGGTGCTGGTGAAGTTGCGGACGAAGACTTCTGTGAAGTCCAGCCAACTGTTGATGCTGTAGGGCTTGAGGCTGTTGAGCCATGTGCGCGCCGTGCCTTGCAGCATGAGGGGGACATACTTCACGGCGACGCGCCGATTGCCGTTGGCTATGCTGACGGCCGTGGAGTAGTCGATGAGCCAATTTCCGGCTTCACTGAGCCGTTGTACTTGGGCGTGTCTCTGGGGAGCGAGAACCCTTTAGGGAAGTGCTGGTCGCGGATGCGGGGGCCAAAGCATGGCGGGCCGACATCGTCTTCTTCTTCTAACGCCAAGGATCGAGCAAGGCGGTCGATCTGGTGGCGGGCGTCGTTCTCGCCGACTCCTTCTCGGCGGCCGAGTCGGTCGCCAAGAGTCGGGTGCGTGAAAGGCGGCGGGGTGAGACGTCGCTCTCTTCAAGGCGGGGGGAGGCAGATTTCCTTGGTGCTCCACCGCTCGCGGGCGGCCTTCCACGTCGCGCTCGATGGTAATGCGAGTCCGGCTGCGGCTAGCAGCCGGCTCCTTGTCTTTCTTCTGGCGAGCGCCGCTCGTAGTCGGCGAGCGGGACGTCGCGGCGTGCTCCCGGCGCGGGGGATGACTATCAGCACGGGCGCCGGCTTCGTGCCGTTCTGCAGCCGCGTCGATCAGCTGCTGGATCCGTCTTGTCATGTAGGGGAGCTCATCGGCTCCCAGCCCATTGAGCTCTTTTGTGGCCGCCTGAGCGGCTCGCAGATTCTCAAGCGGGGTGGCGTAGACGGGGCGATCTGCCCCCAGCATGCTGGCGACGGCCGCCGCTCGGGCCGCTAGGCGGCGGCGTACCGAAGGCGGCGCGGTCGACTTCTCGCTGGTGGGCCTCGGTGAGGCGTCTCATGGAGGCTATCTTCTGGCCTTCCGCGATGAGGGCGACACGGCGTGCCTCCAGGGTCTCGGCATCGGCATCGACCGGGATGGGGACGGAGAGGTCGTGCATCGCCGCTTGCAGGGCGTCGTGGGCGTTCTCGCCCGAGTTGGCGACGTGGCTGATGACCAGCACTTCGGTGACAGCACTGCTGCCGCTGTCAGCTCGAGGGAGAGGATCGTCGAAGACCACCACGTCGGAGGGGTAAGCGTCGAGCGATGCCGTGTCGGAGTCGACAAGCATCGGGTCGGTGGAGCCGACCGACTCCACATCGGCAGCAGGCTCGTTGGAGACGTGAAGCTGGTCGAGGAGGCTGACGAGGCGGCTCTCGGCGTAGTCCGTGCCTGCGTCGGACGCAGGCTCGTCGGAGATGCGAGTCTCGCCGAGCAGATCGGCGAGGCAGCTCGCTGCGCAGGCGTCATCGACGCCTTGCAGCGCGTCGAGGCAAATGCCATCGGTCGCAGCAGGCTGGCTGCGCTCGTGGGGGAGGAAGAGGGTTCCCGTCCAGAACAGGTCTCCGGACGACGGTGCACCTGGCCCCACGGTGGGCGCCAAATGTCGGGTGGTTGGTGCGACATATGCCAACGGGTGGCTTATCATTGCGGGTGCCAATAAGACGTCGTCGGTGCCTGGAAACGGGATGAGGCGAAGACATGCACGCCGGCGGATCTTACCCAGGTTCGGGGCTCTCCGAGGAGATAACAACCCTAGTCCTGCTCTGCGGGGTCTCCGCATGATCACTAGATCAGTAAAAGTAGCTACGATCGCTCCTAGAGCTGTTGGGTTCAAGGGAGAAGAAGAACAAGGCTAGCTCTCACTTCTCTCTCTCTATGGTGTGTGTGCTATGCTCAGAAGCCACCCTTTGCATGGGTGTCCCGGGGGGTTTATATAGGCCTACCCCCCGGGGGTACAATGGTAATCCGGCTGGGCACTGGTCGCAGCCGTCAGTGTCTAAGCTCGCCGGCTTCTCCGCCGACCGTTGGGGCCCGCCGACTGGTGGGTCCCGCCGGCTGCCGGCCTCTTGGTCGACAGGCCGGCCCCACCGCCTAGGGTCTTGTCGGCGGCTGCTTACTATAGCCTCGCCTCTGATGACGAGGGCTTCGTCGAGGTAAGCGCGGCTACAGTGTGCCGCCTCGAGGGCTCTCACTGTAGCCTTACCTCGTCTTGTCTCCTTAATGTGGCTCCTGCTTCGAGGAAGGGAGTAGCCGGCTTCTGGGGGCCGACTACACCCTTGGCCGACTGGGGAAGGTCGGGCCGCCTTTGCGCCTCTCTCTGGCTAAAGGGACCCGCCGTCCGTGGGCCGTACGGGAGTCTGTCGTGGATGACATTGAGGCTGGCATGGCTACAGTGCCGAGCCGAACGGGAGACGGCCGTCCCGTACGGCCTCCTGTGGCCATGCCTGCCTCGGGCTTCGGGGGTAGTGGGCCGCACTGTGGCCACACCCCGTCTTGTCACCGTTATGTGGGTGTAGCTTTGGTGGTTGTGGTCTCGGCCGGCTTCTTGGAGTCGGCGCTCTTCGAGGCCGGCTTCCTGGAGTCGGCCACCCCGCGGATATCCTGGGGGGAGGTTGCTGAGGCTGGGCCGCCTCCCGTGAGTCGGCTTCGAGGGCAGCCGGCCAGGGGAGGTGGTCCAATGCTTGGAGTGCTTGGAGGCCCAAAGGCCTGGTAATTTTTCAGAAGAACCAGGGGCAGTCGGTTAGGCTACCCGTGGCCATTTACTCCGACAGAGATCATCTTATAATGCTAACGTCGAACTAAGCAAAATAAGATGCATAAATGATAAACATCACATGCAATCAATATAAGTGATATGATATGGCCATCATCATCTTGTGCCTTTGATCTCCATCTCCAAAGCACCGTCATCATCACCATCGTCACCGGCTTGATACCTTGATCTCCATCAAAGCATCGTTGTCGTCTCGCCAACTATTGCTTCTATGACTATCGCTACCGCTTAGTGATAAAGTAAAGCAATTACATGGCGATTGCATTTTGTCGGGGGTTGGGTGCTACATATGCCAATGGATGGCTTATCATGGTGGGAGCGAGTAGAACGTCGCCGGTGCCTGGAAGCGGGATGAGGCGTAGACACGAAGGCCGGCGCACTTTACCCAGGTTCGGGGCTCTCCTAGGAGATAACACCCCTAGTCCTGCTCTGCGGGGTCTTCGAATGATCACTAAGGCAATAGTGAGTACAATGCTGCTCCTCGAGCTGTATGCTAGAGTTAGAAGAAGGCAGGGATTGCTCTCCTCTCCCCCTAGGTGTGAGTCTAATCCTAACAGGTTCAAACCCTTTGCATAGGTGCCCTGGGGGGTTTATATAGGCCTACCCCCCAGGGGTACAATGGTAATCTGGCCAGGTGTAGGACCCGACTGTCAGTCTCTCTGGTAGCCGGCTTCTTCGCCAGCTGCTGGGGCCCGCCGCCTTGTGGGCCCTGCCGACTAGTCTGGTACGGAGCTGACAGGCCGCCTCCGCTGCACGCGGGTCTTGCCGGCTGCTGATTACTGTAGCCGCAACGCTAATGACGCACGCTTGGTCGGGGGGGCGTGGCTACAGTCCTGCCGCCTGGCGGGAGATCACTGTAGCCACTCCGCGTCTTATCTGGTTAATGGCGCGCGGGTCCCGGGGAAGGAGTAGGTCGACTGCTAGGAGCCGGCCTCCCTCGGGTCCGTCTGGTCCGGCCTCCGTCGTCTTCCGGGCTCTCGCTGCCTGGTAGGGTCCGCCGTCTTCAGGCCGTACCGACAGGCGGTCGTGGGAGCAGGGCTCTGCCTGACAGGAGTGACCGCTCCAGGGGCCAGACATGCCGGCTCCACGTACACCCAGCCGGTCTGCTGACTGGATGGAGGTGGCGGCCGGCCGCCTTGAGGCTTGGAAGGGTTCCTCGGCCTGGGCTGGGGTACGCCAGGCCTTGGAATCCGTCAAGGCGTGGTACCCTGGGCTAAATTTAGCCAGTTGGCCACGCTTCGAGTGGAAGCCCAAGAGGAGCTGGTGGCGCTGGAGCGTGAACTTGTCCAGCGGGCCGCGGCGATCGCCGTGTACACCAACACCAGCATCTTTGTTCCTAAGCTGGCTGAGAATGGCACCGAGGTGCCGTAGGAGTGGTTCGGGCTGAACCCGGAGGATGGCGAGGACTCGGCCGAAGTGATCGACTCCAGCGACGAGGGAGAAGACGAGGAGGACGGGGAAGGCGAAGAGGAAGCGCCAGAGGTCGAAGCGGACGGCCAGCCTCAGCTCGACCGCGCCTCCAGCAACGAGCCACGCCCGAGCGAGCCGGCTGCTACTGAAGGCGACCAAGCGGAGACTGACCAGCCGGCCGCTCCACCAACCGGCACCACTGACTCCACCGTTCCACCGAACCTGTCTGCTGCTCCCTAGGCTGACAATTTATCTTTTGTTTTTACCTGCTTATCAGTCTCGACAAACTTTGTTAACTTCGCACAATTCCACCTGCGGGGTGTATTTCAAACTTCTGTTGAAAGTTGGCCGAGGGCGTTTTGATATGTAAATATGCTCCCCGAGTTCTATCTTTTCTTGCTTTCTGCTCCTTGCCTTTTCCTTTGCCGCCCTCCCTCGACTGCCGTCTGGCCAGCCAAACAGCCGCTCTGCGGACTGCGGCTGGGTCCAATACTTGGCTGCTTTGGGAGGGTAAGTACTTAGCCGATTTTTAGAGTTTTTTAGCAAGTCAAGTAGAAGTCGTCCGGCCGGCTGCTCAGCAGCCGGTCGGAGACGCGGGAAGCCGGCTTGAACTTTGTGCACGCTTTGGGTCCTTAGCCATTTTTCATGCAGACACTCTTTCTGCCTTGATTCCTGCCCACAAGACAGTCGCTCTGCGAGCTGCGGCTTCTGGCAGGAGAGGGCTTAAGTGCCAACGCATTACTTGTCCGGTTGCAGGAAGCATTACATAGTACAAGGCGGCGAGTCCCCAGGTCGACTAGTCGAACCCGGTGCCAGACAGATTAATGAAATAACACTTTCATAGGCATAATACTTATCATATAGATAAAAGAGGGCAATCCCCGATCTCTTCTCGGGGAACCGGAGTCTTCGTACTTAATACAAAAGTTGGTGTGGTACATACTGCATCAACTGTAAAACCTTTGAAGGAGATTCGCATTCCAATGTCGCTCCGTCTCCTTGCCGGAGTCGTCTCTTTTGCGTGCTCCAGGCTTCTGAGCATCGATCAGGTAGTAGGAGTCATTGCCCAGCACCTTGCTGATGATGAAGGGACCTTCCCATGGTGCCAAGAGCTTGTGCTGGGCGGCTGTTCGCTGGATCAGCCGGAGCACAAGGTCTCCCTCTTGGAAGGATCTTGGCTTGACCTTCCGGTTGTAGTATCGGCGCAAGCTCTGCTGGTAGATGGTGGACCCGCTGAGTGCCAACAGCCGGCCCTCTTCCAGCAGATCGACGCCGTCTTCTCGTGCTTCCTTTGCCTCCTCTTCGGTGTACATGGTGACTCGAGGGCAGTCAAATTCTATATCCGTCGGAATGACGGCTTCAGCACCGTAGACGAGGAAGAAAGGTGTGAAGCCGGTTGACTTGTACGGAGTTGTGCGCAGGCTCCAGAGGACAGCCGGCAGCTCGTCGAGCCAACAGCCAGTCGACCGCTCCAGGGGCTTGATGCCGGACAAAATGAGGCTGTTTGCTCGCTCCACCTGGCCGTTTGACTGCGGATGGGCAACGGACGCTAGGTCCAGTCGGATGCCCTGCATCGCGCAGAAACGGGCCAAACCACCTTTGGCAAAGTTCGTGCCGTTGTCGGTGATGATGCTGTGTGGTATGCCATACCGGATGGTGATGTCGAAGATGAAAGTCACAGCAGTCGGACCATTCAACTTCTTAATTGGCTTTGCTTCTATCCACTTGGTAAACTTCTCCACCACGACAAGCAGATGAGTCATGCCGCCGCGTGCTATCTTCAATGGTCCCACCATATCCAGCCCCCAAACAGCGAAGGGCCAGGCAATGCGGATGGTCTTGAGTGCAGAAGCCGGCTGATGTGGCTTGGAGCGGAACTTCTGGCACCCTTTGCATTTCTGGACCAAGTCTTTGGCGTCCTCTAGGGTAGTCGGCCAGAAAAAACCATGGCGGAAAGCCTTGGCCACAAGTGCTCTTGAAGCCGCGTGGTGACCACACTCGCCTTGATGGATGTCTTTGAGGATTGCTTGGCCTTGCTCTAGCTCCACGCAGCGCTGGTAGACACCAGTGACACTACGCCTCACAAATTCTCGGTTGACGATGGTGTACGCTGCTGCCCGACGTTGCACTTGCCGGGCCGAGATCTCGTCAGTCGGCAGCTCTTTATTCACCAGAGAGTTGAGGATGGGCTGGTCCCATGAAGGCGCTGCAATTTCTTCGACTGCTAGGACTGCTACTTGCATGAGGGCGGTTGGGCCGGGAGGCGGTGGGTTGGAGTCGGCTGCCGCTTGCTGAGTTGATGAAGTCCCCGGCCTGACTGCTGCAGTCCCCAGGCCCGGTTCTGAAGTCCCCAGGCCGGGTGCGACTGCTGCACTCCCCGAGCCGCCTGCCGACGTTCCCGCGCCGGCTGCCGGGTCCTTAAGTCGGATCTGACTGCCTCATGAGGAGCCGGCACGAAGATGGAGTCTGATTCTGGCGACGGCTTGACAGACGGCTTGAGGAGGCATTGCAGGGTGACGCCGGCTGGTATTGCTTGCTGGGTGGAGCCGATTCGTGCCAAGGCATCTGCTTGCTCATTGTCATTTCATGGCACACGAAGGAACTCGCACCCCTCGAAGTATCAACTGATTTTCTGTACGAGGAAGCGGTAGCTCGCCATGTTTGCGTCCTTGGCATCCCAGTCGCCTGACGACTGCTGGACCACCAAGTCGGAATCACCATAGCACAGGATCCGGCGAATGTTGAGTTCCTTGGCAAGCCGGAGCCCGTGAATGAGTGTTGCGTACTCAGCAACGTTGTTGGAGGCAGCAAAGTGGATTTGCAGCAGATATCTGAGCTTGTCGCCTTTGGGAGAGGTGAGGACGATGCCGGCTCCCAAACCGGTGCGCATCTTGGAACCATCAAAGTGCATCCGCCAATGGGTGGAGTCTGGCGCTAGCGGCAGGTACTGGGTCTCGACCCAGTCGACGAGGAAGTCGGCCAAGGCTCATGACTTGATGGCGGTTCGAGGCTGGTAGTAGTTGGTGTAGGGGGCCAAATCTATGGCTCATTTGCCACTCGGCTTGAAGCATCTCGGCTTCCAATGATCTCGGCTAGTGGGGCTGTGCAGACCACAGTGATTGGGTGCTCTTGAAAGTATGGCTTCAGTTTCTCTGCGGCAAAGTGCATGCCATAGCACATCTTCTGGTAGTGGGGGTAGTTTTGCTTGGAGGCGGACAACACTTCACTCAGGTAATACACCGGTCTCTGGACTGGTAGTGCTTTGCCTTCTTCTTTGCGTTCCACAACTATGACCGTGCTGACCACCCGGCTGGTGGCGGCGATGTAGAGGAGCATGGGCTTCTTAGGAGTCGGAGCCGTCAGGACAGGCGGAGTGGTCAACATCTTCTTGAGCTGGAGAAAGGCTTCATCCGCCTTGTCGTTCCACTCGAAAAAAGTGGTCTTCTTCATGAGCTGGTGCAGGGGTAGAGCCTTCTCTCCCAGCCGACTGATGAAATGGCTGATGGATTCCATGCAGCCGGTGAATTTTTGCACGTCCAGCAGTCGGGTGGGCACGGCCATCCTCTCGATGGCCTTGATCTTCACAGGGTTGCACTCTATGCCGCGCTCTGAGACTAGAAAGCCAAGAAGCTGGCCGGCTGGCACTCCAAAGACGCATTTCACCGGGTTGAGCTTGATCTGAAATCGGCGCAAGTTCTCAAAGGTCTCCTTGAGGTCTTCTAGCAGCGTTCCACACTTCTCCGTCTTCACCACAACATCGTCCACATAGACGTGGGCGTTTCTGCCGAGTTACTTGAGGAGACACTTCTGCATGCAACGCTGAAACGTGGCGCTGGCATTCCTCAGGCTGAACGTCATGGTCAGGAAGCAGAAGGCTCCGAATGGCGTGATGAAGGCGGTCTTCAGCCTGTCGGCCGGGTTCAGCTTGATCTGATGATACCCTGAGTATGCATCCAAAAATCTCAACAGCTCGCATCCGGCTGTGGAGTCTATCACTTGGTCAATTCTTGGCAAGGCAAAGGCATATTTGGGGCATGCTTTGTTGAGGCTGGTATAATCGATACACATGCGCCACTCCTTATTCTTCTTCAGTACAAGGACTGGGTTGGCTAATAACTCTGGAAAGAACACCTCCATGATGAAGCCGGCTGCTAGAAGCCGGACTATCTCTTCTCCAACAACTCTTCCCTTTTCTTCTGATAGGCAGCGCAAGGGCTGCCTGACTGGCTTGGCATCCGGTCGGACAGGTAGCTTGTGCTCGGCGAAATCTGTCGGAACACTCGACATGTCTTTGGGTGACCATGCAAAGATGTCCCGATTCTTACGGAGGAAATCGACGAGATCGCTTTCCTATTTGCTGTCAATGTTTGCACCTATGGCAGCGTACCTCTCCGGGTGCTCTGGGTCCAAGGGAATCTTCTGTTGGGAATCGTAGCATAATTTTAAAATTTTCCCACGTTCACCAAGATGCATCTATGGAGTATACTAGCAACGAGGGGAAAGGAGTGCATCTACATACCCTTGTAGATCGCGAGCGGAAGCGTTCCAATGAACGTGGATGACGGAGTCGTACTCGCCGTGATCCAAATCACCGATGACCGAGTGCCGAACGGACGGCACCTCCGCATTCAACACACGTACGGTGCAGCAACGTCTCCTCCTTCTTGATCCAGCAAGGGGGAAGGAGAGGTTGATGGAGATCCAGCAGCACGACGGCGTGGTGGTGGATGTAGCGGGTCTCCGCAGGGCTACGCCGAGCTTCTACGAGAGAGAGAGAGAGGTGTTGCAGGGGAGGAGGGAGGCACCCAAGGCTGTTGTGTGCTGCCCTCCCTCCCCCCTTTATATAGGCCCCCTGGGGGGGTGCCGGCCCTGGAGATCAGATCCAAGGGGGGGGGGCGGCGGCCAAGTGGGGGGGAGGGGTGCATTGCCCCCCAAGGCAAGGGGGAACTCCCCCCCCCCTAGGGTTCCCAACCCTAGGCGCATGGGGAGAGGCCCAAGGGGGGCTCCCCAGCCCACTAGGGGCTGGTTCCCTTCCACTTTCAGCCCACGGGGCCCTCCGGGACAGGTGGCCCCACCCGGTGGACCCCCGGGACCCTTCCGGTGGTCCCGGTACAATACCGATAACCCCCGAAACTTTCCCGGTGGCCGAAACTGGACTTCCTATATATAATTCTTCACCTCCGGACCATTCCGGAACCTCTCGCGACGTCCGGGATCTCATCCGGGACTCCGAACAACTTTCGGGTTTCCGCATACATATATCTCTACAACCCTAGCGTCACCGGACCTTAAGTGTGTAGACCCTACGGGTTCGGGAGGCATGCAGACATGACCGAGACGCCTCTCCGGTCAATAACCAACAGCGGGATCTGGATACCCATGTTGGCTCCCACATGCTCCACGATGATCTCATCGGATGAACCACGGTGTCGAGGATTCAATCATCCGTATGCAATTCCCTTTGTCAATCGGTATGTTACTTGCCCGAGATTCGATCGTCGGTATCCCAATACCTTGTTCAATCTCGTTACCGGCAAGTCTCTTTACTCGTACCGCAATGCATGATCCCGTGACTAACGCCTTAGTCACATTGAGCTCATTATGATGATGCATTACCGAGTGGGCCCAGAGATACCTCTCCGTCACACGGAGTGACAAATCCCAGTCTCGATCCGTGCCAACCCAACAGACACTTTCGGAGATACCCGTAGTGCACCTTTATAGTCACCTAGTTACGTTGTGACGTTTGGCACACCCAAAGCACTCCTACGGTATTCGGGAGTTGCACGATCTCATGGTCTAAGGAAAAGATACTTGACATTGGAAAAGCTCTAGCAAACAAAACTACACGATCTTTTATGCTATGCTTAGGATTGGGTCTTGTCCATCACATCATTCTCCTAATGATGTGATCCCGTTATCAATGACATCCAATGTCCATAGTCAGGAAACCATGACTATCTATTGATCAACGAGCTAGTCAACTAGAGGCTTACTAGGGACACTTTGTGGTCTATGTATTCACACATGTATTACGATTTCCGGACAATACAATTATAGCATGAATAATAGACTATTATCATGAACAAAGAAATATAATAATAACCATTTATTATTGCCTCTAGGGCATATTTCCAACAGTCTCCCACTTGCACTAGAGTCAATAATCTAGTTACATTGTGATGAATCGAACACCCATTGCGTCCTGGTGTTGATCATGTTTTGCCCTAGGGAGAGGTTTAGTCAACGGATCTGCTACATTCAGGTCCGTGTGCACTTTACAAATATCTATGTCTCCATTTTGAACACTTTCACGAATGGAGTTGAAGCGACGCTTGATATGTCTGGTCTTCCTGTGAAACCTGGGCTCCTTTGCAAGGGCAATAGCTCCAGTGTTGTCACAGAAGAGAGTCATTGGGCCCGACGCATTGGGAATCACCCCTAGGTCGGTAATGAACTCCTTCATCCAGACTGCTTCCTGTGCTGCCTCCGAGGCTGCCATGTATTCCGCTTCACATGTAGATCCCGCCACGACGCTTTGCTTGCAACTGCACCAGCTTACTGCTCCTCTATTCAAAATATACACGTATCCGGTCTGTGACTTCGAGTCATCCAGATCTGTGTCGAAGCTAGCGTCGACGTAACCCTTTACGACGAGCTCTTCATCACCTCCATAAACGAGAAACATATCCTTAGTCCTTTTCAGGTACTTCAGGATATTCTTGACCGCTGTCCAGTGTTCCTTGCCGGGATTACTTTGGTACCTTCCTACCAAACTTACGGCAAGGTTTACATCAGGTCTGGTACACAGCATGGCATACATAATAGACCCTATGGCCGAGGCATAGGGGATGACACTCATCTCTTCTATATCTTCTGCCGTGGTCGGGCATTGAGCCGTGCTCAATTGCACACCTTGCAATACAGGCAAGAACCCCTTCTTGGACTGATCCATATTGAACTTCTTCAATATCTTGTCAAGGTATGTACTCTGTGAAAGACCAATGAGGCGTCTCGATCTATCTCTATAGATCTTGATGCCTAATATATAAGCAGCTTCTCCAAGGTCCTTCATTGAAAAACACTTATTCAAATAGGCCTTTATACTTTCCAAGAATTCTATATCATTTCCCATCAATAGTATGTCATCCACATATAATATGAGAAATGCTACAGAGCTCCCACTCACTTTCTTGTAAACACAGGCTTCTCCATAAGTCTGTGTAAACCCAAACGCTTTGATCATCTCATCAAAGCGAATGTTCCAACTCCGAGATGCTTGCACCAGCCCATAGATTGAGCGTTGGAGCTTGCATACTTTGTTAGCATTATTAGGATCGACAAAACCTTCCGGCTGCATCATATACAACTCTTCCTTAAGGAAGCCATTAAGGAATGCCGTTTTGACGTCCATCTGCCATATCTCATAATCATAGTATGCGGCAATTGCTAACATGATTCGGACGGACTTCAGCTTCGCTACGGGTGAGAAAGTCTCATCGTAGTCAACCCCTTGAACTTGTCGATAACCCTTAGCGACAAGTCGAGCTTTGTAGATGGTCACATTACCATCTGCGTCCGTCTTCTTCTTAAAGATCCATTTGTTTTCTATGGCTCGCCGCTCATCGGGCAAGTCAGTCAAAGTCCATACTTTGTTTTCATACATGGATTCTATCTCGGATTTCATGGCTTCTAGCCATTTGTCGGAATCCGGGCCCGCCATCGCTTCTTCATAGTTCGAAGGTTCACCGTTGTCTAACGACATGATTTCCAGGACAGGGTTGCCGTACCACTCTGGTGTGGAACGTGTCCTTGTGGACCTACGAAGTTCAGCAACTTGATCTGAAGCTTCATGATCATCATCATTAACTTCCTCCCCAGTCGGTGTAGGCACCACAGGAACATTTTCCTGCGCTGCGCTACTTTCCGGTTCGGAAGGGGTGACTATCACCTCATCAAGTTCCACTTTCCTCCCACTCAATTCTTTCGAGAGAAACTCCTTCTCTAGAAAGGACCCGTTCTTGGCAACGAAGATCTTGCCTTCGGATCTGAGGTAGAAGGTATACCCAATAGTTTCCTTAGGGTATCCTGTGAAGACGCATTTTTCCGATTTGGGTTCGAGCTTTTCAGGTTGAAGTTTCTTGACATAAGCATCGCATCCCCAAACTTTTAGAAACGACAGCTTAGGTTTCTTCCCAAACCATAATTCATAAGGTGTCGTCTCAACGGATTTAGACGGTGCCCTATTTAAAGTGAATGCGGCAGTCTCTAAAGCATAACCCCAAAATGAGAGCGGTAAATCGGTAAGAGACATCATAGATCGCACCATATCCAATAGAGTGCGATTACGACGTTCGGACACACCATTTCTCTGAGGTGTTCCAGGCGGCGTGAGTTGTGAAACTATTCCACATTTCCTTAAGTGTGTACCAAATTCGTGACTTAAATATTCTCCACCACGATCTGATCGTAAGAATTTTATTTTCCTGTCACGTTGATTCTCAACCTCACTCTGAAATTCCTTGAACTTTTCAAAGGTTTCAGACTTGTGTTTCATTAGGTAGACATACCCATATCTACTTAAATCATCAGTGAGAGTGAGAACATAACGATATCCTCCGTGAGCCTCAACACTCATTGGACCGCACACATCGGTATGTATGATTTCCAATAAGTTGGTTGCTCGCTCCATTGTTCCGGAGAACGGAGTCTTGGTCATCTTACCCATGAGACATGGTTCGCACGTGTCAAATGATTCGTAATCAAGAGACTCCAAAAGTCCATCTGCATGGAGCTTCTTCATGCGCTTGACACCAATGTGACCAAGGCGGCAGTGCCACAAGTATGTGGGACTATCGTTATCAACTTTACATCTTTTGGTATTCACACTATGAACATGTGTAACATCACGTTCGAGATTCATCAAAAATAAACCATTGACCAGCGGGGCATGACCATAAAACATATCTCTCAAATAAATAGAACAACCATTATTCTCAGATTTAAATGAGTAGCCATCTCAAATTAAACGAGATCCAGATACAATGTTCATGCTCAAAGCTGGCACTAAATAACAATTATTGAGGTTTAAAAATAATCCCGTGCGTAGATGCAGAGGTAGCGTGCCAACGGCGATCACATCGACCTTGGAACCATTCCCGACGCGCATCGTCACCTCGTCCTTTGCCAGTCTCCGTTTATTCCGTAGTTCCTGCATTGAGTTACAAATGTGAGCAACCGCACCGGTATCAAATACCCAGGAGCTACTACGAGTACTGGTAAGGTACACATCGATTACTTGTATATCACATATACCTTGGGTGTTGCCGGCCTTCTTCTTGTCCGCTAAATATTTGGGGCAGTTCCGCTTCGAGTGACCACTTCCCTTGCAATAAAAGCACTCAGTCTCGGGC
Source organism: Aegilops tauschii subsp. strangulata (assembly GCF_002575655.3). NCBI lineage: Eukaryota > Viridiplantae > Streptophyta > Magnoliopsida > Poales > Poaceae > Aegilops > Aegilops tauschii. The sequence continues at coordinate 46,036,376 of NC_053040.3, read as the reverse complement.
TTGGGTCCATTCTTTGACTTCTTCCCGGTAACTGGCTTACCGGGCGCGGCAACTCCCTTGCCGTCCTTCTTGAAGTTCTTCTTACCCTTGCCCTTCTTGAACTTAGTGGTTTTATTCACCATCAACACTTGATGTTCTTTTCTGATCTCTACCTCAGCTGATTTCAGCATTGAATATACCTCGGGAATGGTCTTTTTCATCCCCTGCATATTGTAGTTCATCACAAAGCTCTTATAGCTTGGTGGAAGCGACTGGAGGATTCTGTCAATGACCGCGTCATCCGGGAGATTGACTCCCAGCTGAGACAAGCGGTTGTGCATCCCAGACATTCTGAGTATGTGCTCACTAACAGAACTGTTCTCCTCCATTTTACAGCTGAAGAACTTGTCGGAGACATCATATCTCTCGACCCGGGCATGAGCTTGAAAAACCAGTTTCAGCTCCTCGAACATCTCATATGCTCCATGTTTCTCAAAACGCTTTTGGAGACCCGGTTCTAAGCTGTAAAGCATGCCGCACTGAACGAGGGAGTAATCATCAGCACGCTGCTGCCAAGCGTTCATAACGTCTTGGTTCTCAGGGATTGGTGCTTCACCTAGCGGTGCTTCTAAGACATAATCTTTCTTGGCTGCTATGAGGATGATCCTCAGGTTCCGGACCCAGTCTGTATAGTTGCTGCCATCATCTTTCAGCTTGGTTTTCTCTAGGAACGCGTTGAAATTGAGGACAACGTGGGCCATTTGATCTACAATACATAGTGTAAAGATTTAGACTAAGTTCATGATAATTAAGTTCATATAATCAAATTATTTAATGAACTCCCACTCAGATAGACATCCCTCTAGTCATCTAAGTGAAACAAGATCCGAATTTGACTCGGCCGTGTCCAATCATCACGTGAGACGGACGAGTCAAGATCGGTGAACATCTCCATGTTGATCGTATCTTCTATACGACTCATGCTCGACCTTTCGGTCCTCCGTGTTCCGAGGCCATGTCTGTACATGCTAGGCTCGTCAAGTGAACCTAAGTGTATTGCGTGTGTTCCGAGGCCATGTCTGTACATGCTAGGCTCGTCAACACCCGTTGTATTCGAACGTTAGAATCTATCACACCCGATCATCACGTGGTGCTTCGAAACAACGAACCTTCGCAACGGTGCACAGTTAGGGTGAACACTTTCTTGAAATTATTATAAGGGATCATCCTACTTGCTACCGTCGTTCTAAGCAAATAAGATGCAAAAACATGATAAACATCACATGCAATCAAATAGTGACATGATATGGCCAATATCATCATGCTCCTTTGATCTCCATCTTCGGGGCACCATGATCATCTTTGTCACCGGCATGACACCATGATCTCCATCATCATGATCTCCATCATTGTGTCTTCATGAAGTCGTCACGCCAACGATTACTTCTACTTCTATGGCTAACGCTTTTAGCAATAAAGTAAAGTAATTTACATGGCGTTTATTTAATGACACGCAGGTCATACAAAATAATAAAGACAACTCCTATGGCTCCTGCCGGTTGTCATACTCATCGACATGCAAGTCGTGATTCCTATTACAAGAATATGATCAATCTCATACATCACATATATCATTCATCACATCTTCTGGCCATATCACATCACATAGCACTTGCTGCAAAAACAAGTTAGACGTCCTCTAATTGTTGTTGCAAGTTTTTACGTGGTTTGTAGGTTTCTAGCAAGAACGTTTTCTTACCTACGTATGACCACAACGTGATTTGCCAATTTCTATTTACCCTTCATAAGGACCCTTTTCATCGAATCCGTTCCGACTAAAGTAGGAGAGACAGACACCCGCTAGCCACCTTATGCAACTTGTAAGGTCGGTCCGGGCCGCTTCATCCTACAATGCCGCCGAAACAAGAAACGACTAGTAGCGGCAAGAAGAATTGCCAAACTCAACGCCCACAACTGCTTTGTGTTCTACTCGTGCATAGTAACTACGCATAGGCCTGGCTCTGATACCACTGTTGGGAATCGTAGCATAATTTTAAAATTTTCCTACATTCACCAAGATGCATCTATGGAGTATACTAGCCACGAGGGGAAAGGAGTGCATCTACATACCCTTGTAGATCGCGAGCGGAAGCGTTCCAATGAACGTGGATGACGGAGTCGTACTCGCCGTGATCCAAATCACCGATGACCGAGTGCCAAACGGACGGCACCTCCGCGTTCAACACACGTACGGTGCAGCGACGTCTCCTCCTTATTGATCCAGCAAGGGGGAAGGAGAGGTTGATGGAGATCCAGCAGCACGACGGCGTGGTGGTGGATGTAGCGGGTCTCCGCAGGGCTACGCCGAGCTTCTACGAGAGAGAGAGAGGTGTTGCAGGGGAGGAGGGAGGCGCCCAAGGCTGTTGTGTGCTGCCCTCCCTCCCCCCCCTTTATATAGGCCCCCTGGGGGGGCGCCGGCCCTGAAGATCAGATCCAAGGGGGGGCGGCGGCCAAGTGGGGGGAAGGGGTGCCTTGCCCCCCAAGGCAAGGGGGAACTCCCCCCCTAGGGCTCCCAACCCTAGGCGCATGGGGGGAGGCCCAAGGGGGGCGCCCCAGCCCACTAGGGGCTGGTTCCCTTCCACTTTCAGCCCACGGGGCCCTCCGGGACAGGTGGCCCCACCCGGTGGACCCCCGGGACCCTTCCGGTGGTCCCGGTACAATACCGATAACCCCCGAAACTTTCCCGGTGGCCGAAACTGGACTTCCTATATATAATTCTTCACCTCCGGACCATTCCGGAACCTCTCGCGACGTCCGGGATCTCATCCGGGACTCCGAACAACTTTCGGGTTTCCGCATACATATATCTCTACAACCCTAGCGTCACCGGACCTTAAGTGTGTAGACCCTACGGGTTCGGGAGGCATGCAGACATGACCGAGACGCCTCTCCGGTCAATAACCAACAGCGGGATCTGGATACCCATGTTGGCTCCCACATGCTCCACGATGATCTCATCGGATGAACCACGGTGTCGAGGATTCAATCAATCCGTATGCAATTCCCTTTGTCAATCGGTATGTTACTTGCCCGTGATTCGATCGTCGGTATCCCAATACCTTGTTCAATCTCGTTACCGGCAAGTCTCTTTACTCGTACCGCAATGCATGATCCGGTGACTAACGCCTTAGTCACATTGAGCTCATTATGATGATGCATTACCGAGTGGGCCCAGAGATACCTCTCCGTCACACGGAGTGACAAATCCCAGTCTCGATCCGTGCCAACCCAACAGACACTTTCGGAGATACCCGTAGTGCACCTTTATAGTCACCCAGTTACGTTGTGACGTTTGGCACACCCAAAGCACTCCTACGGTATCCGGGAGTTGCACGATATCATGGTCTAAGGAAAAGATACTTGACATTGGAAAAGCTCTAGCAAACAAAACTACACGATCTTTTATGCTATGCTTAGGATTGGGTCTTGTCCATCACATCATTCTCCTAATGATGTGATCCCGTTATCAATGACATCCAATGTCCATAGTCAGGAAACCATGACTATCTATTGATCAACGAGCTAGTCAACTAGAGGCTTACTAGGGACACTTTGTGGTCTATGTATTCACACATGTATTACGATTTCCGGACAATACAATTATAGCATGAATAATAGACTATTATCATGAACAAAGAAATATAATAATAACCATTTATTATTGCCTCTAGGGCATATTTCCAACATCTTCTTGGTTTCTTTGGCCGGCTTGAACGAGCCCTCAGCTTCCGACTCCTTGGGGTTAGGTGACATTTCCAGCTGCTTGCCTGCCATTGCCACAACCCGGTCAAGGAGCCGCTTCTCAGCAGCGATCACGAGGGACTCGGCTAGCCGGCTGCTATCTGCTGCATAGGCGGACGACTTCTTGTAATCCCCTGCTATGGTCAGGATTCCCTTGGAGCTCGCCATCTTCATCTTGAGGTAAGCATAGTGGGGGACCGCCATGAACTTGGCCAGAGCAGGCCGGCCAAGTAGCGCACGGTAAGGGCTCTCAAGGTCCACCACCTCGAACCAGACTGGCTCTCGGCGAAAGTGTTCTTTGTCTCCGAAGAGGATGTCAATCTGTGTCTTGCCGATTGGTGAGCAGGAAAGGCCAGGAACTATGCCATGGAAAACAGTCCGGCTGGGCTGAAGATGTCTTTGCTTGATTTCCAACTTCTCCACAGTATCTTTGTATAGGATGTTGATGCTGCTGCCGCCATCTATCAGAACTCGGGAGAAGCGAGCAGCCCGCCTCTCCGTGGCAAAGGTGGCATCCAACACCAGAGCATAAGAGCCGGGATTGGGCATCACCTCTGGGTGGTCGGCTCTTCCCCAGCTGATGGGCTTCTCAGACCAATGCATGAACTCGGCGGTCTCTGATGCTACTGCATTTACTTCTTGTTGTCGCTGCCGTCTGCTGTGCCTGTCGTCAGCCACGCTGGTGAACACGACATAAGCTCCATGCTCTTCAGGATATTCATCTTGTATCGCGCCTACTGGCGGAACCGCCGGTTGCTAAGGAGGAGGAGGCGGCGGGCCGACAGGCGGAGGGGGCTAGAGTCCATCACCCTTGGCGATCCTGGTGAGCCAGTGGCATTTCCGAGTGGTGTGGTTGGACGGCTTCGCGCCGCTGTGGAACTTGCAGGGGGCATCGAGAGTCTGTTCATACGAGAAGGTGGGCAACCAGCTGGGCTTGCCACCCTTCTGGCCTTTGGGAGGAGGCTGCCCTTCCGGCTACCGATCTTCGACTGTTGCCACCTGCCGGCTCGTGGAAGCAGGCTGCATGGCCTTGCACTAGTTGTTGTTTGGTTGCTGTCGCCGACTCGTGTCACCAGCCGGGGTCCAAGGAGCTTGAGGGGCCACCTTGCCCGACATATTAACTTGGATCTCCGCCTTCATGGAGGAGTCGGCTGTGGCGTACTTGTCTGCTATGATCAGCAATTCGTCGAGGGTCGCCGGCTCGTCCCAGAGAAGCTTGTGCTTGAGGAGGGTGCCCTCTAGGCACCCGGCTGTGAAGTACTCGATGGCCTGCACCTCGTGCACACCCTCGCAAGAGTTGCGCAGCTTGGCCCAGCGCGTGAGGTAGTCGCGAGTTGACTCGTTGGGGCCTTGGACGCACAAGGAGAGCTGGCGAGGCTTGTGCGGCTGCTTGTACGTGCTGGTGAAGTTGCGGATGAATGCTTCAGTGAAGTCAACCCAGCTGTTGATGCTGCGGGGCTTCATGCTGTTCAGCCACGTCCGGGCCGTAGCCTGGAGCATGAGCGGAACGTACTTCACGACAACGCGGTTGTTGCCGTTGGCGATGCTGACGGCTGTTGAGTAGTCAACCAGCCAGTCCTCCGGCTTCACGGAGCCGGTGTACTTGGGTGTATCTCTTGGGAGCATGAACCCTCTGGGAAAAGGTTCGTCTCGGATGCGGGGGCCGAACCAAGGGGGACCCAGCTCATCTTCTTCTTCTAGCGCCAGGTATTGATTGAGGCGATCGATCCGGTGGCAGGCATCGTTTTCTCCGATTCCTTCTCAGCGGCCAGGGCGGTCGCCGAGTGATGGGTGATCAACAGGTGGCGGGGAAATGCGCCTCACCCTGCGGGGAGGGGGAGGCGGACAGTCGTCTCGCTGCCACACTGCTCTTGGGCGGCCGTCTTGGTCGCGTTGGATGGTGATGTGACTCCAGCTGCTTCTGGCAGCCGGCTCCTTGTCTCGTCTATCGCAAACGCCACCAGTCGGCATTCGTGATGTCGCGCCTTGGTCTCAGCGAGGAGGCGGGTCGTCGTTTCGCTGGTTGGGCACTTCAGTGCGGCACCCGGCCTCTTGCTGCTTAGCAGCCGCGTCGAGGAGCTGCTGGACTCGCTCCGTCATGTGGCGATGCTCATCGCCCTCGAGCTTGTCTAGCTCGTCTGCTGCCGCCTGGGCAGCTCGTATGTTCTCTGCAGGCGTGGCGTAGATGGGACGATCCGTCCCGAACATGCTGGCGACAGTCGCGCCACGCTGCGGGACCAGGCCAATGGGGCTAGGACCACCAGGAGCCGGTGTGCCGCCGACGGCACGGTCCATCTCCCGCTGGTAGGACTCCGGAAGGCGTCTCATGCTGGCCAGCCGGTTGGCGCTTTCGACGAGCTGGACACGGCGTGCCTCGAGCGTCTTGGCATCGGCATCTTCCAGAATGGGCGCAGTCAGGTCTTGCATCACCTCCTGCAACGGATCCTGGCCACCTCCGCCAGAGTTCTCGCCGTGGCTGATGACGAGCACTTCCATGACGGTGCTGCCGCCGCTGTACGTGCAAGGAAGCGGCTCGTCGTAGACCACCACGTTGGTGGGGAACGCGTCAAGCGACGCCGTGTCGGAGTCGACAAGTATCGGGTCGGTGGAGCCAACCGACTCCAAGTCAGCAGCAGGCTCGCTGGCGACGTGGAGCTGATCGAGGAGGCTCACGAGGCGGCTCTCGGGGCCATTGGTACCCGCATCAGACGTGGGCTCATCGGAGAGGCGAATCTCGCCAACAAGATCAGCGAGGCAGCTCGCTGTATAGGCGACCTCCGCGCCGCGCAGCACGTCGGCGCAGACGCCATCTGGCGTGCCGGGCTGGCTGCGCTCGCCAGGAAGGAATAGGGTTCCCGTCCAGAACAGGTCTCCGGGAGATGGTGCACCTTGCCCACAGTGGGCGCCATATGTCGGGGGTTGGGTGCGACATATGCCAATGGATGGCTTATCATGGTGGGAGCGAGTAGAACGTCGCCGGTGCCTGGAAGCGGGTTGAGGCGTAGACACGAACGCTGGTGCACTTTACCCAGGTTCGGGGCTCTCCTAAGAGATAACACCCCTAGTCCTGCTCTGCGGGGTCTCCGCATGATCACTAAGGCACTAGTGAGTACAATGGTGCTCCTCGAGCTGTATGCTAGAGGTAGAAGAAGGCAGGGCGTGCTCTCCTCTCCCCCTAGGTGTGAGTCTAATCCTAACAGGTTCGAACCCTTTGCATGGGTGCCCTGGGGGGGTTATATAGGCCTACCCCCAGGGGTACAATGGTAATCTGGCCGGGTGTAGGACCCGACTGTCAGTCTCTCTGTTCACCGGCTTCTCCGCCGGCTGCTGGGGCCCGCCGCCTGGTCTGGGTACGGAGCCGACAGGCCGCCTCCGTCGCTCGCGGGTCTTGTCGACTGCTGATTACTGTAGCCGCAACGCTAATGGCGCATGCTTGGTCAGGGGGGCGTGGATACAGTCCCGCCGCCTGGCGAGAGATCACTGTAGCCACTCTGCGTCTTATCTGGTTAATGGCGCGCGGGTCCCAGGGAAGGAGCGGGCCGACTACTAGGAGCCGGCCTCCCTCGGGTCTGTCTGGTCTGCCCTCCGCCGTCTTCCAGGCTCTCGCTGCCTGGTAGGGCCCGCGGTCTTCAGGCCGTACCGACAGGCTGTCATGGGAGCAGGGCTTCGCCTGACAGGAGTGACGTCAGGGGCGGAGTGGCAACAGTGTCGCGCCGGGCAGAGATCTCCGCCTGTACGGAGCCCTGTGGCCACGCCCGGCCCTAGATACGGGGGTGATGGGCTACGCTGTAGCCTTGCTCCGTTTTGTCTTCTTAATGGGGGCGCAGACTTTGAGGGCGCCATGGGCCGACTGCTAGGAGCCGGCCTCTCTGAAGGCCACCTGCTAGTAGTCGGCCCGTCTTGGAGCCGCCTTCCGGAGCATGGTCGTCTTCTGGCAGTCGGCCGTTCAGCCAGCCGGCCACCAGAAGGGGGCGCTTCATGTTGATGTCTTGAGGGGCGCAGCCGGCCCCGCTGTCTTGAAAGGTTTTGGGACTCGGGTTAGGCTACCCGTGGCCCATTACTGCGACACATTTCATACAATAAAGCGACAACCATATGGCTCCTGCCAGTTGCCGACAACTCTGTTACAAAACATGATCATCTTATACAATAAAATTTAGCATCATGTCTTGACCATATCACATCACTACATGCCCTGCAAAAACAAGTTAGACGTCCTCTACTTTTTGTTCGAAGTTTTACGTGGCTGCTACGGGCTAAGCAAGAACCGTTCTTACCTACGCATCAAAACCACAACAATTTTTCGTCAAGTGTGATGTTTTAACCTTCAACAGGGACCGGGCGTAGCCACACTCGATTCAACTAAAGTTGGAGAAACTGACACCCACCAGCCACCTGTGTGCGAAGCACGTCGGTAGAGCCAGTCTCGCGTAAGCATACACGTAATATCAGTCCGGGCCGCTTCATCCAACAATACCGCCAAATAAAAGTATGATATGCTGGTAAGCGGTATGACTATTATCGCCCACAACTCATTGTGTTCTACTCGTGCATATAACATCTACGCATAGACCTGGCTCGGATGCCACTGTTGGGGAACGCGGTAATTTCAAAAAAAAAATCCTACGCACACGCAAGATCCATCAAGGTGATGCATAGGAACGAGAGGGGAGAGTGTTGTCTACGTACCCTCCTAGACTGAAAGCAGAGGCATTATGACAACGCGGTTCATGTAGTTGTATGTCTTCACGATCCGATCATTCCTAGTACTGAAAGTACGGCACCTCTATGATCTGCACACGTTCAGCTCGGTGACGTCCCACAAACTCCCGATCCAGCTGAGCGTCGAGGGAGAGCTTTGTCAACACGACGGCGTAGGGCTTCGCCTAAGCACTGCAACGATATGACCGAGGTGGATTATGGTGGAAGGGGGCACCGCACACGGCTAAGACAATGTCAACTTCTGTGTCTATGGGGTGCCCCGCTCCCCCGTATATAAAGGAGTGGAGAAGGGGGAGTGCCGGCCCTCTATGGCGTGCTCTGGCGGAGTCCTACTCCCACCGGGAGTAGGATTCCCCCCCCCCTTCCCTAGTTGGACTAGGAGAGGAAGGAAGGGGAAGGAAGGAGGAAGGAAAGGGGGGGCGGCCCCCACCCAATTCGGATTGGGCTTGGGGGGTGCCCCCTCCTAGGCTTCCTTCTACTCTCTCCCACTATGGCCCAATAAGGCCCATATACTTCCCGTGGGGTTCCGGTAACCTCCCAGTACTCCAGTAAATGCCCGAACTCACCCAGAACCATTCCGATGTCCAAACATAGTCATGCAATATATCGATCTTTATGTCTCGACCATTTTGAGACTCCTCGTCATGTCCGTGATCATATCCGGGACTCCGGACTACCTACGGTACATCAAAACACATAAACTCATAATACCGATCGTCACCGAACGTTAAGCGTGCGGACCCTACGGGTTTGAGAACTATGTAGACATGACTGGGACACGTCTCCGGTCAATAACCAATAGCGGAACCTGGATGTTCATATTGGCTCCCACATATTCTACGAAGATCTTTATCGGTAAAAACACATAACAACATACGTTGTTCCCTTTGTCATCGGTATGTTACTTGCCCGAGAATCGATCATCGGTATCTCAATACCTAGTTCAATCTCGTTACCGACAAGTCTCTTTACTCGTTCCGTAATGCATCATCCTGCAACTAACTCATTAGTCATATTGCTTGTAAGGTTATAGTGATGTGCATTACCAAGAGGGCCCAGAGATACCTCTCCGACAATCGGAGTGGCAAATCCTAATCTCGATCTATGCCAACTCAATAAACACTATCAGAGACCCCTGTAGAGCACCTTTATAATCAACCAGTTATGTTGTGACGTTTGGTAGCACACGAAGTGTTCCTCCGGTATTCGGGAGTTGCATAATCTCATAGCATTGTTCAAAAAATCTTCCGATTCAGCGATTTATCATTCGATTTATCGCTACTCTTGGGGTGACCGATAATATTATGCCTTATCTTCACCGTTTATAATTTGGGACGATTTATCACTCTGAGAAGGGATTTATCGGGAATCTACCAAGAAATCATGCCTATTCATAGCACTATGTTTGCAAAAACTACGTTTATGTTTATTTAACCTTAAAAAACTATGTTCATTTGTGTTTTCTCGACCTTGTTACGCAATAGTACCATTGTCAAAAAAATATGTACCATTGTCCTATTTTGATTGTCATTATACGATGATTCAAAGACTAGGAATCAAGGTAACACTTCTATGCAATATTGTTTTGGTGTTGAATATAGCATATTTTAGTGTTCGGAACCTGGGATTTGCCAAAAAAATTCCAATTAAGAGTCAAGCAATAAAACCGATTAATCGGCCAATTTCCGATTAATCTCTAATCCCCAGCTGACCGAGATGCTAACGATAACCGATATCCTCAACATTTGTCAAAGGAACATGTATAAGTCATGAAGAAAGCAATAGCTAACGGAATGGGTCAAGTTAATCACATCATTCTCTAATGATGTGATCCCGTTAATCAAATGTCAACTCATGTATGGGGCTAGGAAACTTAACCATTTTGATTCAACGAGCTACTCAAGTAGAGGCATACTAGGGACACAATGTTTTGTCTATGTATTCACACATGTATCAAGTTTCCGGTTAATACAATTCTAGCATGAATAATAAACATTCATCATGATATAAGGAAATATAAATAACAATTTATTATTGCCTCTAGGGCATATTTCCTTCACCACCGCCTCCGAGCGCGCCCGGCCGCGCCCCTGCGCCCCGGCCCGCCCCCATAGTCACCGTCTTTGCCGGCTCCCACGCGCGTTGACTCCGCCGTCGCCCTCGCCAGCCGACGCCGTCGTCGGCCCCTCGCGTGCCACCTACGCCGTCGCCCTCACCAGCCGACGTCGTCCGCCGCCCCCGAGCGCGCCCGGCCTCGCCCCTGCCCCGGCCCTCCCACACCGTCGCCGTCGCCCTCGCCGGCCGCCGCCGCCCCGGCTTTGTTCATTTTTTATATGATGAATTTTTTGTTCATATATATAATGTATATATGTATGTATGTGGCTATATGTATGTATTGATGTTCATATATGTTTAATTTTTTTTTCAGAGCATTTTTTTGTTCTTATATGTATTTTTTTGTTCATATGTGTATTAATTTTTTTGTTCATAGCAATGTTTTGTTCATATATGTATTTTTTAATAGCATTTTTTCCATGTATATATGTATGTGGCTATGTATGTATAGATGGATAGCATTTTTTCCATGTATGTATGTCGTTGTCGGTAGACCCCCTCCCCGATAACTTCGACATGAGGGTGGGGGGTCGATATACCCCCTCCCTGATAACATTTTTTTCCATGTATGTATGTCATTGTCGATATACCCCCTCCCCGATAACTTCGACACGAGGGGGGAGGGCGATATACCCCCTCCCCGATAATATATTTTTTCTAAGTTACTAAGGTAAAATGTTCACCCCCCTCTCGATATACGGGGCAACCAACTCTCGAGGCCACCCAAACCCTAAAAAAATGCGTTGTCGATCTCCTACCCCCTCCCGCCCATACCCGACAAACTCTCGAGGCCACCCAAACCACTAGAAGAAAACTCCGGTAACTTCGACATGAGGGAGGACGTCGATCAACCCCCACTCGCCCGAACAAGTTTATGTATCATTTTATATCGCGGTGGACATATATCAAAGTTTGATCATATGTCAAAGTTTGAATTTTGACATATGCAACATTTGATCATATGTCAAAGTTTGATCATATGTCAACGTTTGAAGTTTGACATATGCAAAAATATTTGATCATATGTCAAAGTTTTATTTTTGCCATAGATTTATCAAGAATCCCCCATTATGGATGTCCACAAGTTTATCCAGTTTTTTTTGATCTCATATATATATATATATATATATATATATATATATATATTCTTCTATATGTCACATTGTCTATCAAAGTATTGAAGAAATCCATGGCTTCATCATTAGTTGGAAGTAACAGGCGTATGATGCTACAAAGCTCTTCAAAATTGTTTTGGAACAGAGTTTCGGATAGAATAATTTGCTTTTTTGTATGAATTTCAGCAAATGCCTTTCAAATAGCGATATTCGGAAGGCTCTTGCTGAACTTCGTACCAAAAAGCTAATTATCCTATCCGGGACTCCGTTCCAAAACAATTTTGTAGAGCTTCGTAAAATTATGCGCCTGTTACTTCCGGCTAATGATGAAGCCATTGTTTTCTTGAATCCTTTGACACTAGACAACGTGACATATAGAATAGTAGATGAGATCAGGAAAAATATGGACCATTTTCTGCACATCCAGAATGGCGCCATTTTATTAAATCCATTAAGGGTTAAGAGAATCCCTTGTTTGACATTCATGAGGGAGGCGGTCCGGACGTCGGACATTCATGAGAGAGGCCGTCCTGTCCGGTCGCCGGACATGTCATGTGATAGGTGGTTTTTTTTGTTCATAGAAAACTCCGGTAACTCTTCAACATGAGGGGGGACGTCGATCAACCCCCTCTCGCCCGACCAAACCCTAGAAGCGTTGCCAAGGCCAACCCAAACCCTAGAAGCATCGAGGCCACCCTAATTTACCAAGTTAAAAGAGCGTTGTTGGGGCCACCCCAAACCCTAGAAGCGTTGTGTCGAGGCCACCCAAACCGTAGAAGCGTCGAGGCCGCTAATATGATTCCTGGTCTACGTTTAGCTAGCTAGGTCTATGTTTGCCACAAATATATCCATCTCTCATGTTTGTATATTAATTGCCATGTTGTAATATTTGTAGAAACTATGGATCAACAAAGAGACATGGAAAAAGAACAGTTGTTGGGGGATATAATCTTCGCCGGAGGTGATGTCTTGTTGTTTATCAACGACACCGATTGTCGGGAAGGAGAGGGTGACGGATCCGGTGATCGAACAATGGAGGAGGAAGGACATGATCATGATGGCTCCGGTGACCGAATGGCGGAGGAAGGAGACCATGATGACGGCTCCGGTGACCGAACGGAGGAGGGAGCTGTTGCAAAGTCCGGCGAGGTATATATATTAATTAAGCCTCTGCTGACTAATTGATGCATTAATTGTTTTGGTATATGTATACTAACTCTTCTTACTTATTTTATATACCTCCAGATCGAGGCAAACTTCGGTAACGAGATGAGGCCCGAAGAAAAAGTTGCGCCAGGATGAAAGGTTCACGATCACAGCACACGCGGACGATGGCCAACCGATTGAACCCAGGCGGACCAAGGAAGCATTTTTTGCTCAGTGCGGAGCTATTATTAGGGACAACATCCCGATCAGCATCCAGCTATGGAATAAGCCTAAGAAGGAAGACCCTCAAGTTTCTTATGTCACCGATAGACAGAAAGATGATCTTTGGACCTCGCTGAAGGAAAATTTCACCCTACCGCCAGAGGAGGATCCAGACAAGCCAGTTATAGAGCCACTGGTCAAGGCGTGTGCTCTTAATAAGATGACAGATCTATTCAGGAGGTGGAAGAATGAGTTGAAATCAACGTTTGTCCACAAAGGGAAGACTCCAGAATTCACCGGCCGATTTGAGAAGATAAGAGATCACTGGCCCGCATTTGTGGCCTACAAGACATCGAACAAGAGTAAGAAAATGTCAGATACAAACAAGATAAATACTGCAAAGAAGCTGTATCAAGATCGCACGATGTCAGGTGGCTACCTCAAATCCCGGCCGTTGTGGGACAAAGCTGAGAATGACCTACTTGCTAAAGAGGTCGAACCCGAGACATTGAACTAGCCAGACCGTTCAAGGACTTGGTTCTTCGGGGTTGGAGGAACTTTGGACCCTGAAACAGGGAAGTGCCATTGGACGGACGACCAACTTACAATACCCGTCAAGAAGCTTCAGAAGTATATCACCGCAGCACAGGAAGGGACGTTTGAAGGAAATATGCCCTAGAGGCAATAATAAAGTTGTTATTTATATTTCCTTATATGATGATAAATGTTTATTATTCATGCTAGAATTGTATTAACCGGAAACTTGATACATGTGTGAATACATAGACAAAACATTGTGTCCCTAGTATGCCTCCACTAGACTAGCTCGTTAATCAAAGATGGTTAAGTTTCCTAACCATAGACATGTGTTGTCATTTGATGAACGGGATCACATCATTAGGAGAATGATGTGATGGACAAGACGCATCCGTTAGCTCAGCATAATGATCGTTAAGTTTTATTGCTATTGCTTTCTTCACGACTTATACATATTCCTTTGACTATGAGATTATGCAACTCCCAAATACCGGAGGAACACCTTATGTGCTATCAAATGTCAGAACGTAAATGGGTGATTATAAAGATGCTCTACAGGTGTCTCCGAAGGTGTTTGTTGGGTTGGCATAGATCGAGATTAGGATTTGTCACTCCGAGTATCGGAGAGGTATCTCTGAGACCTCTCGGTAATGCACATCATGATAAGCCTTGCAAGGAATGTGACTAATAGTTAGTTGTGGGATGATGCATTACGAAACGAGTAAAGGGACTTGCCGGTAACGAGATTGAACTAGGTATGAAGATACCGACGATCGAATCTCGGGCAAGTAACATACCGATGACAAAGGGAATAACATATGTTGTCATTGCGGTTTGACCGATAAATATCTTCGTAGAATATGTAGGAACCAATATGAGCATCCAGGTTCCGTTGTTGGTTATTGATCGAAGATGTGTCTCGGTCATGTCTACATAGTTCTCGAACCCGTAGGGTTCGCACGCTTAACGTTCAATGACGATTAGTATTATGAGTTATGTGTTTTGGTGACTGAAGTTTGTTCGGAGTCCCAGATGAGATCACGGAGATGACGAGGAGTCTCAAAATGATTGAGAGGTAAAGATTGATATACTGGACGATAGTATTCGGACACCGAAATGGTTCCGGAGTGTTTTGGGTATTTTTCGGAGTACCGGGAGGTTACCGGAACCACTCGGGGGAAGTAATGCGCCTAATGGGCCATAGGGGAGAGGCAAGGCTGCCCACAAGGGGGTGGCGCCCCCCCCCCCCATGCGGAGTCCGAATTAGACAAGGGGAGGGGGCGCAGCCCCCTTTCCTTCTCCCTCTCCCTCTCCTTACCCCTTTTCCCCTCCGAAAGAAGGAAGGGGGCGAATAGGACTAGGAGTCCAAGTGGGTTTCCCTCCCACTTGGCGCGCCCCTAGACCGGCCTCCTCCCCTCTCTTCCTTTATGTACGGGGGCAGGTGGGGGCACCTCTAGGCACATCAATTGTTTCTTAGCCGTGTGCGGTGCCCCCCTCCAGCGTTTACTCCTCCGGTCATATTGTCGTAGTGCTTAGGCGAAGCCCTACGCGAATCACTTCACCATCACCATCATCACGCTGTCGTGCTGACGAAACTGTCCTTCGACACTTTGCTGGATCAAGAGTTTGAGGGACGTCATCGAGCTGAACTTGTGCTGAACACAGAGGTGCGATACGTTCGGTACTTGATCGGTTGAATCGCGAAGACGTTCGACTACATCAACCACATTAAACTAACGCTTCCGCTTTCGGTCTACGAGTGTACGTGGACACACTCTCCCCCTCTTGTTGCTATGCATCTCCTAGATAGATCTTGCGTGAGCGTAGGAATTTTTTTTTGAAATTGCATGCTACGTTTCCCAACAATGATATCCGAGCCAGGTCTATAGATGATTTGCACGAGTAGAACACAAAGAGTTGTGGGCGATGATAGTCATACTGCTTAACACCAATGTCTTATTTTGATTCGGCGGTATTGATGGATGAAGCGGCCCGGCCTAACCTTACATGACCACGTTCATGAGACCGGTTCCACCGACAGACATGCAACTTGTTTTGCATAAAGGTGGTTGGCGGGTGTCTGTTTCTCCAACTTCAGTTGAATTGAATTTGACTACAACCGAAACATCGTTGTGGTTTTGATGCGTAGGTAAGAACGGTTCTTACTAGAAGCCCATAGCAGCCATGTAAAACTTGCAACAACAAAGTAGAGGACGTCTAACTTGTTTTTGCAGGGCATGTTGTGATGTGATATGGTAGAGACATGATGTGATATATGTTATTGTATGAGATGGTCATGTTTTGTAAAAGTTATCGGCAACTGGCAGGAGCCTTATGGTTGACGCTTTATTGTATGAAATGCAATTGCCATGTAATTGCTTTACTTTATCACTATGCGTTAGCGATAGTTGTAGAAGCAATAGCTGGCGAGACGACAACGACGCTATGATGGAGATCAAGGTGTCAAGCCGGTGACGATGGAGATCATGACGGTGCTTTGGAGATGGAGATCAAAGGCACAAGATGATGATGGCCATATCATGTCACATATTTTGATTGCATGTGATGTTTATCTTTTATACATCTTATTTTGCTTAGTACGGCGGTAGCATTATAAGATGGTCCCTCACTAAAATATCAAGGTATAAGTGTTCTCCATTAGTATGGACCGTTGCGACAGTTCGTCGTGCCAAGACACCACGTGATGATCGGGTGTGATAAGCTCTACGTTCACATACAATGAGTGCAAGACAGTTTTTCACGTGGGGAATACTCGGGTTAAACTTGACGAGCCTAGCATGTACAGACATGGCCTCGAAACACTGGAGACCAAAAGGTCGAACGTGAATCATATAGTAGATATGATCAACATAGAGATGTTCACCATTGAAAACTACTCCATCTCACGTGATGATCGGACATGGTTTAGTTGATATGGATCACGTGATCATTTAGATGACTCGAGGGATGTCTATCTAAGTGGGAGTTCTTAAGTAATATGATTAATTGAACTTAATTTATCATGAACTTAGTCCTGATAGTTTTTGCATATCTATGTTGTGGATCAATGGCCCGTGCTACTGTTCCCTTCAATTTTAATGCGTTCCTAGAGAAATCTATGTTGAAAGATGATGGTAGCAACTACACGGACTGGGTTCGTAACTTGAGGATTATCCTCATTGCTGCATAGAAGAATTATGTCCTTGATGCACCGCTAGGTGAAAGGCCTGCTGCAGGAGCAGATGCTGATATTATGAACGTCTGGCAAGCTCGATCTAATGACTACTCGATAGTTCAGTGTGCCATGCTCTCCGGCTTCGAATCGGGACTTCGAAGACGTTTTGAACGTCATGGACCATATGAGATGTTCCAGGAGTTGAAGTTAATATTTCAAGCAAATGCCCGAGTTGCGAGATATGAAGTCTCCAACAACTTCTATAGCTGCAAGATGGAGGAGAACGGTTCTGTTAGTGAACACATACTCAGAATGTCTGGGCACCATAACCACTTGACTCAGCTGGGAGTTAATCTTCCGGATGATGCTGTTATTGACGGAGTTCTTCAATCACTGCCACCAAGCTACAAAGGCTTCATGATGAACTATAATATGCAAGGGATGGATAAGACAATTCCCGAGCTCTTCGCTATGCTCGAAGCTGCGAAGGTAGAAATCAAGAAGGAGCATCAAGTGTTGATGGTTAACAAGACCACTAGTTTCAAGAAAAAGGGCAATGAAAGAAGGGGAACTTCAAGAAGAATGGCAAGAAAGTTGCCACTCCCGGGAAGACGAAGCCCAGTATTTGGCGGATAATGAAGGAAAATATGCCCTAGAGGCAATAATAAAGTTGTTATTTATATTTCCTTATATCATGTTAAATGTTTATTATTCATGCTAGAATTGTATTAACCAGAAACTTAGTACATGTGTGAATACATAGACAAACAGAGTGTCACTAGTATTACTCTACTTGACTAGCTCGTTAATCAAAGATGGTTAAGTTTCTTAGCCATAGACAAGAGTTTTCATTTGATTAACAGAATCACATCATTAGGGAATGATCTGATTGACAAGACCCATCCATTAGCTTAGCATGATGATCGTTTAGTTTGTTGTTATTGCTTTCTTCATGACTTATACATGTTCCTATGACCATAAGATTATGCAACTCCCGAATACCGGAGGAACACTTAGTGTGCTATCAAACGTCACAATGTAACTGGGTGATTATAAATATGCTCTACAGGTGTCTCCAATGGTGTTTGTTGAGTTGGCATAGATCGAGATTAGGATTTGTCACTCCGATTGTCGGAGAGGTATCTCTGGACCCTCTCGGTAATGCACATCAGTATAAGCCTTGCAAGCAATGTGACTAATGAGTTAGTTGCGGGATGATGCATTACGGAACAAGTAAAGAGACTTGGGCAAGTAACATACCGATGACAAAGGGAACAACCTATGTTGTTATGCAGTTTGACCGATAAAGATCTTCATGGAATATGTGGGAGCCAATATGAGCATCCAGGTTCCGCTATTGGTTATTGACCGGAGATGAGTCTCGTTCATGTCTACATAGTTCTCGAACCCGTAGGGTCCGCACGCTTAACGTTCGATGACGATCGGCATTATGAGTTTATGTGTTTTGATGTACCGAAGGTAGTTTGAAGTCCCGGATATGATCACGGACATGACGAGGACTCTCGAACTTGTCGAGACATAAAGAATGATATATTGGACGATGTTATTCAGACACCGGATGTGTTCCGGGGGTCACCGGATAAATATCGGAGTGCCGGAAGGGTTGTCGGAACCACCGTAGAAGTAATGGGCCTTATTGGGCCTAGGGGAGAGAGAGAGGGGCTGCCAAGGGCTGGCCGCGCCCCCCCCCCCCCATGGGCCTAGTCCGAATTGGACTAAGGGGAGGGGCAGCGCCCCCTCCTTCCTTCTCACTAGTAGAAAACAGGGCTTTGGTCACAGGGCAGTATTCACATTAGTCCCAATTCAGTCACGAACCGGGACTAATGTGAGCATTGGTCCTGGTTCGTGCGGCTAAGGCATTAGTCCCGGTTCACCTGGGCCCTTTAGTCCCGGTTGGTGCCACGAACCGGGACTAAAGGTTGCGATGCCCATTAGTACCGGTTGGTGGCACCAACCGGGACTAAAGGTTAGACCTTTAGTCCCGGTTGGTGCGGGACTAAAGGTTAGACCTTTAGTCCCGGTTGGTGCCACCAACCGGTACTAATGGGCTTTGAGGCATTAGTACTGGTTCATGGCACGAACCGGTACTAAAGGTCCCATTTTCAAACTCTACCACCACCACCACCCCCCCTAGTGGACCGCCTTTTCAGTTTTAGAAAAAACAAAAGAAAATGATGGAAATGTCCAAAAAATAAAATAAAATAAGTTTCCCATGTGATATGTGGTCTAGTTGTTGGGAAAATTTAGAAATATGAATTTTGACTTTATTTGCAAAATCTCTCTGGAATTTGTAAAATGGGCATAACTTTTGCATACGAACTCGGATTAAAAAGTTTTTTATATGAAAAATCATCTACTCGAATAGTTAAATTCGGATGTAACAGGGGGAACCTCGTTAAACATTTTCAAAATCCTCAAAAACCTCACAGAAAAAAAGTTACGCGGCTTTTAAGATCTAGAGTGGGAAAAAATCGAAAAATTTCAAACTTACTAGTGGCGCACCATTTGCTAGGTGCGCCACTAGTAACAGAAAAAAATATAGTTTCAATTTTTTTTTGGAAAAAATGTGGTCAAATCTTGTCAAACTGTGGTCAAACTAATTATTCTAGAATATTAGTGTTACTAAATAATTATTTCAGTTTTTTTGAATTTTGGTCAAATCTGGTCAAACTGTGGTCAAACTGAGGTCAAACAATGGTCAAAGTAATTATTCAAGAAATATTAGTGTTATTAAATAATTATTGTTTTTTAAAACTATAGTTTCAAACTCAAACAGTGAAATGTGTCACTTCATGCTCAAGCTAAATTCCTGAGGGTTAATAGGATTGACAACTTACTATTGTCAGGAAAACAACAAGTGGAGACTTGGAAACGAGGGAGAATAGAACCCGGAAGTTAAGCATGCTCAGGCTGGAGTAGTGAGAGGATGGGTGACCGTCCCGGAAGTTAGATGATTTGGAATGATGAGGGGTGATTAGAGATTAGAGGATAAATTGAGCAGTGATGAGGGGTGGTGATTAGAGATTAGAGGTTAAAATAATTCAGAAATTTGAAAATCAAAAAAAATCAAATTTTTTTTTTTTTAAATCATAAAATTTCCTTTTGTCCCGGTTGGTGTTACCAACCGGGACTAAAGGTGGAGCTCCACATGGCCGCGGCCTTTAGTCCCGGTTCGTGTAAGAACCGGGACTAAAGGGGAGAGGCATTAGTAACGACCCTTTAGTCCCGGTTCAAAAACTGGGACTAAAGGGCCTTACCAACCGGGCCAAAAGCCCCTTTTTCTACTAGTGTCTCTTTCCCCCTCCTTCCTTCTTCTCCCAGTAGGACTAGGAAAGGGGGGAGTCCTACCCCTACTCGGAGGAGGATTCCTCCCCCCTGTGGCGCGCCTATGTGGGTCGGCCGGGCTCCTCCTCCCTCCTTTATATACGTGGGCAGGGGGACCCTAGAACACATCAAAGTTGATCTTAGGCGTCTGCAGTGCCCCCCTCCACAGATTTCCACCTCGGTCATATCGTTGTAGTCCTTAGGCAAAGCCCTGCGTCGGTAACTTCATCAACACCGTCACCACGCCGTCGTGCTGAAGGAACTCTCCCTCGGCCTCAGCTGGATAAAGAGTTCGAGGGACATCACTGAGCTGAACGTGTGCAGATCGCGGAGGTGCCGTGCGTTCGGTACTTGCTAAGACGTTCGGCTACATCAACCGCGTTCCTTAACGCTTCCGCTTTCGGTCTACGAGGGTACGTGGACACACTCTCCCGCTCATTGCTATGCATCACATAAATAGATCTTGCGTGATCATAGGTAAATTTTTTGAAATACTGCGTTCCCCAACAGTGGTATCAGAGCCAGGTCTATGCGTAGATGTTATATGCACGAGTAGAACACAAAGAGTTGTGGGCGATAATAGTCATACTACTTACCAACATGTCATTCTTTCATTTAGCGGTATTGTTGGATGAAGCGGCGTAGACAGACATTACATGACCGCGTTCATGAGACTGGTTCTGCCGCCGTGCTTCGCACACAGGTGGCTAGTGGGTGTCTGTTTCTCCAACTTTTGTTGAATCGAGTGTAACTACGCCCGGTCCTTGTTGAAGGTTAAAACAACACACATGACGAAAAATCATTGTGGTTTTGATGCGTAGGTAAAAACGGTTCTTGCTAACGCCCGTAGCAGCCACGTAAAACTTGCAACAACAAAGTAGAGGATGTCTAACTTGTTTTTGCAGGGCTTGTTGTGATGTGATATGGTCAAGACGTGATGATATATAAATTGTTGTATGAGATGATCATGTTTTGTAAAAGTTATCGGCAACTAGTAGGAGCCTTATGGTTGTCGCTTTATTGTATGAAATGCAATCACCATGTAATTGCTTTACTTTATCACTAAGTGGTAGCGATAGTCGTAGAAGCAATACTTAGCGAGACGACAACAATGCTACGATGGAGGTCAAGGTGTCAAGCCGGTGATGATGGTGATCATGACAGTGATTTGGAGATGGAGATCAAAGGCACAAGATGGTGATGGCCATATCATATCACTTATTTTCATAGCATGTGATGTTTATCTTTTATGCATCTTATTTTGCTTAGTACGGCGGTAGCATTATAAGGTACAAGTGTTCTCCCTGAGTATGCAGCGTTGCGACAGTTCGTCGTGCCGAGACACCACGTGATGATCGGGTGTGATAAGCTCTATGTTCACATACAACGGGTGCAAGCCAGTTTTGCACATGCAGAATACTCGGGTTAGCATATGCAGATATGGCCTCGGAACACTGAGACCGAAAGGTCGAGCGTGAATCATATAGTAGATATGAGCAACATAGTGATGTTCACCATTGAAAACTACTCCATCTCACGTGATGATCGGACATGGTTTAGTTGATTTGGATCACGTGGTCACTTAGATGATTAGAGGGATGTCAATCTAAGTGTGAGTTCTTAAGTAATATGATTAATTGAACTTTAATTTATCATGAACTTTGTACCTGATAGTATTTGCATGTCTATGTTGTTGTAGATCAATGGCCCGTGCTACTGTTCCTTTGAATTTAATGCGTTCCTAGAGAAAGCAAAGTTGAAAGATGATGGTAGCAACTACACGGACTCGGTCCGTAGCTTGAGGATTATCCTCATTGCTGCACAGAAGAATTGCGTCCTGGAAGCACCGCTAGGTGCAAGACCCGCTGCAAGAGCAACGCTGGACGTTGTGAACGTCTGCAGAGCAAAGCTGATGACAACTCGATAGTTCAATGTGCCATGCTTTACGGCTTAGAACCGGGACTTCAACGATGTTTTGAACGTCATGGAGCATATGAGATGTTCCAGGAGTTGAAGTGAATATTTCAAGCAAATGCCCGGATTGAGAGATATGAAGTCTCCAATAAGTTCTACAGCTGCAAAATGGAGGAGAATAGTTCTGTTGGTGAACATATACTCAAAATGTCTGGGTATCATAATCACTTGACTCAGCTGGCAGTTAATCTTCCAGTTGATAGTGTCATTGACAGAGTTCTTCAATCACTGCCACCAAGCTACAAAAGCTTTGTGATGAACTATAATATGCAAGGGATGGATAAGACAATTCCTGAGCTCTTCGGGATGCTAAAGGTTGCGGAGGTAGAAATCAAGAAGGAGCATCAAGTGTTGATGGTCAACAGACCACCAGTTTCAAGAAGAAGGGTGAAGGGAAGAAGGGGAACTTCAAGAAAAACGGCAAGCAAGTTGCTGCTCAAGTGAAGAAGCCCAAGTCTAGACATAAGCCTGAGACTGAGTGCTTTTACTGCAAAGGGACTGGTCACTGGAAGTGGAACTGCCCCAAGTATTTGGTGGATAAGAAGGATGGCAAAGTGAACAAAGGTATATGTGATATACATGTTATTGATGTGTACCTTACTAATGCTCGCAGTAGTGCCTGGGTATTTGATACTGGTTCTGTTGCTAATATTTGCAACTCGAAACACGGACTACGGATTAAGCAAAGATTGGCTAAGGACGAGGTGATGATGCACGTGGGAAATGGTTCCAAAGTCGATGTGGTCGTCGTTGGCACGCTACCTCTACATCTACCTTCGGGATTAGTTTTAGACCTGAATAATTGTTATTTGGTGCCAGCGTTAAGCATTTACATTATATCTGGATCTTGTTTGATGCGAGACGATTATTCATTTGAATCTGAGAATAATGGTTGTTCTATTAATATGATTAATATCTTTTATGGTCATGCACCCTTGAAGAGTGGTCTATTTTTGTTGAATCTCGATAGTAGTGATACACATATTCATAATATTGAAGCCAAAAGATGCAGAGTGGATAATGATAGTGCAACCTATTTGTGGCACTGCCGTTTGGGTCATATTGGTGTAAAGCGCATGAAGAAACTCCATACTGATGGACTTTTGGAATCACTTGATCATGAATCACTTGATGCTTGCGAACCATGCCTCATGGGCAAGATGACTAAAGACTCAGTTCTCTGGAACAATGGAGCGAGCAACTGACTTATTGGAAATAATACATACTGATGTATGCGGTCCAATGAGTGTTGAGGCTCGCGGCAAGTATCGTTATTTTCTGGCCTTCACAGATGATTTGAGTAGATATGGATATATCTACTTGATGAAACATAAGTCTGAAACATTTGAAAAGTTCAAAGAATTTCAGAGTGAAGTGGAAAATCATCGTAACAAGAAAATAAAGTTTCTGCGATCTGATCATGGAGGAGAATATTTGAGTTACGAGTTTGGTCTTCATTTGAAACAATGCAGAATAGTTTCGCAAGTCACGCCACCCAGAACACCACAGCGTAATGGTGTGTCCAAACATCGTAACCGCACTTTATTAGATATGGTGCGATCTATGATGTCTCTTACTGACTTACTGCTATCATTTTGGGGTTATGCTTTAGAGACGGCTGCATTCATGTTAAATAGGGCACCATCTAAATCCGATGAGACGACACCTTATGAACTATGGTTTGGCTAGAAACCCAAGTTGTCGTTTCTTAAAGTTTGGGGTTGCGATGCTTATGTGAAAAAGCTTCAACCATTAATCTTCTGACATGTTTGTCTTGTCATCCACTCCCATAATGTTTCTTTTCCCTGGAAGAACTATGTGGCGCTTTGCCTCATCGTATGATGTATTCGCTTCCTTATCTTTTCTTTTTATCGGCTTGGTAGACATGTCCTTCACATAGAAAACTTGCGCCACATCACTGGCTAGGACGAATGGTTCGTCCGCGTACGCAAGATTGTTGAGATCCACTGTTGTCATTCCGTACTGCGGGTCTTCCATTACACCGCCTCGTGTCAGATTGACCCATTTGCACTGTAACAAAGGGACCATCAAACCACGTCCATATTCAAGTTCCCATATCTCCTCTATGTAACCATAATATGTGTCCTTTCCCCTCTGGGTTGCTGCATCAAAGCGGACACCACTGTTTTGGTTGGTGCTCTTCTTATCTTGGGTGATCGTGTAAAATGTATTCCCATTTATCTCGTACCCTTTGAAAGTCATTATATTCGGAGATGGTAACTGGGACAACAAGTACATGTCATCTTCAACAGCGTCGTCATGCATGGCACGTGTGTGCAACCAACCCGCGAAAGTCCCCATTTGTTCATGTGTAATCCAGTCGTCAGACTGCTCCGGGTGTTTGGAGCGTAGAGTATTCTTGCGTTCCTCCATATACGGAGCCACTAAGGCGGAATTTTGTAGAAATGTGTAGTGTGCTTGAGTGAGAGAATGCCCCTCCATATATATTATTTGGTTCGGTCCTAGCGTGCCATTTCCACCCAGTCTGCCCTTATGCCACGATTCAGGAACACCAATCGGCTTAAGGTCAGGAATAAAGTCAATACAAAACTCAATGGCCTCCTCATTTTCATGGCCCTTGGAGATGCTTCCTTCTGGCCTAGCACGGTTATGAACATGTTTCTTTAAGACTCCGATGAACCTCTCAAAGGAGAACATATTGTGTAGAAATATAGGACCCAGAACGTTAATCTCTTCGCATAGGTGAACTAGGACGTGCGTCATGATGTTGAAGAAGGATGGTGGGAACACCAACTCGAAACTGACAAGACATTGCACCAAATCATTCTCTAACCTTGGTATGATTTCTGGATCGATTACCATCTGAGAGATTGCATTGAGGAATGCACATAGCTTCACAATGGCTAATCGAACATTTTTCGATAGAAGCCCCCTCAATGCAACTGGAAGCAGCTCCGTCATAATCACGTGGCAGTCATGAGACTTTAGGTTCTAGAACTTTTTCTCTACCATGTTTATTATTCCCTTTATATTGGACGAGAAGCCAGACGGGACCTTCATACTAAGCAGGCATTCAAAGAAGATTTCCTTCTCTTCTTTGGTAAGAGCGTAGCTGGCATATGACCCTGATGTATGCCATCTTTTCCGTGCATACGGTGCTGGTCCTCCCGTCCCTCCGGTGTATCTTTTGCCTTCCCATACATGCCCAAGAAGCCAAGCAGGGTCACACAAAGATTCTTCGTCACATGCATCACGTCGATTGTAGAGCAGACCTCTAGGTCTTTCCAATAGGGTAGGTCCCAAAATATAGATTTCTTCGTCCACAAGGGTGCACGTCCGTCAGCGTCATTCGGAACAGATTGTCCGCTAGGACCCTTTCCAAAGATTACCTTCAAATCCTTTAACATATCATGTACATCATCACCAGTACGGTGGCGAGGCTTCGTCCGGTGATTTGCCTCACCTTTGAAATGCTTGCCTTTCTTTCTTACGGGATGCCTGCTCGGAAGAAATCGACGATGTCCCAGGTACACATTCTTCTTACAATTATCCAGATATATACTGTCGGTATGATCCAAACAGTGCGTGCATGTGCGGTATCCCTTGTTTGTCTGTCCTAAAAGGTTATTGAGAGACGGCCAATCATTGATGGTCACAAACTGCAACGCATGTAGGTCAAATTCCTCTTGTCTGTGCTCATCCCACACACGTACACCTTTTCCATTCCACAACTGTAAGAGTTCTTCAACTACTGGCCTTAGGTACACATCAACGTCGTTGTCTGGTTGCTCAGGGCCTTGGATGAGCACTGGCATCATAATGAACTTCCGCTTCATGCACAACTAAGGAGGAAGGTTATACATATATAGAGTCATAGGCCAGGTGCTATGATTGCTGCTCTGCTCCCCAAAAGGATTAATGCCATCTGCGCTTAGACCAAACCATACGTTCCATGCGTCACCTGCAAAGTCCTCCCAGTACTTTCTCTCAATTTTTCTCCACTGTGACCCGTCGGCGGGTACTCTCAACTTCCCGTCTTTCTTACAGTCTTCTCTGTGCCATCGCGTCAACTTGGCATGCTCTTTGTTTTGGAACAAACATTTCAACCGTGGTATTATAGGAGCATACCACATCACCTTGGCATAAATCTTCTTCCTGCGGCGCTCGCCCTTGACATCACCAGGGTCATCGCGGCTGATCTTATAGCATAATGCACCGCCCCGGGCACGCGTTTAAATCCTCGTACTCATCGCGGTAGAGGATACAGTCGTTAGGGCATGCATGTATCTTCTGCACCTCTAATCCTAGAGGGCAGACAACCTTTTTTGCTTCGTACGTACTCTTGGGAAATTCGTTGTCCTTTGGAAGCATCTTTTTTAACATTATCACCAAGTTTCCAAATCCCTTGTCAGATACGCCATTCTCTGCCTTCCATTGCAGCAATTCCAGTGTGGTGCCCAGCTTCTTGTCAGCTTCGTAATTTGGGTACAACAATTTCTTCTGATCCTCTAACATGCGCTGCAACTTCAGCCTCTCCTTTTCAGTTGTGCACTTTCTCTTTGCATCGGTAATGGCCCGACCTAGATCATCAATGGGCTCATCTGATGCCTCTTCTTCAGCTTCTTCCTGCATTACCGGCTCAGCTTCTTCCCCCATTGTTGTACCATCATATTCAGGGAACCCATGGCCAGAATAGCTTTCGCCGTCCTCTTCTTCTTCATTGTCTTCTATCATAACCCCTCTTTCTCCGTGCTTGGTCCAAACATTATAGTGGGGCATGAAACCATACTCAAACAGGTGGACGTGAATGGTTCTTCACTTCGAGTAATTCCGATCATCCTTACAGCCAGCACATGGACAAGACATAAAACCATCCGCCCGCTTGTTTGCCTCAGCCGCAAGCAGAAAAGTACGCACGCCATTAACGAACTGGGGAGAGCATCGGTCATCGTACATCCATTGCCGGCTCATCTTCATTACACAACACCGAAAAGACCAAATTAATACAAATTCATACATAAAGTTCATACACACTTATTCTCATAAAACAACACACAAACTCTCTAGCTAAAGCATTTAAATGCAACAACAAATGCGATCAAGATCGCAACTAAGGTAACAATAGATCAAACAACATAATGATACCAAGCCTCACTATCAATGGCATATTTTCTAATCTTTCTACTCTTCAAGCACATTTTCTCCATCTTGATCTTGTGATCATCGACGACATCGGCAACATGCAACTCCAATTCCATCTTCTCCTCCTCAATTCTTTTCAATTTTTCTTTCAAATACTTGTTTTCATTTTCAACTAAATTTAACCTATCAACAATAGAGTCGGTTGGAATTTCCGGTTCACATACCTCCTAGATAGAAATATCTATGTCAACTTGATGTGCATAATTTTTCATAAACACGAAATGCAAAAAATAGTTATAAAAGAGAATATACCACATCCGAATCATAAACCGGACGAGGGCCGACGGGGACGAATATCAAAACCATGGCACTATGTATAACAAACAACGTACGGGTAAGATAATTATACAAGTAACTATATATCTAAATCACACATACATTATTTTTTATATAAAGAAGATAAGAACAAGAGGCTCACCACAAGGTCACGCCGGCGACGGGACGGTGCGGGCGATCGACGGTGGTTAGGATGGAGACGGGAAGGCACTAAGTAAACCACACCTACATATGCAAACTAAGAGTTATTTTGAGCTCAAATTGCATATAAATCAAATAAACTACCACATATAATTCCTCCCAAACTAAAATCCACAAATCACTATACTTATAAAGCATTGCAATAGCTAATCTAGCAATGAGAGATGAAAGGACAAAGTTGCTAAACTTTGTGATCAATTGGATGGATGGGGTGCCTTCAAATATTGACAAATTTTGTCAAAAATGGAGGATGAGCTCGAGAGGAGAGGAAGAAAACAGAGAGGAGAGGAAAGGGGAAGAACAGAGAGCTCGGGGTCGATGAAGGGTTTATATAGGATGATCTTTAGTCCCGGTTGGTTATACGAACCGGGGCTAAAGGTGCATCTCTAGTCCCGGTTCGTGCCACGAACAGGGACTAAAGGTGTTGGTGGGGCAGCAACCTGCCACCAGCCTGCCACCACCTCTTTAGTCCCGGTTCGTGGCACGAACCGGTACTAAAGGTTCGCCATGAACCGGGACTAATGAGCGCCAGCCGCCTAGCCATTGGAACCAGCACTAATGGTCACATTAGTGCCGGTTCAATTACAAACCGAGACTAATGAGCTGAACATTAGGCCCTTTTCTACTAGTGGGAGCATGGGGTGATGATGATCTCCGCGGCCGAGGGGCGCCTCCTGGTGGTGCGAGTGGCCCAATGCTCAGCGCAAGGTCGGGGAGCCTCCGCCATGGATGCGATGGGTGAGGGCTGAACGTAGTTGGTGAAGAGACCGAGCTTCGACACGCCCCTACCTGGCGCGCCAAATGTCGGATTCAGGGCTCCGCAGACCCAAGAAAGGTTCGAACTCTGGGGTGTGTGCGAAGAACTCAACCTCTCCAGCCAACCAACTCGTCACCCCCACAGCCTAGCTCGATGAACAAAGGAGAAGATGGACACGACAGTTTACCCAGGTCCGGGCCACCTTGTGGTGTAAGACCCTACTCCTGCTTTGTGGTGGATTAGCCTCACGAGGGGCTAAGGATGAACTGGTACAAGGGATGAACAACCTCGTGGGGTCTGCTCTTGTGAGGGTGGAAAGGGTCCGATGGGTCTGGATCCCTCTCTCGGTGGTGGCTAACCTATACTTATAGTGGCCTCGGTCCTCTTCCCCCCAAAACATAGGTGGGAAGGGATCCCACAGTGGCCAACTTGAAAGGGGACAAGTAGTACATCTTATCCTGACGAAAGGTGGTCTTCGCCTGCAAAGCTTCTGGTCATGACGCCGTGGTGGGCTCGGTGATGACATCCGCCCTGCCGTCCTGGCGGTCTTGGTCTCGTTACACTGGAATGGAAACCTTTGTCTGATTCCTCGGGAACCCATGCATGCGCCTGCCTCCTTAGCACCAAAGAGGAAACTATCTTCTCTGCGCCTGCTGGCGCCTACCTGGCCTTGGTCATCATGGCTTGCGTCACCGCAACCTCATGAGGTTGGGCACCTGCATAGAAATCTCCGCTCCTCAGGAGGCCGCATGGAGAGGCTGCTCCCTCCAGAGGTCTTGATGTCACCCGCCTCGCGAGACTTGGCCCCTCTCGAGGGTCTTGTCTTGATGGCTCGTAGATGGGCCGTACCAAGCCGTTGGTGGAGCCACACCGTGGGCCGCATGCAGGCAAGTCTGGGTACCCTAGTTCCCAGAACGCCGACAGCGGCATGAATTTGAGGGGAGGGTTGCGAGTCAGCGGGAGTGAGAGCCAGTGACGCTGTAGGGTCTACTGGCCCTTGTGAGTGTGGTGTTCAGAGTCAGGACTATGGCCACAAGCCAATGGCTACTACCATGGATGGTTGTGCAGGGATGTTTGGTCAGAGGTGCTCTGAGCAAAACCTTTACTCGCATCGACGCCTAAGGGCATCATTGTCTACTTCTGAGCATTGGTCTTTGGATGAAATCTTTGGATAAGGCTTGCCAGATTGGAAAATGGCATTGTGTCCAACAGAGGCACCTCGCTAGCCATGATAGACGTGCATCCCTTTGTGCATTCCCTATGGGTGACGCAGGTTATTGGCATGATGGCTTGTGGTGGAAATAACAATCATGGCATGCGACATTTGGGTCGCACCAAGGGTTTTGTAGTCGACTATGTTACATGTTTGATGGTTCATGTGTTATGTTTTCATTTTCATAATAGTGGAGTCGTGTCATCATCCAGGCGGTGGTGACAGGTTGTAGCGAATCAAATACACACAAGTTGTGCACATCCTTCCTTCGAAGGTACTATTCAAAGTTGAAATTATCTATGTCTAGCATATGGTCAAGCGGTAAGCCTTGGCCTCATTGCATTAACAGTGGGGTAGAGAAGAAAGTGTCCTTGGCGCAAGTTTGTTTGTTTCTTACATAGACTTGGCTCTTCGAACAAGAATGCATGAAGGTAGGAAGGCTGACCACTATGTAAAACGCGTCTGTGTTTTTCCGTCATAAAGTTACGATCGTTTGGCCGTGATGCGACAGGTGACGACAATGACGCTAGCATCGGCTCCTTTTAGCTTTCTTCTTTCGGTGTGTCGACTTTGTGATATTGTGGCCATGCCGGTTTAGGGTGCCCTAAATTTTGCTTGGACTGCCATTGAATCTTGTATTTTTGTTAGCTGTGTGTACATTTTCAGGGGAGTTGTTCAGTACAGTAGTTGATTAATTTGATTCTGCATAAGAAAATCAATCATGAAAGTAAGAAAAAATAAATCTAGGTATGCTGGTTGTGGGTAGTGGGCTTTTTTTACTTGAGCTCTCGTATCGCGTAGGTGACTACACCACAGCCCCACAACACTATTCTATACATCGCAGTCATCATTGAAGTGAATCATGATTGAATGAGGAGCAGTTACATCCAAATAAATCTTCCCTTTTGAGTGAAGGCAATAAAACCTGCTATGGTTGGAGCACCTACATAGTCAAATTTAGCCTTCATCAATTGAGAGCTGAAGGAAACAGTGATTATTAATTAATATAAGATGATTGGCGACAACGGTGGCGAAAGTCCAGCAGGCAACGGCACATGGCTGGAGGAATCCCTTGACTATCTAGCTCGTATATTTCGATTTGCTACTGACTATTTTGCTTGAGGCTTTTCTAAATGAACATGAATTTACTTAGTTTTGGTTTGCTACTGACTATCTAGCTTGTATATTTCTAAAAAGTATACCTACTAGGTTCAAACTGAATGCACCTGTTTTATGCATTTACCTCTGATGGAGGTATTTGAGCAACTGGTCTTTTAGCTTCTGATGTAGCCAAAGAGTTAGTTAGAATATGCCAACAATAGAAATTGAAGGCCGTCGATTAAAAAAAAAGAAGTTGAAGGTGCGCCACTTGAAATGAACTGTTCCGTTGGTTTTGTCCAATAGCTTAGATGATTCGACTTTGGAGCTTTCAGCCCAGTTTCCACGATGTTGAAGCTAATGTTCAGTGTTTGAATCATACAAATATTGTGAGATATAAGGAACAGTACAACCTTGTTTGACCAATAACATTGACTATTGCTCCGCAGGTATTAGGAGGAGGTCCAGAGATGGGCTTGGGTTGGGCGTAGGTTCTTCTGTTCCGTATGGCTGAGAACGAGATGCAAAATGGCCTGTTGGGGTGTTCCTGTGGTGTGCTCCCTCTTCGCACTACCACAACGGAGAACTGTGCGGTGGACTTTTAGGAATTTGACCGCGTATTTTGCTAATCCGCATCAATTATGTAATGTTGAACTTTTATCTGGTCCTTCCTATTGAATGTTGAATGTTGAGCTGCAACTGTCTGCCTGCCTGGTACTCTACCTTCTTTCTCTTTTACCTTAGGACGCGGTGACTGAAAGATGCCTGATTTTTGGTACTGCTTCCCTTTTCTTTTTGTTTGGGATGCGGTGACTGAAGAAGCGTCTTTGCTCCAGTTCATGTTGCCGCAACACGAGTTGCCTCTGCTGTGGGGTTTGTACACCGTGAATCCGTGATCGATGATGTCCTGCTCGCGCCCATAGAAGAGCTCGACGGGGTGCCTGCCTGTCTATAGTTGTTGTACCGTTAGAGAATCTGTTTTCTGTGTTGCAGGTTGTTATACCGGCAGGCCTGCCAAAAGAGCCGTAGTGAAGTTCTCCTGAAGCTGTGTGTGCCGGCAGGCCTGCCTAAAGAGCCGGTGGTGAAGAAGTCCCGGTCAAAGTGTAGGTCTGCCCGTGAAACCTGATAAAAAAATTCGTTACAGGAAAAAAAAAATCTCTCCTCTCTTTGCTTAGTTCTTGTGCGCCTCTGGCGACATGGCACAAGACGTTTCGTTCATAATAGGAAGGTTTCATTCATGGTACCTCAGAAAAAGAAGGGAAAATATTGTTAGTTGATCGTTGATTTCTTCAGTTGGTTTCAGAGTTTCAGACTGCTGTGCACGAGCTCACCATGTGTCATGCGTGTATTACGCAGCACAAAATAATCCAAGCCTCAATCAACTCCTAATAGCCTGCGACGCAGGGAATAGTCAGCTAGGCAGAGCTCAAAGAGCAGATCGCCAATATCATCTAACAGCAAACGAAAGCAGAACAAGGTGAAGTTGGCTGTCGCGTTTCACCATCAGTTTCTTGGGGATATATCAGTTCAGTCTTTGCCCTCTTGTCTCTACGCTGAAGAAACTTCAGACCCTGAAAGAGAGCATAATAATTCATATCCATTCTTCTTCTTATTTTCTGAGTTATCCATTTCTATTCTTCACTGGCTCACATTTGCATATCAACGTATAAGTACACATCTCACATTAATCTGTAAATGCCTCATGTTTTTGCTTCCTGAGTTGTACTGTTTTTCACTAAATCCTCACTTTGTGAACCGATCATGTATGGATACTCATTCTGTTTCACAATACTTGTGAGTATTATTATTTTATTTAAATCTAGTTATTATGCAAGAAGGTTTTGATTACAATTGCAGGTCTCTGACACATAGGTCGGTACACAGCCCTGCATAAACCCCACACTCGACGCTCTATGGGGCTATTACTGATTTTTGTGTCTTTGTCATAGACGTCCCGG
This sequence comes from Aegilops tauschii subsp. strangulata, assembly GCF_002575655.3. NCBI lineage: Eukaryota > Viridiplantae > Streptophyta > Magnoliopsida > Poales > Poaceae > Aegilops > Aegilops tauschii. The sequence continues at coordinate 46,003,558 of NC_053040.3, read as the reverse complement.
TGTCATACATAGTAATTATCTCTCATCTCAATTTCAATCCTGGCGTGTTCACCACGACCAATGTCAGGAAGCTACTGGTGTTTTTATCTCGTGGATAGATGGGTGTCGATCCATTGGATTCTCATTCAACATAGGTCCATGGTGTTGAGTTCGTTTTGTTTTTTGGTTCTCTTGATTTGTACTTTCGTCCATGTGTCTAGTGATTATGAATGTGATGGCGGAGGAGGGGTTTTTCTCCTTCATGGTGGCGTTACGGATTTGCGAGGGAGGGGTGCTAGTCGGCGTCAAAGGGCATACTTTCCTTCTTGATGTAAAAAACAATGAGAAGCATTGAACCCTTTGTCTCGGACCGCACTTGTATGTATAGCGGTCCATAAATTGTTGTGGAGTTATAAGAGATTACAGGAGGCTTGACGTGAATGTCAAGATGATCATTCGGTTCTCATTAGGAAAACGGATACTATTTTCTCTAGAAGATCCTTTTTATTGTAGGGAGGATTACAAACGTACCAATTACAATCTCTAACACTTGTAAGCAGTAGTAATCCTGCACGTGTCACACATGTGCAATTCAATAATATATTGGGATATTTATGGTGTCGGCTTCACTAGTAGAAAACAAGGATTTGGTCCAGGCCGGGTAAGCTCATTAATCCCGGTTCACTCACGAACCGAGTCCCATGGGGACATCGGTCCCGGTTCGTGAGGCCAGGGGGCCGGCCGGGCCTCATGGGCCATTGGACCCGGTTCGTCTGGCCCCTTTGGTCCCGGTTCCAGACGCGAACCGGGACCAATGGGCCTCCCTCCTGGCCCACAACCATTGGTCCCGGTTTGTAGCTGGAACCGGGACCAAATGGGGTCCTTTAGTCCCGGTTCCAGCCACGAACCGGGACCAATGAGATGCCTATATATACCCCCTTGCCCGCGAGCGGAGCAGTGAAGTGCTCTGTTTTTTTGGCCGGCCATGGGAGAGCTTTGTGGTGCTCTAGCTCACCTCCTATGCACATGAGGTGTTCGATGAAATGCCCGAGCCACACTTAAGCTTTCTCCTCTCGAAGCTCCTTGTCCAAACTCCATTTTCCTCAAGATTTGTCTAGGTTTGGCGGTCCGTCCTGTCCCGTCCCCGTCCTCACCGTCGTCGATCGCCCCCACCGATCTCGTCGCCGGCACCACCGTGGTTAGCCTCTTCTTCTTATCTTCTTTCTAAAAGAAAAAAGTTCTTACATGTATGATTTAGATAGATACTTGTGTAATTTTCTTACTTTTATTATTGTTTGTTATTATATAGTGTGATGGTTTTGGTATCCGCCTTCGTCGGCCCTTGTCCTGTCTATTATTCGGATGTGGTATATATTATCTTTTATAACTGTTTGGTTCATTTAGTGTTTATGACAATTATGCCCACCAACGTGACATATATTTTTTTATCTAGGAGGTATGTGAACCGGAAATTCCAACCGACCCTATTGTCGAGAGGTTAAATTTAGTTGAAGAAGAAAACAATTACTTGAAGGAAAAATTGAAAAAAAATTGAGGAAGGAGAAGATGATATTGGAGTTGCATGTTGCGGATATCATCGATGATCACAAGATCAAGATGGATGCAATGCGCTTGAAGATTAGAAAAATTAGAAAATATGTCATTCATACCGAGGCTTGGTATCATTATGCCGTTTGATCAATTGTTTCCTTAGTTGCGATTATGATCGCATTTGTTGTTGCATTGAAATGTTTTAGATAGTTTCAATGTATGGTTTAACTAGATGCTCTGGAGAGCTATATGTTGTTCAATGAGAACTATGTATGTACTTTGGTTTTAATGTGATGATGAACTTCCATTAATTTGGTCACTTATGTATTCATGATGTTCTGTAATGGTTTTTGACATACTTAATTATATATAATGCACGCACATGAACCGGCAATGGATGTACGGTAACAGACGCACCTCCGAGTACATTAAGGGCGTGCATAATTTTCTCAAAGTGGCTGAGGCAAACAAGCAGAATGGTTTTATGTGTTGTTCATGCCCTATATGTGGGAATACGAAGTCTTACTCAGACCGAAAAATCCTTCACAGCCACCTGCTTTATAAGGGTTTCGTGCCACACTATAATGTTTGGACCAAGCACGGAGAAAGAGGAGTTATAATGGAAGACAACGAAGAAGAAGAGGATGATGACAACTATGTGCCCCCTGAATACGGTGATGCTGGAACGGGGGAAGCTGAAGATCAAGAGGAACCAGACGGTGTGCCCGATGATGATCTTTGCCGGGTCATTGTTTATGCAAAGAGACAATGAGAAAGTGAAAAGGAGAAGCTGAAGTTCGATCGCATGTTAGACGATGACAAAAAGGGTCCCCAATTGCGAAGATGGTAACACAAAGCTCGGTACCACACTGGAATTGCTGCAGTGGAAGGCAGAGAATGGTGTACCTGACAAAGGATTTGAGAAGCTACTCAAAATATTGAAGAAGAAGCTTCCAAAGGATAACGAATTGCCCGACAATACGTACGCAACAAAGAAGGTTGTATGCCCTATAGGATTGGAGGTGCAGAAGATACATGCATACCCTAATGACTGCATCCTCTACCGCGGTGCGTACGAGGATTTGAACGCATGCCCGGTATGCGGTGCATTGCGGTATAAGATCGGACGAGATGACCCTGGTGATGTTGACGGCGAGCGCCCCAGGAAGAGGGTTCCTGGCAAGGTGATGTGGTATGCTCCTATAATACCATGGTTGAAACGTCTGTTCAGAAACAAAGAACATGCCAAGTTGATGCGATGGCACAAAGAGGACCGTAAGAAAGACGGGAAGTTGAGAGCACCTGCTGACGGGTCATAGTGGAGAAAAATCGAGAGAAAGTGGGGGAGTTTGCAGGTGAGGCGAGGAACGTATGGTTTGGTTTAAGCGCGGATGGCATTAATACTTTTGGGGAGCAGAGCAGCAAACATAGCACCTGCCCATGACTCTATGTATCTATAACCTTCCTCCTTGGTTGTGCATGAAGCGGAAATTCATTACGATGCCAGTTCTCATCCAAGGCCCTAAGCAACCCGGCAACGACATTGATGTGTACCTAAGGCCATTAGTTGAAGAACTTTTACAGCTATGGAATGGAAACGGTGTATGTGTGTGGATGAGCACAAACAACAGGAATTTGACCTACATGCGTTGCTGTTTGTGACCATCAATGATTGGCCTTCTCTAAGTAACCTTTGAGGACAGACACACAAGGGATACCACGCATGCACGCACTATTTAGATGACACCCAAAGTATATATTTGGACAAATGCAGGAAGAATGTGTACCTGGGGCATCATCGATTTCTCTCGACCAACCATCAATGTCGAAAGAAAGGCAAGCATTTCAAAGGCGTGGCCGATCACCGGGAGAAGCCCGTCGTCCGTACTAGTGATCACATACTTGCTATGGTCAATGATTTACAAATAATCTTTGGAAAGGGTCCCGGCGGACTATCTGTTCCGAATGACGCTGAGGGACGCGCACCCTTGTGGAAGAAGAAATCTATATTTTGGGACCTACCCTATTGGAAAGACCTAGAGGTACGCTCTACAATCGACGTGATGCACGTGACGAAGAATCTTTGCATGAACCTGCTAGGCTTCTTGGGCGTGTATGGGAAGACAAAAGATACACTGGAGGCATGGGAGGACCAGCAACGTGTGCACGAAAAAGACGGCAATGCCTCCAAAGTAGTATGAAGGTCCTGCCAGCTACCCTCTTACCAAAGAAGAGAAGGAAATCCTCTTTGAGTGCCTGCTCATTATGAAGGTCCCGTCTGGCTTCTCGTTCAATATAAAGGGAATAATAAATATCCCAGAGAAAAAGTTCCAGAACCTAAAGTCTCATGACTGCCACGTGATTATGACGCAACTGCTCACTACAAAAAAATACACGTGTTTGTCACAGTAGGCCACGTTTTCTGTCATGCATGTACATCCATGACAATTTTATGACAGAATCAAGCTAGTCATACCTGTGCTGTCGTAGAAGTGTTCCATGACATTACCAAAATTATCATCACGGAAGTGTCCACTTCCATGACGATAAATCGCGCGTCACAGAAGTGCTTTCGTCAAGGGTGACAGACACGTGGCATCCACCGTAACGGAACGCCGTTAAGCTATCGGGTCCGGTTTTGGATCCGATAACCCGTTAATAGCCCGGACCAATGGGGATTTTCCACGTGTAAAATCATCATTGACCGGAGGAAACACGTGTTGCCTCACCGTTGGGACATATGTCATCCACTGATTGGACAGGAGGCGCCTATGATAGGTCGACACGTGGCACGGCCCAACAGTGGCCCATTCCGGTGAAAAAGGCCGGCCCAGTAAAAAATAGCAGGCCGGCCCATATAAGGCCTACTTGTGTCAGGTCCATTTAAGCCCACGGCCCATACGAGATGTGCCAATTCGGCCCATCAACGGCCCATTAAATATTTGACACCATTGCAGCCCATCGTCAGTTCGAGCCCGTTAACATCCCGCTATATATTTGGGCTCAATATCGGCCTGATGAGATTTCGGCCTGTTAACGGCCCATTTAGTGGATGGGTCAATTTTCACGATGTACATCTTTCGGCCTTTTAGCGACCCGTTTAAATGTTGGGCTAATTTCCGGCCCGGTGTGTCTTTCAGCCTATTGACGGCCCATAAATCAGTTGGGCCATTTGTAGTCGGACCTGAGTTTCAGCCTTTTAGCGACCCATTTAAGTGTTGGGCCAATTTTCGGCCTGGTGTGTCTTTCAGCCTGGTGACGGCCCATATATCTGTTGGGCCATTTGTAGTCGGACCTGAGTTTTGGCCTTTTAGCGACCCATATAAGTGTTGGGCCAACTCCCGGCCCTGTGTGCCTTTCAGCCTGTTAACGGACCATAAATGAGTTGGGCCATTTGTAGTCGGACCTGAGTTTTGGCCTTTTAACGGCCCATGCCAGCCCGGTTTCTCTTTCGGCCTGCTAAAGGCCCACAACACAGTTGGGCCATTTACAATACGACCTGACTTTCAGCCTCTTAGCGGCCCATGCTCTTCATGGTCCTGTACAAGCCCGCTGTCTCTTTCGGCTTGCTAAAGGCCCACGGTATAGTTGGGCCATATGTAGCCCGAACTTAGTAATAGCCTGTTAACGGCCCGTGAATCAATTGGGCCCACCTGTTGCCCGCTTCAATGTCAGCTTGTTAACGACCGGGGAGTTAAGAGGGCCGACCATTAACTTTTGGCCTGGTAACGGCCCATTAACTTAATGGGCCCACTAAAGTTCGTACATGTCTTTAGGCCAAATTAGATAATTTGAGCCCATTACGACGAGCAATTATGCACAGGACCAAAACCGATCAAGCAAAGGTACGGCATACAGGGAAAAACGTTGCACATCCAGCATATATTACAGGAAATTACATCCACTGTGCAATCAAAGATTGATGCCAGTGCAAATAAACGAACAGAACCTAACGATCTACAACGTCACAATCTGCAACCTCAGCACGGATGACGCCCATAAGCATGTGGGCAAGTTCTTGCTGCTTTGCTACACTGTCTCTGAAAACATTGATCAGTTGTTGTGTCGCACGACTCTGCACCTCTGATTCCTCCACCATTTCCATCATTCCTTCAGCCATTAATTGGTTCACAAACATACATTTTTTCCGTTGCATTCGAGACAGAGGATACTGAACAGATTCAGATGGCGATTTTGGCAGGCTTGTATTATTGATAGTGGAGAGTGTTTCGACCACTTCATCATAACATAAATTAGGAGGGGAACCAAACAGATTAATCATGAGTTATTGGCATATTACCTGGCCTAGATTTATTGGAAAGAAACAATGGGGTTGCCTTGCTGTTTTCAGAGTTTGTCTTCTTATCTTCAGCAGCCTGCACCAAATTAAGACACTAGCATTGCTATCATTGGCCAAGTCAGATAATAGGATAGCAACATTGGCACAACGAACGTTTGGGCAACTAGCCAACACCAAATTAACACAATATGGCATAGCTATCATCAACCAGGTAAGCTAATACGAAAGCAACATTGACACAATGAATGAATGGGCAACCAAAGCAGCACTACAATTCAGTAATGTGCATGATATGAGATAGTACACTCATGCAGCTCAGTATGCAAACTACCAGGAAGTTTTCTTTACAAAAATCAATATTGGTGCCTTTAACATTTTGCTACAACTAATTTTAGATCAGATAAAAGTCGGATTCACGCCGATTAACAAAATACATGCTGATGTAAAAATATAGTGATATAGAACAGGTACTTACATCAGCATTGGAGCACAGAGAATTCCTGCAAGATATTTTCCTCGAATACAATCCCAATGAAGGAAGTCTTCTATCATTTAACCTTATTTTCTAAAAGAGAGATGGGTAAGAAACATGTAGAAAATATGATCAGAATGCTATAAAATTTCATGATGCGAGGATACGCACACGCTTCTTAGAATGGAGTTGACATTCTTTTGCTGGACTGGAGCGGACTAGTTCTTTGGCCACTGGAATCTGCTTATTATCAGTGGGAGTTGGATTTCTCTGTGCTGGAGCAGTATCTATGAAAAATGGAGTTGGTTTATTATCTCCTGGCGTTTGGATCTTTTGCAAAGACCTGGTTTGTAACCCTTCAGATTCTAACATAGCCGTCTTCCCCTTGCATGCCTTATATAGAAGAATGGTGCTTCAATTATAAAACATGCTACAACAGAGATGGAATAGGTACTGAAGAATAGAAAGGCATGACATATTGACATGTATTCCCTTCATCCGGAAATAAATGGATGGGTCTAGGCGTATTCCAGTTCTAGATACATCCAGTTTTATCCATTTCTGCGACATGTAATTCGGACGGAGAGAGTATGATGTATGAGCTAGGGATACGACTGGACAACACAGTAAAAGAAAACACTGAAAACCCACTGCAGAACCAAAGTAATCAAACCCACTGATATGAGATAGTACACTCATGCAGCTTAGGATGCAAAACTACCAGGCAGTTTTCCTTACAAAAATCAACATTGTGGCCTTTAATCATACATTTTGCTACAACTAAATTTAGATCAGATAAAGGTTGGATTCACGTCGATTAACAAAATACATGCTGCTGTAAAAATATAGTGATATACAACAGGTACTTACATCCGCATTGGAGTAGAGAGAATTCCTGCAAGAATCTTTCCTCACGGACGATACCAGTGCAAAAATTCTTCTATCTGTTAAGCTTATTTTCTAAAAGAGAGATGGGTAAGAAACATGTAGAAAATATGATCAGCATGCTATAAAATTTCATGATGCAAGGATACGCACACGCTTCTTAGAATGGAGTTGACATATTTTTGCTGGACTGGAGCGGACTAGTTCTTTGGCCACTGGAATCTGCTTATTATCAGTAGGAGTTGGGTTTCTCTGTGCTGGAGCAGTATCTATAAAAACTGGAGTTGGTTTATTATCTCCTGGCGTTTGGATCTTTTGCAAAGACCTGGTTTGTAACCCTTCAGATTCTAACATAGTCGTCTTCCCCTTGCATGCCTTGTATAGAAGAATGGTGCTTCAATTATAAAACATGCTACAGCAGAGAGATGGAATAGGTACTGAAGAATAGAAAGGCATGACATATTGACATGTATTTCCTCCATCCAGAAAAAAATGGATGGGTCTAGGCGTATTTCAGTTCTAGATACATTCTTTTTTATCCATTTCGGCAACATGTAATCCAAACGGAGGGAGTATGGTGTAAGAGCTAGGGATACGACAGGACAACACAGTAAAAAACTCTAGTTGAATGTAAAACTGTATGCTAGTGGAATACGTACAGAAAATACTAAGCCAACATACACGTGTATGATTGGGAAACTAAGATGGCATTGCAAGAGAGCACTAGAACAACACTTCAATGTAAAAAAACATGGTATGGTAGACAGATGAAGTACAGACTGATGAATAACAATGCATAAGATATTCAAAAGCATGATGTCGAAATTAAGCAGATGGAATTGCGATAGAATAGAATTACAATACTTGAATTTGAAAACATGTTATCATGAATGGAATACGTACTAAAAAACAGGAAGGCATGACATATTTACATGCATGATCAGTATGCTAAGCACATGGCATTGCAACAGAGTAGATACACTCCAGGACATTATATGCATGTTGTACCCATATCACGGGCCAAGTTAGAGCAAGGACCTTCTGGGGTGAAGAGGATTCAACATCTTTCTGCAAGTCTTCTGAAGAACTGCCTTTACATGTTCCATCATATTGGGTGTCATTGACATCAAGTTTATTGGCCTTTACATTGCTCCGTGAGGTTCTTGTGGATATATCAGTGTGTGCAATTATATCTGACATGCATAGAAGACAACTAGTAGTTAGATTTATGTAACGAGTGACTGTAGGAAACGACATAAATATTAGGACTGGGGTTAACTAGCAGCAACAGGTCTCGAAAACTAAAGGGAGAACACAGATGAAAGCTACAGAATATGTATCGTTTGTACTCGAGATTAACTAGATGGCACACAAAAGTATTAAAGAACAACATAGGTAATACTAGAAGTGGTATAATACTATAATCACCAGCCCGTGGGATAGCATTGGCTGATGGATGATAACTATGGAACAGCGTTACCTAAAGAACAAGTATCTTAGTTGAACTATGGAACATCGTTAACTCCTGAACAAGACCCGTAAGAGATCAGCATGAATATACAGTGAAATGTGATAATCTATTTTCCATGCTTAGATGAATAACAAAGCCATTAATGTTGCACACAAGTAAGATGAGGGTACAACCTATCTGGCCGCCATCCATAGGAGTGAGCATCATGTGCTGACTTGTCGATGGCCCTGCAGTTGTTGTGGTTGTCCATGTCGGGCACGCGCACTCGATGCAGGGAACTGTTGAGTGGGGACTATAGCTCCCTTCTGGTGTATGCTTCCCTTGTTGGAGCAGCTACGGTGAGTCAGAAGACGGTGTGGCTGAAGATGCAGATAACGCATAATGTTAAGAACGACACATCTCTTTGATCTGAAGAAATACACTAAGAGATCAACAGCAAGGTACGAGAGTGGTCACACGTCTGTTGACTGAAGACTACATTGGGGTCACACGATTTTATTTTATTTTGGTACTGTCCGATCTACGCCGGATGGCTTGATGGCCGTCTTGTGCCTCCCGGCTGACACTGTTAGGAATCTTCCCCAAATAGCCAGTGACCAATGGCAGAGAAGCTTGCCTCCGCCGGCCGTGGCCCTCGCCAAAACCCCGCTCCCCGCCCCATCGCACTGCCGTGGTTGCGCCGCCCCCGGGCCAATCCACAAAGACTCCCCGTCATCCAGATCCGGTGGTGGCAGTACCTTGAACCCACGCAACTCTAAGATAGCCATCTAAGCGCTGCTTCCGCGGCGAACTTGCGGCCCCGCATCCTTACATTAGACACCAGCCAACCGGCAGCCTAGGAGCTCCGCCGCCTCGAGGGGTGCTGCTTCCCATTGGGAATCGATTGGCCCAGAATAAAAATTCAGACAACTGATGCCTAAATAAAGTGATTTGAGATGAGGGTGCGACCTATCTGGCTAAATGGTGAAGTAGGCAGGTCCAGCTGCCGAGTCGGTGAGGCCGACGCGGTTGCGGTGGCCACCGGCGGCAGGGAAACAGCGATGTCGCGACGGTCGACGGCTACGGGGAAGCAGCGCCGGGACTCTGGACAGATCCGAAGTTGGAGCCGCTCCGGTGCCGTGAACAATGGCGGGGGTGAATGAGCTCCGGTACGGTTCAGGCGGCCGTCATCGAGGCAGCTCCAGCAGCACGGAGTAAGAGGCACTCGACCCAGTGCACGACGACAAATGGACAGCGTCTCCGGCATTAGGGAGGAGGGCGGCTGTGAAATTGGTGCGGGGGGGGGGGGGGGACGCCATTGAGGAGGGGCTGAGGTTTTGTGGCTCGGGAGAAGGGAGCTTCCGGGGAGAAGGTGATTTGGCGCCCACGAGGTATGAATGGGGGGGGGGGAATTGGGAGGGGAGTGCACTACTAGGAAAAGGGCTATAGATGGAATGGCCACTAATGGCGCACCAGACATGTGGTGCGCCATTGCTATGTAGCAGTGGCGCACCATGTGCTGGTGCGCCATTAGTGTGAAATACACTAATGGCGCACCAGACACACGGTGCGCCATTAGTAACAATTTTTTTATTTTTCCAGACATACTAATGGCGCACCAGGGCACAGTGCGCCATTACTAGTTCTAACTAGTAATGGCGCACCAGCCACACAGTGCGCCACTACAATATTTTTTTTATTTTTTACTTTTTTGCAAAACTACTAATGGCGCACCTGGGGCAGTGCGCCATTACTAGTTTAAGCTAGTAATGGCGCACTGCTCCCTGGTGCACCATTAGTGTCTTTTTTTGCAAAACTACTAATGGCGCACCACCAGCAGGTGCGCCATTAGTAACCAGGGTTACTAATGGCGCATTAGGTGGTGGTGCGCCATTAGTAACCTGAGACGAGCTAGATATTTTGGACAGCCACACCTACCCACTCACTTTCCCCACTTCATTCTCTCCTCCTCCTCCTCCAAGCTTGTCTCGGCTGCCTCCTCCTCCTCACCTCATTTGCACCATAAATTCATCCAAATTACGTGGTTAAACCCCCTTTTTTTGATAGGTAAGTAAGGGGGAAGCTATCTTTATGTTGTTCTCCCTTCAACAACGTGCACATGCACTTTTTATGTCCTAGCTAGATCTATGTACGTTTGTGGTGTTGCATATGTTTGTGGTGTTGCATATATGTTTGTGTTTGCAGGTACCGGTATTTGAAATGCGATAGTTGCCAATATTTTGCCGGAATGTTGATTCATTTCCGTTTCGGCGAGAATTTTGGCACTATTCATTCTTTTTGGTCCTATTTTTAGGGAAAGTCATGCCAAATTTTTTCTTGGTTCTAAAATATCGTTTTGCTCTACCCCGCAGGCGACCATGGTCCGCACGATGACCGAAGGCATCGTGAATAGGATTTTGAGCTCCGCGAAGGCCGAGATGCTTGAAAAGAACGAGACGGAGATAAGATGTCCGTGTCGAAGATGCAAGCTGAAGAGCCTTATTGCGGACCCGGATTCCGGGCAGGTGCGGGACCACCTGCTCTTGCGTGGTTTCATGGATGGCTATCGGTGGCAAGGTGATGAAGATGACTATGAAGTCGTCCATGGGGGTCGGGCAAGAAATGAGGATGGGCAGCAAGACAACCACCGCGGCTCGGGCGAGCGAGAAGACGAAGAATCTCCAGGACATGATCACGACGGTGATGCTGTACACAGTCATCATGTAGAAGATGCCGGACATGATGATGAGGAAGATGCGGGAGCAGACGAAGGGCATGATCATGAAGATGAAGATGCCGGCGGAGCAGACGACGATGGACCATCGATGGGCTGGGTGCAGGACCCTCATATTCAAGAGCTGCTTCTCAAGCAGACGGATAACGCAAGAGCTGCCGCCCGAGAGAAAGCCAAGCTGGATCAACTGGAGATAGACGCGGTTACTCCATTGTATGAAGGATGCAGGCCCGAGGATACCCGCCTGAAAGTAATGCTCATGGCCCTGGAGATGAAGGTAAAGCACAAAATGACCGACGCATGCTTCGGCGAGAACATGTCATTCTGGCACGAACGTCTTCCCAAGGGGAACAAGTGCCCGACCAGTTTCGAGGAGGCGAAGAAAATCGTGTGTCCTCTGGATTTACCGCACGTGAAATACCATGTGTGCATGAACAATTGCATCATTTATCGGGACGAGCACGCGGAGTCTACCATATGTCCAGTGTGCGGCGTCACTCGATACAAGAAGAGGAAGAAAGCTCCTCGAAAAGTGGTGTGGTACTTTCCGATCACTCCTCGTCTAGAGCTGTATTTCGTGGACCCTAAGGTAGCAAAGTTCCTGCGTTGGCACGCGGATAGGGAGGAGAAGAAGCGAGAAGATGACGCAAATGATCCGGAGATAAAGAAAAAAGACAAGATGCTGAGTCACCCTAAGGATGGGAGCCAGTGGCAAGCGTTGAACTTTGAACACCCAGAATTTGGGAACGATCCAAGGAACATCGTGCTGGGCGCGAGCACCGATGGAGTCAATCCGTTTGGCAGCCAGAGAAGCACACATAGCACCTGGCCTGTGTTTGTGTGGATGTACAACCTTCCCCCCTGGTTGTGCATGAAGAGGAAGTACATTCACATGAGTATGCTAATTGAAGGGCCGAAACAACCAGGGAACGACATCAATCTGTATCTGGGGCTGCTGAAAGAGGAGCTAGACACGCTGTGGAAAACGCCAGCCAATACGTGGGACGCCGCACAGAAAGAATATTTCCCTATGAGAGCCGCACTGCTCACGACGGTGCACGACTATCCCGGTTTCGGATATCTCGCGGGGCAGGTGGTCCACGGATTTTCTGGAAGCGTCAGGTGCATGGATGACACAATGTATCGCCAGCTAGATAGAGATCCCGGGTCTTCAAAAACCGTGTTCATGGGACATCGAAGGTGGCTTCGCGATGATGACCCGTGGAGGGAACGCAAGGATCTGTTCGATGGTGAAACCGAACCCTGAAGACGCCCGCGTACGAGGAGCGGCGAGGAAATAGACGAGCTGTTGAAAAATTGGAAAGATTGCCCACTGCCGGGAAAGAAGCAAAAGGCGCCAAAGCCGGGAAAGAAGCGAAAGGCGCCAGAGCCACTGCTGAAGGTATGGAAAACGAGGTCTGTTTTCTGGGACTTGCCGTACTGGAAGATCCACCGTGTGCCTCACAGCCTTGATGTCATGCATATCACGAAGAACGTGTGCGAGAGTCTGCTTGGTACCCTGCTCAACATGCCAGAGAGGACCAAAGATGGGCCGAAAGCAAGGGCAGACTTGAAATCAATGGGCATCAGGGAGGAGCTTCGCGCTAATGATGATGATGATGATGATGAGGCGAAGCAGGACACGGAAAGTCGTCGCAAAGGCAAAAAGGCCAAGAAGACCGGAAATGACTTCCCTCCCGCGTGCTTCACTCTAAGTCAGGAGGAGATCGATCAGTGTTTCACCTGCCTCGTAGGAGTAAAACTTCCTTACGGTTACGCGGGGAAGATAAGCAGATACCTAGACTCAGTGAAGCAGAAGTTCAGCGGGATGAAGTCTCACGACTGTCACGTGCTGATGACGCAGATACTTCCAGTTGCAATCCATGGGATCATGGACGCGCACGTCCGTGAAACGCTATTTGGCCTATGCAACTTTTTCGACGTCACCTCTCGGAAGTCGGTTGGTGTGAGGCAACTCAGAAGGCTACAGGAAGAGATCGTGGTGATACTATGCGAGCTTGAGATGTACTTCCCTCCCGCATTCTTCGACGTTATGGTGCATCTGCTGGTCCATATCGTGGAGGCTATCATCCAACTCGGGCCTACATTCCTGCACAGCATGATGCCGTTTGAAAGGATGAATGGTGTCATCAAAGGATACGTTCGCAACATGTCACGTCCAGAGGGAAGCATAGCCAGGGGCTTTCTGACCGAAGAGTGCATCTCCTACTGCACGAATTATCTAGGCATCAAGAACCCCGTTGGTCTGCCCATCAACAGGCACCTCGGCAGGCTCGCTGGAGGGGGTCACCGTGAGGATCGCCGCGAAATGCATGTCGACTTCGATGGTCGACTCGCCGACTTTGAAAGAGCAAACCTAGTCGCGCTACAACACATAGACGTGGTCGATCCTTGGGTGGTGGAGCACAAAACGTTTATTGAGAAGACGTACAATGACCGAGGCCAACAAAGGACGGACGGAGATATAATCAAAGAGCACAACTCATGTTTCACGCGTTGGTTCAAGCAGAAGCTTCTGTCGTACCCTTTACATGAGGATTCTTCCGCGGAAGAACAACTCATATTCGCCTTGTCACAGGGCGTCGAGCACAACCTGATGACGTATGAGGCGTACGATATCAACGGCTACACATTCTACACCGAGGACAAGGACATGAAGAGCGATGGTTATCAGAACTCCGGGGTAACGATGGAATCCTACACCGGTAACGACAAGGACAGATACTACGGAAGGATCGAGGAGATCTGGGAGCTGAGCTACGCTGGAGAGAAGGTCCCGATGTTCCGTGTCAGATGGGCCAAGAGCGTCATAAAAGAAGACCGGTATTTCACCACCATGGTTATACCCGAAGCCAAATCCAAGACAGCAGGCGCGAACGTCACCGCGAAAAATGAGCCATGGGTACTGGCTTCCCAAGTGGACCAATGCTTCTTCATTACCGACCCATCAAAGCCCAGTCGTGTTGTCGTGAGGACAGGCAAAAGGAAGATCATCGGAATGGATGGAGTCGCCAATGAGCAAGACTTCGACAAGTACGGCGACCCGAAGATGGAACATGACGACGACGATGAAGTATCAGCATACACCACAAGAAGAAGCAGGACCACCCTACCTAAAGGACGTCCATTCAAGAGAAGAACTCCATTTACGAAAAATAAGTGCAAGAAGATTGTGAACAGATAGCTAGCTAAGATCGATTATATTTAAATTGTAGTCTTCATTTCTCGATTGTATTGCATGGGCACTTTTTGAAATCATGAATGTTTTTAAATTTCATGGACACTCGATCTCGATCCCCCTCCATCTCGGTCTCTATCCCACCTCGCCAGATCCGGTCCCCCTCGCCGGCGAGCACCCCCCGCACCATCTCCCCCGCTCCACTGGCCGCCGCCGCCGACCCCCGCATCCTCCCCCACTCCACCGCGGCCGACAACCCACCGCACCCTCCCCCGCTCCACCGCCGCCGAGCACCCCCCGCACCCTCCCCGGCCCGCTCCACCGTCACAAATGAATGCAACTAAAATTGCAAAAAAAACAAACTTGATTATATTTTCAAATAACAAATTTGATGATATTTTCAAATAATAAATTTGATGATATTTTCAAATAAGAAATTTGATGATATTAAAAAAAATTATTACTGTTTTTATAAAAAAATATTACTGTTATGATTTAAACAAGTTTGAACATATTTAAACACAAATAAATATCAAACAGCATTTTAAATGCATAAAAACAAAAATTGGGGAGCCTGGGAATTGAACCCAGGACCTCCTAGTGTGTGTGCTGCGTGCTGACCAGTCGCGCTAGTGGGCGTGTTCTGATGGAGATAGGGTTAGGTGGAATATAACCTGACCAGTCGGGCTAGTAATTTCTAATGGCGCACCAGGGTGAGGTGCGCCATTGCTATCGTCGTACTTATGGCGCACTTGGGGGAGGTGCGCCATTAGATAGACATCCCGCACTCCACCTATTCCCCTCGCACTGTACTCCCTCCCTCCCTCGCCAGATCCCCCACTCGACCCCAACCGTACGCCGCCGCCCCTATGTTCTTGCGCTGCCCCGACGCCGCCGCCCCGACCCCCGCGGGACTCCACCCCCGCCGCCCCCGTGCCCCCCGAACGAGATCGGCCGAGCGCTCCTCTCCTCTCCTCCTCCCTCCGACGAGCGAGGGCCTCCTCCGGCCCTTGCAGCAGCCGGCGAGCGCAGCCCCGACGTGCCCACACCCCGCCTGCCCCTGCCGTCCTCCGCCACCGGTCACCTTCGCAGCAGCCGGCGAGCGAAGGACGGTGCCGTGACCCTCACCGCCACCTCCCGCCGTCTCTTCCTGCGCGTGGCCAGCGGCTGCTCTCCTTCGACCACGGCCTGGGGTGAGCCTCTCTTCCTTGCCTCTATGCTTCTTGTCCATGTCACTGTTCCCTGTTCCTCTCTTGTTCATGCTGCTAGTTACACGGATCAATGGATGTTAGATAGATGTATGTATGTTGATGTTAGTTAGGTATATGATGCTTGATGGATGGATGGATGAGTTGTGCTAGTTGCTTGCTAGATGGATGGATAGTAGTTTGGTTCTGTTTTTGCTGCTGTTTGGTTCTGAAGATGAGTAGCAAGTATAGTAGGAAGATGATGCATAGTAGTTTTATGTTGTTGTAGTAGTTGTAGTTGTAGATACAGTAGCAGTATCATGTGCTACAGTAACAAGTGTCATGTTGTTGTATTAGATACAGTAGCAGTATCATGTGCTGCTGAAGATGAGTAGTTGTAGGAAGATGATGCCCTAATGGAAGTGACATGAGTATTTGGCCTGCCCATCATGTTTGTTGGTTGTTTGCTGTCATGTTGTTATTACTTCCATTAGGGCAACTGTTGGTTCATTAATCTTAAGCCCATTATTCCATGGAATAGCTAAACTATAATACTATTATTCATTTATGATAGTTTGTGAGATATAGAAATAGATAAATTTAAGTTTGTAATGGCTAACAGCCAGACATGTGAATCTGTTCTTGATACTCCTTTTCCCTTTTCTTAGAATCATCATATACAAATTAGAACCTTTCTAACATCTGCATATTTCAGGTTTTCGAGGAGGTAAAGGAAGTGAAGTCCAGACAGTGCAGCAGCAGCAACACCTCCAAGGTGAGAAATATGTTCCTATTTATCTTTTTTTCCTCAAGTTCTTCAGTACATCATATAATACAGAGAAGTGCAGATCAAGTGGTGCAATCATATACATCTGGCCACTTAAGTCATCGTTCCCTTTAAGCAGAGTGATGCCTTTCGATGTCACACAATAATGTTTGTTGCAAGAACATTCTGCTCGTAGTGTTCGTTTGTTTACAAAGATCCTGCTTATATATACTGATGATGAGTCTTGTTGAAACCTTACATATGTTGGTTCCAGCTTATTTGCTCCAATGGCACAAACTTGAGCTGCTAGCATAAAAAGTGTTGCAGGCGACAGACAGTGAGGAGCTACTGTCAAAAACTTGAGCTACTGTAAAAAAATTCAGTTATGGCATCTAGAATTATGTCAGTTTTGTTTTGTAACTAGAAGACCAAAGTGTTAGGAATTCTGTCCAAACTGTAGTTTTCAGTATTCTGTCCAAACTGAAAACTGTTAAAAAGACCATGTGTTTTTTGGTCAAAATTTGCATGTAAAACTGAAATAATCAGTCATAAAGAATATCCTCAAGACCATGTGTTTCTTGTATTTCTGTAATGATGATGGAACATTATAAAGCATTGTACTCCAGTGTGTATGAAGGATACAAAAAATTTAGCAACTTCTCTGATTTTATAAAGTTGTTCTTATATGGGTGAAACTTCACTTGTTTTTAGGCTAGTGCAGGGTGTTGCTTTATTGTGATGCCTCTGAATTACTTGTGATCACATTGAGAAAGACTTGCAAAGATGATGATCATCTTTTACAGAAAACAATTTCTGTAAACACGTTAGTAACTTTGCTAGTTTGCTGGGTTTTGTCTCCGACCATTGTGTCGTGATGAATTTGCAGGTACCCCGAGAGGCCCTTGAGTTTGCTGGAATGTCGATTAACTTCCGTTCCGGCAAATTCGGGTACTCCATATGTCCTATTTTCAGCAAAGGTCATGCTGAAATTTTCCGTGAATTTTAGCATGACTTTGCTAAAAATAGGACATATGGGGTACTTGCGACTAATGCATGGGCCGGGTTATCTTAGTACTTAGTTAAGTAGGATCAACTGCCCCGCCATTCTTGCTGCATTAAACCATAGGTGGCAATAGAGCCAAGTGATTAGGCCCAACTTAGAATTCTCCTTAGCATCGATAAACCCAAGATGATAAACCCAACATAGGTGGCAATAGAGCCAAGTGATTAGTGCCAAGTGATTAGGCCCAACCTAGGGTGCCTCGGCATCGATAAACCCTAAATGATGAAAACTTAACTTATCATTTAGGGTGCCTCGGCGTCGACAAACCCTAAATGATGAAACGTTGGCTTCTATAGGGTGCCTCGGTGTCGATGAGAACCTAAATGATGTACGCTTAGGCTTTTAGGGTGCCTCGGCGTCGACAAACCCTAAATGATAAAAGCTTAGCTTTTAGGATGCCTCGGTGTCGACAAACCCTAAATGATGAGACCATGATCTAGTTCCTTGACAATAACCAACTTTTTGACCAAACTTTTTTCCTATTTAGAGCGAAACATGGCCCACAACGATGAGGCCGGTGGTTCGGGCGGCAAGCAATTCTGGGAGCTGTCCCAGGAGATGGAGGAAGAACCTCACCGCTATGAGGACGCCGCGGAAGACACTGATCCTGACTACACAACCCCTAGTGGCGTCGGGGATGACACCACTGATGGTGCCGCCGAGGATGCCACCACTGATGATGGCGGCGCACGCACAGATGGCAGCCAACTGAAGAGGCAACGCCCACCGCGTGAGGTAGTCGCGAGTCGATTCGCTGGGCCCTTGGACGCACAAGGAGAGCTGGCGGGGCTTGGGAGGCCGCTTGTACGTGCTGGTGAAGTTGCGGACGAAGACTTCCGTGAAGTTCAGCCAGCTGTTGACGCTGTAGGGCTTGAGGCTGTTCAGCCAGGTGCGTGCCGTGCCTTGAAGCATGAGAGGGACGTACTTCACGGCTACGTGCCTGTTGCCGTTCGCTATGCTGACAGCGGTAGAGTAGTCGATCAGCCAATCTTCCGGCTTCACAAAGCCGTTGTACTTGGGCGTGTCTCTGGGGAGCGAGAACCCTTTGGGGAAGGGCTCGTCGCGGATGCGGGGGCCAAAGCAAGGCGGGCCGACATCGTCTTCTTCTTCTAGCGCCAGTGATCGTGCTAGGCGGTCGATCCGGTGGCGGGCGTCGTTCTCGCCGACTCCTTCGTGGTGGCCTAGTCGGCCACCGAGTGTCGGATGCGTGACAGGCGGCGGGGTGGGATATTTCTCCCCACGAGGCAGGGGAGGAGGCGGATTGCCTTGGCGCTCCACCGCTCGGGGGCGGCCTTCTGCGTCGCGCTCAATGGTGATTCGAGTCCGGCTGCGGCTAGCAGCTGGCTCCTTGTCTTTCCTCGCGCGGGCGCCGCTCGCAGTCGGTGACCGGGATGTCGCGGCGTGTTCTCGGCGTGGGGGAGGACTCTCAGCGCGGGCGCCGGCTTCATGCCGTTCTGCGGCCGCGTCGATCAGCTGCTGGATGCGCCTTGTCATGTAGGGGAGCTCATCAGCCCCCAGCCCGTTCAGCTCTTCTGCGGCCGCCTGAGGGGCTCGCAGATTCTCTAGCGGTGTGGCGTAGACTGGGCGGTCTGCCCCCAACATGCTGGCGATGGCCGCGCCGCGCTTCTTGACGAGGCCGGCTCGGCTCGGCCCGCCATGAGGCGGCGCGGTCGACTTCGCGCTGGTGAGCCTCAGTGAGGCGTCTCATGGAGGCTATCTTCTGGCCCTCTGCGATGAGGGCGAGGCGGCATGCCTCCAGAGTCTCGGCGTCGGCGTCGGCCGGGATGGGGACGGACAAGTCGTGCATCGCCGCTTGTAGGGCGTCGTGGGCATTCTTGCCCGAGTCGGCTCCGTGGCTGATGACCAGCACCTCAGTGACAGCGCTGCTGCCACTGTCGGCTCGAGGGAGAGGGTCGTCGAAGATCACCACGTCGGTGGGGAAGGCTTCAAGCGATGTCGTGTCGGAGTCGACGAGCATCGGGTCGGTGGAGCCGACCGACTCCAAGTCCACAGCAAGCTCGCTGGAGACGTGAAGCTGGTCGAGGAGGCTGACGAGGTGGCTCTCGGGGTAGTCTGTGCCCGCGTCGAACGCGGGCTCGTCGGAGATGCGAGTCTCGCCAAGAAGGTTGGCGAGGCAGCTCACCGTGTAGGCGTCGTCGACGCCTTGTTGCGCGTCAGGGCAAGCGCCATCGGGCGTAGCGGGCTGGCTACGCTCGCGGGGGAGAAAAAGGGTTCCCGTCCAGAACAGGTCTCCGGACGACGGTGCACTGGCCCCATGGTGGGCGCCAAATGTCGGGTGGTAGGTGCGACATATGCCAACGGGTGGCTTATCATTGTGGGAGCCAGTAAGACATCGCCGGTGCCTGGAAACGGGATAAGGCGAAGACATGCACGCCAGCGGATCTTACCCAGGTTCGGGCTCTCCATGGAGATAACACCCCTAGTCCTGCTCTACGGGGTCTCCGCATGATCACCAGATCAATACAAGTAGCTACAAGTGCTCCTTGAGCTGTTTGGCTAGGGGAAGAGGAAGGGCAAGGCTAGCTCTCCTTTTCTCTCTATGTGGTGTGTGAAACTCTATCAGATCAACCCTTTACATGGGTGTCCCGGGGGTTTATATAGGCCTACCCCCCAGGGGTACAATGGTAATCCGACTGGGCGCGGGTCCCAACCGTCAGTGTCTGTGCTCGCCGGCTTCTCCGCCGGCCATTGGGGCCCGCCGACTGGTGGGTCCCGACGGCTGCCGGCCTCTTGGCCGATAGGCTGGCCCCACTGCTTGGGGGCCTTGTCGGCGGCTGGTTACTATCGCCTCGCCTCTGATGACGAGGGCTTTGTCGAGGTAAGCGTGGCTACAGTGCTGCCGTATTGCGGGCTCTCACTGTAGCCTCACCTCGTCTTGTCTCCTTAATGAGGCACATGTTTCGAGGGAGGGAGGTAGCCGGCTACGCCCCCGGCCGACTAGGGGAGGCCGGGCCGCCTTCGAGCGTCTCTCTGGCTAAAGGGGCCCGCTGCCCGCGGGCAGTACTGGCGCCTGTCGTGGGTGACATCGAGGTCAACATGGCTACAGTGCCGCGCCGGATGGGAGATGGCTGACCCGTACGGCGCCCTGTGGCCATGCCTGTTCCGGGATTCGGGGGTAGTGGGCTATACTACGGCCACGCCCCGTCTTATCACCATTATGTGGATGCAGTCTTGGTGGGTGCAGTCTTGGCCGGCTTCTGGGAGTCGGCTTTCTTCATGGCCGGCTTCTTGGAGTCGGTCCTCTTGGGGTCGGCTTCCTGGAGTCGGCCATCTCGTAGCTTTCTTTGGGAAGGTTCCTGAGGCCGGGTCGCCTTCTAGTAGTCGGCCCTAGGGATAGCCGGCCGGGGGAAGGCGGCCCTATGCTCTGGATGCTTGAAGGCTCGAATGGCCTGATAATTTTTCGAAGAGCCATGGGGAGTCGGTTAGGCTACCCGTGGCCATTTACTCCGACACTAACCTACTAACTGGAGGCCCAGTGCAAATTATTGTTTTTTTGCCTATTTCAGTGTTTCGCAGAAAAGGAATATCAAACGGAGTCAAAACGGAATGAAACCTTCGCGATGATCGTTTTTGGAACAAACGCAATCCAGGAGACTTGGAGTGGACGTCAAGGAAGCCACGAGGTGGCCATGAGGTAGGAGGGCGCGCCCAGGAGGGTAGGCGCACCCCCACCCTCGTGGGCCCCTCGTAGCTCCACCGACCTACTTCTTTCGCCTATATATACTTTTATACCCTGAAAACATCCAGGAGCACCACGAAACCCTATTTCCACCGCCGCAACCTTCTGTACCCGTGAGATCCCATCTTGGGGCCTTTTTTGGCGCTCCACCGGAGGGGGAATCGATCATGGAGGGCTTCTACATCAACACCATGGCCTCTCCGATGATGTGTGAGTAGTTTACAACAGACCTTCGGGTCCACAGTTATTAGCTAGATGGCTTCTTCTCTCTTTGGATCTCAATACAAAGTTCTCCTCGATTCTCTTGGAGATCTATTCGATGTAATACTTTTTGCGGTGTGTTTGTCGAGATCCGATGAATTGTGAGTTTATGATCAAGATTATCTATGAACAATATTTGATTCTTCTCTGAATTCTTATATGCATGATTTAATATCTTTGCAAGTTTCTTTGAATTATCAGTTTGGTTTGGCCTACTAGATTGATCTTTCTTGCAATGGTAGAAGTGCTTAGCTTTGGGTTCAATCTTGCAGTATCCTTTCCCAGTGACAGCAGAGGCAGCAAGGCACGTATTGTATTGTTGCCATCGAGGATAAAAAGATGGGGTTTATATCATATTGCTTGAGTTTATCCCTCTACATCATGTCATCTTGCTTAATGCATTACTCTGTTCTTATGAAATTAATATTCTAGATGCATGCTGGATAGCGGTCGATGTGTGGAGTAATAGTAGTAGATGTAGAATCGTTTCGGTCTACTTGTCATAGACGTGATGCCTATATACATGATCATGCCTAGATATTCTCATAACTATGCGCTTTTCTATCAATTGCTCGACAGTAATTTGTTCACCCATCGTAGAATTTTCTATCTTGAGAGAAGCCACTAGTGAAACCCATGGCCCCCGGGTCTATTTTCCATCATATAAGTTTCTGATCTACAATTCTAGTTTACTATTTATTTTATTTTGCAATATTTACTTTTCAATCTATACAACAAAAATACCAAAAATAATTATCTTATTATCTTTATCAGATCTCACTTTCGCAAGTGGCCGTGAAGGGATTGACAACCCCTTTATCGCGTTGGTTGCAAGGTTCTTAATTGTTTGTGCAGGTACTAGGGATTTGCGTGTAGTCTCCTACTTGGATTGATACCTTGGTTCTCAAAAACCGAGGGAAATACTTATGCTACTTTGCTGCATCACCCTTTCCTCTTCAAGGGAAAACCAACGCATGCTCAAGAGGTAGCAAGAAGGATTTCTGGCGCCGTTGCCGGGGAGATTTGCACCAAGTCAAGTCAAGGTTTGATCTCCCGTCCACAAGCCATTTCCGGCGCTATTGCCGGGGAGATCTACGCACAAGTCAAGACATACCAAGTACCCATCACAAACTCTTCTCCCTCGCATTACATTATTTGTCATTTGCCTCTCGTTTTCGTCCCCCCCCCCCCCCACTTCACCCTTGCAGTTTTATTCACCCTTTTTCCGTTCGATCTTGTGTTACCATTAGCCTTCTTTTTGCTTGTATCTTCGCTTGCTAAAAGTTTATGGATCCTCATCCACTTGCTAATCTCTTTAAGAGACCCAATTATGATGAACCTATTGCTAGTGAGTTGAGTGCACTAGATTATCTTTATGAGGTTTTGGTTAAAATTCGTGAATCTGAAAATTGTGATGAAGTGCTTTATAAAGTGATACACGATAGATCTTTGAATAAAAAGCATGATTGCAATGATTTTACTATAAATTCTCTTAATGTGAATTGTGCTAATAATATGAAAAACCCTAAGCTTGGGGATGCTAGTTTTGCTATGTCTACTACTTGTTGCAATGATCATGATTGGTGTGATTCTTCTTATGATCTTGGAAATTTATTTAAGCCCCATGATGAATATGAGATTGATAATAGTGTTTGCAATAATATTGAAAGTGGGTTTGGAAGAGTGTCAACTTTAGATCCCACATATTTGGAGAATGTTCAATCTTATGGTATTTTTGATAAAAGTGAGTTTGGAGAGGTCATGACGTTAGTTAATGATAATCCCACTATTTTGGAAGAGTGTCAACTTCGCATGCATGTGGATCGTGTTGAGAATATGTTATGTGATAGATATTTTGTTGAATTTGCCTATGATCCTACATGTGATTATTATGAGATAGGAAAATATGGTCGTAGAAATTTTCATGTTACTAAATTACCTCTTGTTATGTTGAGATTGCTATTGTTTATTTCCTCTTCCTTGCATATGCTAGTTTTTGCTTGCTATGATAATTTGTTTGCCTATAAGATGACTATGCATAGGAAGTAAGTTAGACTTAGATGTGTTTTTCACTTGTTTCATGATGCTCTCTTTGCGCTTCAATTCTTGTCTTTCATGTGAGCATCATCGAAATCTCAATGCCTAGCTAGGGGCGTTAAACGACAGCGCTTGTTGGGAGGAAATCCAATTTTATTTTTGTTCCTTGCTTTTTGTTCCTGTTTAGTAATAAATTATTCATCTAGCCTCTGGTTAGATGTGGTTTTATGTTTTAATTAGTGTTTGTGCCAAAAGACCTATAGGATCTTCTTGGATGATAATTATTTGATCTTGCTGAAAAAGTCAGAAACTTTCTGCCCACGAAAAGAATTGTTAAAAATCACCAGAACGTGATAAAATACTGATTCCAATTGCAGTAGATCAATAATCAAATTATATAGGCCTTCCTATTTTGGTAGATTTTTCTGAGCTATATAAGTTTTCGTTTGATACGGATCACTACAGACTATTCTGTTTTTCACAGATTCTGTTTTTCGTGTGTTGTTTGCTTATTTTGATGAATCTATTGCTAGTATCGGGGGGTATGAACCATAGAGAAGTTGGAATACAGTAGGTTTAACACCAATATAAATAAAGAATGATTTCATTACAGTACCTTATTGTGGTGGTTTGTTTTCTTGCACTAAACGGAGCTCATGAGATTTTCTGTTGAGTTTTGTGTTGTGAAGTTTTCAAGTTTTTGGGTAAAGATTTGATGGATTTTGAAATAAGGAGTGGCAAGAGCCTAAGCTTGGGGATGCCCAAGGCACCCCAAGCTAAAATTCAAGGACAACCAAAAGCCTAAGCTTGGGGATGCCCCGGAAGGCATCCCCTCTTTCGTCTTCGTCTATCGGTAACTTTACTTGAGGCTATATTTTTATTCACCACATGATATGTGTTTTGCTTGGAGCGTATTGTATGATTTGAGTCTTTGATTTTTAGTTTACCACAATCATCCTTGCTGTACACACCTTTTGGAGAGACACACATGAATCAGAATTTATTAGAATACTCTATGTGCTTCACTTATATCTTGTGAGCTAGATAATTTTGCTCTAGTGCTTCGCTTATATCTTTTAGAGCACGGTGGTGGTTTATTTTATAGAAATTTTTTGATCTCTCATGCTTCACTTATATTATTTTGAGAGTCTTTTAGAACAGCATGGTAATTTGCTTTGGTTAAAAAATTAGTCCTAATGTGATGAGCATCCAAGATCGGTGCACTGAATACTATGAGAAGTTTGATTCTTGATGATTGTTTTGAGATATGAAGATGGTGATATTAGAGTCATGCTAGTTGAGTAGTTGTGAATTTGAGAAATACTTGTGTTAAAGTTTGTGATTCCCGTAGCATGCACGTATGGTGAACCGTTATGTGATGAAGTCGGAGCATGATTTATTTATTGATTGTCTTCCTTATGAGTGGCGGTCGGGGACGAGCGATGGTCTTTTCCTACCAATCTATACCCCTAGGAGCATGCGCGTAGTATTTTGTTTCGATAGCTAATAGATTTTTGCAATAAGTATGTGAGTTCTTTATGACTAATGTTGAGTCCAAGGATTATAGACACTCTCACCCTTCCACCATTGCTAGCCTCTCTAATACCGCGCACCTTTCCCGGTATCATACACCCACCATATACTTTCCTCAAAACAGCCACCATACCTACCTATTATGGCAATTCCATAGCCATTCCGAGATATATTGCCATGCAACTTTCCACCGTTCCGTTTATTATGACACGTTCCATCATTGTCATATTGCTTTACATGATCATGTATTTGACATCGTATTTGTGGCAAGGCCACCATTCATAATTTTTCATACATGTCACTCTTGATTCATTGCATATCCCGGTACACCGCCGGAGGCATTCACATAGAGTCATATTTTGTTCTAAGTATTGAGTTGTAAGTAAATAGAAGTGTGATGATCATCATTATTAGAGCATTGTCCCATGTGAGGAAAGGATGATGGAGACTATGATTCCCCCACAAGTCGGGATGAGACTCCGGACGAAAAAAAGAAAAAAAGAGACCATAAAAAAAGAAGAAAAAGGCCCAAACAAAAAAATGAGAGAAAAAGAGAGAAGGGACAATGTTACTATCCTTTTACCACACTTGTGCTTCAAAGTAGCACCGTGATCTTCATGATAGAGAGTCTCCTATGTTGTCACTTTCATATACTAGTGGGAATTTTACATTATAGAACTTGGCTAGTATATTCCAATGATGGGCTTCCTCAAAATGCCCTAGGTCTTCGTGAGCAAGCGAGTTGGATGCACACCCACTTAGTTCCTTTTGTTTAGCTTTCATACATTTATAGCTCTAGTGCATCCGTTGCATGGAAATCCCTAGTCACCAACATTAATATCTATTGATGGGCATCTCCATAGCCCGTTGATACGCCTAGTTGATGTGAGACTATCTTATCCTTTTTTGTCTTCTCCATAACCATCATTCTATTCCACATATAGCGCTATGTCCATGGCTCACGCTCATGTATTGCGTGAAAATTGAAAAAGTTTGAGAACATCAAAAGTATGAAACAATTGCTTGGCTTGTCATCGGGGTTGTGCATGATTTAAATATTTTGTGTGATGAAGATAGAGCATAGCCAGACTATATGATTTTGTAGGGATAACTTTCTTTCGCCATGTTATTTTGAGAAGACATGATTGCTTTATTAGTATGCTTGAAGTATTATTATTTTTATGTCAATATTAAACTTTTGTCTTGAATCTTTCGGATCTGAACATTCATGCCACAATAAAGAAAATTACATTGAGAATTATGCTAGGTAGCATTCCATATCAAAAATTCTGTTTTTATCATTTACCTACTCGAGGACGAGCAGGAATTAATCTTGGGGATGCTTGATACGTCTCCAACGTATCTATAATTTTGATCATAACCCAGGTTTCATTCCGTTTGGACTCCGTTTGATATTCTTTTCTGCGAAACTCTGAAATAGGCAAAAAACAGCAATTCTGGGCTGGGCCTCCGGTTAATAGGTCAGTCCCAAAAATAATATAAAAGTGAATAATAAAGCCCAATAATGTCCAAAACAGTAGATAATATAGCATGGAGCAACAAAAAAATTATAGATACGTTGGAGACGTATCGAGCATCCCCAAGCTTAATTCCTGCTCGTCCTCGAGTAGGTAAATGATAAAAACAGAATTTTTGATGCGGAGTGCTACTTGGCATAATTTCAATGTAATTCTTCTTAATTGTGGTATGAATATTCAGATCCGAAAGATTCAAGACAGAAGTTTAATATTGACATAAAAATAATAATACTTCAAGCATACTAATAAAGCAATTATGTCTTCTCAAAATAACATGGCCAAAGAAAGTTATCCCTACAAAATCATATAGTCTGGCTATGCTCTATCTTCACCACACAAAGTATTTAATTCATGCACAACCCCGATGACAAGCCAAGCAATTGTTTCATACTTTTGACGTTCTCAAACCTTTTCAATCTTCACGCAATACATGAGCGTGAGCCATGGACATAGCACTATATGTGGAATAGGATGGTGGTTGTGGAGAAGACAAAAAGGAGAAGATAGTCTCACATCAACTAGGCGTATCAACGGGCTATGGAGATGCCCATCAATAGATATCAATGCGAGTGAGTAGGGATTGCCATGCAATGGATGCACTAGAGCTATAAGTATATGAAAGCTCAACAAAAGAAACTAAGTGGGTGCGCATCCAACTCGCTTGCTCACGAAGACCTAGGGCATTTTGAGGAAGCCCATCATTGGAATATACAAGCCAAGTTCTATAATGAAAAATTCCCACTAGTATCTGAAAGTGACAAAACGAGAGACTCTCTATCATGAAGATCATGGTGCTACTTTGAAGCACAAGTGTGGTAAAAGGATAGTAACATTGTCCCTTCTCTCTTTTTCTCTCATTTTTTTATTTGGGCCTTTCCCCCTTTTTTTATGGACTCTTTTTATTATTATTTTTCGTCCGGAGTCTCATCCCGACTTGTGGGGGAATCATAGTCTCCATCATCCTTTTCCTCACTTGGGACAATGCTCTAAAAATGAAGATCATCACACCTTTATTTTCTTACAACTCAACAATTACAACTCGATACTTAGAACAAAAATATTACTCTATATGAATGCCTCCAACGGTGTACCGGGATATGCAATGAATCAAGAGTGACATGTTTGAAAGAATTATGAACGGTGGCTTTGCCACAAATACGATGTCAACTACATGATCATGCAAAGCAATATGACAATGATGGAGCGTGTCATAATAAACGGAACGGTGGAAAGTTGCATGGCAATATATCTCGGAATGGCTATGGAAATGCCATGATAGGTAGGTATGGTGGCTGTTTTGAGGAAGGTTTATGGTGGGTGTATGATACCGGCGAAAAGTGCGCGGTATTAGAGAGGCTAGCAATGTGGGAGGAAGAAAAGTGCGTATAATCCATGGACTCACCATTAGTCATAAAGAACTCATAAACTTATTGCAAAAATCTACAAGTTATCAAATCAAAGTATTACGCGCATGCTCCTAGGGGGATATATTGGTAGTAAAAGACCATTGCTCGTCCCCGACCGCCACTCATAAGGAAGACAATCAATAAATAAATTATGCTCCGACTTCATCACATAACGGTTCACCATGCGTGCATGCTACGGGAATCACAAACTTTAACACAAGTATTTCTCAAATTCACAACTACTCAAGTAGCATGACTCTAATATCACCATCTTTATATCTCAAAACAATTATCAAGCATCAAACTTTTCTTACTATTCAACACACTCATAAGAAAGTTTTTACTAATCTTGAATGCCAAGCATATTAGGATTATTTAAGAAAATTACCATGCTATATAAGACTCTCAAAATAATCTAAGTGAAGCATGAGAGATCAATCGTTTCTATAAAACAAATCCACCACCGTGCTCTAAAAGATAAAAGTGAAGTACTAGAGCAAAACTATATAACTCAAAAGATATAAGCGAAGCACATAGAGTATTCTAACAAATTCCAAATCATGTATGGCTCTCTCAATAGGTGTGTACAGAAAGGATGATTGTGGTAAACTAAAAAGTAAAGATTCATATCATACAAGACGCTCCAAGCAAAACACATATCATGTGGTGAATAAAAATATAGCTCCAAGTAAAGTTACCGATGGAAGTAGACGAAAGAGGGGATGCCTTCCGGGGCATCCCCAAGCTTTGGCTTTATGGTGTCCTTAGATTATCTTGGGGGTGCCATGGGCATCCCCAATATTAGGCTCTTGCCACTCCTTGTTCCATAATCCATCAAATCTTTCACCCAAAACTTGAAGACTTCACAACACAAAACTCAACAGAAAATCTAGTGAGCTCCGTTAGCGAAATAAAACAAAAGACCACTTCAAGGTACTGTAATGAACTCATTCTTTATTTATATTGGTGTTAAACCTACTGTATTCCAACTTCTCTATGGTTTATAAAATATTTTACTAGCCATAGATTCATCAAAATAAGCAAACAACACACGAAAAACAGAATCTGTCAAAAACAGAACAGTTTGTAGTAATCTGTAACTAACGCAAACTTCTGGAACTCCAAAAAATCAGCCAAAATAGGAAGACCTAGACAATTTTTTTATTTATCAGCAGCAATTGGAATCAGTATTTTATCACGTCTTGGTGATTTTTAACAATTATTTTCGTGAACAGAAAGTTTCTGGAAATTTCTGCAAGATCTAATAACTATCATCCAAGAAGATCCTATAGGTTTAACTTGGCACAAAAACTAATGAAAACATAAAAACACATCTAACCAGAGGCTAGATAAAATATTTATTCCTAAACAGAAGCAAAAAGCAAAAACAAAAATAAAATAAAATTGGGTTGCCTCCCAATAAGCGCTATCGTTTAACGCCCCTAGCTAGGCATAAAAGCAAGGATAGATCTAGGTATTGCCATCTTTGGTAGGCAATCCATAAGTGGCTCTCATGATAGATTCATATGGTAATTTTATTTTCTTACTAGGGAAGTGTTCCATGCCTTTATTTAATGGAAATTGGAATCTAATATTCCATTCCTTCATATCAATAATTGCACCAATCGTTCTAAGGAAAGGTCTACCAAGAATAATAGGACATGAAGGATTGCAATCTATGTCAAGAACGATAAAATCTATGGGCACATAGTTTCTATTTGCAACAATAAGAACATCATTAATTCTTCCCATAGGTTTCTTAATGGTGGAATCCGCAAGGTGCAAGCTTAGAGAGCAATCATCAAAATCACGGAAATCTAGAAAATCGCACAAAGTTTTGGGAATAGTGGAAACACTAGCAGCCAAATCACATAAAGCATAGAACTCATGATCCTTAATCTTAATTTTAATATTAGGTTCCCACTCATCATAAAGTTTTCTAGGGATAGAAACTTCCAACTCAAGCTTTTCTTCATAAGATTGCATCAAGGCATCAACGATATGTTTGGTAAAAGCTTTATTTTGACTATAAGCATGAGGAGAATTTAGCACGGATTGCAACAAGGAAATACAATCTATCAAAGAGCAATTTTCATAATTAAATTCCTTGAAATCCAAAATAGTGGGTTTATTAACATCTAACACTTTGATCTCTTCAATCCCACTTTTATCAAATTTAGCATCAAGATCTAAAAACTCCGAATTTTTGGAACGCCTTCTAGGTAAAGGTGGATCATATTCAGTCCCATCATTATCAAGATTCATATTGCAAAACAAAGATTTAATAGGGGACACATCAATAACTTTTAGATCTTCATCTTTATTTTCATAGAAATTTGAAGAACACGCTTTCATAAAGCAATCTTTCTTAGCACGCATCCTAGCGGTTCTTTCTTTGCACTCCTCAATGGAAATTCTCATGGCTTTGAGAGACTCATTGATATCATGCTTAGGAGGAATAGATCTAAGTTTTAAAGAATCAACATCAAGAGAAATTCTATCAACGTTCCTAGCCAATTCATCAACTTTAAGCAATTTCTCTTCAAGCAAAGCATTGAAATTCTTTTGTGAATTCATAAACTCTTTAACACTAGTCTCAAATTCAGAGGGCATCTTATTAAAATTTCCATAAGAATTGTTGTAGGAATTACCATAATTATTAGAGGAATTACTAGGATAAGGCCTAGGATTAAAGTTTCCTCTATACGCGTTGTTACCAAAATTATTCCTACCAACAAAATTCACATCCATAGATTCATTATTATTCTCAATCAAAGTAGACAAAGGCATATCATTAGGATCAGACGAAACACTCTTAGTTCATCCATCTTTCCACTCAAAACATTAATTTCTTCTATCGCATGCACTTTTTTATTAGTAGATCTTTCAGTGTGCCATTGAGAATAATTAACCATAATATTATCTAGGAGTTTAGTAGCTTCTCCTAAAGTGATTTCCATAAAAGTGCCTCCCGCGGCCGAATCTAAAAGATTTCTAGAAGCAAAATTCAATCTGGCATAAAAGTTTTGTATAATCATCCACAAATTCAAACCATGAGTGGGGCAATGACGTATCATTAATTTCATCCTCTCCCAAGCTTGTGCAACATGTTCATGATCAAGTTGCTTAAAATTCATAATATCGTTTCTAAGAGAGATGATCTTAGCGGGAGGAAAATACTTAGAGATAAAAGCATCTTTGCACTTATTCCATGAATCAATACTATTTTTAGGCAAAGACGAAAACCAAGCTTTAGCACGATCTCTAAGCGAAAAAGGAAATAGCTTCAATTTAACAATATCATTGTCCACATCTTTCTTCTTTTGCATATCACACAAATCAACGAAGCTATTTAGATGATTAGCGGCATCTTCACTAGGAAGGCCGGCGAATTGGTCTTTCATGACAAGATTCAACAAAGTAGCATTGATTTCACAAGATTCAGTATTGGTAAGAGGAGCAATCGGAGTCCTGAGGAAATCATTATTGTTGGTATTGGTAAAGTCACATAATTTGCTATTATCTTGAGCCATCGTGACAAACAAGCAATCCAACACACGAGCAAACAAAAAGCAAGTGAAAGAGAGGCAAACGAAAAAGAGAGGGCGAATAAAACGGCAAGGGTAAAGTGGGGGAGAGGAAAACGAGAGGCAAATAGCAAATAATGTAATGCAGGGCATAAGAGATTGTGATGGGTACTTGGTATGTTGACTTTTGCGTAGACCTCCCCGGCAATGGCGCCAGAAATCCTTCTTGCTACCTCTTGAGCACTGTGTTGGTTTTCCCTTGAAGAGGAAAGGGTGATGCAGCAAAGTTGCGTAAGTATTTCCCTCAGTTTTTGAGAACCAAGGTATCAATCCAGTAGGAGGCTACGCGCGAGTCCCTCGCACCTACACAAAACAAATAAATCCTCGCAACCAACGTGATAAGGGTTTGTCAATCCCTTCACGGTCACTTACGAGAGTGAGATCTGATAGATATGATAGGATAATATTTTTGGTATTTTAATGATAAAGATGCAAAGTAAAATAAAAGCAAAGTAAAAAAGCAAAGGAAATAACTAAGTGTTGTAAGATTAATATGATGATGATAGACCCGGGGGCCATAGGTTTCACTAGTGGCTTCTCTCAAGAGCATAAGTATTTTACGGTGGGTGAACAAATTACTGTTGAGCAATTGACAGAACTGAGCATAGTTATGAGAATATCTAGGTATGATCATGTATATAGGCATCACGTCCGAGACAAGTAGACTGACTCCTGCCTGCATCTATTACTATTACTCCACACATCGACCGCTATCCAGCATGCATCTAGAGTATTAAGTTCATAAGAACAGAGTAACGCCTTAAGCAAGATGACATGATATAGAGGGATAAATTCATGCAATATGATAAAAACCCATCTTGTTATCCTCGATGGCAACAATACAATACGTGCCTTGGTGCCCCTACTATCACTTGGAAAGGACACCGCAAGATTGAACCCAAAGCTAAGCACTTCTCCCATTGCAAGAAAGATCAATCTAGTAGGCCAAACCAAACTGATAATTCGAAGAGACTTGCAAAGATAACCAATCATACATAAAAGATTTCAGAAGATTCAAATATTGTTCATGGATAAACATGATCATAAACCCACAATTCATCGGTCTCAACAAACACACCGCAAAAAGAAGATTACATCGAATAGATCTCCACGAGAGAGGGGGGGAACATTGTATTGAGATCCAAAAAGAGAGAAGAAGCCATCTAGCTACTAACTATGGACCCGAAGGTCTGAGGTAAACTACTCACACTTCATCGGAGGGGCTATGGTGTTGATGTAGAAGCCCTCCGTGATAGATGCCCCCTCCGGCGGAGCTCTGGAACAGGCCCCAAGATGGGATCTCGTGGGTACAGAAGGTTGCGGCGGTGGAATTAGGTTTTTGGCTCCGTATCTTATCGTTTGGGGGTACATAGGTATATATAGGAGGAAGGAGTACGTCGGTGGAGCAACAGGGGGCCCACGAGGGTGGAGGGCGCGCCCCCTACCTCGTGGCCTCCTCCTTTATTTCTTGACGTAGGGTCCAAGTCTCCTGGATCATATTCGTTCTGAAAATCACGTTCCCGAAGGTTTCATTCCGTTTGGACTCCGTTTGATATTCCTTTTCTGCGAAACTCTGAAATAGGCAAAAAACAACAATTCTGGGCTGGGCCTCCAATTAATAGGTCAGTCCCAAAAATAATATAAAAGTGAATAATAAAGCCCAATAATGTCCAAAACAGTAGATAATATAGCATGGAGCAATCAAAAATTATAGATACGTTGGAGACGTATCAGCTGGCACTTCAAATTCACCCTTTCTCCTAGCTGTCTGCTTCTTCCCTTTCTTCTCCCTAAAAACTGGTGGTCCAATGTCTGGTGCGTTGGTGTTGGGCCAGAATTCAGGCCTAGGAACAAGGTAGATGATGTGCTGGTATGAAGCCTTATACATTTGCTTCTTAAAGAATGGATGCACATAATCTTCTGGGTGAACTTTTATCTTCTGCATTGCAGCTATTGCATGGTGGCAAGGTGATCCAGTCATGTCCCATCTCCTCCAAGAGCAGCTCCCTTCATCCAGCTTCACACAATAAGTGTTCTCTCCACTAGTAACTTGTCAGATGTTGGGACCAGCCATGTTTGCTTCATAGTATTTAGCGCACTTCTTGCTCTCTTCAAGCTTCTCCATGTAATGTGGGGTTATCTCCCACCTACAGCTCTCTGTTTTCTCTCTGATGCCCTGGTACTTAAGCATTAGTTTGGTCCTCAACACTTCAAACATGGTCTTAATTGGTTTGGACCTAACATCTAGAATCATTTTGTTGAAAACCTCACTAAGGTTGTTCACAACCGAGTCAGTCTTGCACACATGATCCATTGCATATCTAGCCAAACACTCCTTAGGGATGCCATTCAACAACATGTAGGCTGGTTCACATGCTACTTTCAAACCAGTCATTCCTTCTTTGCGACCATGTTGAGTGAAGGACTAGCTAGCTTTGTCAACCCATTTCTTAAGTTCTTCTGCTCTAAAGCCAGCTGACTGGAAATTGGCATATATGTGTATAAGGCAATATCTTTCTGGGGATTGAGGAAATACTTCATTAATTGCTTTAAGAAGGCCCTGTTGTTTGATTACATAAGCAAATAAGATAAGTATAACCGCATGGCTATGTGCATAAGATTAAGGAAGAGTCAAAGAAAATACCTTCTGCCTGTTAGACATGATGGTGTAGTTCCCAAACTGGTTACTGGTGCCAATGCAGACTCTAAGTTAGTTTAGAAACCAGGTCCAGCTGGGACCATCCTCTTTGTCAACCACCCCAAAAGCAATTGGGAAGAAATTGTTGTTCCCATCTCTCCCAGTTGCTGCCAATATCTGCTAGCATGTGGATAACTTGATGAAGCAACCATCAAGTCCTGCATAAACAGTGATACTTAGGGTCAAATTATATAACTATGTCCAATACTTACATTTCAAACAGGATTACATCACTGAAATTTACCTATTAAAGTCCTACAACCAGCAAGGAATCCATCCTCTGATGCCTGGAGGCAGTAGAACATGTACTTGAACCTTGGTGTGGGGGCTGGATTCAAAGGATCCTCAAAAGTTATCACTATGCACCTGCTTCCAGGGTTTGTGTCAAGCACACATTGTAGGTAGTCCCTCAACCTGAGATACTGCTTTCTATGATCACCTTGGACAACATCAACAGCCATCGGTCTTGACCTATATGCCAAACTCCTAGGTACATGCAGCCCAAACTTCTTCTTAGTATGTTTCAGAAATGTCTCTACATTAGCCTTTACATTGATCTAACTGTGTCCTCCACAGCTTCTGCAACCCACTCTGTAATCACCTTGGTACTCTCTCCACAAGCTCCACAACTATGATCCAGGTGGCACTCCTTGATTGTGAATGTATCTTCATGGGATACTTTGGAGGCAGTCATGAAAAATTCACAGCCATTCTTCCTGTCTGGGCACCAAACAATAACCCTTGATGGTTCATTCCTATGGTACTGAATGTTTCTCAAAGGCCTAACATGAAAATTTCTCAAAGCCTTTATAAACTCATACACATTGGTGAAGCAAAGGTCCTTGCACAACTGCTCATGTGCATCAGGTAGCTTTAGGTCATACCATTTCCTCTCTTTCTTCTTCTTCTTCTTCTTCTTCAATCTTATCTTCCTTCTAGAAGGTAGTCTTGGAGCCTCTCCATCTGAGTCAGAAATGCCCGCATCACCAGGAAGCAATATTCATCCGGTTTAGGTACAAAATCTTGAAACTTGGGGATCTCTGGCTGACTGTGAGCTTTGGAAGTAGGATCTGGATTTAGTAATGCTCTTCTAACAGGCTTCAGTTTCTCAGGCCTGCCTTTTTCCACAACTCTCCCCTCTCCATTGTCAGCCTCTTTCTCCTCCTGCCAAAACTCTGAAACATCACTGCCACCTTCAAACTTTGGTATGTCTTCTGCAACATACACTACTAGGAAAATGCTTATAGGTAGACATTTAGAAGTAGCGTTGGTTAGAGACCCCATGCTACTGCTAGTTAGCAGTAGCGCCGAACAACACTAGCGCTACAAGTGCACGTTAGCAGTACCGCTGGATTTCCTGGCCAGCGCTGCTGTTGATGGGCCACGCTCTCGGCTCCCTGTTGCAGCTTTAGCTATAGTACTGGGCCTCCTCCCCCGCGCTGCCGCTAAGCCCACCTCTGCTTCCTCCCGCGCCAGCCCGCGCACCCCTCTCCCCTCTCACTCACTCACACTCACACGCTCACACTCACAGATCGAATCCCTTAATCGTCCCCCGATCCGGCCGCCGCCCCCGCGTCCTACTCCGGCCGCCCTCCCCCACGCGGCCCCTCTTCCCCCGTCGTCCGCCCTTCCCAGCGCCGTCCCTCCTCCCCTGCCGGCCCCCCGCACCGGCCATCCTCCCCCGTCGGTCGCCCCCCCGCGCCGGCCCTCCTCCACCGAGAGGTACTCCTCCCTCCTTCCTCCTCCTCCCTCCCTCCCTAGTTATAGTTATTAGAGAGTAGTTATTTTGAATCCTATGTAGTTGAAAAAATGTAGGTTTTTAGAATAATGTAGGTTATGATCGAACCCTAGCTAGGACAGATTAGGTATGAACCCTAGTTAATTCGTATGAACCCCAGGTTTTTAAATTTAGCTAGGTTTTAAAGTTAGGACATAAATTTAGCTAGGTTTTCAATTAGGTGTAGTTAATAGAATTTAGGTGTTTTAAGTGTATTAAAAACAGTTTTAGGTGTTTTAGTTGTTTTAGGTGTAGTTAACAGAATTTTAGGTGTTTTAGTTGTTTTAGGTGTAGTTAACAGAATTCTAGGTATTTTTTAAGTTAAAGCAATTGTTGTTATTTTTTTTAGTTAAAGCAATTTTCCTGTTATATGCAAATTTGCAGTGGACATGTCATATTTTGAACATGTCACATTTTGGACATGTCATATTTTTCCGAGTGGCCTATGTTTTGCCAGAAATGTCGATTCGTTTACGTTCTGGCAAATTTCAGGCGCTCGATATGTCCTGCTTTTAGCAAAGGTCATGCCGAATATTGCTAAGTGTTTATTAATTTTGTTTTCATAATTAAGCATTTGTTCTCGACGTCGACGATGCCTATCCCGCATCCTCGTCATCGACTCAGTGGAGGACTCCTGCTTGAGCCGAGGGGCCATGTCCAGGACTGGGCTCCGCCGGGCTGGTACTGGGTTGTGCTACCTTCTGGTGAGCGCAGTTTAGTGAGGAGCCAACCCGTCGTCGACCCGGAGCTTCTTTGGTGGTGGTCACGTGGGCCTGCATCGGTGGAGAGGCTTGAGTCCCCCGTGCAGGTGGTACAACACCGTCTCATGGAGGAGAACGCGCACGTCCAGCGCTACATGGTTGCGTTGGCGAACGGCCGGTTCTCCAATACCTGGTAGATTCTTTGCGGATCTCACCGGAGCTACGATCCGATGATGGTTCCTTCTCTTTGGGTGTCCACCGCGGCCCACTGAACCTAGAGGAGCTATTATTCGAGATGTATTAGTGATATTATATGATGATCTTTGCAACAAACTACTATATATGTATTCGATGATGGATTATTAATTACCTATTAGTTATTTGCTTATTGAATGCAAAAGATGAGCACGGTTTGTTCTACAAACTACTATAATTGTATTCGATGATGGATTATATGATGATCTTTGCTACAAACTAGGTTCGATGATGATATTTGCTACAAACTACTACAAACTACAAATTTTAGGTGTTTTAGTTGTTATATGATGATCTTTTCTACAAACTACTATATATGTATTCGATGATGGATTATTAATTACCTATTAGTTATTTGCTTATTGAATGCAAAAGATGAGCGCAGTTTGTGCTACAAACTACTATATATGTATTCGATGATGGATTATATGATGATCTTTGCTACAAACTACTACAAACTACAAATTTTAGGTGTTTTAGTTGTTATATGATGATCTTTGCTACAAACTACTATATATGTATTCGATGATGGATATATATGTTTCTTCTTCATTTACAATATTTTCTTCACCTCTCCTCCAAGCCTTGTAAGACATCTTTATCCCTCTATATTCATCTCGATCAATCTCAAAGTCTAAGGATGATTTGTCTATATCATCATCCCGTACACCATCAGATCCATCTTCACCACCATCCTGTCCATCATCACCACCACGAGCTTCTGTAATGTTCAAGTTGCAACTCTGCTCTGTGTTCACATTAATTTCAAGAGGGTGAACCACTCCATCTTATGATAGACTTAACACAAAACTAGGGCCCCCCATTGGACTGCCTATTGGAATTTGTTCTTCACAAACATTGTGAGTCCTGTTACTATACCTGGCCATGGGCTGGGCCGGGCCGGGCTTGGGCCAGGCCCAAAAAAGCCCATGGTAGAAAACTGAGGCCCAGGCCCTACCATCGGGTCTACTTTTCAAGCCCAAGCCAGACCCATCTGGTAAAAAGCCCTTAGGGTTTAGGGCCGTGGGCCGGGCCTCTTCCTTAAAATGCCAGTATGCCAAGCCAAAGCCCGTCCAGGCCCTGCTGGTGGGCTCAAAACTCAGGCCCAAGCCCGGCCCACGGGCAAGCCCATCAGGCCTAGGCCCTGGATTTTAGGGTTGGGCCTGGGTAGGCCGACAGGGCCGGGCCGGAGATGGCCAGGACTACCTGTTACATTCAACATCTCTGTCTTCATTTGCCTTGGCCACAATGATATTCAGCACTGTGAAATTAGAGTGGTCTATCATTTCTTCAACTGCATCTTGACTGTCCAAAAGCAATAAACCTTCCTCTCCAATCTCTTTTACGAAAACACTGCTGGGAGCGAAAATTAGGAAAGAAAGACATTTTTTTAGTCGTGTAGGCAAACACAATTTAGGGCTGGTCCTAAATATTCAAGTTGTTGTACAAAATAGACATGGCAACCATTCGGGTTTTCTATCCATTTTACACTCAAAAAACGATCCAGCATAATTGTTGGTCAACAAAAAGTGCACTTCGTCAAATTATATTATTGTGTCCCTATTGGTGAGTTAAAAAAGATTCTCAATGGTTTGCAAATGTTTACTTTGGCATTTGCTTATGAATAGGTTTGATACACCACAATGTGATGCACGATTCAATAGGAGAGGTTCACAATGAACGGATCGTTACATTTTCCATGTGATATGAACAATAATTGAGCACAGATCATGTCTTTCATTCCATTGATGATCACAAATTCGACCTCACATTCCAACATGGCACGTGACAATGTGGACTCAGGGTTTACAAAGACTTGATCATTTTGAATCACCTTGCGAGAATAGCAGTTTTAAGTTCCGGAGATAGGTTGTCCATTTTGTACGAACCACATTGTACATGTGTTGCCCACCAGCTCACGTCTCATATCTCATTTGTGTGACGCCTGGATAATTAAGCTACAGTAAATCCCTGCTAATGGTGCCACATCATCACATTACTGTTGCTAATCCTCACTTGATCCAAATCACTATTCATATTCAAACTCAAATTTAAAGTCAAAATTCAAATTTGACAAACATGAAAACTAAAATGTTCAAAGTGTGGCAAATAATCCCTGGGTATTTTTCATGTTGGAACCAACCTCTTTTGGATTTCCGAAAGTGCCCCTGGAAATTATTTAGTGGTCCCGCATCATTTGAAATTGGCCTTTTCAATTTCGAAAAATGGCTATACAAATCCTTTTGACCCCATACTTTTTGTTCCATCGTATTATATTGTGTTAGAATTATGTGCCAAGTTTTGTTCAAAACAAAACTCATTTGTTACTAAAAGGAAATGCAAAACGAAGAGGTTTAAAGAAATGCATCGAAAGAAAACTGGCACTGTACATCTGGGCTCTAAGTCCACAGTGCACAGCCCAGCCCACCTATCCCTCTTATCCTTCCTACTGCTCGCAGGGAGCTCGGTGGCCTCACTTGCCGCGTCCAAGCCGCGGATCCTCCACGCGGCGGCCATCTGGATCTCCCTGGCATCTACAAGACCCCCCTTGATCCTGGCCGAACCCTAGCTGCCTTATCCCCTCTCTCTCGGTCGCCCCCTTCTCCACAGCACGCACCAGCCGCCGCTGTCACCGTTCCCGTGCTCTTCGTCGTCCCTCGCCGCCAGCTGATGTCCGGGATGGATCACCGTGGTCCTCTACGTCGCCTACGCGTAACCGTTTGAGCTCGGAGGCTCGAAATCGCAGCCATCGACCGCGTCATCTTCTTCACCTACGGCCACCGAGGCCTCCACCGTCCATCACCGACAGTCGCTACCTCACTGTATCCCCCGAGCCCTCTAAGTGCATCTACAGGCTCACTGTGAGCTCCTCTCCACGTTTCCCCGCCTTTCCCCCTCAATTTCGTCGTAGTTTGGCCGCGCCCACCAGGGCCCGTGCCCGTCCCGCTTCTTTACTACGCCGCCTGAACTCCAGCGTGCACAGTCGCGCTTCCGCCCGCGCGTGGCCTCCCTCCTGCGCCCTCATCTGCCTGCCGCTCTTCCTCTGTTGCCACGCCGCTGCACACCGCAACCACCGTGTGTGCCCGCGCCGTCTCGTGCTCCTCGCCATAGCTCGTCGGCCCCGCTGCTGCCGCTCGCCCTCCCACCTCTGCCTCCGCCGCGCGGCCCCTCCCCAGCCCCTCACCTGCTTCGCCCGCTGCCTGCTGCTACTGCTGCAGCAGCTGCTGCGCCCCGCCGAGCCCGCAGCGACTGCTACTGTTGCTGCCGCTTTTCCCCGCCTTCCCGTGCGCCGCTGCTGCCCCTTCGCCGGTTCGCCACACCGCGCCAAGCCCGCGCGCCCGCTGGCCCCTGTCGCGGCTCCAGCCACCCGCCCTCGCGCCGTTCGCCGCCGCTGCCGCCCACCGGCGTCCCGCCGTCTAGTCGGTGCCCCACGGTGACGCCCGGGTTCGGCGCCCCCAGGGCTCCTTTTGCCCATGCCCGCGCGCTCGTTAATCCGCTCCCGGCTGGGCCTATGATATGTGGGCCTAGCCCCAAAACAAAGAGAACTAAAACTAATTAAATAGGTTAATGAATTAATTAACTTAATTGTTTTAGGTTAATTAACTTAACTTAATTAACCTCTCTAATTAACTAGCTAACTAAGTTAATTAGCTAACAGTCAATGACAGTGGGGCCCCTCTGCCAGTTTGACTGGTCAACATGTCAAAGTTGACTACTGACATCACTCTGACCTCATGCTGATATCATTATTCTTTTTCCGTCGAATTTAGTAATTACACATAATTTCATAATATTGTTTAAACTTCAAAAATTCATAGAAAATAATCCGTAAGTCAGGTGAAAAAGTTTTATATATGAAAGTTGCTCAGAAAAATCCAATGAATCCAATTATGCAATCTGTTCATCTGTCACACGCCCCTAGCATAGCGAACCTGCAACCGTTCCCCTCCGTTCCAAGTGTCCGAAAATGCCAAACTTCGGGCAAACCATCCCGGATGTTTTTCCCCCTTCGCCGGTATCGTGTAGCCTTGCGTTAGTTCACCCCTGGCGCTGCTTTTGTCTTGTCATGCATAGTATTGCACTTGTTTGCTTTATATTTATTGTTTCTTCCCGCTCTTCTCTCCGGTAGACCCCGAGACCGATGCTGCCCCTGTGATCGACTACGTCTCCGACGACCCTTCTTCCTTTTCAGCAGAGCTTCCAGGAAAGCCCCCCCTTTGATCATCCCGATATCGCCCATTCCATTCACTCATGCTTGCATTAGATTTTGCTACTGTAACTGATTGCTCCTATTCTGATGCATAGCCTGCTTTTGTAACCTGCTTATTGTTACCTACCTGCTTATCTTAAACTGCTTAATATAGGTTGGTTAGTGATCCATCAGTAACCCCCACCTGGTCCTTGTTGCCCCTGCTTCATCATCGACGACTCGATCAACGTGATCGACGATTAGAGCCCGACACCTCACATCACATCACGCCCCTTTTGTTGCTCGACTCTGCAGAGTTACCATCGAGTGCCAAGGGTGGAACCTCATCATCACTCCTGATGAGATCTCTGTAGTGTAGCTATTCGGTCGTGGTCATCGAGGGTTATTTCCTCCTTAACCACTTCCGATACGATTCTGTCGTGCAACCCCTCAAGTGTGAACCTTGAGGGTGGTTTCTCTTATGGTTTGATGATTACATCGAGTGGAATTCACCGGGGGTGATTCCTCGGGTTTTCCCCTTGATGTTTGGACACACGGATACTTAGACTTTACAACTGTTACTTGGAAAGGCGGGTCGACCCTGAGGGGTACCCACGAGTGATGTGGAGACAGGTTGACCTGGAGGGTACCCGAGAGTTGAATACGAGGCGTGTTAGGGCATTCTTAGCCCTTGCCGCAAGTCCTCGAGACGGCGACGGGGTCACATCTTTCGTGAGTCTCTGCTCGTGACCGCACTACCAACACACTAACGGTTTGGATATTTGATCCGAGGGGCCTCTGACCTGATAGCACTAACCATCATGTGGGCATAGTATGGGCGTTCTGCGTCCTATGCATCAGCCAAAGCCTAATAGATGTCAGCGACTGAGCGGCGCGCGCCGGGTTGGACTGGTAAGCTCCTGCCTTTTTAAGGTGGTAGCTAGGTCTGCTCACTGGCCGCCTACTCAACGTGCAGGAGTTCCCGGGCGATGGCCCATGACCCCTGGGGGCATAGGTTTTGTCCGGCGTGCTGACCTCTCTATTAAGCCTAGGTCGGGTTGCGGCATATTGTTTGGCCGAGGCCAGCACTACAAAAAAAAGCCACATCCGTGACATTTTGGGCCGAACGAATTTTTTTCTGTCATACTTATGACACTTCTATGACGATAATTGTGACAAAACCCGGTATCATCATAGATGTGGTGGGGCCCTACTTCTATGACAAAAAATCATGACAGAAAATGGGCTTTTCGTCCTGGCCGGGCCAGAGACGCAGCTGCATGACATTCTTTGGGCCGTCCATGACGGAAAAAACCGTGGTAGAAGCGAGGGCGAGGAAAATATCAGGGTGTTCCCGGTTATGGTAGGTGGTCGGGGCCGAGCGATGCGCGTTTCTCTCATTCACGCACGCGCGTGGGTGCAAGGCGTTGGGCTCTAACTGAACCCGAGCGACTGCACTGCAGGCTACGCGTTACTGAACCCGAGCAATCGATCGATGGCTGTTAACGGAAC
The DNA here is from genome assembly GCF_002575655.3 of Aegilops tauschii subsp. strangulata. Classification (NCBI taxonomy): domain Eukaryota; kingdom Viridiplantae; phylum Streptophyta; class Magnoliopsida; order Poales; family Poaceae; genus Aegilops; species Aegilops tauschii. Next base: position 45,960,778 of record NC_053040.3, on the reverse strand, counting down.
CCGATCGAGCGATTCCTTCGCTACTGCTGCTAACTGAAGCCGATCGATGCTGCCTCTGGATGAATAGTGAGCGTTGCTGGGGGGTTTGGATGAACAGTTCCCGGTGGGGGTGGATGAATAGGACCCCGTGGTGTTGCCTCTGGATGAACAGGACCCCGATCGATCAAGCCGGTTGGGGCTGGATGAACAGGACCCCATGGAGGGCTGGATGAACAGGACCCCATGGAGGGCTGGATGAACAGGACCACCCCGTGGAGGGCTGGATGAACAGTAGACGATGGAGGGCTGGATGAACAATAGATGATGGAGGGCTGGATGAACAGTAGCCCGTGGAGGGGTGGTTGAACAGGAGCCCGTGGAGAGGGCTGGTTGAACAGTAGCCGGTGGAGTAGCGCGGTGGAGGCTAGATGAACATGAGACCGTGGATGAATAATCACATGTGGAGGCTGGAGGAGGCCGACGGTGGATGAATAGTAGCCCGTGGAGGCTGGAGGGGGTCGACGGTGGAGATGAATAGTATCCCGTGGAGTCCTGTTTTGCGGTACGCCACACCCTTCCCGATGAACAGGACCCCAGTTTCGACCGTAGCGCTCCAACACAAGTCTGTTTCCTCCGTTTTGCGGTATGCCACACCCCTGCCGATTAACAGGACCCCCGTTTCGACCGTAGGAGGTCCGTTTCCACCGTTTTGCGGTACGCCAGACCCCTCCCGATGAACAGGATCCCGTTTCGAACGTGGACGGTCGAACACAAGGCCGTTTCGTCCGTTCTGCGGTACGCCAGACCTCGTTTCCATCGGCTGTTCCATCCAAGCCCTCCCGATGAACACGACGACGCATTCCATTCCGACCCAGCCGGTTGGCTCCCCATGAACATGACAACGCTGTTTCTCCGTTCTGACCCAGCCATGTACATGAGCCCTGGTCGTACGTATGCGCGAGTAGGTGTTCGAGACCCTGCCCGTATGTACGTACGTGGCCGTATTTTCTTTCTTGCACACTGGCCAATGTACGTACGTGCACATGCTACGTGCACACCTCTACTACGACACGTGCGCGCCTCTACATCGACCATTATGTACGTACACGTTCGCGACCAGAATGACAACGCTACGTACGCTTCGACCAGGTGGGTCCCGACTGTCAGGCACTTCTTTGCGTGCAAAGATGTAGCTGGTGGGTCCCAGCAGTCAGGGGGGCAAATCGTTTTTTTTCCGGACGCACTTCCTTGCGTGCGAAGATATAGCTGGTGGGTCCCAGCAGTCAGGGGGAAACATTTTTTTCCTGAAATATGGTGGCCCGTCCGGTGGGTCCCCGTTGTCAGGTGGAGGAATAATTATTTTGCGTGTAATAAGGAGGCACTTCCTTGCTGCGGCCGTGGACCCAGCTGTCAGCCTCTCCACGTACATTACTTGACCACGTTGACCATGCCGCGCCAAGAGCACCAGGGCGGTGGACGACGGCGAGGCCTAGGGAGGGGACGACACAGAGCCGGGGAAGACGCGGCAGTGGATGCCCACGCGTAGAGGAGTATGAGGGTTCACTGCGGTGTGAGGCTGCCTGCGCCGCAGAATAACAGGGGGTGTGGGTGAGTAGAGGGATGGCCTGGCCAGCGGTGGGAGTAGTAGGGGCGGTGAGGCTTCTGCCACATCGCAGCTGGCCACGGGAGGCAGGAGCACGAGGCACGAACGGCGCTGGTTTGGGCAGCTGGAGCAAGAAGACCAGAGGTTGAAGAAGCACTACGGCCGTTGGATGGACATAGTACGGTCAATGGAGCTAGAATCATGCATATTGACTAAGTTGACAAAGCCCTCCGTCCCCATCAACTTAGTAGGCCCACAAGTCAGCCTGCCACTATACTGGGTCCCAGCTAGCAGGGGGAGTATTCATTTTTTTGTGCGTAATAAGGAGGCACTTCCTTGCGTGCGAAGATATAGCTGGTGGGTCCAAGCTGTCAGCGGCGGTAACATTTTTTTGCGAAATACAGAGGCCCTTTCGGTGGGTCCCAGATGTCAGGTGGAGGAATCATCATTTTGCGCGTAATAAGGAGGCATTTCCTTGCGTGCGGCCGTGGACCCAGCTGTCAGCCTCTCCACATACAGTGCACTTCAGATGCATGTCGGTCGTTGACCATGTTGAACAAGCCGCGCCGAGAGCACCAGGGCGGTGGACGACGGTGAGGCCTAGGAAGGGAATGACACGGAGGCAGGGAAGACTCGGCAGTTGTTTCCCACACGGAGGGGAGTACGACTGTACGAGGGTTTACTGGTTCGTCTGCCGTCGCCGGAGAATAACAACAGGTGTGGGTGAGTAGAGGGATGGCTAGGCCAGCGATGAGACTATGGTGGGGCGGTGAGGCCTGCGCGCAGCACAGCCGGCCGTGGGGAGGAGAGAGCAGGCAATCCCGCCGGCGCTTGTTTGAGCGGCTGGAGCAGGAAGAGCAGAGATTGAAGAAGCACGACGGTCGTTGGATGGACATCCAACAGTCACTGCTTGTGCGTCAACATTTTTTTAGGAAAGCCTCAAATCTGTGGAAAACATCATACAACCCATCTGCCATTATTTCTAATAATTTACAGCCCATTTGCTAATTCCTAAGGTTTTTTTGGAACCCATATTCTTTTTGTTAGCATTACAACCCATATTGTGGCCACGGTTAAAAATTTATACGAAATTTTGCATGTTTCGGTGCGGTCCGAACTGTTTTTAATCCCGAAATTTCAAGTCACATTCAAACTGATTTAAAAAACAAATTTATATCTATATAAAATCCAACAAATTGTCCACGCATAAAAATCAATGCAATTTAAAATCTTGAAATGAAAAAAAGAAATTTGAAACTAATTGCCGGTTTGATGTGTTTTAAAAATGTACATCCCATTTCTCATTACTGATAGGCCATTTTCTCGGCCAGCCGAATGAAGCTCTCCTCGTCTTGAAAGATTTGCAGCCCAACAGGCCTGACAAAGCGACTTACTTGGCAAATCAAAAAACTGGGTTGTGGCCGTGGACCCAGCTGCGGCCGTGGACCCAGCTGTCAGCCTCTCCACATACATTACTCTTCCGATGGAAGTCGGTCGTTGACCACATTGACCACGCCGCGCCGAGAGCACCAAGGCGGTGGACGACGGCGAGGCCTAGGAAGGGGGCGACGCGAAGCCCGGGAAGACGCGGCAGTGGATGCCCACGCGGAGAGGAGTACGAGGGTTCACTGGTTTGGCTGCAGTGTGAGGCCGCCGTCGCCGCAGAATAACAGGGGGTGGGGGCGAGTAGAGGGATGCCCTGGCCAGTGGTGGGAGTAGTAGGTGGTGGTGAGGCCTCCGCGGCATCACAAACGGCCACAGGAGGCAGGAGCACGCGGCATGACCGACGCTGGTTTGGGCGGCTGGAGCAAGAAGACTAGAGGTTGAAGAAGCACTACTGCCGTTAGATGAACATCGTACGATAACTGGAGCTAGAATCGTTCATATTGACTAAGTTGACAAGGCCCTCCGTCCCTGTCAACTTGGTAGGCCCGCAAATCAGCCTCCAACTATGCTGGGTTCCAGCTGGCAGGGGGAGTATTTATTTTTTTGTGCGTAATAAGGAGGCACTTCCTTGCGTGCGAATATAGCTGGTGGATTCGACCTGTCAGTGGGGGGCACGTTTTTTTCGCGAAATATAGAGGCCCTTCCGGTGGGTGCCAGATGTTAGGTGGAGGAATCAAAGACTTGAGAAGGCGTACAGAACAAGCTAGTGTGCCAGTAAAGAGACGTTGCTGAGTTTTAGAAAAAAGAGAGACGTGCTCCTGTAGCTGGTTCGAATCCAAACCTAGACTATAACTATATAGGGTGCTATGCTACTCTGCAAGTAATGAAACTGACATATCCAACATTCGCTTCTCCTCTTCTCTACTTACTCTGCCTAGCATCAGAAGCTCTGGCCGCAGCAACCATGTCCGTTGGCTGCTCGTCCACCTGCTCTTCAGCAGGCAACAACCAAATATGCGCCAAGTCGCCACCCGTACCATCGCCTGTGGGTCTCATCACACCCCCGTCGGCACGCGCACCGCAGCCGGTTGCTCATCGCAACCCGCTGCCGTTGGTATGGTGCCACTGCTGCAAATCACGCAGAGTCATCCGTCGTGTCTCAACCACAATCCTCAACCTTGGCCGAGTCTTCTACAAATGCCCGAATCATGGGGTAATAATATGTTTAAGTGTTGTTCTGCTGCTTTTAGTTGCTGATTTTTTTAATAGTTTGGTTGATCATCTTCCAATTTGATTCGTGCAGAAAAGGGAAGATTCGTGTGATTTATATTTTTGGGAAGTTGCTGATGTGGGGGATGCAACTACGCTGATTATTTGGTTAGCCGAGGAGTCCCAATACCAGCAGGTTGGGGTGTTGGACAAGTAACTGCAGGAACGACAGAAGAGGAAGATGCAGAGTAGAAGGTTAAAGATGAAGTTCCTCTGATCATGGCCAAGCAACAGCTGCTGAACAGCCTTGACAACAATGAGGAGATGAAAGAGCTTGTGAAGATAATGGGAAAATCGATGTGCTCTGTAGGATGATTGTCTCTTTATTTGCAGTGTATGTAGCACTCGTGATGTATTCAGTGGCTATGACATGAGCACTTTGCTGAAACTAGTAATCAATGAAACATGTGTAGCAGGCTAGGCGTAGTATTGTGAACATCTAATGATTTCTATTAACGGAAATTAGGGGTATCCCCTTTTGCTCATAAATAAATAAATAGCAGAGGCCCTTTTGGTAATAAATAAATAAATTAGCAGAGGCCCTGTCGGGTCAGCTTTGTTCTCATTCGAAGACGTCGAGCAAATTGCAGTCCAACAGCAAACTATGTCATCAAATTCAAGTTTCACAGCCAAATATGAGTACAACTAAACAACAATGTCATCATGTGTTAGTCGTCATACAATCACCAAACACAAATCAGCATACATAACAAGTGATGTTCTCACAGGAAAATACTAAACAACATGTTCATCAGATTTCAGTTGTCATAGCAAAGACAATTTCACATAGTAGATAAAAGACGTCTTCTGACAGGCAAATATGACAAAAGCAATGTAATCATCATCCGCACCAGCAGCGCCAACATCTTCGCCATGTGTATCAGTCTAAATCGTAATTCCCCACGGTGTCATCTTCTTCTTCGTCCTCGAACGTTGGCTTCTTCTTGATCAACTCTTGTATGTCCACAGCACGACAGGCAATCTTTTCGCCGGCGTCATTGACGTGATGGTTCTCAAAGATATTAGGAACATCTGTGTTATCTTGTACATCGGGAGTAGTGTAAGCATCATCTTGTTGTGCAACTTCATTAAATGAATTCCTCTGCTCAAACCTTTGCAATACTCTCCAGTCATCGCTACGTGCAAATGTGTCTTCCAAGAAAAATATTTGTGTTGCTTGATTTGCCAAAATAAAAGGCTCGTTGGTCTAGTACGCCGCCTTGACATTGATGGATTTGAAATAATCATCAGCTCTGGGTTTTGCGATCCTGGAAAATAGGTTATACCAACGACAACACAACAGAACCACACACCGATGATCCTCGAAACTGGAGATATACTGCAACTGAACAATGTCTGTTCTGTTAGCATACATTTCAGTTATCTCTTTGTCATACGTATCCGTGCTCATGATGGCACTGTTTTGTGTCTTCCTGCCTTCGTCTCGTGCAAGGGTGTTGTAGCGCACATCTCCAACAACGCAAGATTCATAATGTCTTACCCGAGTATCAGGACCCATTGCTAGTGAGTAAAGGGCATCATCAACTGCCTGCCCATCCTCCCGCATCTTCTTAACCTATGGTTAGAAAATAGACAAGACGATCATCTTATGTCCTCAATATATTAAAAAAACTGACAGTGCAATTCAAAAGCTTACATGGCTCTTGAACCATTTCGCAAATCCTGCCATAACCAGTTTATCAATGTTTCTTGGATTTTGCGGCAGTAACTCCTTTTTGTAGATGCTGCACAACATAGTGATCACGTCAAACATCTAAATATATAAGAATGTGCTGCAAGTTTAGTAGATTACGATGTATAAGCTGCAGTACTTAGCACTTCTTGATATAATGTAGTATCTCACGACAGTTATTCAATACATACCAAACCATTTTGTCCAAATATTTAGGTTTGTCCTCTTATCGACTCTTCCCCGTAACTCGAACAGAATAATCGAAAACATAGAGCCCGGGATTGTCTTCATCCACCTCTTTGCTAAGCTGATCAGCTATTTCAATGTATTTTGAGCAGAATGTCAATGCTTCTGTAGCAATGAAGGCCTCTGCAATGGAACCCTCGGGTCTAGCTCTGTTCCTAACATAGCCCTTGAAAGTGCCTAGCTGCCTTTCAATAGGGTACATCCAGCCATACTGTACTGGACCTCTAAGTAGTGCCTCATCAGGTAGATGAATAGCCAAATGCACCATCACATCAAAGAAGGCAGGAGGATATATCTTCTCAAAGTCGCATAGGATAGTTGGTATCTTGTCTCTAAGACGCTCCAAAGCATCTATCCTGATATTTCTACTGCAGAGTTCCCTGAAGAATTGTCCCAACTCTGCAACTGCTCTGTATAAGTCAGGGCGGCCCAATCCTCTAAGGATAACAGGTAAAACCCTTTGAAGTAGGACGTGGCACTCATGTGTTTTCCACCCTTGTACCTTCTTTCCATCTGCATTGACTCTCCTTTTAGGGTTGGAAGCAAATCCATGTGGGAATCTCACACGTGACAGGACGTCGCATAATTCTTTTCTTTTTACCTTGTTCAAGACGTACACAGCTGGTGCCATATCCCGTGGTTTACCTTCATCTTGCACCTGTAAATCCTGTCTGATACCCAGGTGTGTCAAATCAATCCTAGATTTTAAGGTATCTTTCGTCTTGCCTTCAATATTAAGAAGTGTGCCGATAATGCTATCACATATATTTTTCTCGATGTGCATCACATCAAGATTATGCCGCAGATCCAAATCTTTCCAATACTCCAAGTCCCACAAAGTGGACCCGCGGGTAAACAACAATCTCTCTTCTGCCCTGCCACGCTTCCTTTTCCCGCTACCATTATCAGGATGGTTTCCTGGTGTAATATGCCTGACCTTCTCTAACTCCACTTGCAACTCATCGGCGGTGAGCCTCTTTGGCGCATCACGGTTTTCATGCTTTGCATTGAACACATGTCTTCTGTATTTTCTAGGATGCGGCTTGTCCTTGGCAAGGAAATGACGGTGTCCAATGTAACAGATCTTGCTAAGTATTGCATATGACAGCGGATTCCTGTTACAGCGAACACATGCATTGTAACCATGTGTCATTCGCCCTGACATAGTGCCCAAAGCTGGATAATCATGGATGCACCAAATTATAACAGCATGCAGAAAGAAATCCGCTGGTGGGCTGCTATATAGGTCTCGAGTGCGAACACCCCTCCATAGCTGTTGAAGTTCCTCCACAAGAGGCTCCATGAACAAATCAAAATCCTTTCCAGGACTTTTTGGACCTGGGATGAGCAAGGCCATCATGTAGTTTGATTCTTTGGTGCAGACATTTGGAGGCATGTTGTAAGGGATAACAAGCACTGGCCACATGCTATATGTGGCGCTCTGGTGGCGAAATGGGTTAAATCCATCTGAAGCTAAGCCAAGTCTAATGTTTCTCGGGTCAGCAGCAAACTTTTCGTGTTTCTGATAGAAGCTTTTCCACTCACTACCATGTGATGGATGGCTCATTGCATTCTGATCTCTGTACTCCTGGTTCCTAGAATGCCACAGTACATCCTCTCTTGTTTCAGCATCATGAAACAACCTCTGCATCCTTGGTGTAATTGGAAAATGTCTCAGAACATTATGAGGAATCCTCTTCACAGCATCGCCATCTTTCCATCTTGATGATTTGCATTTCGGGCATTCACTTAAGTTGGCATAATCCTTCCGGAACAGAACACAATTATTCTTACAAACATGGATCATATCATATCCAATTCCAACTACACGAAGGAAATTCTTCATTTTACTGTAGGTGTGTGGCAGCTCACACGCATCTGGGAAAGCTTTGTGGAAAGCAGCCAACATCGCATCGAATGATTTGTTGGTCATCCGCTCAGATGTCTTCACCTGAAGAAAGGTGACCATAGCTGAGAATACTGATAGCTTATTTCCTGGGGTGACAGCCATATTGCATTGTTCCAACATGCGGGCCCACCGTTTTTCTTCTGGAGGGGAAAGTTCACGGAATGCACGAGCATTTCGTAGCATTGTTTCAATGTTGGTCAAACTAACTGGCTCCGCCACCACCTCCTCCTCCTCTTCCACCTAAGCATCAGGCAGATCAAGATGGTGATCTTCTGGTTCCACGTAGTCAATAACATTGACGTTCATACCTTCACCATGATGAACCCACCCAGTATACACGTGTAGATGATTTTGCACAGTTGACTGGGGTCTTGTAACTGAATTCATACAACTGCTACACAGGCAGAGCACATCTGATTTCGAACCACCGTACTCAGCTCTGATAAAGTTCATGAAGTTTTCAACCCCCTTGACATATGCAGCGGAGAATCTTCGAGCAGAAGTTATCCAAGTCCTGTCCATCTGTTAGACATACAAATTAGTTCTTCTACTAGATATTACAGGAAAAACATATATGCTTTTTTATGAAGTCCAGAAGAAAATACCTAGGTTGATGTCTAGATATTACGCAACAACAACTATTTTCGACATGTGACCCCAACGGTCGCCTCCTGGAGGACACGCTTCAAAAAAGATTTCTCTGATATTAGCCATAGGCTACCACCACATAAGAAACATTTAGTTGCCATGATTATTGCTGCTCTTATCCAATCACCTCCACCCCCTTGTAACCCCCATGTAATCCCCTCCTCCCCCCTTTCCTGTAAATACCATGTAACACCACCACCCATTTATATATATATGCAGTAGGAAACTCTCCTACTGTCTCAATTTAAAAAAAAAGATATTTGGACGAGCAGATCTAAGTAACGAAATAGATGTAAAGCTAATTCAGCAAACAGATTTGAGTGCTAAATTATGGTAGGCTGTTTCAGGAGTCAATGAGGCCGAGCACACACCCATTGAACTATCGAAGGCCATCGCAGCAACAAAGATCGAGTATAAAAGGGTGTATAGCTATTTCACCTAACAGATTGGCTACTAGACCATGGCAATCTACGTCACAACAAATATATGGCGGGATATTTTAGCAACTAATCGGCCTTGGAATGCCATCTCAGCTAAGCAGATTGAGTGTAGAACAAAGCAAGGAAGCTTCTTAAGCAGAGCATATTGACTGTAAACTACTTCGGCAAATAGTGAGATTAACAGCGTCTATCAGCTAACATTCAGCGCTACACCGACATGCACGGTACTACCTCTTGAGCACTGCGTTGGTTTTCCCTTGAAGAGGAAAGGGTGATGCAGCAAAGTAGCGTAAGTATTTCCCTCAGTTTTTGAGACGTATCAATCCAGTAGGAGGCCACACGCAAGTCCCTCATACCTACACAAACAAATAAGAACCTTGAAACCAACGCGATAAAGGGGTTGTCAATCCCTTCATGGCCACTTGCAAAAGTGAGATCTGATAGAGATGATAAGATAATATTTTTGGTATTTTTATGATATAGATTAAAAGTAAAGATTGCAAAATAAACAAAGATAGAAATAGCTTGTTGACGGAAGATTAATATGATGGAAAATAGATCCGGGGGCCATAGGTTTCACTAGTGGCTTCTCTCAAGATAGCATAAGTATTACGGTGGGTGAACAAATTACTGTCGAGCAATTGATAGAAAAGTGCATAATTATGAGAATATCTAGGTATGATCATGTATATAGGCATCACGTCCGTGACAAGTAGACCGATTCCTGCCTGCATCTACTACTATTACTCCACACATTGACCGCTATCCAGCATGCATCTAGAGTATAAAGTTCATAAGAACGGAGTAACGCTTTAAGCAAGATGACATGATGTAGAGGGACAAACTCATGCAATATGATATAAACCCCATCTTTTTATCCTCGATGGCAACAATACAATATGTGTCGTTTCCCCTACTGTCACTAGGATCGAGCACCGCAAGGTTGAACCCAAAGCTAAGCACTTCTCCCATTGTAAGAAAGACCATTCTAGTAGGCCAAACCAAACTGATAATTTGAAGAGACATGCAAAGATAACCAATCATACATAAAAGAATTCAGAGGAGATTCAACTATTGTTCATAGATAATCTTGATCATAAACCCACAATTCATTGGATCTCGACAAACACACCGCAAAAAGAGTTACATCAAATAGATCTCCAAGAGAATCGAGGAGAACTTTGTATTGAGATCCAAAGAGAGAGAAGAAGCCATCTAGCTAATAACTATGGACCCGAAGGTCTGAGGTAAACTACTCACACATCATCGGAGAGGCTATGGTGTTGATGTAGAAGCCCTCCGTGATCAATGCCCCCTCCAGCGGAGCGCCGGAAAAGGCCCCAAGATGGGATCTCACGGGTACAGAAGGTTGCGGCGGTGGAATTAGGGTTCTGGCTCCGTGTCTGATGTTTCCAGGGTATATGAGTATATATAGGCGAAAGAGGTCGGTCAGGAGATCTACGAGGGGCCCACGAGGGTGGGGGGCGCACCCAGGGGGCAGGCACGCCTCCCTGCCTAGTGGCCTCCTTGTTGATTGCTTGACGTCCACTCCAAGTCCTCTGGATCATGTTTGTTCCGAAAATCACGTTCCCGAATGTTTCATTCCGTTTGGACTCCGTTTGATATCCTTTTCCTTCGAAACACTGAAATAGGCAAAAAAACAGCAATTTGAGCTGGGACTCCGGTTAATAGGTTAGTCCCAAAAAAATATAAAAGTGTATAATAAAGCCCATTAAACATCCAAAACAGAATATTTATTAGCATGGAACAATAAAAAATTGTAGATACGTTGGAGATGTATCAAGCATCCCCAAGCTTAATTCATGCTCGTCCTCGAGTAGGTAAATGATAAAAATAGAATTTTTGATGTGGAATGCTTCTTGGCATAATTTTCAATGTAATTCTCTTATTTGTGGCATGAATATTCAGATCCGAAAGATTCAAGATAAAAGTTTAATATTGACATAAAAGTAATAATACTTCAAGCATACGAACTAAGCAATTATGTCTTCTCAAAATAACATGGCCAAAGAAAGTTCATCCCTACAAAATCATATAGTTTGGTCATGCTCCATTTTCGTCACACAAGAATGCTCTCATCATGCACAACCCCGATGACAAGCCAAGCAATTGTTTCATACTTTAGTAATCTCAAACTTTTTTCAACTTTCATGCAATATATGAGCTTGAGCCATGGATATAGCACTATGGGTGGAATAGAATAAGATGATGGGAGTTATGTGGAGAAGACAAAAAGGGAGAAAGTCTCACATTGACGCGGCTAATCAATGAGCTAGGGAGATGCCCATCGATTCATGTAAATGCAAGGAGTAGGGATTGCCATGCAACGGATGCACTAGAGCTATAAATGTATGAAAGCTCAACAAAAGAAACTAAGTGGGTGTGCATCCAACTTGCTTGCTCACGAAGACCTAGGGCATTTGAGGAAGCCCATTGTTGGAATATACAAGCCAAGTGCTATAATGAAAAATTCCCACTAGTATATGAAAGTGACAAAACTAGAGACTCTCTATCATAAAGATCATGGTACTACTTTGAAGCACAAGTGTGGAAAAAGGATAGTAGCATTGTCCCCTTTTTTTGGGCCTTTCTTTTATTTTATTTTTATTTGGCCTTTCTCTTTTTTTATTTGGGACAATGCTCTATGAATGATGATCATTACACTTCTATTTATTTACAACTCAATGATTACAACTCGATACTAGAACAAAGTATGACTCTATATGAATGCCTACGGTGGTGTACCAGGATGGGCAATGAATCAAGAGTGACATGTATGAAATAATATGCATGGTGGCTTTGCCACAAATACGATGTCAACTACATGATCATGCAAGGCAATATGACAATGATAAAGCGTGTCATGATAAACGGAACGGTGGAAAGTTGCATGGCAATATATCTCGGAATGGCTATGGAAATGCCATAATAGGTAGGTATGGTGGCTGTTTTGAGGAAGATGTAAGGAGGTTTATGTGTGATAGAGCATATCGTATCACGGGGTTTGGATGCACCAGCGAAGTTTGCACCAACTCTCAAGGTGAGAAAGGGCAATGCACGGTACCGAAGAGGCTAGCAATGATGGAAGGATGAGAGTGCGTATAATCCATGGACTCAACATTAGTCATAAAGAACTCACATACTTATTGCAAAAATCTACAAGTCATCAAAAACCAAGCACTACGCGCATGCTCCTAGGGGGATAGATTGGTAGGAAAAGACCATCGCTCGTCCCCGACCGCCACTCATAAGGAGGACAATCAAAGAACACCTCATGTTTCAAATTTGTTACACAACGTTTACCATACGTGCATGCTACGGGACTTACAAACTTCAACTCAAGTATTTCTCAAATTCACAAATACTCAACTCGCACAACTTTAATATCACTACCTCCATATCTCAAAACAGTCATCAAGTATCAAACTTTTCTTAGTATTCAACGCACTTATAAGAAAGTTTTTACTTATCTTGGACACCTATCATATTAGGACTAATTTCATAATTTAGGCAAATTACCATGCTGTTTTGTAGGACTCTCAAAATGATATAAGTGAAGCATGAGGGAGCAATAATTTCTATAAAACAAAACCACCACCGTGCTCTAAAAGATATAAGTGAAGCACTAGAGCAAAAACTATATAGCTCAAAAATGTATAAGTGAAGCACATAGAGTATTCTAATAAATTCCGCATCATGTTTGTCTCTCTCAAAAGTGTATTCAGCGAGGATGATTGTGGTAAACTAAAAAGCAAAGACTCAAATCATACAAGACGCTCCAAGAAAAACACATATCATGTGGTGAATAAAAATATAGCTCCAAGTAAAGTTACCGATAGATGAAGACGAAAGAGGGGATGCCTTCTGGGGCATCACCAAGCTTAAGCTTTTGGTTGTCCTTGAATTTTACCTTGGGGTGCCATGGGCATCCCCAAGCTTAGGCTCTTGCCAATCCTTGTTCCATAATCCATCAAATCCTTTACCCAAAACTTGAAAACTTCGCAACACAAAACTTAACAGAAAATCTCGTGAGCTCCGTTAGCGAAAGAAAACAAAACACCACTTCAAGGTACTGTAATGAACTCATTCATTATTTATATTGGTGTTAAACCTACTGTATTCCAACTTCTCTATGGTTTATAAACTCTTTTACTAGCCATAGATTCATCAAAATAAGCAAACAACACACGAAAAACAGAATCTGTCAAAAACAGAACAGTCTGTAGTAATCTGTAACTAACGCGAACTTCTGGAACTCCAAAAATTCTACCAAAATTGGAAGATCTAGATACTTTGTTTATTGATCTACTGCAATTGGAATCAGTATTTTATCACGTTCTGGTGATTTTTAACAATTGTTTTCGTGAACAGAAAGTTTCTGGAAATTTCTGCAAGATCAAATAACTATCATCCAAGAAGATCCTATAGGTTTAACTTGGCACAAACACTAATTAAAACACGAAAACAAATCTAACCAGAGGCTAGATCAAAGATTTATTACTAAACAGGAGCAAAAAGCAAGAAAATAAAATAAAATTGGGTTGCCTCCCAACAAGCGCTATCGTTTAACGCCCCTAGCTAGGCATAACAGCAAGGATAGATCTAGGTATTGTCATCTTTGATCTTCAATTTTTTAATGGAGTTATGCTCAAATCCGGGAGGTTCTTTATGTTTCCCTTCATAATCGGAAATTTTTAGATCTAAACAATCCAACCGCTTATTGCAAAGAGTGATCAACATATTCATGCGGTGAAGATTCCCGCTAACACTCTTAAGAGGTTCAAGAGATTTTTGTAAAATCTTCGTTACTTTGCAAATTTTCTCAAAAACTTGTGTTTCTTCCTGGGTATGATGAGGCCCCTTTTTTTGAGGTAGTGTTCCCACTATTCCCTCTATAATTTCATGCGCAATACTGGGATCAATTTCGGTAAAATTGCCTTTGGCAACACAATCCAAGAGTTGTCTATGAGACATATTTAGTCCAACATAAAAATTGCGAAGCAAAATTCTAAAGTTCACCTCTAGGGTAAAATTACGATAAGATTCCATCATTCTAAACCAAGCATCTTTTAAGTTTTCTCCTTGTCTTTGTTTGAAGTGAAGAACTTTAAACTTGGGAGACAATGGAGTAGATAAAGGACTAGCCATAATGACGAGGCAAGCGATAAAGAGGCGAACGGAAAAAAGAGGGCGAATAAAATGGCAAGGGTGAAGTGGGGGAGAGGAAAACGAGAGGCAAATGGCAAATCATGTAATGCGAGGGATAAGAGTTTGTGATGGGTACTTGGTATGTCTTGACTTGTGCGTAGACTCCCCGGCAATGGCGCTAGAAATACTTCTTGCTACCTCTTGAGCACTGCGTTGGTTTTCCCTTGAAGAGGAAAGGGTGATGTAGCAAAGTAGCATAAGTATTTCCCTCAGTTTTTGAGAACCAAGGTATCAATCCAGTAGGAGGCCACATGCAAGTCCCTCATACCTACACAAACAAATAAGAACCTTGCAACCAACGCGATAAAGGGGTTGTCAATCCCTTCACGACCACTTGCAAAAGTGAGATCTGATAGAGATGATAAGATAATATTTTTGGTATTTTTATGATAAAGATTAAAAGTAAAGATTGCAATATAAACAAAGATAGAAATAGCTTGTTGACGGAAGATTAATAATAGAAAATAGACCCGGGGGCCATAGGTTTCACTAGTGGCTTCTCTCAAGATAGCATAAGTATTACGGTGGGTGAACAAATTACTGTCAAGCAATTGATAGAAAAGTGCATAATTATGAGAATATCTAGGTATGATCATGTATATAGGCATCACGTCCGTGACAAGTAGACCGATTCCTGCATGCATCTACTACTATTACTCCACACATCGACCTCTATCCAGCATGCATCTAGAGTATTAAGTTCATAAGAACGGAGTAACGCTTTAAGCAAGATGACATGATGTAGAGGGACAAACTCATGCAATATGATATAAACCCCATCTTTTTATCCTCGATGGCAACAATACAATATGTGTCGTTTCCCCTACTGTCACTAGGATCGAGCACCGCAAGATTGAACCCAAAGCTAAGCACTTCTCCCGTTGCAAGAAAGACCAATCTAGTAGGCCAAACCAAACTGATAATTCGAAGAGACTTGCAAAGATAACCAATCATACATAAAAGAATTCAGAGGAGATTCAAATATTGTTCATAGATAATCTTGATCATAAACCGACAATTCATCGGATCTCGACAAACACACCGCAAAAAGAGTTACATAAAATAGATCTCCAAGAGAATCGAGGAGAACTTTGTATTGAGATCCAAAGAGAGAGAAGAAGCCATCTAGCTAATAACTATGGACCCGAAGGTCTGAGGTAAATTACTCACACATCATCGGAGAGGCTATGGTGTTGATGTAGAAGCCCTCCGTGATCAGTGCCTCCTCCGGCGGAGCGCTGGAAAAGGCCCCAAGATGGGATCTCATAGGTACAGAAGGTTGCGGCGGTGGAATTAGGGTTTTGGCACCGTATCTGATGTTTCCAGGGTATATGAGTATATATAGGCGAAAGAGGTCGGTCAAGAGAGCTACGAGGGGCCCACGAGGGTGGGGGCGCGCCTCCCTGCCTCGTGGCCTCCTTGTTGATTGCTTGACGTCCACTCCAAGTCCTCTGGATCACGTTTGTTCTGAAAATCACGTTGCCGAAGGTTTCATTCCGTTTGGACTCCGTTTGATACCATTTTCCTTCGAAACACAGAAATAGGCAAAAATGCAGCAATTTGGGCTGGGCCTCCGGTTAATAGTTTAGTCCCATAAATAATATAAAAGTGTATAATAAATCCCATTAAACATCCAAAACAGAATATATATTAGCATGGAACAATCAAAAATTACAGATACGTTGGAGACGTATCACACGGGGCCTCAGTCTAGAATGCGCGTACCGTGGGAGAAGCTCACCGCCGTGCGTCTCCACACGAACGTCGCTAGCGGTGGCGGCGCTGACCACCGTGTGCCTCCACAAGAATGTCACCAGCGGTGGCGACGTGGCTAGAGGACGACAGTTTACGAGAGCGTACTGTGGGAGCGAGAGGTTCGCCGTGCGTCCCCTCGACGAACCGCGGTGCCGACATATTGGCGTGGCGGGGAGGGCGGCTTGGCCGGAGCGAATGGAGTGGATGGGGACGGGGGGAGGGGGGTTTGGGGAATATTATTGGCTAGTTGGCCGAAGGGCGGTTGAATCTAGGATTTTGGGGGAATTTTTGGGTGGGGGGGGGGAGGATTTTCTCGCGGTGGGCGGGGGGAGTTTGGCACATGGTTGGTTTCTCCAAGTGCAGTCCCACGTGTCAGTGAAGAGGCAAGCCGAAGCGCGTTCCGTTTGCGTGAGCCGTGTGCAGGACCGAACGTGTGTGGGGTGCAATGCGACCGCGACAGGGGTGCTGTGAGTGTACCGCCTTTTTTCCTTTTAAACTAGGTGCTTCGCCCACTAAAAAAAAATTTGTTGCTTCACGCGATCCGTCGATACTACTACTCGTAATCCGGTAATCCCGACTAAAACGGCGCGGCCGGGTCTTTTCCCGCGCGATATGCTGGGAGGTTGGCTTAGTTGGGTTTTTTAGGATGAGTAATGCTACACCTACGTAGTCCCAGTTACGTAATTAAAATAATGTGAAATGTGTGAGCTGTTGATCGTAGATTGGGGGGAGGGAGGGGCCCACCACCATGAAAATCAGGGGAGGAGAGAGAGAGGAAATTTACGTTAACCCTTTCGTAGGTTCCCGTAGATGTAGAAAGATGTGAAATGCGTGAATGTGCATTTGCAGATAAGGCCTTCCCTCGTTCATCCTTTTCTCCCACAAGATCTTGATATTCCATGCAACGCACGGGCATCTTCTTAGTACTCCTACAATATACTATATTATTGTGAAAGTTCATATACACCGGCCGAGATTAATGCAAACACGGCAGATTTTCATTACATTTCAAACTTTTATAGGACAGAAAAATAAAAGAAACCCGACCCTAAACCTATTCTACGGCGGCGACCGACGTCCTCCATCTGTGATCTCCATGTACGGGGGCGTGGTTCAAGACCCGTGAAGTGAAGGTGCAGTCTCCGGCGAGGAAAAGTAGAACACGGGAGACGGACCGGCCAGTTGGCACACCATGCCCTGCCGCCTTCCATGCCCTACTCATCCTCGGAGGAGTCCCCGACCTCGGCGGTGCCGGACGTTGGACGGCGGCAAGTGGGACGCGTGGCTGACGGTGCTCCCGTCGTCGGCCACCAGCATGGCTACCGCTTGTGCAGCGACTTGAGCGAGGGCGGCGACCTCGAGCTTCATCCCCAAAGACAAGCTCTCCCGCAGAGTGTTCGGCTTGCGGTCATGGCGGATGTGGTGCCAGGTAGGAGGACGATGCGCTATGGTGTGGAGGTTAGCTGGGCGTTGCCGCTTTAAGTAGCGCATTCCGGTGAGGCCAAGCGTCCTGGTGCGTCATTAAGTCGCTGGAGTTAGTTCCTCGGGCACCGAGCCTCTTAACGACGGCATACGGACGGACGGCATGAATGCGGGCAGCTGGCGCTGGCTGGGAACACACCGCGCGACGGCGCGAGGGACGAGGGTTTTGGTGTTCCAGGGTAGTCAGCTGCGGTCGTGGCAACGTTGGAGATGCCTTTTGCTCACATGCGATCGACGCATGTTATTGAAACAGCAAGACGACCCGGCATGGTCTCAGGTCCTGAGGATGCAGTTGGCCGCGCTACACCACTCCGCGGACGCGTCCCGGCGCCCCGTGCATCCTCGACGAGCCGGGTGTTGGGGTGTGTTTGGATTGTGGCCAAAGTGCACCTTACCAAAATTTTGGCCATGACCCAAAGATTGGTCTTTGTTTGGATGGTTGCCATTTGTTTGGCATGCCAATGAACTCTAGCCAACTCTAGTTCATTTTTCTTGCCGATGTCAGCCAAATCATGGGCAACCAAAACCTCAACCAAAATTTTGGCTACCCAATGCTTTGATGGGGAAACCTTGGGCACAAACCAAACATACTGTTGGTCGTGCCACAGCACTAACGCCACCCTCGGCACACTGAAACCGACCGTGTCTAGCAACGATGAGCGTGTCGCTCACCGTGGTCACCATGTCCAGAGGCGGTGCTGGAGCTGCGCCACGTTGTTGGCCCCCACGACCCACATGAACGGTTGCCGGTGGCGAGGAGGTCATGGGCCAGCTCCTCCATTGGACTAGTTTGCGCTACATCGTCCCGACAGGTGTGCCCCACATGTCGGTTTCCTTGTTTTCCCGGCCATATTCGAGCGTCAGTGCTCCACGTTGCACATTTGGCCTTTCACTATGTAGGCCAAGCGTGACAACTTATTGTTTATTTGAGCCGTTCAAGTATAATCATGTGGCGTTTGCTTATTTCTCATTCCTCTCCAACCCTCTTCTGCATCGATCATGTCGCCCTCCGGCCTAGCTGCCTTTCAATAGGGTACATCCAGCCATACTGTACTGGACCTCTAAGTAGTGCCTCATCAGGTAGATGAATAGCCAAATGCACCATCACATCAAAGAAGGCAGGAGGATATATCTTCTCAAGGTCGCATAGGATAGTTGGTATCTTGTCTCTAAGACGCTCCAAAGCATCTATCCTGATATTTCTACTGCAGAGTTCCCTGAAGAATTGTCCCAACTCTGCAACTGCTCTGTATAAGTCAGGGCGGCCCAATCCTCTAAGGATAACAGGTAAAACCCTTTGAAGTAGGACGTGGCACTCATGTGTTTTCAACCCTTGTACCTTCTTTCCATCTGCATTGACTCTCCTTTTAGGGTTGGAAGCAAATCCATGTGGGAATCTCACACGTGACAGGACGTCGCATAATTCTTTTCTTTTTACCTTGTCCAAGACGTACACAGCTGGTGCCATATCCCGTGGTTTACCTTCATCTTGCACCTGTAAATCCTGTCTGATACCCAGGTGTGTCAAATCAATCCTAGATTTTAAGGTATCTTTCGTCTTGCCTTCAATATTAAGAAGTGTGCCGATAATGCTATCACATATATTTTTCTCGATGTGCATCACATCAAGATTATGCCGCAGATCCAAATCTTTCCAATACTCCAAGTCCCACAAAGTGGACCCGCGGGTAAACAACAATCTCTCTTCTGCCCTGCCACGCTTCCTTTTCCCGCTACCATTATCAGGATGGTTTCCTGGTGTAATATGCCTGACCTTCTCTAACTCCACTTGCAACTCATCGGCGGTGAGCCTCTTTGGCGCATCACGGTTTTCATGCTTTGCATTGAACACATGTCTTCTGTATTTTCTAGGATGCGGCTTGTCCTTGGCAAGGAAACGACGGTGTCCAATGTAACAGATCTTGCTAAGTATTGCATATGACAGCGGATTCCTGTTACAGCGAACACATGCATTGTAACCATGTGTCATTCGCCCTGACATAGTGCCCAAAGCTGGATAATCATGGATGCACCAAATTATAACAGCATGCAGAAAGAAATCCGCTGGTGGGCTGCTATATAGGTCTCGAGTGCGAACACCCCTCCATAGCTGTTGAAGTTCCTCCACAAGAGGCTCCATGAACAAATCAAAATCCTTTCCAGGACTTTTTGGACCTGGGATGAGCAAGGCCATCATGTAGTTTGATTCTTTGGTGCAGACATTTGGAGGCATGTTGTAAGGGATAACAAGCACTGGCCACATGCTATATGTGGCGCTCTGGTGGCGAAATGGGTTAAATCCATCTGAAGCTAAGCCAAGTCTAATGTTTCTCGGGTCAGCAGCAAACTTTTCGTGTTTCTGATAGAAGCTTTTCCACTCACTACCATGTGATGGATGGCTCATTGCATTCTGATCTCTGTACTCCTGGTTCCTAGAATGCCACAGTACATCCTCTCTTGTTTCAGCATCATGAAACAACCTCTGCATCCTTGGTGTAATTGGAAAATGTCTCAGAACATTATGAGGAATCCTCTTCACAGCATCGCCATCTTTCCATCTTGATGATTTGCATTTCGGGCATTCACTTAAGTTGGCATAATCCTTCCGGAACAGAACACAATTATTCTTACAAACATGGATCATATCATATCCAATTCCAACTACACGAAGGAAATTCTTCATTTTACTGTAGGTGTGTGGCAGCTCACACGCATCTGGGAAAGCTTTGCGGAAAGCAGCCAACATCGCATCGAATGATTTGTTGGTCATCCGCTCAGATGTCTTCACCTGAAGAAAGGTGACCATAGCTGAGAATACTGATAGCTTATTTCCTGGGGTGACAGCCATATTGCATTGTTCCAACATGCGGGCCCATCGTTTTTCTTCTGGAGGGGAAAGTTCACGGAATGCACGAGCATTTCGTAGCATTGTTTCAATGTTGGTCAAACTCACTGGCTCCGCCACCACCTCCTCCTCCTCTTCCACCTAAGCATCAGGCAGATCAAGATGGTGATCTTCTGGTTCCACGTAGTCAATAACATTGACGTTCATACCTTCACCATGATGAACCCACCCAGTATATGTGACCGACATCCCATACACGTGTAGATGATTTTGCACAGTTGACTGGGGTCTTGTAACTGAATTCATACAACTGCTACACAGGCAGAGCACATCTGATTTCGAACCACCGTACTCAGCTCTGATAAAGTTCATGAAGTTTTCAACCCCCTTGACATATGCAGCGGAGAATCTTCGAGCAGAAGTTATCCAAGTCCTGTCCATCTGTTAGACATACAAATTAGTTCTTCTACTAGATATTACAGGAAAAACATATATGCTTTTTTATGAAGTCCAGAAGAAAATACCTAGGTTGATGTCTAGATATTACGCAACAACAACTATTTTCGACATGTGACCCCAACGGTCGCCTCCTGGAGGACACGCTTCAAAAAAGATTTCTCTGATATTAGCCATAGGCTACCACCACATAAGAAACATTTAGTTGCCATGATTATTGCTGCTCTTATCCAATCACCTCCACCCCCTTGTAACCCCCATGTAATACCCTCCTCCCCCCTTTCCTGTAAATACCATGTAACACCACCACCCATTTATATATATATGCAGTAGGAAACTCTCCTACTGTCTCAATTTAAAAAAAAGATATTTGGACGAGCAGATCTAAGTAACGAAATAGATGTAAAGCTAATTCAGCAAACAGATTTGAGTGCTAAATTATGGCAGGCTGTTTCAGGAGTCAATGAGGCCGAGCACACACCCATTGAACTATCGAAGGCCATCGCAGCAACAAAGATCGAGTATAAAAGGGTGTAGAGCTATTTCACCTAACAGATTGGCTACTAGACCATGGCAATCTACGTCACAACAAATATATGGCGGGATATTTTAGCAACTAATCGGCCTTGGAATGCCATCTCAGCTAAGCAGATTGAGTGTAGAACAAAGCAAGGAAGCTTCTTAAGCAGAGCATATTGACTGTAAACTACTTCGGCAAATAGTGAGATTAACAGCGTCTATCAGCTAACATTCAGCGCTACACCGACATGCACGGTACTACCTCTTGAGCACTGCGTTGGTTTTCCCTTGAAGAGGAAAGGGTGATGCAGCAAAGTAGCGTAAGTATTTCCCTCAGTTTTTGAGACGTATCAATCCAGTAGGAGGCCACACGCAAGTCCCTCATACCTACACAAACAAATAAGAACCTTGAAACCAACGCGATAAAGGGGTTGTCAATCCCTTCACGGCCACTTGCAAAAGTGAGATCTGATAGAGATGATAAGATAATATTTTTGGTATTTTTATGATATAGATTAAAAGTAAAGATTGCAAAATAAACAAAGATAGAAATAGCTTGTTGATGGAAGATTAATATGATGGAAAATAGATCCGGGGGCCATAGGTTTCACTAGTGGCTTCTCTCAAGATAGCATAAGTATTACGGTGGGTGAACAAATTACTGTCGAGCAATTGATAGAAAAGTGCATAATTATGAGAATATCTAGGTATGATCATGTATATAGGCATCACGTCCGTGACAAGTAGACCGATTCCTGCCTGCATCTACTACTATTACTCCACACATCGACCGCTATCCAGCATGCATCTAGAGTATTAAGTTCATAAGAACGGAGTAACGCTTTAAGCAAGATGACATGATGTAGAGGGACAAACTCATGCAATATGATATAAACCCCATCTTTTTATCCTCGATGGCAACAATACAATATGTGTCGTTTCCCCTACTGTCACTAGGATCGAGCACCGCAAGGTTGAACCCAAAGCTAAGCACTTCTCCCATTGTAAGAAAGACCAATCTAGTAGGCCAAACCAAACAGATAATTTGAAGAGACATGCAAAGATAACCAATCATACATAAAAGAATTCAGAGGAGATTCAACTATTGTTCATTGATAATCTTGATCATAAACCCACAATTCATTGGATCTCGACAAACACACCGCAAAAAGAGTTACATCAAATAGATCTCCAAGAGAATCGAGGAGAACTTTGTATTGAGATCCAAAGAGAGAGAAGAAGCCATCTAGCTAATAACTATGGACCCGAAGGTCTGAGGTAAACTACTCACACATCATCGGAGAGGCTATGGTGTTGATGTAGAAGCCCTCCGTGATCAATGCCCCCTCCGGCGGAGCGCCGGAAAAGGCCCCAAGATGGGATCTCACGGGTACAGAAGGTTGCGGCGGTGGAATTAGGGTTCTGGCTCCGTGTCTGATGTTTCCAGGGTATATGAGTATATATAGGCGAAAGAGGTCGGTCAGGAGATCTACGAGGGGCCCACGAGGGTGGGGGGCGCACCCAGGGGGCAGGCACGCCTCCCTGCCTAGTGGCCTCCTTGTTGATTGCTTGACGTCCACTCCAAGTCCTCTGGATCATGTTTGTTCCGAAAATCACGTTCCCGAATGTTTCATTCCGTTTGGACTCCGTTTGATATCCTTTTCCTTCGAAACACTGAAATAGGCAAAAAAACAGCAATTTGAGCTGGGACTCCGGTTAATAGGTTAGTCCCAAAAAATATAAAAGTGTATAATAAAGCCCATTAAACATCCAAAACAGAATATTTATTAGCATGGAACAATAAAAAATTGTAGATACGTTGGAGATGTATCAAGCATCCCCAAGCTTAATTCATGCTCGTCCTCGAGTAGGTAAATGATAAAAATAGAATTTTTGATGTGGAATGCTTCTTGGCATAATTTTCAATGTAATTCTCTTATTTGTGGCATGAATATTCAGATCCGAAAGATTCAAGATAAAAGTTTAATATTGACATAAAAGTAATAATACTTCAAGCATACGAACTAAGCAATTATGTCTTCTCAAAATAACATGGCCAAAGAAAGTTCATCCCTACAAAATCATATAGTTTGGTCATGCTCCATTTTCGTCACACAAGAATGCTCTCATCATGCACAACCCCGATGACAAGCCAAGCAATTGTTTCATACTTTAGTAATCTCAAACTTTTTTCAACTTTCACACAATATATGAGCGTGAGCCATGGATATAGCACTATGGGTGGAATAGAATAAGATGATGGGAGTTATGTGGAGAAGACAAAAAGGGAGAAAGTCTCACATTGACGCGGCTAATCAATGAGCTAGGGAGATGCCCATCGATTCATGTAAATGCAAGGAGTAGGGATTGCCATGCAACGGATGCACTAGAGCTATAAATGTATGAAAGCTCAACAAAAGAAACTAAGTGGGTGTGCATCCAACTTGCTTGCTCACGAAGACCTAGGGCATTTGAGGAAGCCCATTGTTGGAATATACAAGCCAAGTGCTATAATGAAAAATTCCCACTAGTATATGAAAGTGACAAAACTAGAGACTCTCTATCATAAAGATCATGGTACTACTTTGAAGCACAAGTGTGGAAAAAGGATAGTAGCATTGTCCCCTTTTTTTGGGCCTTTCTTTTATTTTATTTTTATTTGGCCTTTCTCTTTTTTTATTTGGGACAATCCTCTATGAATGATGATCATTACACTTCTATTTATTTACAACTCAATGATTACAACTCGATACTAGAACAAAGAATGACTCTATATGATTGCCTACGGTGGTGTACCATGATGGGCAATGAATCAAGAGTGACATGTATGAAATAATATGCATGGTGGCTTTGCCACAAATACGATGTCAACTACATGATCATGCAAGGCAATATGACAATGATAAAGCGTGTCATGATAAACGGAACGGTGGAAAGTTGCATGGCAATATATCTCGGAATGGCTATGGAAATGCCATAATAGGTAGGTATGGTGGCTGTTTTGAGGAAGATGTAAGGAGGTTTATGTGTGATAGAGCATATCGTATCACGGGGTTTGGATGCACCAGCGAAGTTTGCACCAACTCTCAAGGTGAGAAAGGGCAATGCACGGTACCGAAGAGGCTAGCAATGATGGAAGGATGAGAGTGCGTATAATCCATGGACTCAACATTAGTCATAAAGAACTCACATACTTATTGCAAAAATCTACAAGTCATCAAAAACCAAGCACTACGCGCATGCTCCTAGGGGGATAGATTGGTAGGAAAAGACCATCGCTCGTCCCCGACCGCCACTCATAAGGAGGACAATCAAAGAACACCTCATGTTTCAAATTTGTTACACAACGTTTACCATACGTGCATGCTACGGGACTTACAAACTTCAACTCAAGTATTTCTCAAATTCACAAATACTCAACTCGCACAACTTTAATATCACTACCTCCATATCTCAAAACAGTCATCAAGTATCAAACTTTTCTTAGTATTCAACGCACTTATAAGAAAGTTTTTACTTATCTTGGACACCTATCATATTAGGACTAATTTCATAATTTAGGCAAATTACCATGCTGTTTTGTAGGACTCTCAAAATGATATAAGTGAAGCATGAGGGAGCAATAATTTCTATAAAACAAAACCACCACCGTGCTCTAAAAGATATAAGTGAAGCACTAGAGCAAAAACTATATAGCTCAAAAATGTATAAGTGAAGCACATAGAGTATTCTAATAAATTCCGCATCATGTGTGTCTCTCTCAAAAGTGTATTCAGCGAGGATGATTGTGGTAAACTAAAAAGCAAAGACTCAAATCATACAAGACGCTCCAAGAAAAACACATATCATGTGGTGAATAAAAATATAGCTCCAAGTAAAGTTACCGATAGATGAAGACGAAAGAGGGGATGCCTTCTGGGGCATCACCAAGCTTAAGCTTTTGGTTGTCCTTGAATTTTACCTTGGGGTGCCATGGGCATCCCCAAGCTTAGGCTCTTGCCAATCCTTGTTCCATAATCCATCAAATCCTTTACCCAAAACTTGAAAACTTCGCAACACAAAACTTAACAGAAAATCTCGTGAGCTCCGTTAGCTAAAGAAAACAAAACACCACTTCAAGGTACTGTAATGAACTCATTCATTATTTATATTGGTGTTAAACCTACTGTATTCCAACTTCTCTATGGTTTATAAACTCTTTTACTAGCCATAGATTCATCAAAATAAGCAAACAACACACGAAAAACAGAATCTGTCAAAAACAGAACAGTCTGTAGTAATCTGTAACTAACGCGAACTTCTGGAACTCCAAAAATTCTACCAAAATTGGAAGACCTAGATAATTTGTTTATTGATCTACTGCAATTGGAATCAGTATTTTATCACGTTCTGGTGATTTTGAACAATTGTTTTCGTGAACAGAAAGTTTCTGGAAATTTCTGCAAGATCAAATAACTATCATCCAAGAAGATCCTATAGGTTTAACTTGGCACAAACACTAATTAAAACACGAAAAAAAATCTAACCAGAGGCTAGATCAAAGATTTATTCCTAAACAGGAGCAAAAAGCAAGAAAATAAAATAAAATTGGGTTGCCTCCCAACAAGCGCTATCGTTTAACGCCCCTAGCTAGGCATAAAAGCAAGGATAGATCTAGGTATTGTCATCTTTGATCTTCAATTTTTTAATGGAGTTATGCTCAAATCAGGGAGGTTCTTTATGTTTCCCTTCATAATCGGAAATTTTTAGATCTAAAGAATCCAACCGCTTATTGCAAAGAGTGATCAACATATTCATGCGGTGAAGATTCCCGCTAACACTCTTAAGAGGTTCAAGAGATTTTTGTAAAATCTTCGTTACTTTGCAAATTTTCTCAAAAACTTGTGTTTCTTCCTGGGTATGATGAGGCCCCTTTTGTTGAGGTAGTGTTCCCACTATTCCCTCTATAATTTCATGCGCAATACTGGGATCAATTTCGGTAAAATTGCCTTTGGCAACACAATCCAAGAGTTGTCTATGAGACATATTTAGTCCAACATAAAAATTGCGAAGCAAAATTCTAAAGTTCACCTCTACGGTAAAATTACGATAAGATTCCATCATTCTAAACCAAGCATCTTTTAAGTTTTCTCCTTGTCTTTGTTTGAAGTGAAGAACTTTAAACTTGGGAGACAATGGAGTAGATAAAGGACTAGCCATAATGACGAGGCAAGCGATAAAGAGGCGAACGGAAAAAAGAGGGCGAATAAAATGGCAAGGGTGAAGTGGGGGAGAGGAAAACGAGAGGCAAATGGCAAATCATGTAATGCGAGGGATAAGAGTTTGTGATGGGTACTTGGTATGTCTTGACTTGTGCGTAGACTCCCCGGCAATGGCGCTAGAAATCCTTCTTGCTACCTCTTGAGCACTGCGTTGGTTTTCCCTTGAAGAGGAAAGGGTGATGTAGCAAAGTAGCATAAGTATTTCCCTCAGTTTTTGAGAACCAAGGTATCAATCCAGTAGGAGGCCACATGCAAGTCCCTCATACCTACACAAACAAATAAGAACCTTGCAACCAACGCGATAAAGGGGTTGTCAATCCCTTCACGACCACTTGCAAAAGTGAGATCTGATAGAGATGATAAGATAATATTTTTGGTATTTTTATGATAAAGATTAAAAGTAAAGATTGCAATATAAACAAAGATAGAAATAGCTTGTTGACGGAAGATTAATAATAGAAAATAGACCCGGGGGCCATAGGTTTCACTAGTGGCTTCTCTCAAGATAGCATAAGTATTACGGTGGGTGAACAAATTACTGTCAAGCAATTGATAGAAAAGTGCATAATTATGAGAATATCTAGGTATGATCATGTATATAGGCATCACGTCCGTGACAAGTAGACCGATTCCTGCATGCATCTACTACTATTACTCCACACATCGACCTCTATCCAGCATGCATCTAGAGTATTAAGTTCATAAGAACGGAGTAACGCTTTAAGCAAGATGACATGATGTAGAGGGACAAACTCATGCAATATGATATAAACCTCATCTTTTTATCCTCGATGGCAACAATACAATATGTGTCGTTTCCCCTACTGTCACTAGGATCGAGCACCGCAAGATTGAACCCAAAGCTAAGCACTTCTCCCATTGCAAGAAAGACCAATCTAGTAGGCCAAACCAAACTGATAATTCGAAGAGACTTGCAAAGATAACCAATCATACATAAAAGAATTCAGAGGAGATTCAAATATTGTTCATAGATAATCTTGATCATAAACCGACAATTCATCGGATCTCGACAAACACACCGCAAAAAGAGTTACATAAAATAGATCTCCAAGAGAATCGAGGAGAACTTTGTATTGAGATCCAAAGAGAGAGAAGAAGCCATCTAGCTAATAACTATGGACCCGAAGGTCTGAGGTAAATTACTCACACATCATCGGAGAGGCTATGGTGTTGATGTAGAAGCCCTCCGTGATCAGTGCCTCCTCCGGCGGAGCGCTGGAAAAGGCCCCAAGATGGGATCTCATAGGTACAGAAGGTTGCGGCGGTGGAATTAGGGTTTTGGCACCGTATCTGATGTTTCCAGGGTATATGAGTATATATAGGCGAAAGAGGTCGGTCAAGAGAGCTACGAGGGGCCCACGAGGGTGGGGGCGCGCCTCCCTGCCTCGTGGCCTCCTTGTTGATTGCTTGACGTCCACTCCAAGTCCTCTGGATCACGTTTGTTCTGAAAATCACGTTGCCGAAGGTTTCATTCCATTTGGACTCCGTTTGATACCATTTTCCTTCGAAACACAGAAATAGGCAAAAATGCAGCAATTTGGGCTGGGCCTCCGGTTAATAGTTTAGTCCCATAAATAATATAAAAGTGTATAATAAATCCCATTAAACATCCAAAACAGAATATATATTAGCATGGAACAATCAAAAATTACAGATACGTTGGAGACGTATCACACGGGGCCTCAGTCTAGAATGCGCGTACCGTGGGAGAAGCTCACCGCCGTGCGTCTCCACACGAACGTCGCTAGCGGTGGCGGCGCTGACCACCGTGTGCCTCCACAAGAATGTCACCAGCGGTGGCGACGTGGCTAGAGGACGACAGTTTACGAGAGCGTACTGTGGGAGCGAGAGGTTCGCCGTGCGTCCCCTCGACGAACCGCGGTGCCGACATATTGGCGTGGCGGGGAGGGCGGCTTGGCCGGAGCGAATGGAGTGGATGGGGACGGGGGGAGGGGGGTTTGGGGAATATTATTGGCTAGTTGGCCGAAGGGCGGTTGAATCTAGGATTTTGGGGGAATTTTTGGGTGGGGGGGGGGAGGATTTTCTCGCGGTGGGCGGGGGGAGTTTGGCACATGGTTGGTTTCTCCAAGTGCAGTCCCACGTGTCAGTGAAGAGGCAAGCCGAAGCGCGTTCCGTTTGCGTGAGCCGTGTGCAGGACCGAACGTGTGTGGGGTGCAATGCGACCGCGACAGGGGTGCTGTGAGTGTACCGCCTTTTTTCCTTTTAAACTAGGTGCTTCGCCCACTAAAAAAAAATTTGTTGCTTCACGCGATCCGTCGATACTACTACTCGTAATCCGGTAATCCCGACTAAAACGGCGCGGCCGGGTCTTTTCCCGCGCGATATGCTGGGAGGTTGGCTTAGTTGGGTTTTTTAGGATGAGTAATGCTACACCTACGTAGTCCCAGTTACGTAATTAAAATAATGTGAAATGTGTGAGCTGTTGATCGTAGATTGGGGGGAGGGAGGGGCCCACCACCATGAAAATCAGGGGAGGAGAGAGAGAGGAAATTTACGTTAACCCTTTCGTAGGTTCCCGTAGATGTAGAAAGATGTGAAATGCGTGAATGTGCATTTGCAGATAAGGCCTTCCCTCGTTCATCCTTTTCTCCCACAAGATCTTGATCTTCCATGCAACGCACGGGCATCTTCTTAGTACTCCTACAATATACTATATTATTGTGAAAGTTCATATACACCGGCCGAGATTAATGCAAACACGGCAGATTTTCATTACATTTCAAACTTTTATAGGACAGAAAAATAAAAGAAACCCGACCCTAAACCTATTCTACGGCGGCGACCGACGTCCTCCATCTGTGATCTCCATGTACGGGGGCGTGGTTCAAGACCCGTGAAGTGAAGGTGCAGTCTCCGGCGAGGAAAAGTAGAACACGGGAGACGGACCGGCCAGTTGTCACACCATGCCCTGCCGCCTCCCATGCCCTACTCATCCTCGGAGGAGTCCCCGACCTCGGCGGTGCCGGACGTTGGACGGCGGCAAGTAGGACGCGTGGCTGACGGTGCTCCCGTCGTCGGCCACCAGCATGGCTACCGCTTGTGCAGCGACTTGAGCGAGGGCGGCGACCTCGAGCTTCATCCCCAAAGACAAGCTCTCCCGCAGAGTGTTCGCGCTTGCGGTCATGGCGGATGTGGTGCCAGGTAGGAGGACGATGCGCTATGGTGTGGAGGTTAGCTGGGCGTTGCCGCTTTAAGTAGCGCATTCCGGTGAGGCCAAGCGTCCTGGTGCGTCATTAAGTCGCTGGAGTTAGTTCCTCGGGCACCGAGCCTCTTAACGACGGCATACGGACGGACGGCATGAATGCGGGCAGCTGGCGCTGGCTGGGAACACACCGCGCGACGGCGCGAGGGACGAGGGTTTTGGTGTTCCAGGGTAGTCAGCTGCGGTCGTGGCAACGTTGGAGATGCCTTTTGCTCACATGCGATCGACGCATGTTATTGAAACAGCAAGACGACCCGGCATGGTCTCAGGTCCTGAGGATGCAGTTGGCCGCGCTACACCACTCCGCGGACGCGTCCCGGCGCCCCGTGCATCCTCGACGAGCCGGGTGTTGGGGTGTGTTTGGATTGTGGCCAAAGTGCACCTTACCAAAATTTTGGCCATGACCCAAAGATTGGTCTTTGTTTGGATGGTTGCCATTTGTTTGGCATGCCAATGAACTCTAGCCAACTCTAGTTCATTTTTCTTGCCGATGTCAGCCAAATCATGGGCAACCAAAACCTCAACCAAAATTTTGGCTACCCAATGCTTTGATGGGGAAACCTTGGGCACAAACCAAACATACTGTTGGTCGTGCCACAGCACTAACGCCACCCTCGGCACACTGAAACCGACCGTGTCTAGCAACGATGAGCGTGTCGCTCACCGTGGTCACCATGTCCAGAGGCGGTGCTGGAGCTGCGCCACGTTGTTGGCCCCCACGACCCACATGAACGGTTGCCGGTGGCGAGGAGGTCATGGGCCAGCTCCTCCATTGGACTAGTTTGCGCTACATCGTCCCGACAGGTGTGCCCCACATGTCGGTTTCCTTGTTTTCCCGGCCATATTCGAGCGTCAGTGCTCCACGTTGCACATTTGGCCTTTCACTATGTAGGCCAAGCGTGACAACTTATTGTTTATTTGAGCCGTTCAAGTATAATCATGTGGCGTTTGCTTATTTCTCATTCCTCTCCAACCCTCTTCTGCATCGATCATGTCGCCCTCCGGCCTAGCTGCCTTTCAATAGGGTACATCCAGCCATACTGTACTGGACCTCTAAGTAGTGCCTCATCAGGTAGATGAATAGCCAAATGCACCATCACATCAAAGAAGGCAGGAGGATATATCTTCTCAAGGTCGCATAGGATAGTTGGTATCTTGTCTCTAAGACGCTCCAAAGCATCTATCCTGATATTTCTACTGCAGAGTTCCCTGAAGAATTGTCCCAACTCTGCAACTGCTCTGTATAAGTCAGGGCGGCCCAATCCTCTAAGGATAACAGGTAAAACCCTTTGAAGTAGGACGTGGCACTCATGTGTTTTCAACCCTTGTACCTTCTTTCCATCTGCATTGACTCTCCTTTTAGGGTTGGAAGCAAATCCATGTGGGAATCTCACACGTGACAGGACGTCGCATAATTCTTTTCTTTTTACCTTGTCCAAGACGTACACAGCTGGTGCCATATCCCGTGGTTTACCTTCATCTTGCACCTGTAAATCCTGTCTGATACCCAGGTGTGTCAAATCAATCCTAGATTTTAAGGTATCTTTCGTCTTGCCTTCAATATTAAGAAGTGTGCCGATAATGCTATCACATATATTTTTCTCGATGTGCATCACATCAAGATTATGCCGCAGATCCAAATCTTTCCAATACTCCAAGTCCCACAAAGTGGACCCGCGGGTAAACAACAATCTCTCTTCTGCCCTGCCACGCTTCCTTTTCCCGCTACCATTATCAGGATGGTTTCCTGGTGTAATATGCCTGACCTTCTCTAACTCCACTTGCAACTCATCGGCGGTGAGCCTCTTTGGCGCATCACGGTTTTCATGCTTTGCATTGAACACATGTCTTCTGTATTTTCTAGGATGCGGCTTGTCCTTGGCAAGGAAACGACGGTGTCCAATGTAACAGATCTTGCTAAGTATTGCATATGACAGCGGATTCCTGTTACAGCGAACACATGCATTGTAACCATGTGTCATTCGCCCTGACATAGTGCCCAAAGCTGGATAATCATGGATGCACCAAATTATAACAGCATGCAGAAAGAAATCCGCTGGTGGGCTGCTATATAGGTCTCGAGTGCGAACACCCCTCCATAGCTGTTGAAGTTCCTCCACAAGAGGCTCCATGAACAAATCAAAATCCTTTCCAGGACTTTTTGGACCTGGGATGAGCAAGGCCATCATGTAGTTTGATTCTTTGGTGCAGACATTTGGAGGCATGTTGTAAGGGATAACAAGCACTGGCCACATGCTATATGTGGCGCTCTGGTGGCGAAATGGGTTAAATCCATCTGAAGCTAAGCCAAGTCTAATGTTTCTCGGGTCAGCAGCAAACTTTTCGTGTTTCTGATAGAAGCTTTTCCACTCACTACCATGTGATGGATGGCTCATTGCATTCTGATCTCTGTACTCCTGGTTCCTAGAATGCCACAGTACATCCTCTCTTGTTTCAGCATCATGAAACAACCTCTGCATCCTTGGTGTAATTGGAAAATGTCTCAGAACATTATGAGGAATCCTCTTCACAGCATCGCCATCTTTCCATCTTGATGATTTGCATTTCGGGCATTCACTTAAGTTGGCATAATCCTTCCGGAACAGAACACAATTATTCTTACAAACATGGATCATATCATATCCAATTCCAACTACACGAAGGAAATTCTTCATTTTACTGTAGGTGTGTGGCAGCTCACACGCATCTGGGAAAGCTTTGCGGAAAGCAGCCAACATCGCATCGAATGATTTGTTGGTCATCCGCTCAGATGTCTTCACCTGAAGAAAGGTGACCATAGCTGAGAATACTGATAGCTTATTTCCTGGGGTGACAGCCATATTGCATTGTTCCAACATGCGGGCCCACCGTTTTTCTTCTGGAGGGGAAAGTTCACGGAATGCACGAGCATTTCGTAGCATTGTTTCAATGTTGGTCAAACTAACTGGCTCCGCCACCACCTCCTCCTCTTCCACCTAAGCATCAGGCAGATCAAGATGGTGATCTTCTGGTTCCACGTAGTCAATAACATTGACGTTCATACCTTCACCATGATGAACCCACCCAGTATATGTGACCGACATCCCATACACGTGTAGATGATTTTGCACAGTTGACTGGGGTCTTGTAACTGAATTCATACAACTGCTACACAGGCAGAGCACATCTGATTTCGAACCACCGTACTCAGCTCTGATAAAGTTCATGAAGTTTTCAACCCCCTTGACATATGCGGCGGAGAATCTTCGAGCAGAAGTTATCCAAGTCCTGTCCATCTGTTAGACATACAAATTAGTTCTTCTACTAGATATTACAGGAAAAACATATATGCTTTTTTATGAAGTCCAGAAGAAAATACCTAGGTTGATGTCTAGATATTACGCAACAACAACTATTTTCGACATGTGACCCCAACGGTGGCCAACCTTATAAAAAAATTTGCAGTAAATAGCTAACCTTATAGCCCACACTACTGTATGAGTGCATATAATAGATGATCGCTATAGATGACATGGCAATTCCATATAGCCATCGACTGGCTATATTATTAACCATGCTCTAATGCGTTTTTCAAAACCGCATTTGACTATTGACAAAATTAATAGTAAATGAGATGTATAATGTGAAAATTATATCATTGGTAGCTCCTTTCACATACGTATCCCTGCCTTACCCTCCCTTTCGGTCACTTACTAGCGGACCCCATGCTTCCTAGGCCACGCATGTCAGTTACTCAATGGGTTCGGCCACGTCAGGGGATCCTCATCCGTAATATACTCCCTCTGTTTTTATTCACTCCGCATATAATGACGCGGGCGGGGGAGGGGGAGAGACGTCGGTTTGCTCTCAACTGCTGTCCCACAAGCGAGCGAAAACGCAAAATGAAGCGCGTTCCATTCGGTGAGCGACCTGGAGGGTCCAGCGTGCCGGGCTGCAACGCGAACGCGACAAGAGCGATGTACAGTCAAAACCGATTGACCGAAATATAGGCATAGTCGGTATTTTATAAGAGGGTATTTTATCCCTACTCTTAAGCATAGTCGGTGATGATCGTGTGCCTGCCATCCTGCAATATAGGCCGTCCGATCTATATCTGACGGATAGGAAGGAAACTATGGCAATTTTGCAAAAATATACCCACACCCCGCTCCACACTTGCAAATAAGGCATTCCCTTGTTCATCCTTTTCTCCCACAAGATAAACTACTCATACAAATGCATCTTGATGTTTCGTGCAACGCATGGGCATCTTGCTAGTATTTATAAGAGTGTAGATGTAGAGTAGATACAAGCCGATAGGTTGGCCCGATGGTAGTGAGATAATCTGATGCAACACTAGAGGTGCCACGTGGAGCATTTAACTGGTCAACTAGTCGTGTCTTGAGCAAATACAGAGTTGTACGGTGAGCCCGTGACTGTATAATAACCACAGAACGTAAATGGTGACCGTAATGAGTGGATTCTGAAGTCCAATGTACGTATCGTGCTTTCGCTTCAAATACAATGATCGTCACTATATATATCGCGAGAGAAAGATGAAACATGCGTGAATGTGCTGGGGGCTTACTTTTAGAGGACCTGGAGATAGTTTGTGTGCATACGTGAAAGGGGCGTAGAGGGGGGTATGCGATGGAGAGAGAGATGCTCTTCATTTCTCTTTATTATGACTAACTTTATATATAGTATAAAAATATACAAATTCACAGTGCGGAATAAATATCAATGTGGGCACCATGCAATGCAAGCATTCATACTCCTCCATATAAATTTGTAATGTTGTATATATGTAGAAATTCTAAAATATTTGTTTGGCCACACTTTATTCAAAAGGAATGTTGTATGCGAAATAAACGTGAAGAGAGGGCTTTTTAGATCAATGGGGTACGTGATGTAACATGTGTGAATGTGTAGTTGATGCATTTGGCAGGGCCTAGAGAGGTATGTGTGTGTATTACGTATTCAAGAGAGGCATGGATAGAGGGGCCGGCGGGGGGGCATGGCAGAGATAGCACGAGAAATGAGAGTGGTCTAGAGAGAGAGACGAATATGACGTCACGGTGAGAGATTCCCTTGAGTATGTATATGCAAGGGGGAGTTGATAGAGGCACCAGGAGAATATATTTTTTGTGTGTGGTGTCTGTGTTGGTATGTGTGGGTGTGAGAAGATAACGAGACGTGGGGGCAGAGGGTGTGTCACCGCGTGAGGTCCGGTGGGTCGAGGTGAGGCCCTTCGTTTGGTTCCATCCTGCGCCACATTGGTCGGCCTGTGACGCATTTAGGGAGACCCATGGATGACTAGTCGTACAAGACAAAAATAGCATAATTGTGAAGGACTCTATGTCCACTGACAAAGCCGGCTAGGATTTGTAACCCTAGGTTCTCGAGCTAAGGTAACCCCTTTATCTCTGATATTACTATTCATCCAACCTAACTTTAAGGGGCATCCTACAGAATGCTCTGCTAGAATCATACTCGTCGATTAGGAAGAGAGGTGTGAGACAATGCGTGAGAGACAGGCCTAAAGATAATGTGCTTACAGGAGACACGTAGGCAGGTCTATGTATATATAAAGGGTCGATGGGGATTGTGCGTGTGTATGCTTGCGAGAGGAAGAGTGCTTGTGATAAAGGTTAGTGAAAACAGTCGTAAATGGTTACGAGAGGGAGGGAGGGTTATATCAAGAGCATGTGTGCGAGAAAGACACCTCGGGAGAGAGTGTGTGAGCATGTGTGAGAGACCACCGATGGATTGTGAAACTACACGTACAAGAATGTTGTACACATTGATTAAAGATATAAATTGTATCCAAATATTAGGATGGGATCATGATATTTGCAATTGGCGTAAGGAACGGTCATTGATCAATCAGACATCTAGATTCTATCGAATTTCAGCATGTCTATGTTATTATTCGACACAATTGATCCACATAGTTAGTATTTTGAACTCCAGACAATGCATCGCTTTAGCAATCGAATATAAATGTGTGTATAGTTCATGTTGTGTGTGTAAAGCACATTATACATACGAAAGTTACACAATGAACATTATAAATAGCTACCTATGACCTAGCATTCATTTGAATTCAACTTAAGGTGGTTTAAAAAAATCGAATTCAACATGAAGTCCATTAAATTATTTCAATTTGATATCATGGCATTTGTAAATCATACCTAAATTATGGGGCCACCAATCTTTGCTCTGATTTTGTACATAATAGCATATGTAGTCATGTACAAAATAGATTCAAATTTAGCTCCTCCATTCCAAAATAATCATAGTTATAGGATTTTCAAGTGTCAAAATTTCAAAAAGAAGCGGATAATTTAATGAGGTTTTCAAACATACAAGGTCAAATTTAACATTGTCTATTTAGGTCAATCCTCAAACTTCA
Organism: Aegilops tauschii subsp. strangulata; assembly: GCF_002575655.3. Lineage (NCBI taxonomy): Eukaryota > Viridiplantae > Streptophyta > Magnoliopsida > Poales > Poaceae > Aegilops > Aegilops tauschii. The sequence continues at coordinate 45,924,420 of NC_053040.3, read as the reverse complement.
AGAGTACTCAAAACGTGAATGCCTGTGTTTCAAAATTTCGAACGAAGCGCCAAAAGAGCCTCTACTCGCCCGAGACCGCGTGAGACCAATGTTTGGTAGTACAAGGATATTACTTTTCTAATAACTCCGACCCGTGAAACCTACCGGCCCGACGTCCAAAGGTCTAAACCGGGGTAGGTTTGTAGCGTCATCTAGACGCCACGCAACCCCCTCCGAAAAACATTCATACACAATGGACGCCTAAGCACACATGCGCACAGCCGAAATCGCTCCCGCCCACTATTTGGGACACCTGGGATTACCATCCTACCCCCGACCCGCAGTAGGTCCGAAATTTAAGAGGGGGGCAAAGTTTGTACTTTCCCCAAATTTCAAACAAGCGCGTCCCATCTTCTGTTCAAAAAAGCCAAAAACAAGCGCGTCCCAGACCAAAACATGGTTCTCCCCCCCCCCCCGCCCACCCGTCCGATTCCCCATTCGTACTCCGTGGGCGCAAAAACTACCTCTCCACCAGCCGCGAAACCCCGGCGTCCTCCGTCCACCACCCCATTCCACCCATCAACGACCGCCCTCGTCCATCACGCCGGAGCCGATACCCCGATGTCGTCGTCCACCGCAACCTCTACCGCAACGCCCTCCACGGCTAGTAGTGAAGCCGAGGCCGAGCCGTCCGTACCCGAGCCAGTTCAACCACGCCGTCCTGCGCCTCACCGCTGCCGCTCCAACTTCGCCACCCTCCACCGCACCAGAGCTGTTCCTACTACGCCGTCCTTCACCACCTCAGATCTGCTTCCCCTCCACCGACATACGGCCACGGCAACACAGTCAACAATTTGGCCATGGGTTCGTCCAAGCCTGCACTCTCCTCCAGAACATCGGTTTCCCCGGCAAAAAGAAGAAGATTGGCACGACATGTGGAGGCAACCACACCGGCAACTGAAAATGGTACTCCTCTTCCCTTATTCGTGCAAATCTTACATGTCTGCTTGCACGGTATTCATCCCATAGAAGACACTAGTTGACCGCTTCTTCTTGATACTAGATGTTCCTAGTAACTCGCGATGCACAAGGTTTCTCCTCATATACTATTTCACCTTAGCTAGAGGTCTGTTGCCCCCCTGAATTTCAATTCCTGGTCAGTTGATTCCCAATTAACAGAAGCATTCCCGGCGTAACAGGCGCAACGCCTCGGTGTTTATCTTAGGGGCGTGTGGGGCCTAGAGCTACTGGCGCCCGATCTGGAGGTCGGCCGGGATTAAAGGGATGGCCTGGGGGCGCTACCAAGCACGGCGGTGGTGTGAGGGCGAGGGGAGGGCGGGGCGGCGGAGGCAGGGGTCTGGGCCGGTGGTCGCTGGCAGTTCGAGAAAGATCGTCAACAGTGACTGGCGGGAGGTAGACGAAGGCCATCTGCCCATTCCTTATAGATCGGATGGTTCATTAAAAAAACGACTAACTTATTTATTTTCAGTCGACTGTTATCTTGATATGACCACATGTGGTGGTGTGCTGGAGGAGTACCTGCATTTCCTGTGCTCATATATTACAAAATCATACGGAGTAGAATCTAATTTTGTTTGCCATGCAATGTTGTAGAGCTATCATATGTCTCCTGTCATTTATTTTTCAGCCACCTGCTATCTGCTACTTTTACAATGCACTAGTTCTGCACACACTTCACCCATACTCTCACTTTGTGTTTTTATGCAAGGGTATTTCAGAGTCTACCTCGAGAGAAGCAGAAAAGAAAAGAGAGAAGTTGCTCCAGCTTTCTACGCGGGTAAGCACGACACGTTACAGCGCAATAAAGGGTGCAGTGTCAGCAGATGGAGACAGTAAACATAGCTCTGGAGTTGATGACCTCGCTCACAATAAACCACCATCCCAGGTGCTTGCTTTAACTTCGCGGTGTCATATGTGGTTGCATGTTCCATATGGTGTCTAGCTTGTATTCGAAAGGCCGAAGTCGGTCTTTATTAAGATAAGGAAATATATTTTTTTACATGAACCACCATCCCGTGAGCACCAGAAGACAAATAGCTAGTCAGGGCACTGGCCGAGCGAGTGACAAGCCCAGCAATGACAGGCATCACCTGGAAGCCAACTAAAAAGCCGTGATGGTGGCGAAGCAGCCCGCCTCCCACCAGGCTCTCATGTCCTAGATGATCATGCTCACCACTCCAGCCGGATGTCTAGCTTGTATTGCTTCCAATTTGGTTAACTTTCATCTGCTTAGCTTACACATTATACCTTTGAATATGACATGCCTTTCTGTTTTTCGTACATACTAGTACATCTGTGTATTAACCATGTTCTTACATCAAACTAATGTTCTTGTGTATCCCTCATCAATCACTTATGATGAGGCAGTCATGCAAGTGGACTACTCCTCATTTAAAGAATGCAGCGTCAGCCTCCCGACATGATTCTCAAGAAACAGCAAGGCTAGATGAAGATAGTGAACGTAGCTCTATAGTTGATTACCACATTTCCCCTACACTAGCATCGCAGGTGCTTGCTCTAACATGGCAGCGTGATATGTGGTTGCATGTTGCATATGGTGTCTAGATTGTAATTCTTCCAATCTGGTTAAACTGCATGTGCTATTCTGCTTAGCTTATACATTATACCTGTTAATGTGACATGCCTTCCTGTATTTAGTACATAGTACATCTGTCTATTAAGCATGTCCTTACATAAAACTATTGTTTTTTTGTATCCCGCATCAATCAATATGACGAGACACCTTTAGTATATGCAGTGCGATATTAGTTGCATCTTTCATATGATTTATAGCATGCGTTGCTTCTAATTTGTTGAAATTCCATTTATGATGGGACGCTTTTAACTTGGCAGAGTCATATTGGTTGCATATTTCATGTGGTGTCTAGCTTGCATTGCTTCTTATTTGTTGGAATGGTTTCTGCTTAGTTTACACAAAAAGTTGTGAACATGCCATGCCGTCCTGTTTTTCGTACATATTCCATCCTGGTATCATGTGTTTGCCTTACATCAAAGTAGTGATTGTCAGTATCATGCATGAATGAGTTCTGAAGAGAGAATTTTACTGCTTTTTCTTGTCGGTTTTACTTGACAATTCAAAATCAATAAAGCGGAAGGAAGTTAGCAAGGCAGCGGATAAAGGTGCTCCTTCCAAACGGAGGGCCTCTACAGTTTCTACTCCTCCATCCCCGCAAGATGATTTCCAAGACAACACATGCATAGGCACTCAACGTAGCTGTGTTTATAATGAGCACGTCTCCCCTAGTGCACCATCACCGGTGCTCCCTCTAACTTGGCACTGTTATATTTGGTTGCATGTTATGTGTGATGTCTAGCTTGTATTGCTTCTAATTTTGTTGAATTCCATCTGCTTACTTTACACATTATACTTGAATAAGACACGTGTTCCTGTTTCTAGAACATACAATATCTGTCTATCACACCATGTTCTTACATCAAATTACTACTGTTGTGTAACCTGCAACAATCACTTATCATAAGAAACATTTGACTTCGGAGTGTGATATTGGTTACATCTCACATTCTTTTCTAGCTTGTACTACTAATTTGTTGAAATCGCACTTATGACGAGACAATTTTAACTTGGTAGAGTGATATTCGTTGCATCTTTCATATGGTGTCTAGCTTTCATTGCTTCTAATTTGTTGAAATGCCTTCTCCTTAGTTTACACAACATAAGCTGTGAATATGCAATGATGTGAATATGCAATGGCACTACTGACGAGAGACCTTTAACTTGATAGTGTGATGTTGTTTGCATCTTGCATATGATTTATTTCTTGTACTGCTTCACATTTGTTTAAACGGCATTTATGATGAGACACTGTTAACTTGGTAGAGCGATATTTGTAGCATCTTTCATATGGTGTCTACCTTCCATTGCATTGCTTCTAATTTAGTGAAATGTCTTCTGCTTAGTTTACACATCATAGTTCTGGTTATCTCATGCCGTCCTTTTTTTCTTACATATTACATCCTCCTATCATGTGGTTGTCTAACATCAAAGTTCAGTTCGTTTGTATCACGCATCAATTTGTTCTGAAGAACTAAATTGTTATTCGTTTTTCTTGTCGGCTTGACTTAACATGGCATAGAGAAAGAGGAAGCAAGACAGAACGACAGGGAAAGGGAAGCGGAAGAATCCTGCAGATTCTGATGGTACTGATGGTGCAATAGAAGGTCAAAGTCCAGCGGAAAATTGTACCGACAGGGTATCCCATGCTAAACGAGCTGCAGAAGAAGCCAAACAGAAACAAATAGCTGCCACCAAACAAGCAGAGACAACCCTAGTTGTTGCAACACCTTCCACAGTACCACTAGATGCACAATTTACTCGTTGGTCAACTCTGCTAGCAGCACGTTCCCAAGCTCCCTTGCCACCTGACACTACTTCCGAAGCACTCATGACACAAGATGAGTTGGCAAGATCAGATGAACTTTCTGAGCTTCAACAGCAAGACGGTAGTTGCTGGAGTCAAGTTACAGTTGCATGCTTCTTTATATGTAGTCTCACAGTTTGATGTACACTAACACTTCCTATGTTTGTTGTTGGACTAGCACCTAGGCGCAAGAGGAAACAAACATCAGGGATAATGCTTGATAGGTTAACTAAATCTAGAGGAGGAAGAATGGAGATCTATTTTGAGGCAGGTTTAAAAAGGCCACGTGATGCTACAGAGTCAGCCAAGTTAGTATTAGAGGCAGCGGTTGCTGTTAGGTGTCATGTACGTATCCTCCCAACATGGATTCAGTATAGGAATGACAAAGATGAAACCCAGTTCAACACATTCCTCGACCATTTATCTGTAAGTATGGTTATGTATGGAAACTAGTAATATCGTCTTGCTCTGTCCAATACTTTCTAGGTTGCTGATAATGAGACTCCCATAATTTTCAACAGATGAGGTTCAAGTTGGATAGCCAAGATGATGCAACCAGACAAGCTTGCACCCATGTTTTCAAGTCTGCTCTGCGACAGTACCGGTATAACTTGAGGAAAACTCACTTTGAAGGCAAGGCTAACAGTGAACTTGCCCAAACATCTCCAGTGGAAAATATATCTGATGAAGACTGGAGAGGCCCCGTTAAACACTGTTCCGATCTGAAGTATCAGGTACATTATATATATATATATATATATGTGATCAGATCACATGTTGAAGTCCTATTTACGCATATGCCACACAGATCTATCTTCTTATAGGTGAACTGTTCAAAGAACAAGGCCAACCGTACGAAAGTGAAATTCCAACAGACGACAGGATCTCGTAGCTATACTGCACATTGCGAGGCTCTTGTAATTAGTTGTTGTTTCACTCTTTTCGCTGTACCATATTATCAGATCTATATTGACTTGTTCCAAATGCAAAGGAAAGCCCGCAAGGACCAAAAAGTACCTGAACCAAATGTTGTGGAAATCTTCAAGGACTGTCACACCAGCAAGAAGAAGGGCATGACTACACCAGTCAAAGCTGATGTTGTAAGTCCTTAATCCTCATGCCTTTTAACTACTACTTACTCTGACTTGTGCCTTGAACTGCATGGTTTGCAGCCAATGTCTATTACTCTTTTCAATTTTATACACAATTGTCTTAGCATATCATTGCACCTTACAAGGTTTAAAAGAGAGGAGTGATGTTCCTTTGATCTTGACCTGTAATCTAGTTCCGTGCTGGACTTGCCCACACAATGTTACAATTGCATGTTTGTCTGTTCTCAGTTGTTTTGTGATATGAATGATGTCATATTATGCTTACCGTATTATAAACTTCGTCTCTTTATCCTTAGCCCTCAATACATTGTGAAGAAATAGACAATACATTAGCGATGGTACATGGTCATATGTTTGGAACCTGGTTTTATTATGTACTTTGCAATAAAATACAACTATTATTTTACATGGGTTCACCAGAATAAGTTCTGTATATGGACCAAAGCTATTTTGTTTGGTTTAGCTACCTCCTTAATATCTTCTGTTCTGGTACTACTAATGTAAAACCGCAACTTTTCAGCGAGCTATGGAAAAAATGGTGGAACCGCCACCTTTTGAAGGTGGCGAGGCAACTATAAGCGCAATGTCAGCTCGCTGCAGTGGGTCAGTACATGTCCACTAACAGTGCCAAAAGCACGTTCTTGCGTAATACTGGCTTGGTTGTTAAGGCAATCTCGTCCAAACTGCCTCATGATCAAGATATGCAAGCTCAAAACAATGTTGTATCTCCGCTCCAGACACAAGTCCATTCCCTAACAGAGACCCTTTGTGAAACAAGGAGAGACATTGTTCGATGTTGTCAAGATAATGATATGCACGAGTAGAACACAAAGAGTTGTGGGCATTGATAGTCATACTGCTTACGACCAACGTCTTATTTTGATTCGGCGGTATTGTTGGATGAAGCGGCCCGAACCAACCTTACATGACCACGTTCATGAGACGGTTCCACCAACAGACATGCAACTAGTTTTGCATAAAGGTGGCTGGCGGGTGTCTGTTTCTCCAACTTCAGTTGAATTGAATTTGACTGTGGCCGGTCCTTGTTGAAGGTTAAAACAGCAAACTTGACGAAACACCGTTGTGGTTTTGATGCGTAGGTAAGAATGGTTCTTGCTAGAAGCCCGTAGCAGCCACGTAAAACTTGCAATAACAAAGTAGAGGACGTCTAACTTGTTTTTGCAGGGCATGTTGTGATGTGATATGGTCAAGGCATGATGTGATATACGTTGTTGTATGAGATGATCATGTTTTGTAAAAGTTATCGGCAACTGGTAGGAGCCTTATGGTTGTCGCTTTATTGTATGAAATGCAAACCCCATGTAATTGCTTTACTTTATCACTATGTGTTAGTGATAGTTGTAGAAGCAATAGTTGGCGAGACCATCATGACGCAACGATGGAGATCCAGGTGTCGAGCCGGTGACGATGGAGATCATGATGATGCTTTGGAGATGGATATCAAAAGCACAAGATGATGATAGCCATATCATGTCACATATTTTGATTGCATGTGATGTTTATCTTTTATGCATCTTATTTTGCTTAGTACGGCGGTAGCATTATAAGATGATCCCTTAACTAAAAATTTCAAGGTATAAGTGTTCTCCCTGAGTATGCACCGTTGCGAAAGTTCTTCGTGCTGAGACACCATGTGATGATCGGGTGTGATAGGCTCTACGTTCACATACAACGTGTGCAAGACAATTTTGCACATGCGGAATACTCGGGTTAAACTTGAGGAGCCTAGCATGTACAGACATGGCCTCGGAACACTGGAGACCGAAAGGTCGAACGTGAATCATATAGTAGATATGATCAACATAGAGATGTTCACCATTGATGACTACTCCATCTCACGTGATGATCGGACATGGTTTAGTTGATTTGGATCACGTCATCATTTAGATGACTCGAGGGATTTCTATCTAAGTGGGAGTTTGAAAGTGCAACTATCCCTGGGTGGTTTTGGTAATTCCTAACAACATATAGCTCATTCAACTAATGCTCTTTCAAGATGATCATTTCAGAAAGTTCAGTGATTGGCATGGCATGGACTAGGAATGTGGACCCCTCAAAATGCTAAGGACACATATTGGCTCAAGCTCAAGACTCTACCTTTTCCATTTTAGTGATCCAAGATCACATTGTGTCCATAGGAAAAGCCAATACTATTAAAAGGGGATGAGGTGTTGCTTAATGGCTTGCTTGCTCAAAATGCTTAGTAATATGCTCCAAAAGCCCTCACCCACTTTCTCATATCCACATATGTCCCAAACCAAAAGTCAAACTCGGGCCCGCTGATTTGATCTATTCGGCGCCACCGAGTTCATGTGATCGTTCTCACCGAGATTAAGTTATGCCCTAACCCTAATGAAATCGGTCCCACCGAAAATCCTAACGTTCAGATTTTGAACTAAATCGGTCTGACCGAGTTTCATGATTCGGTCCCATCGAGTTTGGTGAATTGTGTGTAACGGTTAGATTTTGTGTGGAGGCTATATATACCCCTAAACCCACTCTTCATTCGTGGGGAGAGTCATCAAAATGTGCCTACACTTCTACCATTCATTTTTTGAGAGAGAACCACCTACTCATGTGTTGAGACCAAGATATTCCAATCCAACCACAAGAATCTTGATCTCTAGCCTTCCCCAAGTTGCTTTCCACTCAAATCAGCTTTCCACCAAATCCAAATCTGTGAGAGAGAGTTGAGTGCTGGGGAGACTATCATTTGAAGCACAAGAGCAAGGATTTCATCATCAACACACCATCTATTACCTTTTGGAGAGTGGTGTCTCCTATATTGGTTAGGTGTCACTTGGGAGCCTCCGTCAAGATTGTGGAGTTGAACCAAGGAGTTTGTACGGGCAAGGAGATCGCCTACTTCGTGAAGATCTACCCGAGTGAGGCAAGTCCTTCGTGGGCGATGGCCATGGCGGGATAAACAAGGTTGCTTCTTCATGGACCCTTCGTGGGTGGAGCCCTCCGTGGACTCGCGCAGTCGTTACATTTCGTGGGTTGAAGTCTCCATCAACGTGGATGTACGATAGCACCACCTATCGGAACCACGCCAAAAATCTCCGTGTCTATATTGCGTTTGCTCCCTCTAAACTCCTCCCTTTACCTTCATGTGCAATGATTTACATTCCGCCGCTATACTCTTAGATTTTCATGTGTAGGTTGATTGCTTGACTTGTGATAAGTTGCTAAAATCTGACAAGACTTAAATTTGGGAAAAGGCTAGATTTTTATTTGGTCAAGTAGTCTAATCACCCCCCTCTAGACATACTTTCGATCCTACAAGTAGTATCAGAGCTTTGGTCTCCATTTGCCTTGATTTCCATAGCTTTGGTGATCATAGCCTTGGTTTCACAACCTAGGAGAGTATGGCATATAGCGAGGGAAATTACCATCGTAGAGGTCCTTACTTTGATGGTACTAATTTTTCTAGTTGGAAGCATAAGATGAAAATGCATATTCTTGGACATAACCCCGCCGTTTGGGCTATTCTGTGTATTGGCTTGCAAGGTGGATTCTTTGATGGGAGAGAACCAAAACGTGAAGCTACCGCGGAAGAGTTGAAGATGCTGCAATACAATGCTCAAGCTTGCGATATCCTCTTCAACGGATTGTGCCCCAAAGAATTCAACAAAATCAGCCGTCTTCAGAATGCAAAGGAAATTTGGGATACTTTGATTGATATGCATGAAGGTACCGACTCCGTTAAGGAATCCAAATTGGATGTGCTTCAAAGTCGGCTTGACAAGTTCAAAATGAAGGATGGTGAAGGTGTCGCTGAAATGTACTCTAGGCTTGCTCTCATCACAAATGAGATTGCCGGCTTAGGAAGCGAAGAGATGACCGATATATTCATCATCAAGAAGATCCTAAGAGATTTGGATGGAAAATATGATACCGTGTGCACATTGATCTAAATGATGCCCAATTACAAAGATCTCAAGCCAGCGGAAGTCATTGGAAGAATTGTTGCTCATGAGATGTCACTCAAGGATAAAGAAGAGCTTCACAACAAGTCAAGTGGTGCCTACAAAGCCTCATGTGATGCTCCTACATCATCAAGTGAGAAACAAGCCTTCAATGAGGAATTGAGCCTTATGGTGAAGAACTTCAACAAGTTCTACAAGAGTAGAAGCAAGGAAAGAAGTTCCAAGTCAAGGTCCTACAATGACAAAAGATCTTCTAGTCGTGAACGTGATTGCTACAATTGTGGAAGACCCGGACACTACTCCAATGAGTGTACGGCTCCCTACAAAAGAAGAGAAGACTCACCTAAAAGGAGAAGTAGAAAAGAAGAATCACCTCCAAGAGAGAGAAGGAGTAGAGATGATCGTTATGAACAAAGAACCTCTCGCAGAAGCAAGGATTCGGAAAGGAAGGACAAGTCATCAAGGAGCTACACAAAATGAAGACATCAAGCTCATGTTTGTGAATGGGTATCCGACTCCGACTTCGACCACCACTCCGAGAGAAGTTATCACTCCGACTCTGAATGTACTCAAGATGAAGGTGTTGCTGGTCTAGCACTTGTGTCAACCAACTCCTATGACATATTTGACTCACCAAATGAAGGAATTGGAAGATGCTTCATGGCTAAAGGCCCAAACACCCCGAGTATGTTGATTTCAATAGTGATGAAGATGATTTGCTAGGTGATGATGATTTACTTGTTGACAACTCTAGTGACGAAAACTATGATGAAATTGCTATTAATCATGCTAATCAATATAAAACGAATGACGATGATAAGAAGGAGATTGAGCGTCTAACTAAAGAACTAAACACTCTTAAGTTAGCTCATGAAACTACCTTAGAAGATCATCGAGAGCTTTTAAAAACTCGTGAGAAGCTACACTTTGAAAATCTCAACCTTGAGCAAGAGCATGGGTTCTTAAAAGCAATCAATGATGATCTTCGTCAGAAAAGTTCTTCTTACATTGTCAAGTGTTTACTCTTCCCTACTTACATGCCACAAGTAAAATCTAGCAACAAGAACAAGAAAGATTCTTCTTCTAGTGGTAACAATAATCATGCTAAATCCAATATTGTTGCTTCTAGTAGTTCTCTTGATTCCACTAATGATTCTCTTAGCCAAGTTACACTTGAGCAATAAAATAGCTTATTGAAGGGAATCATAGAGAAAGGTGTCTACAAGAGCCTTGCCGGGAGTAAACAATTTGAGGAGATTGTACGCAAGCAAGGAAGGCACCAGAAGAATCAAGGTGTTGGTTTTGAAAGAAAGTTCAATGACAATGGAGTTGAGTGGGAAGAAGATCAATACACCAAGACGAAGTTTGTTCCTCAACAAGAGAAGTGTGATCCTACTTCCTTTGAGGGGAGGCAAGCTCAAGATGATCGTCCACCACAAGACCACAAGCAAAAAGGCAAGGACAAGCTTCAAGAGGAGATTGGTGCATTTGAAGCAGCTCCCAAGGACTTGGTCAAGTGGGTTCCCAAGACTACATCAAGTTATGCTTCATCAAGTACAACTACAACTCCAAGGATTCCCATCAAGATGATGTGGATCCCGAAGAAGAACTAGAGAGTTCTTGAGGGTGACTCTGCCAACATATTTCACTCATATCATTTTGGCAAGGACAAGTGCAAACAACTTCCACATCTTGCACTAGTTCAAGGAGTCACAAACCCTCTTGTTGGTAAGACAAGGGACAAGGTAACCTAATGCATTCATGGACATCATCATGTATGAGCTTCATTCTATGCCTATGGATATCCTTGTTTGTTCCTTGTGGAACTAACCCGTGTAGGTATTGAAAGTGCAACTCACTCCAATGGATTGCTCCAAATGATCTACATCAACATTGAGCATCCACATCTTCAACATCTACATGAAGTCATCATTGACAAAAACCAAGGTTAGTTCATCCCTCTTAGGGGGGATATCACATCTAGGGAGAGCTTTACTCTAAGAATTGAGCTAAAGAAACTCTAATGGTGTGAACACAACAATGCTTTATGTAAAAGTGGTAACCCCACTTGTGCCTAAACGATGAGTATGACCTATGATCAAATGTTCTCATTTGACTCCTAAGTCAATATACTCATATATAGATGACCTAGTCATCTCCAATTGTTTGATAGATGCTAGAGTGTTTGTGCATGCTTTGTCACATATTTCATTTGCTATTTCATTGTGTGAGCATGTTGGTTGCATATTTTACTCATTCGAGGACATCCATTTGTTGCTTTGATTATTTGGCTCTTCTTTTGCCAAATGGATGACAAGAATGGCTAAGAACTTCCTCTAGCTATCTATGCTTTTCTCATCTCAAACTCTATTCATGCTACATCACAAAGTTTGATCAAGTCAGATTTGAACCCTCTGTGTGAGGAGCACTCGGAGTCACCGATTCGTCAGAGACTTAAACTTCCAAAACCTCTCTATGCATTTCGGTCTGACCAAGTTCAATGAGTTAATCTAAGTTTTCAATCTCGGTGCAACCGATTAGAACTTTTCGGTCACAACGAGTTGAAGTAACCACTTGCGATTCTGCATCTCGGTGCCACCGAGTTGTTCCACTCGGTCACACCGACAGGGTCAGGATATATATACCGACGAGTCAAAATTTGGAAATTCCTCCAAAACCTCTCAGCCCGCGCGTGTCCTGCTCTGCTGCCTCGGGTCTCCGGATCGTCTTCTCGTCGCCAGCGAGCTCCCGCCGCTGGTCTCTGTCGTCGTCAACGGAATTCTACCCCACCGTTGCCGCCGTAGCAAGCTCATCACCGAACTAGGGTATGAGTTTGAATCTTTGCGCAATTCCTACCTCCGATTCTTAGCACAAAGAAAATGCCATGTTTCTTACCACATATGAAATCATCATGTCCAACAAAAACATCCTTTAGATTAGATTCGATTTGAAAATTTAGGGTTAGGTTTCCACCAAACTCATCTCGGACCGATCGAGTTGTGGAAATCGGTCTCATTGATTTGGCTTAGGCCATTGCACTTGCACTTTTCGGTCTGACCGAAACTTGCAAATCGGTGTGACCGAGTTCAACTCTCAGTGAAACCCTAGCAATCTCGGAGTCACCGAACTGTGTCTCGGTCTGACCGATTTCACTAGTTTCACTACAAAAAAAAGACACATCCGTAACATTTTGGGCCGAACGAAAAAAAAGTTATATCATACTTATGACACTTCTATGACGATAATTGTGACAAAACCCGGTATCATCATAGATGTGGTGGGCTCCTACTTCTATGACAAAAAATCATGGCAGAAAATGGGCTTTCCATCCTGGGTGGGCCGGAGACGCAGCTGCATGACATTCTTTGGGCCGTCCATGACGGAAAAACCGTGGTAGAAGCGAGGGCGAGGAAAATATCGGGGTGTTCCCGGTTACGGTGGGTGGTCGGGGCCGAGCGATGCACGGAGGTTTGCGCGTTTCTCTCGTACACGCACGCGCGTGGGTGCAAGGCGTTGGGCTCTAACTGAACCCGAGCAAGGTTCGCCTACTGAACCCGAGCGATTGCACTCCAGGCTACGCGTTACTGAACCCGCGTGATCGATCGATGACTGTTAACTGAACCCAATCGAGCGATTCCTTTGCTACTGCTGCTAACTGAAGCCGGTCGATGCTGCCTCTCGATGAATAGTGAGCATTGCTGGGGGGGTTTTGGATGAACAGTTCCCGGTGGGGGTGGATGAACAAGACCCCGTGGTGTTGCCTCTGGATGAACAAGACCCCGATCGATCGAGCCGGTTGGGGCTGGATGAACAGGACCCCGTGGAGGGCTAGATGAACAGGACCACCCCATGGAGGGCTGAATGAATAGTTGACAGTGGAGGGCTGGATGAACAGTAGCCCGTGGAGGGGTGGTTGAACAGGAGCCCGTGGAGAGGGCTGGTTGAACAGTAGCCGGTGGAGTAGCGCACGGTGGAGGCTGGATGAACAGGAGCCCGTGGATGAACAGTCGCAGGTGGAGGCTGGAGGAGGTCGACGGTGGATGAACAGTAGCGCGTGGAGGCTGGAGAGATGAACAGTATCCCGTGGAGTCCCGTTTTGCGGAACGCCACACCCCTCCCGATGAACAGGACCCCCGTTTCGACCGTAGCACTCCAACACAAGTCCGTTTCCTCCGTTTTGCGGTACGCCACACCCCTCCAGATCAACAGGACCCCGTTTCAACCGTAGGAGGTCCAACACAAGTCCGTTTCCTCCGTTTTGCGGTACGTCTGAGCCCTCTCGATGAACAGGATCCCGTTTCGAACATGGCCGGTCGAACACAAGGCCGTTTCCTCCGTTCTGCGGTACGCCAGGCCTCGTTTCCATTGGCTGTTCCGCCCAAGCCCTCCCGATGAACACGACGATGCATTCCGTTCCGACCCAGCCGGTTGGCTCCCCATGAACACAACGACGACGCTGTTTCTCCGTTCCGACCCAGCCATGTACACGAGCCCTAGCCGTACGTATGCGCGAGTAGGCGTTCGAGACCCCGCCCGTATGTACGTACGTGGCCGTATTTTCTTTCTTGCACACTGGCCGCTGTACGTATGTGTACATGCTAAATGCACACCTCTACATCAACCAGTATGTACGTAGACGTTCGCGACCAGAATGACAACGGTACGTACGCTTCGACCAGGTGGGTCCCGACTGTCAGGCACTTCCTTGCGTGCGAAGATGTAGCTGGTGGGTCCGAGCAGTCAGGGGGCGAATCATTTTTTTTGCCCGGACGCACTTCCTTGCGTGCGAAGATGTAGCTGGTAGGTCCCAGCAGTCAGGGGGGTAATGTTTCTTTCGTGAAATACGGTTGCCCGTCCGGTGGGTCCCTGCTGTTAGGTGGAGGAATCATTATTTTCCGCATAATAAGGAGGCACTTCCTTGCTGCGGCCGTGGACCCAGCTGTCAGCCTCTCCAGGTACAGTCCACGTCTGATGGAAGCCGTTCCTTGACCACGTTGACCACGCCGCGCCGATAGCACCAGGGCGGTGGACGATGACAAGGCCTAGGAAGGGGATGACGCGGAGCCGGGGAAGACGCGGTAGTGGATGCCCACGCGTAGAGGAGTATGAGGGTTCACTGGTTCGCTGCGATGTGAGGCTGCCGTCGCCGCAGAATAACAGGGGGTGTGGGTGAGTAGAGAGATGGCCTGGCCAGCGGTGGGAGTAGTAGGGGGCGGTGAGGCCTCCACGGCATCGCAGCCGGCCACGGGAGGCAGGAGCACGAGGCACGACCGGTGCTGGTTTGGGCGGCTGGAGCAAGAAGACCAGAGGTTGAAGAAGCACTACGGTCGTTGGATGGACATCATACGGTCACTGGAGCTAGAATCATGTATATTGACTAAGTTGACAAAGCCCTCCGTCCCCGTCAACTTAGTAGCCCACAAGTCAGCCTCCCACTATACTGGGTCCCAGCTAGCAGGGGGAGTATTCATTTTTTTGCATAATAAGGAGGCACTTCCTACCGTGCGAAGATATAACTGGTGGGTCCGAGCTGTCAGCGGCGGTAACGTTTTTTCACGAAATACAGAGGCACTTTCGGTGGGACCCAGATGTCAGGTTGAGGAATCATTATTTTGCGCGTAATAAGGAGGCATTTCCTTGCGTGCGGCCGTGGACCCAGCTGTCTGCCTCTCCACGTACAGTCCACTTCAGATGCATGTCGGTCGTTGACCACGTTGACCAGGCCGCACCGAGAGCACCAGGGCGGTGGACGACAGCGAGGCCTAGGAAGGGAACGACACGGAGCCAGGGAAGACTCGACAGTTGTTTCCCACGCGGAGGGGAGTACGACTGTATGAGGGTTTACTGGTTCGTCTGCTGTCGCCGGAGAATAACAGCAGGTGTGGGTGAGTAAAGGGATGGCTAGGCCAGCGATGCGAGTACGGTGGGGCGGTGAGGCCTACCCGGCAGCACAGCCGGCCGCGGGGAGGAGGGAGCAGGAAGTCCCGCCGGCGCTTGTTTGAGCAGCTGGAGCAGGAAGAGCAGAGATTGAAGAAGCACGACGACCGTTGGATGGACATCCAACAGTCACTGCTTGTGCGTCAACCTTTTTTTTAGGAAAGCCTCAAATCTGTGGAAAACAACATATAGCCCATCTACCATTATTTCTAATAATTTACAGCCCATTTGCTAATTCTTAAGGTTTTTTGGAGCCCATATTCTTTTTGTTAGCATTACCGCCCATACTGTGGCCACGGTTAAAAAATTATACGAAATTTTGCATATTTTGGTGCGGTCCGAATTGTTTTTAATCCTAAAATTTCGAGTCGCATTCAAACTGATTTTAAAAATAAATGTATATCGATATAAAATCCAAGAAATTGTCCACGCATAAAAATCAATGCAATTTAAAATCTCGAAATGAAAAAAAGAAATTTGAAACTAATTGTCGGTTTGATGTGTTTTAAAAATGTACAGCCCATTTCTCATTACTGATAGGCCATTTTCTCGGCCAGCCGAATGAAGCTCTCCTCGTCTTGAAAGATTTGCAGCCCAACAAGTCTGACAAAGCGACTTACTTGGCAAATCACAAAAAAACTGGGCTAGCCATTTTCAGAAGAAAAAAAACTACTGGGCTGGTATGTGGTAAACATAAAAGAGAAGGTTGTCTAGACAGGCCAGAGTGCCCCGCACAGCCTAGTTGACACCCTGCTTCCGTCTCAAAAAAAATTAGATAAATGCCACTCCGATTATGGCAATTCATAAAAATGCCGCTGCAATTTCCAAACTTTGAAAAATGCCACTGCAATTTTTGCAAACTTTGGAAAACGCCACTACAATTTGCAAACTTTGGAAAACGCCACTCCAGACTACGAAAAATGCCACTGGAAATGGCATGAAATGGCATTTTTCAAAGTTTGGAAATTGTAGTGGCATTTCTCGGAAACACCAGATTTGGATTGGCATTTATGAAATTAACCCAAAACAAAAATAATTGGGCGAGCTGCGGGGTCCCTGGTGTCAGCCGCTCGTTGTGCAAATCTCTCGTTTATTGACTACGTTGACAATGGCATGGGACCCAGATGTCAGAAATCCATTAGAAGGAGCCATTTTTTTATTGGCTTGAAATAAGGAGGCACTTGCTTGCGTACTGGCATGACCTTGGCGGGTCCCTGCTGTCATACTCTCCACGTACAATCATCTCCTGATTGTGTACGCGTCAACTTGGTAGGCCCACAAGTCAGCATCTAAACCCGTGGAGGACAAATACAACCCATTTAAAAAAATAACAGCCCATTCGGTACGTTCAAACGGAAAGTTCAAAATTCAGAGCAAAGTAACAGGTCTGATCCACATATAGAGTACTGAACTTCCACGTTGACAACCATCATAGCCAAGTTAACTATCTACTCCCACTAATACTCTAGTAGCGTACAAGTACTAACTTACTCTTAGCTAACTAGACGATGCCGGCCGCCATCTGCGGTACACGCTAAACATCGGCACCGGCGTCCTCTGCCTCGCCTCGGACTTGCCAGAGGTGCGATAGGGCGTGTTGCTCACGCGCGTTGGCCCTTTCCATGCCGGTGTTGTCCACCGAAGCTTCGGCTTCTAAGCGGGAAACCCACTTGACGAGCTGGTAGTAAAAATCGGTGTCGCAAACGCGTGCGTGCCCGACAACCTCCAGGGCTATTTGTCGGGCGCCGGCCTACACGTAGTTGGCCCAGTTGCGGGCGCTCTGCTCGCGACTCAGAGCGTTGGTGCGCTGCTGCTCCATGTCCCGCTGGCGGCGCAAATCGGCGATACGCTGCTACTCCGCCAAGCGGTCGCGCTCCAACAACTCCTGCTCCTCCGCCAGACGGTCGCGCTCCAGCAAGTCCTCGATCTCCGCATTGCCATCTAAAGACCGATAGAATGCCTCCTCCCTCCGTCTGCCTTCCAATGAAAAACCAAACACTAGTTCTGGCGGTGACCTCCTCCGGTCTCGCCTATCGCGGACGGGCGGGGGCATGGCGGACGTGGCGAGTGAGGGAGTCCTGGACTAAGGGGTCCACGGGCGTCCGGCCTGTTATTCATTGGGCCAGACTGATGGGATGTGAAGATACGAAGGCCGAAGACTATACCCGTGTCCCGATTGGACTTTCCTTGGCGTGGAAGGCAAGCTAGGCGACCAACCATGAAGATTCCTTCTTATGTAACCGACCCCATGTAACCCTAGATCTCTCCCGTGTCTATATAAACCGGAGAGCATAGTCCGGATAGGGGACATTCATTACCATATACACATAGGCTAGACTTCTAGGGTTTAGCCATTACGATCTCGTGGTAGATGAACTCTTGTAATACTCATATTCATCAAGATCAATCAAGCAGGGAGTAGGGTATTACCTCCGTAGAGAGGGACCGAACCTGGGTAAACATCGTGTTCCCCGTCTCCTGTTACCATCGATCCTAGACGCACAGTTCGGGACCCCCTACCCGAGATCTGCCGGTTTTGACACCGACATTGGTGCTTTCATTGAGAGTTCCACTGTCCCGTCGGAAAAGGGCTCGATGGCCCCTTCGATCGTCAGTAATGACGTTGTCCAGGGAGAAACCTTCCTCCCCGGATAGACCTTCATATTCGGCGGCTTCGTACTGCGGGCCAACTCGCTTGGCCATCTGGAGCAGATCGACAGCTACGCCCCTGGCCATCAGGTCAGATTCGGAAGCTTGAACTACGTCACGGATATCCGTGGAAACTTGATCTTCAAGGGATCTGAGCCCGCGGCGATCGCTCCCCCTCACCCCAATGAACGTGACTTAAATCTGTCATCGGATCACACCCAGGAGATGGTTCCTGCTGCTGCAACGGCCTTAGAGCCAAAGCAGATCGTGCCATCCGAGGCCGCAGAGTCCGCGGCATTGGAGCCGCACACGGACTCAACGCCCGGCAATATTCGCTTTAACAGAACTTCGGACCTGTCTCCGGCTATAAGTTCTAGACTGTGTACGCCCGCAGACACCAAGCTAGATCAGGTATCGATCTTCGAGTTCAGCGCCGCTGACGTTTTTCAGCACTCGCCTTTGGGTGACGTGCAAAAATCCTTAAAGAATTTGTCCTTGGAGAAGGACTCACAGCCGAACTATGTCCGGTTCGAGCTAGAGACGGATGACGAGGAATTTTGCTTCCCACCCGCCACCCACTTCATAGCCACTGTCGATGACTTAACCGACGTGCTTGACTATGGCTCCGAAGACATCGACGGTATGGACGACGATGCCGATCAGGAGCAAGGCCAAGACCCACCATTCACTGGACATTGGACGGCTACCTCTTCATATGACATGTACATGGTTGACACACCCAAAGTATCTGGCGACGACAAAGAAGAGCACCGGCGGCCCAAACGCCCCTCTAAGCCCCGTCACTCAAAGGACGGCAACACTGGCACCGGAGAAAATAGTACTCCGGGCGACGCCGAAAACAATGAAGACCCTGTCGGGGCTACATCCGAACAGGAACATGATAGCAGGCAAGACAACCCTGACGAACAGGCCATAGAAGATGGCTCGGAGGACGATAGTTACCGTCCACCCTCCAAGGAGGAGACAAGCCTTGGCAACCAAGACTTCATCGTGCCTGAGGATCCTCTCGAGCAAGAGCGCTTTAAGCTTCAGCTCATAGCCACTGCAAGGAGCCTGAAAAAGAAACAACAGAAGCTTCAAGCTGAACAAGACCTGCTCATCGACAGATGGACTGATGTCCTGACAGCCGAGGAATACGGCCTCAAGCGCAGACTGCTACCTCAATTCGATGAGGTGGCGCCGGAGCACACATCTCCCTCGCGTAATGCGGAACGACCACCACGTGGTCGAGACAGGGCGGCCGACAGGCCACCCCGCAGCCGGGATAAACCGGCAACTCAGGCCGAATAGCAGCCTGCCCCACCGCCTCATAAAAATAGAGACAGAAGAGTTCGGGGTCACACGTACGACCTCCGGCAGATCCTAGACGATAGAGCAGGACATACAAGATCGATCTACGGATCGCGAGGTCGTGCCTCGAGGCGCGACGACGGCTACCTATTCGGACATGATAAACCTAATCACGCCCGGGCCGAATACCGCAGGCGGACTCCATCAGATCTACGCCACGACGCGGCCTGCTATAGAGGTGCCGCACACCCTCTCTGCTTCATAGACGAGGTGCTGGATCACGAATTCCCCGAGGGGTTCAAGCCTGTCAACATTGAATCATATGACGGCACACTACTAGGCAAAGGGCTATAGATGGAATGGCCACTAATGGCGCACCAGACATGTGGTGCGCCACTTCTATATAGCAGTGGCGCACCACGGGCTGCTGCGCCATTAGTGTGAAAGACACTAATGGCGCACCAGACACACGGTGCGCCATTAGTACAATTTTTTTTTATTTTTCCAAACATACTAATGGCGCACCAGGGCACAGTGCGCCATTACTAGTTCTAACTAGTAATGGCGCACCAGCCTCATAGTGCGCCACTACTATATATTTTTATTTTTTTGCAAAACTACTAATGGCGCACCAGGGAACAGTGCGCCATTACTAGTTTAATCTAGTAATGGCGCACTGTTCCCTGGTGCGCCCTTAGTTTTTTTTTTGTTTGCAAAACTACTAATGGCGCACCACCAGCAGGTGCGCCATTAGTAACTAGGGTTACTAATGGCGCATTTGTTGGTGGTGCGCCATTAGTATCCTGGGATGAGCTAGATATTTTGGACAGCCACACTACCCACTCACTTTCCCCGCTTCATTCTCTCCACCTCCTCCTCCAAGCTTGTCTCGGCTGCCTCCTCATCCTCACCTCATTTGCACCATAAATTCATCCAAATTAAGTGGTTAAATTACCTTTTTTGATAGGTAAGTAAGGGGGAAGCTATCTTTATGTTGTTCTCCCTCCAACAACGTGCACATGCACTTTTTATGGCCTAGCTAGATCTATGTATGTTTGTGGTGTTGCATATGTTTGTGGTGTTGCATATATGTTTATGTTTGCAGGTACCGGTATTTGAAATGCGATAGTTGCCAATATTTTGCCGGAATGTTGATTCATTTCCGTTTCGGCGAGAATTTTGGCACTATGCATTCTTTTTGGTCCTATTTTTAGGGAAAGTCATGCCAAATTTTTTCTTGGTTCTAAAATATCGTTTTGCTCTACCCCGCAGGCGACCATGGTCCGCACGATGACCGAAGGCATCGTGAATAGGTTTTTGAGCTCAGCGAAGGCCGAGATGCTTGAAAAGAACGAGACGGAGATAAGATGTCCGTGTCGAAGATGCAAGCTGAAGAGCCTTATTGCGGACCCGGATTCCGGGTCGGTGCGGCACCACCTGCTCTTGCATGGTTTCATGGATGGCTATCGGTGGCAAGGTGATGAAGATTACTATGAAGTCATCCATGGGGGCCGGGCAAGAAATGAGGAAGGGCAGCAAGACAACCATCGCGGCTCGGGCAGGCGAGAAGACGAAGAATCTCCAGGACATGATCACGACGGTGATGCTGTACACAGTCATCATGTAGAACATGCCGGACATGATGATGAGGAAGATGCCGGAGCAGACGAAGGGCATGATCATGAAGATGAAGATGCCGGCGGAGCAGACGACGATGGACCATCGATGGGCTGGGTGCATGACCCTCATATTCAAGAGCTGCTTCTCAAGCAGACGGATAACGCAAGAGCTGCCGCCCGAGAGAAAGCCAAGCTGGATCAACTAGAGATAGACGCGGTTACTCCATTGTATGAAGGATGCAGGCCCGAGGATACCCGCCTGAAAGTAACGCTCATGGCTCTGGAGATGAAGGTAAAACACAAAATGACCGACGCATGCTTCGACGAGAACATGTCATTCTGGCACGAACGTCTTCCCAAGGGGAACAAGTGCCCGACCAGTTTCGAGGAGGCGAAGAAAATCGTGTGTCCTCTGGATTTACCGCACGTGAAATACCATGTGTGCATGAACAATTGCATCATTTATCGGGACGAGCACGCGGAGTCTACCATATGTTCGCTGCGCGGCGTCACTCGATACAAGAAGAGGAAGAAAGCTCCTCGAAAAGTGGTGTGGTACTTTCCGATCACTCCTCGTCTGCAGCGGTATTTCGCGGACCCTAAGGTAGCAAAGCTCCTGCGTTGGCACGCGGATAGGGAGGAGAAGAAGCGAGAAGATGACGGAAATGATCCGGAGATAAATAAAAAAGACAAGATGCTGAGTCACCCTAAGGATGGGAGCCAGTGGCAAGCGTTGAACTTCCAACACCGAGAATTTGGGAAGGATCCAAGGAACATCATGCTGGGCGCGAGCACCGATGGAGTCAATCCGTTTGGCAGCTAGAGAAGCACACATAGCACCTGGCTTGTGTTTGTGTGGATGTACAACCTTCCTCCTGGTTGTGCATGAAGAGGAAGTACATTCACATGAGTATGCTAATTGAAGGGCCGAAACAACCAGGGAACGACATCAATCTTTATCTAGGGCTGCTGAAAGAGGAGCTAGACACGCTGTGGAAAACGCCAGCCAATACGTGGGACGCCGCAGAGAAAGGATATTTCCCTATGAGAGCCGCACTGCTCACGACGGTGCACGACTATCTCGGTTACGGATATCTCGCGGGGCAGGTGGTCCACGGATTTTCTGGATGCGTCAGGTGCATGGATGACACAACGTATCGCCAGCTAGATAGAGATCCCGGGTCTTCAAAAACCATGTTCATGGGACATCAAAGGTGGCTTCGCGACGATGACCCGTGGAGGAAACGCAAGGATCTTTCGATGGTGAAACCGAACCCCGAAGACGCCCGCGTACGAGGAGCGGCGAGGAAATAGACGAGCTATTGAAAAATTGGAAAGATTGCCCACTGCCGGGAAAGAAGCAAAAGGCGCCAGAGCCGGGAAAGAAGCGGAAGGCGCCAGAGCCGCTGCTGAAGGTATGGAAAACGAGGTCTGTTTTCTAGGACTTGCCGTACTGGAAGATCCACTGTGTGCCTCACAGCCTTGATGTCATGCATATCACGAAGAACGTGTGTGAGAGTCTTCTTGGTACCCTGCTCAACATGCCAGAGAGGACCAGAGATGGGCCGAAAGCAAGGGCAAACTTGAAATCAATGGGCATTAGGGAGGAGCTTCATGCTAATGATGATGATGATGATGAGGCGAAGCAGGACACGGAAAGTCATCGCAAAGGCAAAAAGGCCAAGAAGACCGGAAATGACTTCCCTCCCGCGTGCTTCACTCTAAGTCAGGAGGAGATCGATCAGTTTTTCACCTGCCTCGTAGGAGTAAAACTTCCTTACGGTTACGCGGGGAAGATAAGCAGATACCTAGACTCAGCGAAGCAGAATTTCAGCGGGATGAAGTCTCACGACTGTCACGTGCTGATGACGCAGATACTTCCAGTTGCAATCCGTGGGATCATGGACGCGCACGTCCGTGAAACGCTATTTGGCCTATGCAACTTTTTCGACGTCATCTCTCAGAAGTCGGTTGGCGTGAGGCAACTCAGAAGGCTACAGGAAGAGATCGTGGTGAAACTATGCGAGCTTGAGATGTACTTCCCGCCCGCATTCTTCGACATTATGGTGCATCTGCTGGTCCATATCGTGGAGGATATCATCCAACTCGGGCCGACGTTCCTGCACAGCATGATGCCGTTCGAAAGGATGAATGGTGTCATCAAAGCATACGTTCGCAACATGTCACGTCCAGAGGGAAGCATAGCCAGGGGCTTTCTGACCGAAGAGTGCATCTCCTACTGCACGAATTATCTAGGCATCGAGAACCCCGTTGGTCTGCCCGTCAACAATCACCTCGGCAGGCTCGCTGGATGGGGTCACCGTGAGGGTCGCCGCGAAATGCATGTCGACTTCGATGGTCGACTCGCCGACTTTGAAAGAGCAAACCTAGTCGCGCTACAACACATTGACGTGGTCGATCCTTGGGTGGTAGAGCACAAAACCTTTATTGAGAAGACGTACAATGACCGAGGCCAACAGAGGACGGACGGAGATATAATCAAAGAGCACAACTCATGTTTCACGCGTTGGTTCAAGCAGAAGCTTCTGTCGTACCCTTTACATGAGGATTCTTCCACCGACGAACAACTCATATTCGCCTTGTCACAGGGCGCCGAGCACAACCTGATGACGTATGAGGTGTACGATATCAACGGCTACACATTCTACACCGAGGACAAGGACATGAAGAGCGATGGTTATCAGAACTCCTGGGTAACGATGGAATCCTACACCGGTAACAACAAGGATAGATACTACGGAAGGATCGAGGAGATCTGGGAGCTGAGCTACGCTGGAGAGAAGGTCCCGATGTTCCGTGTCAGATGGGCCAAGAGCGTCATAAAAGAAGACTGGTATTTCACCACCATGGTTATACCCGAAGCCAAATCCAAGACCGCAGGCGCGAACGTCACCGCGAAAAATGAGCCATGGGTACTGGCTTCCCAAGTGGACCAATGCTTCTTCATTACCGACCCGTCAAAGCCCAGTCGTGTTGTCGTGAGGAGAGGCAAAAGGAAGATCATCGGAATGGATGGAGTCGCCAATGAGCAAGACTTCAACAAGTACGGCGACCCAAAGATGGAACATGACGACGACGATGAAGTATCAGCATACACCACAAGAAGAAGCAGGACCACCCTACCTAAAGGATCTCCGTTCAAGAGATGAACTCCATTTATGAAAAATAAGGGCAAGAAGATTGTGAACAAATAGCTAGCCAAACGCTACTACCGTTGCATTTCAAGTTTTCACTAATGCTATGTTGTTGTTATAACTGGTTTCATTAATGCTACGCTACGTTGTAGGTGTAATTTGCCACCTATGAAAACATATGCTCTTGCATTTATATTCCTGGTACTCATTATTTCCTTGCCTAACAGGAAGGTCTGCTTCCTGCCCTGCTCCACTAGCTGCCCTACCTTATTTGCTATCTGCCCTAGCTTATTGAAATCTGTAGAATATCAGATTGAAATATTGGGGAGCCTGGTTTATGAACCAGTTTCTTAGTCTGCCCTAGCTTCATTACAGTTTTTATTGATTGCAATATTGGTGAGCATTGTGATGCTGCTGCAGGTACCCCGAGAGACCCTTGAGTTTACCGGAATGTCGATTAACTTCCGTTCCGGCAAATTCGGGTACTCCATATGTCCTATTTTCAGCAAAGCTCATGCTGAAATTTTCCGTGAATTTTAGCATGGCTTTGCTAAAAAAAGGACATATGGGGTACTTGCGACTAATGCATGGGCCGGGGTATCTTAGTACTTAATTAAGTAGGATCAACTGCCCCTTTATTCTTGCTGCATTAAACCATAGGTGGCAATAGAGCCAAGTGATTAGGCCCAACTTAGAGTCGACAAACCCTAAATGATAAAACCTTGGCTTTTAGGGTGCCTCGGTGTCGATGAGAACCTAAATGATGTATGGTTAGGCTTTTAGGGTGCCTCGGCGTCGACAAACCCTAAATGATAAAAGCTTAGCTTTTAGGATGCCTCGGTGTCGACAAACCCTAAATGTTGAGACCATGATCTTGTTCCTTGACAATAACCAACTTTTTGACCGAACTTTTTTCCTATTTAGAGCGAAACATGGCCCACAACGATGAGGCCGGCGGTTCGGGCGGCAAGCAATTCTAGGAGCTGTCCCAGGAGCTGGAGGAAGAACCTCACCGCTATCAGGACGATGCCGCGGAAGACACCGATCCTGACTACACAACCCCTAGTGGGGTCGGGGATGACACCACTGATGGTGCCGCCGAGGATGCCACCACTGATGATGGCGGCGCACGCACAGATGGCAGCCAACCGAAGAGGCAACGGAAGGACTGGCGCCCGAGCGTGCTCGGCACCGTCAAGGAGGAATTTACTGAAGTGAACTCCGACGGGCATCCAACGGCGCCCAAACAAGTAGTCAAGGGGTACTCGGTTCAGCTCGGGTGCATTCTCCGGAGCACCGTCTCGATCAACACTGAGAACCTAAGGCATAAGGACCGAGGGAATTTGCGCAGCCTCCTCTTCACGAAGCTGCACGAACGATACAAGTTCCCCGCTGAGTTTGCAAACACACGCCTCTCAGGGAATAAAGTGAACAGTGCCGCCCTCACGAGGATGAGCACGGCCTTGTCTACATGGAGAAGCACGGTGAAGGCAATGATTGAAAAAGGTGATAGTTATGGAAGATCAAGGCGAAAATATCCTTTGATGAGCGAAGATGACTAAAAGGAGTTCAAGATCAAGTGCGAGAGCAGCGCAACCTCCAAATCAAGTCAGTGGGGGAAAGAAATGCGGCAGATGAACTTAGGGGTCCACCAACCCGGTCCCGGCGGTTACAGAGTGGCGGAGCCTATATGGGACAAGGAGGACGCGGAGCGTGCCGAGCAAGGCCTACCGCCCCGCTTCGAGAAATTCCGTGACAAGCAGACCAGGAACTTTGTCAGGGCCCGGTACAAGGAGGACCTGGTAACAAAGGAGCTTACCACGGATCCGAAGACCAGGGCGCTTGAGCTTGTTCTGGTAAGGAATACACCCCCGCGTAATTAGCTCCATATGGTTGCATTCCAATTAATGAAGCCAAATTTCTAAATGGTTCACATTCCTTCCGCAGGAGGCTGAAAGCAGTAGCGCGGGGTCGTCTCAGAGCTCCCCTTTTGACACCCCTTTAAATAGGGCGTTGAACGTAATGAAAAACAAGGATAAGCTCGGTAAGCCGTCGTCAGCTGGTCGTCTGGCCGGCAAAGGCTTGTCCAAAAAATGGTCGTCATACTATACCGCTGGTGGGCGAAAGGAGAAAAAGACCAGCTCGGAAAGCCAGTCGCGCGAGGTTCAAGAACTCAAGGCACAAGTGGCGCGGATTCCGGAGATTGTCCAAGAGCAAGTGCAACAACAACTGGGAACGACGCTCACTGCCATTGTGCCTACCTTGATTCAGGGGCTGACGACGTGGATTGCGGGCGGCCAATAGGGGCCTCCCCTGGTTCCCAGCTTCACGGCCAGCAACTCGCACAATGCGCAGGCGGCGCCATTGGTGTCTCCGGCGGAGGCGGTATTCGTGTCTCCGGCGCCGGCACGGGCATTGGAGCTTAATGCACCCGGGTGTACGCCGGCCGGCACCTCGCCAGCAAGCGGCCCCTCCGTCAGTTGCACGCCCGCCGTTGGCGGTGCCTCGACATTAGCCGAGCTCGACGGCATCACGGTAACTAAGCCTCTCGGCCGATGACTTCATCTCCTTGCCTTTGACTGGGCATCCCTGACGCCCTACATGTTTTCGCAGGGCGCCGCCGATGTTCCTTGCACTCTCCTGCACTTCGTGGGCGGCGACTTGGTCGATGTCGCCAAGGGCAGAATCGTTCAACCGGGCAACCGCGTGTTCCACGGTAATCCGATGCCACCCACCTTGTATAGGGTTGAACTGGTTCGGGTGCTGCCAGGCTGCGACGAGTTGTTACCTCCGATTCGACCCGCTAGGGCCGACAAAGATGATGTGATGACCCTCAGCACCTGCGTAAGCTGGCCCCTGCTTTGGCCGAAGAGCCAGATTTGTTTGGGGGCGGGGGAAACCACCCCACAGACAAGACCGCCAGTCGTGCCAGCGCCAAGCCATGGCAAGAACGCCGCAACGCTACCGGACATGCCGGACATCCCTATGGCACAGGATCCGGACATGCATATGGCACAGGATCCGGACGACGACGACAACGACAACGATGGCGGTACATTTTCCAACGTCGATAAGTACTTTGCCGACCATGGGTACGGTGACGAGTTCTGCGGGCCTCCTTCTCAAGAACCCAACCCTGAAAAAGACGACCGCGATCTAGCTGGTACGGCAGAGAAACCCAATTGCAACAGGCGTCGTCTGGCATTCAGTTCTCAGGAGACGCCTCCAGCTGCCGCCTTCACCGAGCCTCAGATAGCTGAGGTGCGAAATATTATCAGCCCCAACACGCTCAAGAAGGCGGTCTGTGAGCAGAACTCGATCCCATTACAGCAGATCAGGAAGAAGGGACGGAAACGAAAGACTAACAAGGGCGCCAGTGAGAGCCAGCCAGCACCGAGTACGATCCGTGCTCAGGACGGGCCACCTTCACCTAAGGATATCTCGAGGAGGGTGCATGTGGTGGGTAGGGCGATGCTACCGACAAATATGCTCAATGCTGCAACCGGTGCTATGCGGAGTCTGCATGACAGTGTTCTTTCTTTGGAGAAGCGGCGTCTCGGAGAGAATGATGTGGCATACCCGGTTTTCATGGCCAAGGTGCTAGAGGGCAAGGGCTTTGTGGATAGCGCCGTCGGGGGTACGATCGTCCTGCGGTTTGATGACATCTTTGCTATGCTTAACCTTCATCCGCTGCACTACACCTTCGTTCGGCTGTTTTCGCTGAGTATGGAGATGCGAATCATTAGAGACAAGACCCCGGACATTGTGATAGTCGACCCCTTCTACATGCGTGCCAAGATCTTGGGCAGCGCTGGGGACCGGCAAGTCGCGAGTTCACACCTCGAAGGCGTCATTCTGGCAAACCCAGATAAGGATAACTTCCTCGTGCCTTACTTTCCCGAGTAAGTCATCTCCTAACCGCCCCGTAACATATGATTTCTTAGATTTCGATCGTTCTTTTTTTTCTAACATTCCGTGTTCTATGCAGTGACACACATTGCACACTCATCATCTTAAGCCCGAAATATTCCATGGCCACGTATTTCGACCCGGACCGTGACTCCAAGATAGACTACACAAATATCAAGAAAGTTCTTGATGATGCTCTCCCCGGCTACGCCGCATCTGGAGGCACCTTTAAGAGGCCAGCTCGTAGGTACGGCAGGCACGTGTTCACCCACAATACGACATTCCCCTACGTCAAGCAGCCGCCTGGCGGTCCGAAGGATAGCTACTACGCCCTCCATCACATGCAGGCGATCGTACGGGACCATAATCACCTTCTGCTACCAAATAATCTCAAAGATTGGGCCGCAAGCTTGGCGGCAATCCAGGACGCGGACATCCGACAAGAATTCTTTCGCGTCCAGTCGGAGTTTGCAGAAATCATCCATCAAGATGTCCTTCATACCTCGGGGCAGTTCTACCTCTAATTTCAACCGTCCAATAGTGAGATAGACACAATGCTACAAATGCAGGCTGACAACGCCCGCGACTTCATGACCATCACGACAGACGGCGGCTTTGTTGGGGAACGTAGTAATTTCAAAAAAATTCCTACGCACACGCAAGATCATGGTGATGCATAGCAACGAGAGGGGAGAGTGTTGTCCACGTACCCTCGTAGACCGACAGCGGAAGCGTTATCACAACGCGGTTGATGTAGTCGTACGTCTTCACGATCCGACCGATCAAGTACCGAACGCACGGCACCTCCGAGTTCAGCACACGTTCAGCTCGATGACGTCCCTCGAACTCCGATCCAGCCGAGTGTTGAGGGAGAGTTTCGTCAGCACGACGGCGTGGTGACGATGATGATGTTCCACCGACGCAGGGCTTCGCCTAAGCTCCGCAACGGTATTATCGAGGTGTAATATGGTGGAGGGGGGCACCGCACACGGCTAAAATATCGTATATCAAGTGTGTCTAGAGGTGCCCCCTGCCCCCGTATATAAAGGAGCAAGGAGGAGAGGGCCGGCCAAGGGGAGGTGGCGCGCCCAAGTGGGGAGTCCTACTCCCACCGGGAGTAGGACTCCTCCTTTACTTGTTGGAATAGGAGAAGGGAAGGGGGGAGGAGAAAGAAGGAAGGGGGCGCCCCCCCTCCCTAGTCCAATTCGGACTAGCCCATGGGGAGGGGTGCGGCCACCCTTTGGGTTCTTTCTCTCCTTTCCCGTATGGCCCATTAAGGCCCAATACGAATTCCCGTAACTCTCCGGTACTCCGAAAAATACCCGAATCACTCGGAACCTTTCCGAAGTCCGAATATAGTCGTCCAATATATCGATCTTTACCTCTCGGCCATTTCGAGACTCCTCGTCATGTCCCCGATCTCATCCGGGACTCCGAACTCCTTCGGTACATCAACATACATAAACTCATAATAAAACTCTCATTGTAACGTTAAGCGTGCGGACCCTACGGGTTCGAGAACTATGTAGACATGACCGAGACACCTCTCCGGTCAATAACCAATAGCGGAACCTGGATGCTCATATTGGCTCCCACATATTCTACGAAGATCTTTATCGGTCAGACCGCATAAAAACATACGTTGTTCCCTTTGTCATCGGTATGTTACTTGCCCGAGATTCGATCGTCGGTATCTCGATACCTAGTTCAATCTCGTTACTGGCAAGTCACTTTACTCGTTCCGTAATACATCATCCCGCAACTAACTCATTAGTCACAATGCTTGCAAGGCTTATAGTGATGTGCATTACCGAGTGGGCCCAGAGATACCTCTCCGACAATCGGAGTGACAAATCCTAATCTCGAAATACGCCAACCCAACAAGTACCTTTGGAGACACCTATAGAGCACCGTTATAATCACCCATTTACGTTGTGACGTTTGGTAGCACACAAAGTGTTCCTCCGGTAAATGGGAGTTGCATAATCTCATAGTCATAGGAACATGTATAAGTCATGAAGAAAGCAATAGCAACATACTAAACGATCGGGTGCTAAGCTAACGGAATGGGTCAAGTCAATCACGTCATTCTCCTAATGAGGTGATCTCGTTAATCAAATGACAACTCATGTCTATGGCTAGGAAACATAACCATCTTTGATTAACGAGCTAGTCAAGTAGAGGCATACTAGTGACACACTATTTGTCTATGTATTCACACATGTATTATGTTTCCGGTTAATACAATTCTAGCATGAATAATAAAAATTTATCATGATATAAGGAAATAAATAATACTTTATTATTGCCTCTAGGGCATATTTCCTTCAGTCTCCCACTTGCACTAGAGTCAATAATCTAGTTCACATCGCCATGTGATTTAACATTAATAATTCACATCACCATGTGATTAACACCCATAGTTCACATCTCTATGTGGCCAACACTCAAAGGGTTTACTAGAGTCAATAATCTAGTTCACATCACTATGTTATTAACACCCAAAGTGTACTAAGCTGTGATCATGTTTTGATTGTGAGATAATTTTAATCAACGGGTCTGTCACATTCAGATCCGTAAGTATTTTGCAAATTTCTATGTCTACAATGCTCTGCACGGAGCTACTCTAGCTAATTGCTCCCTCTTTCAATATGTATCTAGACCGAGACTTAGAGTCATCTAGATTTAGTGTCAAAACTTGCATCGACGTAACCCTTTACGACGAACCTTTTGTCACTTCCATAATCGAGAAACATATCCTTATTCCACTAAGGATAATTTTGACCGCTGTCCAGTGATCTACTCCTAGATCACTATTGTACTCCCTTGCCAAAATCAGTGTAAGGTATACAATAGATCTGGTACACAGCATGGCATACTTTATAGAACCTATGGCCAAGGCATAGGGAATGACTTTCATTCTCTTTCTATCTTTTGCCGTGGTCGGGCTTTGAGTCTTTACTCAATTTCACACCTTGTAACACAGGCAAGAACTCTTTCTTTGACTGTTCTATTTTGAACTACTTCAAAATCTTGTTAAGGTATGTACTCATTGAAAAAATTATCAAGCGTCTTCATCTATCTCTATAGATCTTGATGCTCAATATGTAAGCAGCTTCACCGAGGTCTATCTTTGAAAAACTCCTTTCAAACACTCCTTTATGCTTTGCAGAATCATTCTATATTATTTCTGATTAACAATATGTCATTCACATATACTTATCAGAAATGCTGTAGTGCTCCCACTCACTTTCTTGTAAATACAGGCTTCACCGCAAGTCTGTATAAAACTATATCCTTTGATCAACTTATCAAAGCGTATATTCCAACTACGAGATGCTTGCATCAGTCCATAGATGGATCGCTGGAGCTTGCATATTTTGTTAGCACTTTTAGGATTGACAAAACCTCCTGGTTGCATCATATACAACTCTTCTTTAATAAATCCATTAAGGAATGTAGTTTTGTTTATCCATTTGCCAGATTTCATAAAATGCGGCAATTGCTAACATGATTCAGACAGACTTTAAGCATAGATACGAGTGAGAAACTCTCTCATCGTAGTCAACACCTTGAACTTGTCGAAAACCTTTTGCGACAATTCTAGCTTTGTAGATAGTAACACTACTATCAGCGTCTGTCTTCCTCTTGAAGATCCATCTAATCTCAATGGCTCGCCGATCATCGAGCAAGTCAACCAAAGTCCATACTTTGTTCTTCATACATGGATCTCATCTCAGATTTCATGGCCTCAAGCCATTTCCCGGAATCTGGGCTCATCATCGCTTCCTCATAGTTCGTAGGTTCATCATGGTCAAATAACATGACCTCCAGAACAGGATTACCGTACCACTCTGGTGTGGATCTCACTCTGGTTTACCTACGAGGTTTGGTAGTAACTTGATCTGAAGTTACATGATCATCATCATTAACTTCCTCACTAATTGGTGTAGGAGTCAGAGGAACATATTTCTGTGATGAACTACTTTCCAATAAGGGAGCAGGTACAGTTACCTCATCAAGTTCTACTTTCCTCCCACTCACTTCTTTCGAGAGAAACTCCTTCTCTAGAAAGGATCCATTTTTAGCAACGAATGTCTTGCCTTCGGATCTGTGATAGAAGGTGTACCCAACTGTCTCCTTTGGGTATCCTATGAAGACACATTTCTCCGATTTGGGTTTGAGCTTATCAGGATGAAACTTTTTCACATAAGCATCGCAACCCCAAAATTTTAAGAAACGACAACTTTGGTTTCTTGCTAAACCTCAGTTCATAAGGCGTCGTCTCAACGGATTTTGATGGTGCCCTATTTAACGTGAATGCAGCTGTCTCTAATGCATAACCCCAAAACGATAGTGGTAGATCGGTAAGATACATCATATATCGCACCATATCTAATAAAGTACGATTACGACGTTCGGACACACCATTACACCGTGGTGTTCCAGGTGGCGTGAGTAGTGAAACCATTTCACATTGTTTTAACTGAAGGCCAAACTCGTAACTCAAATACTCTTCTCTACGATCAGCTCGTAGAAACATTATTTTTCTTGTTACGATGATTTTCCACTTCACTCTGAAATTATATGAACTTTTCAAATGTTTCAGACTTATGTTTCATTAAGTAGATATACCCATATCTGCTCAAATCATCTGTGAAGGTGAGAAAATAACGATATCCGCCACGAGCCTCAATATTCATTGGACCACATACATCTGTATGTATGACTTCCAACAAATCTATTGCTCTCTCCATAGTTTCGGAGAACGGCGTTTTAGTCATCTTGCCCATGAGGCACGGTTCGCAAGTATCAAGTGATTCATAATCAAGTGATTCCAAAATCCCATCAGTATGGATTTTCTTCATGCACTTTACACCAATATGACCTAAACGGCAGTTCACAAATAATTTGCACTATCATTATTAACTTTGCATCTTTTGGCTTCAATATTATGATTATGTGTATCACTACGATCAAGATCCAACAAACCATTTTCGTTGGTGTGTATGACCATAGAAGTTTTTTATTCATGTAAACAGAACAACAATTGTTCTCTAACTTAAATGAATAACCATATTGCAATAAACATGATCAAATCATATTTATGCTCAACGCAAACACCAAATAACACTTATTTAGTTTCAACACTAATCCCGAAAGTATAGGGAGTGTGCGATGATGATCATATCAATCTTGGAACTACTTCCAACACACATCGTCACCTCTCCTTTTACTAGTCTCTGTTTATTCTGCAACTCCCGTTTCGAGTTACTACTCTTAGCAACTGAACCAGTATCAAATACCGAGGGGTTGCTATAAACACTAGTAAAGTACACATCCATAACATGTATATCCAATATACCTTTGTTCACTTTGCCATCCTTCTTATCCACCAAATAGTTGGGGTAGTTCCGCTTCCAGTAACCAGTCCCTTTGCAGTAGAAGCACTTAGTCTCAGGCTTAGGACCAGACTTAGGCTTCTTCACTTGAGCAGCAACTTGCCTGTCGTTCTTCTTGAAGTTCCCCTTCTATCCCTTTGCCCTTTTCTTGAAACTCGTAGTCTTGTTAACCATCAACACTTGATGCTCTTTCTTGATTTCTACCTTCGTCGATTTCAGCATCGCGAAGAGCTCAGGAATTACTTTCGTCATCCCTTACATACTATAGTTCATCACGAAGTTCTACTAACTTGGTGATGGTGACTAGAGAATTCTGTCAATCACTATTTTATCTGGAAGATTAACTCCCACTTGATTCAAGCAATTGTAGTACCCAGACAATCTGAGCACATGCTCACTAGTTGAGCGATTCTCCTCCATCTTTTAGCTATAGAACTTGTTGGAGACTTCATATCTCTCAACTCGGGTATTTGCTTGAAATATTAACTTCAACTCCTGGAACATCTCATATGGTCCATGACGTTCAAAACGTCTTTGAAGTCCCGATTCTAAGCCGTTTAAGCATGGTGCACTAAACTATCAAGTAGTCATCATATTGAGCTAGCCAAACTTTCATAACGTCTGCATCTGCTCCTGCAATAGGTCTGTCACCTAGCGGTGCATCAAGGACATAATTTTTCTGTGCAGCAATGAGGATAATCCTCAGATCACGGATCCAATCCGCATCTTTGCTACTAACATCTTTCAACATAATTTTTTCTCTAGGAACATATCAAAAATAAACACAGGGAAGCAACAACGCGAGCTATTGATCTATAACATAATTTCCAAAATACTATCAGGACTAAGTTCATGATAAATTTAAGTTCAATTAATCATATTACTTAAGAACTCCCACTTAGATAGACATCCCTCTAATCCTCTAAGTGATCACGTGATCCATATCAACTAAACCATGCCCGATCATCACGTGAGATGGAGTAGTTTCAATGGTGAACATCACCATGTTGATCATATCTACTATATGATTCACGCTCGACCTTTCGGTCTCTGTGTTCCGAGGCCATATCTGCATATGCTAGGCTCGTCAAGTTTAACCTGAGTATTCCGCGTGTGCAACTGTTTTGCACCCGTTGTATTTGAACGTAGAGCCTATCACACCCGATCATCACGTGGTGTCTCAGCACGAAGAACTTTTGCAACGGTGCATACTCAGGGAGAACACTTTTATCTTGAAATTTTAGTGAGAGATCATCTTATAATGCTACCGTCAATCAAAGCAAGATAAGATGCATAAAAGATTAACATCACATGCAATCAATATAAGTGATATGATATGGCCATCATCATCTTGTGCTTGTGATCTCCATCTCCAAAGCACCGTGCTCGTGATCTCCATCTCCGAAGCACCGTCATGATCACCAGCGTCACTGGCGCGACACCTTGATCTCCATCGTAGTATCGTTGTTGTCTCGCCAACTTATTGCTTTTACGACTATCGCTACCGCTTAGTGATAAAGTAAAACAATTACATGGCGATTGCATTGCATACAATAAAGCGACAACCATATGGCTCCTGCCAGTTGCCGATAACTCGGTTACAAAACATGATCATCTCATACAATAAAATATAGCATCATGTCTTGACCATATCACATCACAACATGCCCTGCAAAAACAAGTTAGACGTCCTCTACTTTGTTGTTGCAAGTTTTACGTGGCTGCTACGGGCTTAGCAAGAACTGTTCTTACCTACGCATCAAAACCACAACGATAGTTTGTCAAGTTGGTGTTATTTTAACCTTCGCAAGGACCGGCCGTAGCCACACTCGGTTCAACTAAAGTGAGAGAGACAGACACCCGCCAGTCACCTTTAAGCAACGAGT
Source organism: Aegilops tauschii subsp. strangulata (assembly GCF_002575655.3). Lineage (NCBI taxonomy): Eukaryota > Viridiplantae > Streptophyta > Magnoliopsida > Poales > Poaceae > Aegilops > Aegilops tauschii. Next base: position 45,889,090 of record NC_053040.3, on the reverse strand, counting down.
GCTCCCAATGGTGAAACCAGTCTCGTGTAAGCGTACGCATAATGTCGGTCCGGGCCGCTTCATCTCACAATACCGCTGAACCAAAGTATGACATGCTGGTAAGCAGTATGACTTATATCGCCCACAACTCACTTGTGTTCTACTCGTGCATAGCATCAACGCATAAAACCAGCTTCGGATGCCACTGTTGGGGAACGTACTAATTTCAAAAAAATTCTACGCACACGCAAGATCATGGTGATGCATAGCAACGAGAGGGGAGAGTGTTGTCCACGTACCCTCGTAGACCGACAGCGGAAGCGTTATCACAACGCGGTTGATGTAGTCGTACGTCTTCACGATCCGACCGATCAAGTACCAAACGCACGGCACCTCCGACTTCAGCACACGTTCAGCTCGATGACGTCCCTCGAACTCCGATCCAGCCGAGTGTTGAGGGAGAGTTTCGTCAGCACGACGGCGTGGTGACGATGATGATGTTCCACTGACGCAGGGCTTCGCCTAAGCTCCGCAACGGTATTATGAAGGTGTAATATGGTGGAGGGGGGCACCGCACACGGCTAAAATATCGTATATCAAGTGTGTCTAGAGGTGCCCCCCTGCCCCCGTATATAAAGGAGCAAGGAGGAGAGGGCCGGCCAAGGGGAGGTGGCGCGCCCAAGTGGGGAGTCCTACTCCCACCGGGAGTAGGACTCCTCCTTTCCTTGTTGGAATAGGAGAAGGGAAGGGGGGAGGAGAAAGAAGGAAGGGGGCGCCCCCCCTCCCTAGTCCAATTCGGACTAGCCCATGGGGAGGGGTGCGGCCACCCTTTGGGGTCTTTCTCTCCTTTCCCGTATGGCCCATTAAGGCCCAATACGAATTCCCGTAACTCTCTGGTACTCCGAAAAATACCCGAATCACTCGGAACCTTTCCGAAGTCCGAATATAGTCGTCCAATATATCGATCTTTACCTCTCGGCCATTTCGAGACTCCTCGTCATGTCCCCGATCTCATCCGGGACTCCGAACTCCTTCGGTACATCAACATACATAAACTCATAATAAAACTGTCATTGTAACGTTAAGCGTGCGGACCCTACGGGTTCGAGAACTATGTAGACATGACCGAGACACCTCTCCGGTCAATAACCAATAGCGGAACCTGGATGCTCATATTGGCTCCCACATATTCTACGAAGATCTTTATCGGTCAGACCGCATAAAAATATACGTTGTTCCCTTTGTCATCGGTATGTTACTTGCCCGAGATTCGATCGTCGGTATCTCGATACCTAGTTCAATCTCGTTACTGGCAAGTCTCTTTACTCGTTCCGTAATACATCATCCCGCAACTAACTCATTAGTCACAATGCTTGCAAGGCTTATAGTGATGTGCATTACCGAGTGGGCCCAGAGATACCTCTCCGACAATCGGAGTGACAAATCCTAATCTCGAAATACGCCAACCCAACAAGTACCTTTGGAGACACCTGTTGAGCACCTTTATAATCACCCATTTACGTTGTGACGTTTGGTAGCACACAAAGTGTTCCCCCGGTAAACGGGAGTTGCATAATCTCATAGTCATAGGAACATGTATAAGTCATGAAGAAAGCAATAGCAACATACTAAATGATCGGGTGCTAAGCTAACGGAATGGGTCAAGTCAATCACGTCATTCTCCTAATGAGGTGATTTCGTTAATCAAATGACAACTCATTCTATGGCTAGGAAACATAACCATCTTTGATTAACGAGCTAGTCAAGTAGAGGCATACTAGTGACACACTGTTTGTCTATGTATTCACACATGTATTATGTTTCCGGTTAATACAATTCTAGCATGAATAATAAACATTTATCATGATATAAGGAAATAAATAATACTTTATTATTGCCTCTAGGGCATATTTCCTTCAGGCTTCATCCACGATCCGGTCCCATGAGTCGAGTCGAAAGTAGTGATGCTATGTGTAGTTCTGAAACATTGATTAGCTCATGTTGTAATTAAACTTTAATGAACTTGTATGTCTCTTTGGTTTGGACAGTCGTTCAAATTAGATGTAATCGATGCTATTTATTAGTAGGACCATGAATCGTGCTATTAATGTCTTGCTTTTCTCTTCCGATCCTTTTGTTGCATACTTATATATTGCTTATGTATTGTCTATTGTTTGGCTAGTGCATAGAGATGTCGTCGTATGTCATGTACAAGGGTAAGGTTCCCGGAGTCTACGATGACTGGGAGAGTGTCGGAGACAGGTTCACCGTTTCAGCGGTAACAGTTACAAAGGGTACACCACTAGGGCGGAGGCGGAATCTAGATACGCGCGCTATCTAGCGGGAGAGAGGAGGGGGCGTTGGAGGAACCGGATGAAGACCAGTTTCATCGCGATGATGCTCATCGTGATGACCGCAGCTCTCTTCTATGTGATGGTAGTTTAGATGATCGATATCGACTTGTAATGTGAAGACAAACTCGCTACTCGCGGTCTCGAGACTTGTAATGGTAGTTTAGATGATCGATATCTTTGTTCGGTCTTTTGAATTCGGAGACTAATATGATGAATTGTATTCGGAGACTAATCTTCTTTGTATTCGATGAATCTGCTGTTGCTGTGTGGTGCTGTTTATATTCTGTCCAATAATATATTTTGTAATCTGTGCAAATATCAGAAAAGAAAAAAAATCCCTAATATACATACTAATGGCGCATCACCCCAACGTGCGCCATTAGCATGCCAAAGGATACTAATGGCGCATCACCCCAACGTGCGCCATTAGTATGCCAAAGGATACTAATGGCGCATCACCCAGCAGTGCGCCATTAGTATGGCAAAGCACATGGGTAAATATGGCCCCTGGGAGGCATACTAATGGCGCACCGTGGCCTATACTAATGGCGCACTGCCTGGTGCGCCATTAGTATACCAGATACTAATGGCGCACCAGTGGTGCGCCATTAGTAAAAAATACTAGTGGCGTGGTACTAGTGGCGCACCAGTAGTGCGCCATTAGTAGGCAAAACTGGTGCGCCACTAGTAGGCCTTTTCCTAGTAGTGGCACAACCGATCCTGCAGTATGGATCGAGGATTTTATTCTCCATATCCACATGGGTCGAGGAGATGACCTCCACGCCATCAATTACCTCCCATTAAAACTCAAAGGACCAGCTCGACACTGGTTAAATAGCCTACCTGCGAACTCCATCGGCAGCTGGGAGGACTTGGAACAGGCTTTCCTTGATAACTTCCAAGGAACTTATGTCCGGCACCAGATGCCGATGACCTAAGCCACATAATTCAACAACCTGGAGAATCAGCCAGAAAATTCTGGACTAGGTTCCTAACCAAAAAGAACCAGATCATTGACTGTCCGGATGCCGAAGCCCTAGCGGCCTTTAAGCATAGCATCCGGGACGAATGGCTCGCACGCCACCTTGGCCAGGAAAAGCCGAGGTCCATGGCAGCCCTCACGGCACTTATGACCCGCTTCTGCGCTGGAGAGGATAGTTGGCTCACTCGCAGCACAAAGACAGCCAACAAAACAGGCCCCTCCGAGGCCAAAAGTAGCACCGGCAAGCTCCAGCGCAACAGACACAAACGCCGAACCAATGGCGATAACACCGATGACACTACAGTTCACGCCAGATTCAGTCCGGCCAGCGAAAGAAGCCCTATAAAAGGAGCAGCGGAGGACCATCCAGCTTGGACCGCATACTCGATCGTCCTTGCCAGATACACGGCACCCCAGACAAACCAGCCAACCATACTAACAGGGATTGCCAGGTCTTTAAACAAGCTAGCAAGATAAACAGCAGAAACAAGGAAGGGGAATCACACAGCAAGGACGATGACGAGGAGCCCCGGCAGCGCGCCGAACACCGGAGGGCAGAAGAAATTTCCCCCTCAAGTCAAAATGGTGAACTGATATACACTACGCACATCCCCAAAAGGGAGCGTAAGCGAGAACTTAGGGACGTCTACGCGGTAGAGCCAGTCGCCCCAAAATTCAACCCATGGTCATCATTCCCGAACACCTTCGATCGTCAAGATCACCCAACCAGTATCCGCCATGGCGGTTCAGCCGCACTAGTCCTCGACCAAATTATTGACGGGTTTCACCTAACACGAGTCCTGATGGATGGTGGTAGCAGCCTCAACCTGTTTATCAGGACACAGTGCGGAAGATGGGCATTAACCCCTCGCGGATCAAACCAACAAAGACTACCTTTAAAGGTGTCATACCAGGCGTGGAGGCCCGTTGTACGGGCTCAATAATGCTGGAGGTGGTATTCGCTTCCCGGGATAACTTCCGAAGCGAAGAACTAATCTTCGATATCGTCCCATTCCGCAGCGGTTGTCACGCCCTGCTCGGATGAACCACATTCGCTAGATTCAACGAGGTACCACATTATGCTTATCTCAAGCTCAAGATGCCCGGTCCACGTGGCATCATTACAGTAAATGGAAACACGAAATGCTCCCTCCGTACAGTGGAGCACACCGCCGCCCTAGAAGCAGAAGTACAGAGCGGCCCTCTCAAGCAGCAGTACAATTCGGCTGCCGAGCCCCTGGACATCGTTAAGAGGGTTCGGACAACACTGCAGTAGGACAGCTCGGCCCGTCGCGAGCCGAATTAGCAATTCAGCCTCCGTCCCAGCCCCGATGAGGCAATGGCATTACTATCGCGCGTACATAAACGGCGCACTCAAAACCCCATGGGTATTGACGGAGGCATAACTCGTTCACGATCCACAGTACGGCTTGACTGGCCCTGGGATTCGCCCACTTTTCCTTTTTATTTTTAATGGGTTTCCTTCTCTTTTCAAGGTCTATATGGACAACCCGCTTGCAGAGCACACCAAGGAGGCAAGGAGCTTTGGCGTACAAGGGAACCCCCAGGTGATCTCCAATAAACGATTACCATACTTGTTTTACATACCCACACGCAGCTCGCCCTTGGTTACGGCATGTTAAATAGCCTCACTCGCTTATCGCATTACCTGTACAAAGTATGCCTCGACGTACTAGTTACATCACAATGATGAATGAATGGTGGCATCGGCTCATTACCCTTTTTCCCCCGTTTTCTCACCTTAGTATCTATTACTCGTGGCACACGTACACCATGGTACGTACTGCTACGCCAGGGGCTTCATTACACCCCGCATCACGGCAATAAAAGTCCGAACACTTTTACAGTATAGTTCTGCACCCCAAACTTATAGCATTATATCATATGCATCGGCTCCAATCATGTCTTTGGTCAATAGTTGGGTTGCCCGGCTCCTATGTTTACTACCTTACGTTCCGCTATATTGGCTAGGGTAGTAAAGGGAGAACTACTGCGACTGTGCCCCGGTTCTTCCGGACGAGCACCTCAGTAGAGAAAGCCGAAAACTGACTGTCATAATACGGCGAGAGCTGGTCGCTGTTCGAGAGGTTTCAAATCGTTGGATATTTTTTCTGCTTCTTGCGAAGAATCGGTTCTTCCGATTAGGCGTGTATAACACCCCTAATTCGGCCTTCCGAACACCAGGGTCTTTGCAACTTTCTTAATTGTCAAACTCCTATGGCTAAGTGAGGGCGGTAAAGGCCGCATAGTCCGATTGCCTTGTTCGTTGCGCTAAACACCTCCTTTAAGGACCAGAATATGGAGTAAAGAGTGTTTAGATTTATCCCGAACACCCCCGTATTATCTACGCAGGGGTAGAAGTCGACGACTGGTCAACCCTCAGATTTAATAAATGGCCGCACAGGAGGTAAAATTGAAATCATAAGCGTTATACTACATAACATCTTTGTTCCATATTATAGGGCAAGGTAATATACATGTTCTCATGGGACACCTCCAGAACATCCTTCGAACATTGCTCTGCCACAAGGTGAGACCCCTCCAGAACACCCTCGAAATAGTCCTCGGGTCGACGATGCTGCTTGCCCTCCGGCGGTTCCTCGGTCATCAGCTTCTTGGCATCCAGCTTCGCCCAATGCGTCTTGACACGGGCAAAGGCCATACGCGCACCTTCAATACAGACCGACCGCTTCACGGCTTCGAGCCGCGGACAGGCACTCACAAGCCGTTGCACAAGTTTGAAGTAGCTGCTAGGTATAGGATCGGCAGGCCACAGCCGGACTATCAGGTCCTTCATGGCTAGCTCTGCCAACCTGTGCAGCTCGACCAACTGCTTTAGCTGGTCGCTGAAGGGCATCGGATGTTCGGATCCCAGATGTTGGGACCACAATAGCTTCTCCGTAGACATCCCTTCTTCGGCTCTATAATGCTCGGCAGCATCTCATACATTGTGCGGCAGATCCGTCAACGCCCCTGGAAAACCCAAATTCAGGATAAGTACAAGGAACGTTTGTTCTACATACTTGCTATGCATGGTGAAAGACTTACCCGCCGTAATTTTCTTGGCCGCCTGAATTTCCTGGAGGGGGCTCTGGGCTTCAGCTCGTGCATCCTGTGCGCTCTGGCGGGCGTTCGCCAATTCGGACTCTTGTGCCTTATAATTACGCTCCAAGGACTCAAATCTCTCTATCGCACCCTGGAGCTCTTGTTGTGCCTCGCCAACCCGGGCCTTGTGCTTCTCGCGCGAGACGCGTTCCTTGGCTGCCTTGTCCTCGGCCTCGGCTAGCGCCTTTTTAAGGGCTGCCACCTCGATCGTGGCCCCTAATAAAGTTTATGATACTTTAGTCCGGATGGACTATTCATTTTTTCGAAATGTACCCACAGGCTACTGCATACCTTGGTTATCTTCCAGCTGCTTCTTGACGAGGCCGAGTTCCTCCTCGGCCCGCTCCAGTTTCTGCTTCAGTCTGGAGACCTCCGCAGCATGAGCAGTGGCAGCCTGAAGCGATACCTGCTTATTCACATAGACAACTCATGTTAGACTCCTGCGATATTCATTTTTGATCCTCTGTTCGGCTTTTCTTCTTGAACACCAAACAGAGCATCAGGGGCTACTGTCTATAGTGTGATATTTTTCCCTACAATCACATTACTTACCTCAAAGCCCGATAGAAGGCTAGTGCAGGCTTCGGTCAGTCCGCTTTTGACGAACTGAACCTTCTCTATCACCGTGTCCATAAGGACACGATGTTCATCCACAATAGAGGCGCATCGTAGCGCCTCCAGCAGATTATCCGGTGCCTCTGGTTGGACAGAGGTCACGGGTGGAACAGGCACATTCCCTCCTTGCAGGGAATGTTGTTCGCTGGACCCTATAGCCGTGTAGATCTCCAGAATGGCATCCGGCTGAGGTCCAAAGGGAACTCGGCCCCCGTCGCTAGTACCCATGGGGACTTTGTTCCCCGCATGTCCGGCGGCCGAAAAGTCATCTTGGGACATCACCCCGATGATCTCCGGAATCTCCCCCTGGCCTGGGAAAGTCTTTTTGGACACCATCTCGTCATCACCCTTGGGTGAGACGGAATGAGCAGGTGGCGGAGATATGCTAGCCATCTCCTTCGAGTCCAGTGAATCCTCAGTCGAGGATTGCGGGGAGCCATCATGTTCCGGACTGCAGTAACAAGGCTTACAATATGTCAATACTACAAACCAGGAAGGACATATGATTGCGGATTTGGGTACTTACGAAGCTGCCCGAGGCTTGGTCCGGCGAGGTCGCTCCGGACTGCTATCAATGCCCCACATGGAGTTATCCGCTTGGGAGCCTTTAACCCTCTTAGGCGCTTTCGCCTCCGGATCTGGGGGGGCCGCCCTCTTCTTCCTCCCCGCCTCAGGTGGGGAATCATTTTCTTCTTCTTCTTCTTCGTCGTCGTCATCGAACGAAGAGGAAGTCTAGTCCTCGGACGACATGTCCGGAGCGCCTTTTTGGCAAGGGCCTTTCTTGGCCCCCTTGGCCGCTTTCTTGGTCGTCTTCTCTGGCACGTCATACGACGCCGGAAACAACATCTTCGTCAGAAGTGGAAATTCTTCCTCCTCAGGAAGCAGATTCGGACAGTTAATCTGCTCCGCCACCTCGATCCAGGCCTGGTAAAGTAGGTGGAGGAACTCAGTACCCATCCTCAAAACATGCCGGTGAAGGGTGTACCTCGAAAACATTAAAAGACTTACCGGATTGGCCTGGCGCTTTGAGCTAAGCCCGCGATTTTCAGTCATGGGCGGGGGCGTCTCGCCGGCCTTGAAGAGCGCTTTCTAGATGCCTTCATGCGTTGTGCCGAAGAGCCCTCACAGCGTCTGATGCTCGGTGGGGTCGTACTCCCACAAATAGCAAGTCCGGCGTTGGCACGGAAGGATCCGGGGAATGAGCATAACCTGGATCACATTCACAAGCTTGATCTTTTTGGTTATCATGTTCTGGACGCAGGTCAGGAGCCTAGTTATCTCGTCCAAGGATCCCCAGGTTAGGCCCTTCTCTTGCCAGGAAGTGAGCCGCATCAGAACTCCGGATCAGAATTCAGGGGCTGCAACCCAATCGGCGTCACGCGGCTCGGTGATGTAAAACCACCCCGACTGTCATCCCTTCACTGTCTCCGCGAAGGAGCCTTTGGGCCAGGTGACATTGGGCATTTTGCCCACCATGGCGCCTCCGCACTCTGCTTGTTGACTGCTCACCACCTTCGGTTTCACATTGAAGGTCTTCAGCCATAGGCCGAAGTGAGGCGGGATGCGGAGAAAGGCTTCGCACACAATGATAAATGCTGAGATGTTGAGTATAAAGTTGGGGGCCAGATCGTGGAAGTCCAACCCATAGTAAAACATCAATCCACGGACAAATGGATGAAGGGGGATCCCAACCCGCGGACAAAGTGTGTGAGAAACACAACCCTCTCATGGGGCTCGGGGGTAGGGACGATTTGCCCTTTTGCCGGGAGTTGGTGAGCAATATCCTTGGCTAAATAGCCGGCCTCCCGGAGCTCCGCGATGTCCTTCTTCTTAACGGAGGAGGCCATCCACTTGCCTCCAGCTTCGGATCCGGACAAGATTGGAGCGCCTTCTCAAACAAGGAAAAGCTAAAGCTTGGGCGCTAGAGCTCGAGGACGGAAGGACTAAAGCTGAAGAATGATGTGGGTAAAGGGAGAGTGTCCTTATCCCCTTATAAAGGCCGCGAATATCAAGCGCCTCACCACTCGTCCTAAAATCTCGTCCGTTCCCAAGGGTTGTATAAATGGCGCGGTTGAGTTACCCATGCCCGCATTGATGAGAATCCCGCGATAAGGGGACACGATCTCTGTTCCGACAAGACGTGCCAATAGCAACCGCGTCTCGAAACGTGGGATGGCAGAAGAAAAAAGGTTCAAAATTATGACCGGACAGACGCGATGTCGTGTTGTAAAGGAGCTGTCAACAGATTAGATTCGTGCAAATATTATATTCTCTCTGCGGTTGTGTATGGTGTATCAGGTCCGGATACAATCATCACGTCCGAAGACTATCTTGGAGTTCGGAAAAAGGGGAACCCGCCTTGCAATACCGAAGACAATCTGCGCACCGGACTCCTCGTCATTGAAGCCAGGTTCAGGGGCTACTGAGGGAGTCCTGGACTAAGGGGTCCTCAGGCGTCCGACCTGTTATTCATTGGGCCGGACTGATGGGCTGTGAAGATACGAAGGCCGAAGACTATACCCGTGTCCGGATTGGACTTTCCTTGGCGTGGAAGGCAAGCTAGGTGACCAACCATGAAGATTCCTTCTTATGTAACCGACCCCATGTAACCCTACATCTCTCCGGTGTCTATATAAACCGGAGAGCATAGTCCGGATAGGGGACATTCATTACCATATACACATAGGCTAGACTTCTAGGGTTTAGCCATTACGATCTCGTGGTTGATCAACTCTTGTAATACTCATATTCATCAAGATCAATCAAGCAGGAAGTAGGGTATTACCTCCGTAGAGAGGGCCCGAACCTGGGTAAACATTGTGTTCCCCGTCTCCTGTTACCATCGATCCTAGACGCACAGTTCGGGACCCCCTACCCGAGATCCGCCGGTTTTGACACCGACAGCGAGAGCGAGGATAAGTGGTGAGCGACGTCGGGCCGGTGGGGGCTTATGAGGATAGGGCGAGTTGGGTCACGGTGCCACCGGAGAAGGCCGGGAAACAGTACTTATAGGCGGAAGGTAGCGCGACGGTCATCGAAATTCAATGCATAAGCAGGCATGGCTTAGCGCGCCAGCTTGCCATGGAAAACTAGAGAAACTGAAATTATGACTGTGCCGTCCCGTCCCCTCCGTGTTGGGTTGCACGCCGGCATGACGGTCAAACGAGTGCACTCGAATCATCTCCCTCCTTGTCAATAATGATTCCACGGATTTAAAAGGCCTGCAACAATTAAAGCGCATCTTTTTTTGCATCAGTTAGCTGCCTTAATTACGGCCGGCTGCATGCAGGCACTCAGAATCGCTCGCAGCCAGTACGCGGAGCAGCATGCAATGAGTCGCAGCCGAGGGCACGCATGCAGCCACTTAAATCGCTGGAATTAATTAGGCTTAAACTTCTGCATGCAATTAATTATTGTCGTGCCTTGGTCTTGCTGCTTTGGCTCACGAGACTAATAAACCCGGACGGAGGGAGTACCTTGGTTGGTGAGATTTTTGAATTAAGCCCTACAAACCGGAAAGGAGGTACTAGTACGTGTGTGATCGGCTATTTATTCGTGTAGGATCGAGTAGGTCGTTTCTTCAATTGAGCCCTGCAAACCGGAAAGGAGGTAGTATGTGCATGATCCGCTATTTATCCGTGTAGGATCGAGTAGGTCGGATAGTGTACGTGTAGGATCGAGTAGGTCGGATGGTGTACGTGTACGATCGCATTAGTTGATGAACTTTAGCTGAGAGATAAGGCATTTGCGAACGTTTTCACTGGCAGTTTCTTCAGATTCGCATGGCATTTTCTTCAGAGCAACTTGTCAGTTTCTTCAGAGGTAGGAATTTTTATTCAAAAAACTGCCACTTCGGATCTTGCGTGGCAACTAAAACTGCCAGGAGCGCATTAGTAGGCTAGCTAGTGATGAATCAGTAACTTGTAAACACTGAACGAATAGAAATAAGGAAATGTTAATGCGTCTCAATGATTCACAGATCATATACAAATATGTAGCTCCAAAAGCAAAGATCAGCCACTTCGGATCTTGCGTCGCAACTAAAACCAACTAGTACGATTCCCATACATAAGATCAACATGTTAATGCATCTCAATGATTCACAAATCACATACAAATATGTAGCTCCAAAAGCAAAGATCTAGAAAAAACATCTGTTCTTCCTACTAACATGGATGCTTCTCTTGGCCAACATTCAGTACAGACTGAAAGACAAATTTGTTTGTGCAGTCTACAATTCCTCTTGCAAACGTGAGTGGTTTCACCAACAGCTGGAACCATGAGAATGAACCACACATGATGGAGGAACATCCACTGCAATATGATTTGGTCTTCTCTCGATCACACGGCGAGACTATTTTTGGAATACAAACTTTAACTTAGGCAAAATGATGCCTATTGTATAATCGGACCAAAGCAATGAAGCACCTAGTGTTGGCCAATAAATAGTACAGTACTACTTTTCTGCAGTCCATGAAGTGACTATCCAATATTTCTGTGTCTATTTTCAAATGGCACTGCATGTAGTGACTATACTATTCTCTTGTGCGGTTCAACCAAAATTGCGGTCACTTTGTGTGTTTGCCAAATAGCAACGGGCAGACATCTCTGTCTGCACAAATATCAAGCAGCTAGTAAACATATACCCCACCTTGTATTTTCGGTTTAAACATGTCTCTTCCGCTTAGCATCTGTCATGTTTTGCACTGGATAATTTGATACAGTCATGTTTTGCCCTGGACAATTTCATACTGAATTGATTTGCTGGTTCAGAGCAGAATTATAGCGCCTATTCTTCATCAGACCAAGGATATCCTTGTTCGCAGTGATGGAAAAGGTGAAATCGATAAAGCCAAAATTGAGCGTCCAATCATTGAATCCTGTCCTGCGCCTCCAATGTAGGTCCACCCTGCCAATAAATTCACATGCAACCCACTAGTATTACTATCTAATGACAGTACAAAAAGAGTAGCAAGATAGTAGCAAACCATGTACCTTCATAATGAATAGCTCATAGTGCCACCAATTGGATATAAAGGTTTGGAAGAAAACATGCTCCTAATGTTGAACCAGTTGGACTTTTTGTGCAGTTCCACTAAAATTGAGCATCCTTGTTTGCATAGATATTGAAAGTGTGATTACTATAAAAGTGGCACTAGTTGAAGCATAGACTCACAAATATAAGCATTCCAATTTCTTAATGGGAAAAGGTAGCAAGACCGTTTCTAACCACCTATTTGAAGGAATAAATAAGGTAACAGCGGCTGATGTCAGAAAGGCATATATAGTTCTTTCTGAAAGAATGATCGATTCCTGACCTTTCCTCTTCTTTTAAGCATATTTTGTGCAGTTCAACTAAAATGAAATGCCATCAGCGCCTTGACAATTCAGTGACACTGTACAAAAGGAAATGACTTAACATTACATTATGATGTCAGGAATGTAGTCGACAGGCATTAGCGACAAACATACAGACCTCCTCCGATAACATAATGAACATTAATTTTAACAAAGGTGTGACTAGCTTTACCGGGATAATTTGAGTGAACTCTACACCCTCTGTTCCTTAATATAAGATGTTTTCGCGGTTCAATTTAAAGTACCCAAACGTCTAGTATTTAGAAAAACAGGTAGTAGTTTTCTTGAACACATATCTGGGAAAGCTTGCCACACTTTATTTATGTCCATACGCTAATGCAACACCATTCGAATACTACAAATATACACTAATCCAGTGGCTAGTGCAGCAGTAGAGTAGTTATTTATTACAGGGTGTAGTACAATGGTTTTACTGAACATATTTCAATAAACTCTAGCACTGGAAGATTTCTATAAGAATTAATAATACAAAATGTAAAGGTAACAAGTTTCAGCATTGGCATACTAGCTGTGCTTGAGCATTAAACCAAATACAAAAGTCTGAAGGTAACTAGTATTATTAACTGATGACAGTATAAAAAATTGCAAACCATGTACCTCCAAGGTAAATATCATTTCGAACTCGGGGGGACCTTAAAAATTGCTATCCCAATCTTGATAATCGATCAAACATAAAAACTTGATCGAACGAATCAAGAGAACAGTTGGAGGAGGAGGTGCCCACTCTTGACCTTTCCTCTTGTCTTCATAATTTTTTGTGCAGTTTAACCAAAATAAAATAACATCAGCGCCTTGGCATTTTGGTGACACTGTACAAAAAAATTAAATTATCTCATGAAAGTGAGGTATGTATTCTATAAGCATTAACAGTGCAAAAATCTGAAGGTAGTAACAAGTTTCATTGTTGGTATACTGGATGTGCGACAGCATTAGAATGCCTTAGCTGAAAAATCTTTAATACATCCACAATCAACAACTAACCCTGAAATAATCCAGTGACATTAAATGGCATTGCTTAAATTTATCGATGGCATTAGACTGAGTGCGGCATTAGTTAAATGTGGCATCACTTTAGCAGTAGCATTACTTGACTTGACTGCTGGCGTTATACTAACAGCAAAAAAGTCACAATAAGGATGTGTTTGGTTTAAGGGACATGCTAGGCCCATTCGGATAGTGGGCGCACCAGTACGATGTACCTCCATGAACGCATAGAGTGGTGAGGGAGGTATGGTTGCCCAGAGCAACAAATATCCAGGCAGCATATGTGGATTACGTCCCATTTTTGTTCTCTTTAGCCACCTTTTTCCTATGTGAGGACAAAAAACCGATCGACCTGGTCATTCTCTATTGCGTTGTCATGCCTTTCTACCCTTCTTAAACCAAGAGACATGAGACTCGTTCCTTAGCTACTGATTTTCCCCTTTTCAACCTAGATGTGGGTTCGATGCCTACTCTCTTGGACAGTACAGTCTCCCTTCCTTTCCTTATTCAACCTAGACATGGATTAGTCTGCATGAAGTAGGGTTTCCTTCAATAGTGCAAATTAAGGTTTTCGTCTGCGTGACCAGCAGAGCAGAGGATAGCAAATTGGGAAGATGGTGGAGTGGAAAAAGATCCACATGCAGCAACGTGGCAGATGGGGCAATAGAACAAGGGTATGGTTCAAAAAGAGGTAGCATACCTGAGGGTCGGCGGGAAGTGGCTTCGCTCGTGGTCGTCGTCCTCCGCACGCACTACGGCAGTGATCTTGGGGACGGAGGCCTTCCCGCGCGGGCGCTAGGTCTGAGAGGACGGCCTTGTCGTCAGTGCGTGACCTTGCTCGCCAATGCGAGTGCGTCAACAATGCACGTCCTTTTCTTCCCCGGCGGATCTGTGACCACCGGTGAGGAGGGAGAGGGAGGCCGTCTTTTTAGATCTGGAGAGAGGGTGATAGTGTGAGAATCAAGTGGGCAGCCCTTAGCAAGGAAGCTCTGAAGCTCCAGCCTATATATCTTTTTATACTACTAGTACTAGAGGTGGAGTAGTGGTAGAGTAGTTTATATTTTCTCTGCAAACAGTACCAGTTAGTCGTGCTTTAAAACTGAACGGCACGCCATTAAAAAAATAAAGTCGAGAAATAATGCGGCACTTCGGGCCAACGCGGCCAGATCGCATTTTGCACGAGAAATTACACACCATGTTTCGTTGACATGTGGTCCCGTTCCAACATGTCAGTGAGACGACAATGAGTCCTTTTGTACAATTTCCGAAAGGACGTGTAGGCCGGGGCGCCTCTTCGTGTACCGTGGCAAACTGGCAACCGTCCACCGACTCTTCGCCTTTCCCTCTTGATTTGGAACTGCTGTCGCATGCTCTTCCTCCCTCCTCCATTTGCCTTCACCCTTCCTTCTGCCACTGTTCGATCGTCTTCTCCATGGAGGGAACAAGCCGGAAACGACCCCGTTATTCTTGCCCCGATCTGAAAGATGACGTGGTGGGGAAACTCATTGATCGGTGCGACGTCATCACCTCGGCTAGCATGGCAGGTTCGTTCAAGACCATTCTCGACTCAACTAATAACATCATTACAAGGAACCCAAGGGTCCAGGAGCGGTTTGATCTCCCTTATCTTCTTCGCTATAAGCCTGTTCGCATGGGCGCGGATGACGGAGGCCTCGTCTTGTGCAAGTTGATGCCGCTTGATAATAATACGTCTGATGTCAAGATGCCATCGCTTAAGGGTAAGGCCTGGGCTGGCGTAAATGGAGATTGGGTTGTTTATATTGGGTACAATTGCGAGTGGGAACTTGTGAATGTGTACACTCGTCAGCGGATTCCACTTCCAAAAATCTCAGAGTGCCCTGAGGTTGAGCACACAGATGATCTACGTACGTTCAAATACGATCATGGTGGCTGTCGTCTATGGAAGATTGCAATTTGTCGAGTTCCCAACTGCTCTTGGAATTACAAGAACTATGAAGTTGTGCTATCTTCGACAAGCTTGTTGCCATCATTACTGATTCCACGGTTCATCCATGGATATTGCTCAAAAATCAGTTTCTGTACACGGATGATGAGTACTATGATGCAATTGAATACGAGGATCTTGTGTTTGCTTCCACCACTCGTGGCACTGTTTCTGCATGGGATCCTCGTAGTTTTGGTACATTTGTCTTCCACCGTAATTATAATTGTTTCATCCACATGCATGCGTGTTAGCAAGTTTCCCTTTACTAATTAACCTTCTTCTTGTGTTTCCAAGGTCCTGTGAACATTCC
Organism: Aegilops tauschii subsp. strangulata; assembly: GCF_002575655.3. Lineage (NCBI taxonomy): Eukaryota > Viridiplantae > Streptophyta > Magnoliopsida > Poales > Poaceae > Aegilops > Aegilops tauschii. Next base: position 45,873,395 of record NC_053040.3, on the reverse strand, counting down.
ACCACCTATACTTGAAAAATTTTATAACCAAGGGGGAGATGACGATGGTGATGATCACGATCATGAGGATGAGCAGGACTTATATACTCAGTGGCGGCTGGCAACTAATTCCGATGGATCACCTCTTCCTGTCTGTATACATTGCACTGAGATTGTTACTACTGCGGGAGCACGTGTTGTCTCCCATGGTCGCCCTCTCCGGACCTATTCCAACACCCGTTGCAGGGTATTCGAGATGGATACTAGTGTGCTAGCGCCAACACCTTCTCCCTGGTACAATATTGATACTCTTGGAGAAAACTCGCTCTTCCTTGGACCAAACTACCCAATGATGGTTAAAGGCGATCCAGTTGTGACACAACGTTACTACCATTTATGAGAAGCAACTGTATCTATACCTCGGACATTGCGGTGGTTCCCTACCCTGCTCCTGATATATGCTGCTTCAGCCTGGATGATCAGTCCTGCGTTGCTCTCGATATTGACAATAGCTGGCCCTTCCCAGAGCACCTATGGTTCAAAGCAAGCGTTTCCAACGCCAAGGATTGGTTAAGTTGAAGTTCATTTCATTGCTTGTTATTTGTTGTGTGATGAAAACTTCAGTATTTACTAGAATGTTTTGTTGGAAATAATCTATAATCCAACATGTACCATCATTGTCGTTGTGTGTTGATGACTTGTTGTATGTAATGAATGGTACATTTGCAAATGCGTGTCATAGACTCAATTTATGAATTGTTTTCGAGTCATTTCTTGGAGTGTGCGTACCGTAGTAGTATAGCCAGCATCCGGTTAGTATATGAAGTTGCCACATCACATAGAGCCAACCTAATATTGGAGTATGCTAGTCCTCCACCGGCGCGCCGCTTCAAATGGCGGAGGAAGTGAGAGGTCGCGTCACCTTGTGTCCAGATCTGAGATGCCACGTGTACCAGATGAATGACTCCAAGTTCGACCACCGTGATGCTAGGTGCGAGCCGAGGAACACTGTTGGAGAGACCCCCTCATAATTTTCCTACATTGGTCGTTTGATTCATAGGATAGAATGCTATAGGATTTTTTTCCTGTGTAATCATGTTTTAATTGACAATCTAGCATCCACTCCAACTTTTGTTTCACTTTCCTTTGATCCTACAAAGAGAGTACTTGCTCTAAATGATGTGTTGCTGCAAGAGCCGCCTATATTAATTAACCATGCTCTAAAAAGGTGGACCAGCTTTGGCTATAGTAGTACTGTACTAGGTTAGTAGGTGACCTTGCGCTTGGCTCTTATCCTCTTCCGGAAGTTGAACAATAATGATGGTACTACAGTAGTACTTCTGGCAATCTGACACCAAATGAACTGTTGCACGTCCACCGCTTGTAAGCAAAAGTTTCTCCTCGTGCTGCGAGCCACCGCGCACTCATTGGCGAGGGAGAGGGCGTAGTAAGCAAGCTTCTCGTCGTTCTGTGAGTTGACGGGACACATGAAAGTTACGTATTTATTAGTACTCTCTTCAAAAAGGGCCAACCATGTCCATGGCTACCATCCCATGCTCTGTCATTGAGTACGTGCACTATTCACGTGCCATCGGGGAGAAAAAATATTGCGTAGTACTAGGTGCCATCAAAGTGCACGACTCACTTACGCACTGCATATCTCCATTTTCTTGCATGACACGCCACCTTGATGCTAGATGTCCCGCGTGTCATGGAGGCATATAGTATGATTTTGTAAAATGGAGGCGTATAGATGTCCCGCGTGCCGGCAAAAGGATGAACAAAGCTCATGTCTTAAACGAAAGAGTGGAAGAACATAGATTCCCGACGACCGAGAAGGAGCAACAAACCTCGGGGTGGAGCATCTGCACTCATAATATTTTATATTATTCAGCGATATAAAATCAACCAAATCTCTCGATGTTCCTATACCATTCTATAGTATGAGAATAACTTTGAACGTAAGCCATTGATTCACTCTATCCATAACGATAGTTGGAAAATCCAAACAATACCAAGCATTGGATCAACTCTTTTTTCGAGATCAAATCTTTTAGCACTTAGATTGTTGCCGCATGCCCACCTAGCCACCTATATATCCGCTCACATGTGATGAACACATGAGCTATCCACTCAGATTTTATGTTAAAAAAATAAAGATCGATAACTAGTGCGGCACCTCGGGCCAACGCGGCCAGATCGCATTTTGCACGAGAAATTACACACCTTGTTTCGTTGACATGTGGTCCCGTTCCAACATGTCAGTGAGACGACGGCGAGTCCTTTTGTACAATTTCCGAAAGGACGTGTAGGCCGGGGCGCCTCTTCGTGTACCGTGGCAAACTGCAACCGTCCACTGACTCTTCGCCTTTCCCTCTCGATTTGGAACTGCTGTCGCATGCTCTTCATCCCTCCTCCATTTGCCTTCACCCTTCCTTCTGCCATTGTTCGATCGTCTTATCCATGGAGGGAACAAGCCAGAAACGACCCCGTTATTCTTGCCCCGATCTGAAAGATGACGTGGTGGGGGAACTCATTGATCGGTGCGACGTTATCACCTCGGCTAGCATGGCAGGTTCGTTCAAGACCATTCTCGACTCAACTAATAACATCATTACAAGGAACCCAAGGGTCCAGGAGCGGTTTGATCTCCCTTATCTTCTTCGCTATAATCATGTTCGCATGGGCGCGGATGACGGAGGCCTTGCCTTGTGCAAGTTGATGCCGCTTGATAATGATGCTTGTGATGTCAAGATGCCATCGCTTAAGGGTAAAGCCTGGGCTGGCGCAAATGGAGATTGGGTTGTTTATATTGGGTACAATTGCGAGTGGGAACTTGTGAATGTGTACACTCGTCAGTGGATTCCACTTCCAAAAATCTCAGAGTGCCCTGAGGTTGAGCACACAGATGATCTACGTACGTTCAAATACGATCATGGTGGTTGTCGTCTACGGAAGATAGCAATTTGTCGAGTTCCCAACCGCTCTTGGAATTACAAGAACTATGAAGTTTTTGCTATCTTCGACAAGCTTGTTGCCGTCCTTCGTGGTTCGACTGGATGGATATTGCTCAAAAATCAGTTTCTATATACGGATGTGTACTGTGATGCAATTCAATACGAGGGTCTTGTGTTTGCTGCCACCACTCGTGGCACTGTTTTTGCATGGGATCCTCGTAGTTTTGGTACGTTTGTCTTCCACCGTAATTATAATTGTTTCATCCACATGCATGCGAGTTAGCAAGTTTCCCTTCTCTACTAATTAACCTTCTTCTTGTGTTTCCAAGGTCCTGTGAACATTCCACCACCTATACTTGAAAAAAATTATAACCAAGGGGGAGATGACGATGGTGATGATCACGAGCATGAGGATGAGGAGGGCCCATATACTCAGTGGCGCCTGGCAACTTCTGATGGATCAGCCCTTCTTGTCTGTATACAGCCCACTGCTGATGTTACTACTAAGGAAGCAGGTGTTGTCTCCACTGCTGATGTCGCACTCTCCGGACCTATTCCAACACCCGTTGCATGGTATTCAGGATGGATACTACTGTGCTAGCGCCAACACCTTCTCCCTGGTAAAGTATTGATAGTCTTGGAGAAAACTCGCTCTTCCTTGGACAAAACTATCCAATGATGGTGAAAGGTGATCCAACTGTTGTTGACACAACATTACTACCATTTATGAGAAGCAACTGTATCTATACATCGGACATTGCGGTGGTTCCCTACCCTGGTCATGATATAGTAGGCTGCTTCAGCCTGGATGATCAGTCCTGCGTTGGTCTCGAGATTGACAGTAGCTGGCCCTTCCCAGAGAATCACCTATGGTTCAAAGCAAGCGTTTCCAACGCCAAGGATTGGTTGAGTTGAAGTTCATTTCATTGCTTGTTATTTGTTGTGTGATGAAAACTTTAGTATTTATAATGTATCCTCGTTGTCGTTGTGGGTTGATGACCTGTTGTATGTAATAAAATGATATGCCTGAGATAAACTTACTAAATTTATGAATGGCTTTCGAGTCGCTTCTCAGAGTGGGTGCTGCGAGGAGGCAAAAAAATATTTTCCGAATACATAATTGTACGTGCATTGCAACAGGTTATCGAATGAGGAAAATCAACAATAGTACACTATTTGTACTAGCTTCACATGCTGCACTATCTCTACGTCTACGTACGTAATACAACAAGTTTTAAACTTGAGACCAGCCACCCATCCTCACAAAGAACACTTTTTAACCTAGCATAGACTCCAGGAAATTTGGCCACAGTGTGAGGTGGGCCATATGTTAATGTGTTCGTTGTACGTAACCAGCACCTCGAATCCTCGATACTACTACTATAAGTAGTAGGAGTAGTAGGGTGGCATGGGCCAGAACAAGCATTCACATCCAGGAGTACGGCACACGCCACCAGCACGACTTCCATCTGACACCATATTTCTTGGAGTCCGCGCTACAGCAATCTCTTCAACCTCGTCGTTTCTCTAACTCAGCCATCGCGCAGCGGGCGAGGTGGGGATTTGCCGATAGTCGTTTTCCTCAACTGCGATCCCACTTGTAAGGCCAACTCCAACACACGACCCCAAACGGACCTCCGTTTTGCCCGGATTTTGTCCGTTTGGGTAGGGCAATGGGGTCGTGTCCAGGCCATTTCTCGGATGCGGTGTCCGTGCGCCGAACGCGCGGACGCATCCCGGCCACGTACATTTTTCTTTGCAAACACATATCTTTTTTTCATCATTGATTTTTTGGTACATGGAAATACATCACCAAAATTTTGACTAGAAAAGCAAGACCAAAGAAAACAAGAACCACAAGAATACATTTTAGAAGATATCCAACTTCCATAACTGGTCCTGTAAGTTGGATTAGTGCCTTCTCGATGCATTCATTGTTGATCTACGGAGGCTCAATCTTGCGTGCTTCTTTCTTCTTCGAGTGTAAAGAAGTAGACGTGTCTAGCCTCTATTCTATCAACAAGTGCACTAGGCTCATCTCTAGCCTCTATGCTAGCTAAAAGTGCTAGAACATCTACTAAATTGCGCTCTATCAATATATCGTTGTACTCTTCTTCCCAATACCAAAACTTGCATCCATTCTACACAATAAAATTTTAAGTTAGCACAACTAGTCTAATCCGAGAGCACAACCGAAGATTTGGTCGAGTACTTCCTCCTTTTGCCGACACGTGGGACATCCACCATCCAGGTCGTGTCATGCAAGAAAATAGAGTGGTAGTTGAAGCCACGTGATGTGCATCTTGGGTTAAACGTTAAATAGAATCTTACTACTCTTGAGTAACTCCAAAAGCGGCCATTGAAGATCTTTATTGGATTTTTTTCATCACCAACATGTCGAGGTGAAAGATGTGCTGGTTCAGTGGGTCCTCTTGCATTTTCACTAACATGTGGGACCGCATATGAGCAAACAGACGATGGGCTCCGCGTGTCTGCGGGTTGGCTGAGAAGAGAGATAGAGGAGGGCTGAGCACGGACTCCAGGAAATTTGTTCTACGTAACCAACACCTCGATATAGTGGGGTGGCATGGGCCATAACTAGCATTCATGTCTAGCAGTACGGCACACGCCACCCACACGAGTCTCATCCGACACCAATTTTCTTGGAGTCCGTGCTACAGCCATCTCTTCTTCCTCCTGTTTTCTCAGCCATCACGCGGTAGGCGGGGTAGGGGTTTGCCGATAGTCGGTTTGCTCAACTGCGGTCCCACTTGTAAGTGAAAATGCAACACAGCACGCATTCCCCCTTGAGCGGCGTGCCGGACCAACCGTGTGGGGGTGCGACGCGAACACGGCAGGCTTTTCCTTTTGAACCTGTAACTTGTAAAATTTGGTTGTGCTTCCATGGCGTGACCGATAGATGGAAATAACGATTTTCCTAGAGTAATGAGAAGTTTGGTTCTGGCGCGGTTCATGCATGGAGTACGTACGAAAATTATGAAGTTGATGTGAAAGGTAAGATAATTACTAGTAGTACCATATACTACTACATGGATTTGACGGAAAGATAAAGATACATACTGATCAATCAACAACATCCTCACGCCCTAGTGCACCGGGTCACCAACCGACGTGTGAGGAGCAGCGGCGTTGGCGGCAAGCTCAAAGTGCTTCTGAACAATGCCGTCCGAGGTTGCCCTGTGGTCCAAGAAGGCCAGCGTCCTATCGTCCTCCTCTTGCATGTAGTAGTCCTTGTGGACGATTTGCGCGTAGACGTGGGTGATTATGTTGATGGTGTCTTGCCGCGCCAGGCGCTATGCGGCGAGCGTGACCTCGAGGTGGACATTCTCGGTGTGACGGCGGGCAGCCGTAGGGCCACCAGTGCGTCGAAGAGGTTGTCACCATAGAGGCCGTTCAGGGTGGCAGGCATCACAGAACCTGGGCGAGTGGGCTGGAGGCATACGTCAAGGTCGTCCGCGAGCTTCTTGACGACGGTGAACTTGTCGAGGAAGCCGACTAGGACCTCGTCGAACAAGGAGAGATGAAGCTGTCGTCCAAGCGGCCCCTCGCCCTGGTGGCCTCAAGCACTACCTGGAGACGTTCCTCAGTGCCGGGCCGCAGGCCGGCGTCGTGGACCATCTGGCACAGCCAGCTGATGCTCGCGCTCATCGCCTCCATGGGTCTAGCTTCTAGTCAACTGATCTTGCGATTGGAGTGATCACTCTTGCCCTTGGGTGCGTTGGATTTTGTAGATTGGACTGGCGGGAGCCTTTATATGAGAAGTGCAGACTGCGTTGAATTCACGTGCGTGTTGGCCATCTACTCCTCGCCCCTCTACTGCACCTGCCTTTGGCTGTATGACAGGTTGGCCAGCCACCCGTTGGGCCCACATGTCATACACCCAAAGGCAGGTGCAGTAATTCAATGAAGATGCGTCCCCCTCCATGCCGGTGCAATATAGTCATCTCACCGGACCTCTAGTTGGGGCCAAACGAGAGAACTTTGATGTTTACTGGTTTATTGGTCCCCTTTGCATTTTGCGCCAAGTTTTGACCTTTGATTTAACTAATATAATGTTAATGCATGTAACCAAAAATGTTGTGTAAGTCACCTTACGGAAACCAAATAATCCCAAAACACTTAGGCATGGTACATTAACTCCCTCCTCGTTTCTTATTTCGTGACATATCAACCAATGAGAGATGTGGGCCATGCATGCTTTCAATGACTTGAGACTACCAAACATCACATGCAGTGTTTAGTTCATTGCATGTAATCCTATTAAGTAGCAAAATGACATTAAGTTATCTCGCCGATAGGAATAAAACAATACACCATGTATTTATTTACAGAGGGAGTAGTACATTTTTTGTGACATGCATTACTAGATATTGCTAGTCAAATACTAAATCCAGATGGACGTGGTAGTACTACTAAATCCAGACGGTGGTGCTAGTACTAGTAGTAGTACTACCAATGTAGTAGCACTGTACTACCCGTTGGTCAAATTATTATGTGCTGCTCCTCACAGTGAAGTGACAAGACCCTACGCCGGAGATGACACCTGAGTATAGGCGCCGTGTTCGGCATACCATAGTCAGCCTCACCGTCTGCAGCCACTATCATCATGGCTGCAGACCTAGCCTGCTTACAACTAGCCGTGTTCGACATAATTTCCCGTGCGTAGATGCCCGTGCATTGCACGGAACACCAAGATTGGGGGGGCGGACGGCGCCGGCAGCGGCCATCCCGCCAGATTTTTCAATGGCCTTCTAGATGTGGTGGGGAGGAATAAGGCTGATTGTGAGAGATAAGGAGTTGTTTGTAAATAGGGAACAACTACGGGCATCTTTTTGCAAAACTGGAGAAATTTGGGTTGTATGCGTCAGATCTAGATCCGACGGCTATTGGTGAAAGATGGCAGGCACAACATCATCACCAACTCAGGACTTGTTTGATTCGCAGGATTTTGAAAACGCAAGAATAGGACACGGCAATATTACAAGTTTCAAACTGATATTACAAATGTTAGGAGTAATGTTGCACCTACGAAGAGGGAATTACTAGGAAGTTTACGTGAGAACTTTCGTTACTTTAGGTGGATGCAGCATTATCGTACAAACTAAAATCCACCGCCCTGAGAAGTCACTAATGGGCAAATAAGTTTTCGAGTCTCTGGCCACTTGATGTTTCAAAAACAAATTCAGCTTCTGCGGAGACTTTGTCATTTAGGCTTAGACGCTTGCCAATATCATTCGCTCATACGATAGGGTTGGCTGGCTAGTGATAGTTTTGCACTCTCTCTCTCTCTCTCTTTCTCTTTCCTCTCATTTACATAGGAGTACGTGAAGAGCTTGGGCATTTGTTGCCTTCCACTATGTGGCCGATGCCATATTTCGCAAAAGTATGCCACATAATACGCATCGATGTCAAATCAAAAGATTTTGGCACCGCTCTCGTGATGTGAGAGAGTTGGCACCACTGTGCACACAGACCCACATGTATAAACAAATCAATCAAACCAACTACACCAGCCTCTCACTCTCCCAAACAAGAGTTTTTTTATTGCCTCAGTCCTGTCTCTCTTTCCCACGCAAGTGTTTTTTCATTGCGTGAGTTAATTTGGCACCGGAGCAAAGTAGGTGATCAAGATTGGAGCACCAAATGAGCAATGGAGGGGCATCGATGCCAAATGCATCACAAGTGAATTTGGCACGTGTTTTGGCCTACATAGTGGAGGGCCGTTATAGCCCACTTTTGTACTACTGTCGGGGGAAATCGACACCTATGGGATCACTGGGATCCCTTCTACGGTTGGCGGGCGCGGGGTTGTACAAAGAGCGGGTCTGACAGGAAGCACAAGGATCATTTACCCAGGTTCGGGCCGCGGAGATGCGTAATACCCTAGTACTGCTTTAGTGAATGTATTTGAGTGTTCTTGTGTTCTTGAGCTAGCTACGGCGTGTAACTTGCCCAAAAGATCCGAATCCCTCTCCTGGTCGCCTCGGGCCTCCTTTTATAGGAAAAAAGGGGTTGCCACAGTGGCACACAGGAGGTGGAAAGGTGTACAGTGGATGAGTCTATCCTCTGGCACCGTCGGACAAACGCATTTAATGCGCTGCCGATGTGCCCCTCTTGCTTTATCGGGGACGACAAGGAAGCACGTCCTAGCTGTCGCCGCCTCGCCTGGTTCCAACGCGCGTCCGAGCTGGCGAGGCATTGCTGTGCCATGTTGGCTGGCTGCTGGGCTGGCGTGGTGGTGGAGCCTTCATGAAGATCTGCATGCCACCACGCAGGTGCTTGCTGGGTCGGTGTAGAGGCCGCTCGTCGCCACGCAGGTGCCTGCTAGCTGGTTGAGCTGGCAGCTGTATGGGGACAGCGGTGGAGCCTTGGTAGACGCGGCCCTGGCCGCGGCCCCGTGGGTGTCTTCGGCAAGGGCCTTGCCGGGTCCCCGGCAAGGGCCTTGCCGTGGCGTCGTGGTCGTCCCCGGCAAGGATCTTGCCGGGGGTCTTGTGGATTTCCTCGGCTAGGATCCCGCCGAGGGTCGCCGTCTTCTGGTCCTCATCTGATCTTGTGTATTTATGATCTTCACAAAGATCTGCATGCCACCACGGAGGTGCCTCCCGAGCCTTGGTTACAATGTAGTTGTTGGCGGCATTTGGAACTCTTGGGCTCAAGGGTGGCTCGCTCTGCTGGTGTTGGGCAAGATGCCCCGGCAAGGCTTTTGCCGGGGCCGCGGAGGCCGCCCCAGCAAGGGTCTTGTCGGGGGAGTCTACCTCGCTCCCCTGCTCTTTGTGTCTCTGGTCTTGGCGTTGCCTTGGTTTGGCTTGTGCTTCGGCTTCCCTCCTCTGCCCTGCTAAGTGTGGCCGTGGGCGCGGCTCTGACTGCCCGTGCACAAGTAAAGGGGTTAAAAGGGGAGCCCCTACTTTTGTACACCGACAGGAGCCCCCGGGCCTGGGCCACACATAAGCGCGACGCGTTGTTGGGCTAGGCCCAGAACAGTGCGCGGGCAGGTGGGGCGGATTTTTACCGTGGTAACTTTTCGCCCGCTGCGCTTCCCCACGACTACGTTCAACGCGCGACGTGGAGGGTCGTGCGTGACGTGGGGGTCATGCGTGGGGCAGTCTCCGCGTGCATGCATCACATCATGGTAAAGAGGCGGCTCGCGCCTTCCCCGCTCATCACGTCATGTACCTCCGTCATGGATGGTAGACGTTCGCTCGCGTCCACAGCCTGACGGCGGGGCTCGTTCTCTACTTCAAGTTAATGGAGAATGGCCTGCTCTCCGTCAAGGTCTTTGGAGATCTTGGAACTCGCCTAAAGTGCTGCGTGGAGAGCTCCTCCGACGATGAAGATTCCTCCTCAAGCGGGAGTGACGAGGAGGACAGCGACAGTGACGACGAGGGCGCCGAGCGGCGGGACGCTGACCCCGACTCCGACTGACCGCGTCATCCCTCCCTCGGCCACGCGCCCTGCCGAGGGCCTTCCTCGTCAAGTTCTCCATCGGCGCATTCCCCGTCGCCTCCTTGGGCGGCTGGTGTTGGAGGGCCGGAGAAGGCGAAGAAGGCGGGTGTCGGCCGTCAAGTCAGAGTACGCGGGCACCGACGCCTTCGTCGCGTATTGTCAGCCCGCTGCCTCATCTTCCAGCTCCCCTCTCGGCACCGGGATGTTCTCTTGGTGCCTTCTGCTCCTCGTACCTCGCCTAGGCGCTCTTTTTGCCCTCCTGCTACCTTGTTCCATCTTCTGAGGAGAGAAACAAGAAAGGGATTACGGGCATCTTATCTCTTATTAGTTTGTAAGCCTGCGGGCACTTGTTAGATTTAAAACTTGTAATCCCCTTGCTCATGTTTTTCATTACGTATGAACTGTACCTGTATGGGATGTTTTTATTGAAAAAGGGTGTTTGCCGGGTTCTTTGTGCGCGGGCGAGGCCCATGTCAAGGAGTGAATCCTTGTTATTTTTAAGATAAACACTGTCGCCCGGCAACAGGCCTTGCCGCCCCCTTACTTCAGCCAAGCATTCTCATGCTCTTAGCGGAGGCAGGGGCGAAGTAGAGTTAGGCCCCTCGTTTATTTCCTCGCCACTGCGACTACGACCCGGTTCCGACCCAGGGACTTGGGTCTAGGAACGAGGGGGGCAACGACGGTCTAGGAGCAAAATGAGGTTTCATATGTCCCAACTTCATGCGTAAATGCACAATAGAGGATAAAATACTTATCTGAATCTGCAGCCCCCGGCAGCCCTGGCTTGCCGTGGTTGGATTCTTGTATCCGCAGCCCCCGGCAGCCCTGGAGGCTGGAGCGCCGGTTCGTTCTCTTTCTTCCAAACAGCTCAGTAGAAACGTCCATGTACCCTGCGAACCAAAGAGGATGGAAAGGAACAGAGAAACACACACCCGACCTCTATGCTAGGGTTAGCCGCCGCTAAGCACTATCAACCCTAACCGAGGGGGAGACTTAACCTAGCATGCATGCTAAAACTTAGGGCGCCAACGCTTCGTTTATTTATGCTCAGGGTCTGCGCCTGACTTTGTACAGAGGGTTACATGCCTTGTCGGCAAGGCTTGTACAAAAGGTGGTTTGCCGGTGGGCCCGGCAACCGCGCCTTACGGGTAAAACTTGCGAAGATGTTCAATGTTCCAGGAGTTGCTCACTGGAATAGCATCTTCGGTCTCCAGGCGGACTGCGCCAGGCCTGGTGACTCGTATTACCCGATAAGGGCCTTCCCACTTTGGCGTCAACTTGTTGGAATTCTTGGCCGATTGAACACGCCAAAGAACAAGGTCGCCTTCCTCAAAGCTTCGGGCATGAACCTTGCGGCTATGGTAGCGGCGCAAGGCTTGCTGGTAGCACGCTGCTCTCACAACCGCCCGAAGACAATCTTCCTCGAGGAGCGTTGTGTCATCTTGCCGCAAATGCTCTTGCTCAAACTCGTCATAAGTGAGCACTCCAGGTGACCCTTATGTGATTTCCGTGGGGAGAACTGCTTCTGCCCCGTATACCAGGGCAAAGGGTGTCTGGCCGGTAGCTTGATTTGGTGTCGTTCTGATCGACCAAAGAACCGCCGGAAACTCATCAATCCAGCGCCTTCCGCTCTGGTGCAGCCTGTCAAAAGTCTTGGTCTTCAGGCCTAGCAGTACTTCAGCATTTGCCCTCTCCGCTTGGCCGTTGCTCTGTGGGTGTGCTACGGAAGCGAAACAGACCATGCTGCCGAGGTCCTGGATGTATTGCATGAAGGTGTGGCTTGTGAACTGCGTGTCGTTGTCGGTGATGACTCTGTTTGGCACACCAAAATGGCACACTAGCCCCTTGAAGAACTTGACGGCTGACTGTGTTGTCACCTTTCCTCACTGCTTCCACCTTCGGCCACTTTGTGAACTTGTCGATTGCAACGTACAAGTACTCAAAGCCCCCGACAGCATGGGGGAAAGGGCCTAGTATGTCGAGCCCCCAGACCGAAAATGGCCAGGAGAGAGGAATTGTTTGAAGGGCTTGAGCTGGTTGATGAAGCTTCTTCGAATGGAACTGACACGCTTCACACTGGGTTACTAGTGCCATTGCATCCTGGAGGGCAGTGGGCTAGAAGAAACCTTGCTGGAACGCCTTGCCGACAAGGGCCCTCGACCCTATGTGGGAGCCACATATGCCTCCGTGTATCTCCGCCAACAGCTCCAGTCCTTCCTCCCGGGGAATGCACTTCAATTTCACACCGTTCGGTCTTTTCCTGTACAGGACGTCATCGATGAACTGATACATAGCAGACCGACGGGCTACTTTCTCTGCTTCTTCCTGCTCCTCAGGAAGCTCCCCTGTTTCGAGGAATCGGACGGTATGTCGTGCCCATGCCGGAGCCTGGTGCTCGACGAGAAGGACTAAAGGCATTTCTTCTGCCATGGGAGCGGCCGTCTCTACGGCCAGGGCTTGGCGCCCTGCCGGAGTCAGTCGCCCCTCGGCAGGCTTAGTACCCACGGCAACATCCTTGCCAGCGGCCTCAGGGGGGTCGGCGGGAAAGTACTTGCCAGGGCCTGATTTCCTACGCTTGTTCTGCTCTGTTGATGGTTCAACGGATGGTTGAGTTAACCGAAGCACAAAAGTACCTGGTTCCACAGGTAGCTTGAACCCAGCGCGCTTCGACAGGTAATCGGCGATGTCGTTCTCCACTCAGGGAACGTGCTCCACTTGTATACCGTCAAAGCGCTCTTCCAGCTTCCTCACCTCATCTACGTTGGCCTCCATCAACGGGCTCTGATAATCTTTGTTGACTTGCCTGACGACAAGCTGTGAATCACCCCTGATGATGAGCTTCTTAATCCCGAGGTCCACTGCGATCCTGAGACCGGCAAGCAACCCCTTGTATTCAGTAGTGTTGTTTGTGGACAAATCCCTGGGAAAGTGCATCTGGATTACATACTTGAGGTGCTCTCCGGTGGGTGCGACAAGCAGCACACCAGCACCGGCGCCTTACAGCAAAAAGCCCCGTCAAAGTACATGATCCAGTTGCGACTTGTTTCCTTGCCGGGGAGAGTGGTCTCCTGGATCTCTTCGTCGGGCGTTGAGGTCCATTCTGCAATGAAATCCACCAGGACTCTGCTCTGGATTGTCGAAGTACTTTCAAATTTCAAACCAAAGCTGGAGAGCTCCAAGGCCCACTCCACGATCCTCCTGGTTGCGTCTGGGTTATGCAGTATCCGTTGCAACGGGAGGCGGATAGCGACAGAGATTTCATGTGCTTGGAAGTAATGACGCAGCTTCCTCGAGGCCATAAGGAGGCCGAAGAGCAATTTCTGCACACCGAAGTACCTTGACCTAGCCCCATACAAGAGGGAGCTGACAAAGTAAACCGGGTGCTGCATCATCTTCTTCTTCTGCACCACTTCATTTGGTTGCACGGGCCCTGTCCCGATGGCGTCAGACTCAGCCGGGGGCCTTGCCTTGCCGGCGTCAGGCCCTGCCGGGGGGAGCTCTGGCTCGCCATCCGCCAGTCCGGCCGTTGCTGCTGCCTCTTCATCGACCTCCCTCTGTGCCACTAGCGCGGCGCTGACCACTTGATTCGTTGCTGCCAGATACAGCAGCAACGGCTCTTGTGGTTTAGGCGCAACTAGTATTGGTGTAGAGGAGAGGTATTTCTTCAAATCCTGCAGCGCTACTTCGGCCTCTGGGGTCCACTCCATTGGGCCCGCCTTTTTCAAGATTTTGAAAAAGGGAAGGGCGCGCTCGGCAGACTTGGAGATGAATCTGCTCATGCCGGCAACGCAGCCAGTGAGCCGACGCACATCCTTGATCCGCCTGGGCGCCTCAATTTGCTCGATAGACTTGATCTTGTCTGGGTTTTCCTCGATCCCACGCTGTGACACAAAGAACCCGAGAAGTTTTCCGGACGGAACGCTGAAGGCACACTTCTCAGGGTTCATCTTGAGGTTGATCTTGCGCGGGTTTGCAAACGTCTCTTCTAAGTCTTGCACAAGTGTTGCCCTGTCCTTGGTTTTGACCACTATGTCATCCATATAAGCTTCCATATTTCTATGTAGCTGGGGCTCAAACCCAATTCGGACTGCCCTTGCAAACATTGAGCCAGCACTCTTCAACCCAAAAGGCATTCGTAAAAAGCAATATGTACCACATGGGGTGATGAATGTTGTCTTCTCTTCGTCTTCTCTTGTCATGAAGATCTGGTGGTAGCCCGAGTAGGCGTCAAGGAATGACAACAGCTCACACCCGGCCGTGGAGTCAACAATCTGGTCGATGCGCGGCAACGGGAAGGGGTCCTTAGGACAAGCCTTATTGATATCTGTGTAATCAATACACAGCCTCCACTTCCCATTCGCCTTCCGCACCACCACCGGATTGGCCAACCACGTCGGATGGAGCACTCCTCTCACCAAGCCTACCGCTTCCAACTTCCTGATCTCCTCTGTGATGAACTCTTGCCTTTCCAAAGCTTGCTTCCTGACCTTCTGCTTGACGGGTCGGGCATGGGGACAGACAGCAAGATGGTGCTCAATCACTTCCCTAGGAACGCCGGGGATGTCGGATGCTTGCCATGCAAACACATCAACATTCGCCCGCAGGAAAGTGATGAGCGCGCTTTCCTATTTGCTGTCGAGGGTGGAGCTTATGGTGAAAGCCCCTCCCATGCCATCCTCCTTGACGGACACCTTCTTGGTCTCTGGCGGTGCAGCTCTGGATTTCTTGCTCTTGTCGGTGGAGCTCTCTGGCACGTCCTCGACGGTAGCAGAACACTCAGAAGAGGTGCGCTTGCCGGAGTGGGTGCGAGAGGTCTTGCCGGTCTTCTTCTTCCCTCTCGGGGCTTCAGTGGCAGGAGCAAGGGCCTTGGCGGCAGTTGCTGCAACTGCTTCCCGATGGAGTAGATCGGCGCAGATCAACGCATCCTTCTTGTCGCAAGGAACGGTGATGATGGTCATCGGCCCAGGAATCTTCAGCGTGTTGTAGGCGTAATGCGACGCCGCCATGAACTTGGCTAGTGCCGGCGGCCGAGGATCCCATTGTAGGGCAAGGGGATCTCGGCTACATCGAAGACAATCATCTCTGTCCTGTAGTTCAACTGGCCTCCAAACGTCACAGGCAGCGTGACTTTACCCTTCGGTTGGCTCCTTCCCGGGTTGACCCCTTGAAACGTGCCCGTCTCTTCGAGGTCTCCATCAGGAATTTGCAGCCTTTTGATCACAACGGGTGAGATCAAGTTCAGATCGGCCCCACCGTCAACCAGCATCTTGTTCACCTTGAGGTTGTGTATCGTTGGTGAAACCAACAACGGCAAACACCCGACCGGAGTTGTGCGATCAGGCTGGTCCTCGGCGTCAAAGATGATAGGCGTGCTAGACCACTTCAGTGGCTTCTGAGCGTCGAACACCGGCTCCGCTGCTGTGATCTCACGCGCCCACTGCTTGAGCTGGCGGTGAGAGGTATGTAGCAAGGCGCCACCATCGACGCACATAGCTTCCGTAGCCTTCTGGAACTCATGCTCACCGGACTCGTCGTCCTTGTCATGATCGTCGTCTTCTTGCTTCTTGTCGCGGCCCTGAGCGGGCCTCTCTTGCTGGTTATCCTTGCCGCGGCAGCCTCCTTGGCCGCCACGCTTCTTGCCGGATCCTTCAACACCATCCTGACCCTTCTCCTTGTCCCGCCTTTCATACTCGGCTTTTTGCTTTTCAGCAAGCAGCTCGACTTGTCGGCAGTTCTGGAGGTCATGGCCCTTGGTGCGGTGGATCTTGCAATACTGCTTGTCGGAGCCTGCTGGCTTGTCGGCAGCCGCCAAGGCCCGGCAAGCGGCGCACCCGGCAATCTCCTTGCCGCGGTCATCTGCCTTGGCCTTCTTGGTGGTGCCGGTGTCGTCGGATCCCTCGACGGCAAGCACGGCCTTGCCCTTGCGTTTCATGTTGCGGCGCCGGCCCTTCTTTGTCGGGGCGGCGGTGTCTTCATCCGTAGAGTCGGTTTCCGCGTCGGCGTCCTCGCCGGGGTACTTCCTCCCCTCTTCAGCCCGAGCGCATCTGTCGGCCAGAACGTAAAGTTCGGCCACATCCTTGACTTTGTTCATTGCCAGCTCTCCACGCATCTTGCGGTTACGCACATTCTGATGGAATGCGCTGATCATGGCGGCGGGATGAACGTCAGGGATGTTGTATTGCACTCGGCTGAACCTCTGTATGTACTTGCGCAGGTTTTCACATTCCTTCTGGGGAATGATATGCAAATCACTCGCCTGGCCATGAGCTTGGTGGCCTCCGGTGAAGGCACCAATGAACTCATGACACAGATCCGACCAAGAAGATATGGAATCCGCCGGCAAGTGCATCAACCAAGACATGACATTGGGTTTCAGGGCCAATGGGAAGTAATTGGCAAGCACCTTGTCGTCACGAGCTCCAGCGGCCTGCATCGCGATGGTGTAGATGCTGAGGAACTCTAACGGATGGGTCTTGCCATTGTACTTCTCGCCGACGTCGGGCTTGAACGTGCGGTGGGACGGCCACTGGAACTGCCGCAGCTCACGGGTAAAGGCTGGGCAACCCACCTCGTAAGGTAGGCCGCCGGAGCCTCCCGGTGTTGGGTGGTCCATAGCAGGCCCCGCCCGCTTATCTGACTAGTGCCGTGTATCGCGCCGGCGCTCGATGGTGGTTCGAGCGTCTTCATGGGCTCACTCCCGAAGAACTTGGCGCTGGTCGCGGTGGGTCCGTGGGTCGAACGACGCTATGGACATGTTATCGCAAGCGTCATCACGACGGATCGACACCCGCGGTGGCAGGCGTGGAGGAGGAGAGTGCACGGTGTTCGCAGGACCCCCGGCCCCTCCACCGCTGGCGTGCGGTGGTTCGACGGAGCGTCGGCCTGAGGGCCCCGCTGGCCGTGGCTCGTCTTTATTGGCGACGCTGACGAGGCTCCAGATGGTGGCTCTCCACTCGTCGAGTTTTTCCGCAGTAGGAGGGAAATCTAGGAGCAACTTCACACGCGCCAAAGCGTCTGCCGGCGTGGGCGGCGGCGAAAGCTGCGTGGACCGTGGCGCGCTTCAACTCCTAACCACATTCGAAGGAGCTCCATCACGGCCCTGCGGCTGCACGCCATCTCTGCCAGCACTTCAGCGGGCATGTTGGCTTCCTCCGCCCCTCGAGTGATGCACAGGACTCTTCCCACGGCGGCGCCCGGGGTCCCCAGCATGGTGGCGCTGCTCGTCGTGCGCACTCTGGGAAGAGCGTGTCGCGGGTGCCGGCGTAGGCGACTTGGAGGTCGCTGCACCGCCCGTAGGTGGCACGGCGCCGCCCTTGGAGGGCCCCACGCCACCTGCGGGGGGCCCGGCTCCGCCTTTGGATTTGGCGGCGTGCAGCCCGTCGTCTCGCGCATGAACGACACCGCTCGCCAGGCTCTGGCTACCAGAGCGATGTTGGTGCTCGCGGGCCGCGCCTCGGGTTCTGTCCGCGACCAGCCCACTGCTCGCGCGCATCGGTGCGGGCCGTCCGGCTCCGGATGAACCGATCATCATGATCGTCTTCTTCTTGGGAGCCATGGCGACGAAGAACTGCTAGGCTAAGCGCTAGACCGGATTTCCACAACTGCGCCCCCTACCTGGCGCGCCAAAGATGTCGGGGGAAATTGACACCTATGGAATCACTAGGGTCCCTTCTACAATTGGCGGGCGCGGGGTTGTACAAAGAGTGGGTCTGACAGGAAGCACATGGATCGTTTACCCAGGTTCGGGCCGCGGAGATCCGTAATACCCTAGTCCTTCTTTGGTGGGTGTATTTGAGTGTTCTTGTGTTCTTGAGCTAGCTACGGGGTGTAACTTGCCCAAAAGATCCGAATCCCTCTCCTGGTCGCCTCGGGCCTCCTTTTATAGGCAAAAGGGGTTTCCACACTGGCACACAGGAGGTGGAAAGGTGTACAGTGGATGAGTCTATCCTCTGGCACCGTCGGACAGATGCATTTAATGCGCTGGCGACGTGCCCCTCTCGCTTTATCGGGGACGGCAAGGAAGCACGTCCCAGCTGTCGCCGCCTCGCCTGGTTCCGGCACGCATCCGAGCTGACGAGGCGTTGCTGTGCCACGTTGGCTGGCTGCTGGGCTGGCGCGGTGGTGGAGCCTTCATGAAGATCTGCATGCCACCACGCAGGTGCTTGCTGGGTCGGTGTAGAGGCCGCTTGTCGCCACGCAGGTGCCTGCTCAGCTGGTTGAGCTGGCAGCTATATGGGGACGACAATGGAGCCTTGGCAGATGCGGGCCTGGCCGCGGCCCCGTGGGTGTCTTCGGCAAGGGCCTTGCCGTGGCGTCGTGGTCGTCCCCGGCAAGGATCTTGCTGGGGGTCTTGTGGATTTCCTCGGCTAGGATCCCGCCGAGGGTCGCCGTCTTCTGGTCCTCATCTTATCTTGTGTATTTATGATCTTCACAAAGATCGGCATGCCACCACGGAGGTGCCTCCCGAGCCTTGGTTCCAATGTAGTTGTTGGCGGTGTTTGGAACTCCTGGGCTCAAGGGTGGCTCGCTCTGTTGGTGTTGGGCAAGCTGCCCCGGCAAGGCTCTTGCCGGGGCCGCGGAGGCCGCCCCGGCAAGGGTCTTGCCGGGGGAGTCTACCTCACTCCTCTTCTCTTTGTGTCTCTGGTCTTGGCGCTGCCTTGGTTTGGCTTGTGCTTCGGCTTCCCTCCGGCTTCCCTCCTCTGCCCTGCTAAGTGTGGTCGTGGGCGCGCCTCTGACTGCCCGTGCACAAGGGATTAAAAGGGGAGCCCCTACTTTTGTACACCGACAACTACCTCTTATTTAGTATAAAATGTTGACTTTAGATTTACGTAAGAAAATGCCAATGCATGTCACTAAAAATTACACCATTTGAAATTATGTTCAAATACGAATCCAACGATATAGTTCTCAGTGACATGCATTAACATTTCGTCAGTTAAATCTATGGTCAAATTTTGATACTACAAAATAGGAAGAGTAAACCAGGACGGAGGTAGTACTTGCTCTTAGGGTAACCATAGAGTTACTGGAGTAGTCTAAGTTACTTTCCACTATGACTAGCCTAGGCTACTATAGTAGTACAACAAAAAAACGATGCAGGTGATCACTTGAGAAAAAATACTAAAAACATTTCTTTCGGTGCAGTGCATAGATGCAGTTTTGAACACTACACTTGTCATCGTAATTTGGGAAAATTATGAAAAAATTGAGCTACATTGTGATTGTCGTTTACTAATAGGAAAGAAGTTTCACCTCAATGAGTAGCTTCTCCGTGCACGGAAAGCATGTAAGGAAGCCAACAACTTGATCCAGATTGGGGCCGATAGATTTTATTGCCAAGATCTTCACTGTGCGCATAGACTGGGTCAAGCTTGTGGGAATCATTTTCTGGAAGACGGTCGTAAATACATCAAGAAGAAATTTAAAAATGTGAATTTCAAGAAGACAGAAGAAGATGAGTGATGTACCTGAACGATTACGGATCCAATAAAGAGTTCGGAGAATTTGGCAGACGAGTGCACCAACGCTGTCAATTTTGGCGCGTTAATGACCCTGATTTTTGTTGGACCTTCTAGATCCGATACAAGCAATCTATCAAGGAAAGGCGCATTCTCAATGACCATAACGTGGAACAGCTGGAGTGATCTCTTCCCAATTGATGTCTTGTTGCGGGGCCAGCAAGACACATAAATCCATCGGAGATTCGTCGAGGCGATGTGGAGGCTAATGAACCCGTGGATCTGCTCAAGACGAAGCTAGTCGAGCGCAGTACAGCTGCGGAGCAGGTGCTCCATAGCCTTCTTCGAGATGACAACGTCGAAGAGGTCGAGCTGCTTGAGTTGAGGGAGAAGAAGGGCGGGCGCGGCATTAATCTGGGGAAGATAGCCGGAGCTGAAGCTGGCGCGGTGCAGCGTTGGCGTGAGGCGGAGCGCGGACGGCGGCAGAGAGTGACATCGTCTAGCTTCGAAGTTGAGCTCCTCAAGCTGATCTAGGGCGGGGGATAAGAACCACTCGTCGAACTTGGGTTGGACCTTGCAGTTGGTACTGAACATGCGGATGTCACGGCGTCTGGCTGGCCTAGGGTGCGATGAAAGGATCTTGGAGATTGTGGCCATGCGTTTGCAATCCCCGTCGCAGAGGCAGCTGTCGACGGTGAGGTTGAGGGGGATGCGGCGCCAGAGGGGCGCCACCGCCGGGAGAGCAGGGCGGTCCGCACGGCAGATTTGGTGGGGAGGAGGCCGATGATGACGAGCTGCATGTCGTCGGGGAGGCTGCTGATGAAGTCCAGGCTCGCCGGATGCAGTTTTGGCTCGAGCCGCCTCCGCTTGTTGGCTGCCTCGCCATCCATCTCAAACGGTGGCGACGCCGGTGTACACGTGTGCTGGTGTGTGTTGTGTGCTGGGTGTGCGCGAGTGCGTCCTTCTGTGCATGCCGTCGCGGAGTGGTTAATTGTGCTCGAGTGCGTCCTTCACGTGGAAGAAGTGTGTCCTCAATGCGCCCTCAATTTACTAGCGTGCGGGGTGCTACCCCGAGTGGTTTCAACTTTGTTTACTTCACCGCGTGTCAGATGGGCCTCTAGTTTACTTATTTTGACCCACTGCCACATGGGCCAGCACACGAAGATACAGAACACGAGTTGACAAGGCAGCATGTGGACTGGTTGACCGGTCAACTAAACAATATACGGAGCTATACGCTGACACACTGAGCATATAATCCGTCAGTATAGAGTGTTCGAGTGAGAGGGGAGGCCCGTGATAGATAGCAGAGAGAGAGAGAGAGAGAGAGAGAGAGAGAGAGAGAAAGAGCTACTCCCTCCGTTCGATAATGTAGTTCCAACATTTTTTTTAAAGTGAAACTTTTGAAACTTTGACCAAGTTTATAAAGAAATTATTTATATCTACAATACCAAAGATAAATGATAGTATGAAGTAAGTACATGTTGTGATGAATCTAATGATCGTTCCAGATGTAAATGTTTTTCTCCACATATACCTGGTCAAACTTTTCTGAGGTTTGACTTTTCAAAACATCCATATGCTGATGGACGTGAGAGAGTCCCTAACTAGAGAGAAAGAGAGAGAATGAAATAGAAAGAGTGAGTGAAAAAAGTGTGTGTGCGTGTGTGAAAGAGACATAGACAACACTCGATAAAAGTCGAGAAAAAACGTGTGTGTCTTATGCAAACATATCACACATGCATCTTCGACAACAGAAGCAAGGCGTGAGGAGATAGTGTGTGGTTGTTTGCAACCAAGAGAGCAAGACCCCTAGCACGTGGCCAAGAGGGGTCTGGCAAAAAAGGGAGAGAGGTCGAGAGAGACGTACAGAAAAAATGTAGACATGGGGAGGAGAGAGTGTATGTTTGTCATATAGAGATCCCCTGGAGATCGTGATGGGACTACATGGGTGGGAGATCGAGTGACAAGGTGTGTGCGTGATAGAAGATACCCCGAGAAATATCGAGATAGACGTATGGATGGAAGGAGACAATATGTGTGTTCCTGATGGCTAGTGAGAGATAATCATACTTAGGGGGGGAGTGCTTGCGCCTATGATGGAGTGAGGGATTATGGTACTTATTAGGGGGGTGCGTGTCACATAGAGAGAGAACAAGGGCAGAGAGTGTTGGATGGGTCTATATGTATAGCGCGAGCGAGACATGTGTATGTGTGAACCAGGGAGATATAAAGTTTGAGAGAGATTGAGGAGCCCCGATAAGGCTGAGTGGTGCGTCAGATAGCTGAGAGGGGGAAAGAGATATTCCATCCGCTCGATAATGCAGTGCATGTAAATTATTTAGAAGTCAAACTTTGGAAAATTTGATCAGATTTACGCAAATGTTATTTATATCTACAATACCAAAGACACATGATACGAAACTACATCTCATGGTGAATCTAATGGTATATGTTTGCCGTTCTAGATGTAATTGTTTTTCTCCACATACATGGTCAAACTTTGTGATGTTTGACTTTTCAATAAATCAATATGCTATGGACCGAGGAGAGTGCCTAAGTCGAGAGAGATCAAGTGCGTGTGAAGGAGAATGAGTAAGTGTGCAAAAAGAGTATGTGTGTGAAACAGAAAGTGACAACAAACGATAAATTAGAGAGAGTGTGTGTTTTTTCGTTTCTTAGGCGAACGTATCACGCATGCATCTCCAAGATAGAAAAGTGAGGTGAGGAGATACACGAAGATAGCTAGTGTGTGATTGTTTGCAACGGAGAGAGACACCCCTATAGCACATGTCCAATAGAGGTCTGGCCAACAAGGAACAAAGGTCGAGAGGGACACATTGGAGAACATGGACGCATGGGGAGGGCGAGAGTGTGTGTTTGTGATAGAGAGATCCCCTCGAGATCTTGAGGGGACTATATGGGTGGGAGATCGAGGGAGGTGCGTGCGCGATAGAAAGATGCCCCGAGAGAAATCAAGATAGACCATGCACGTTTGTGATGGAGACTAAGATTAGCTAGTCATATACATATAGGGGGGACTGCGTGTGCCTACAATTGAGTGAGAGACCATCATACTTGGCTAGCTAGGCATGTGTCACAGCCTGATTTTTGGCCCTTTCTTTTTCTTTTGTTTTTCTAAGGTTTTTGCTTGAGTTTTCTTTTTCAGTGGCTTTGTGGTCTGGAAACGGAAGAAGATGACCTCTTCATTGCTTCCAGAGTGGCTTGTCAACCTCAAATCCTTCCCTAGACCTTTCCATTTTCATCCTAGCCCAAATCCCAATATTCTCTTTATTGGGAATATTCCTTTTCTATTAAAGGAATGACCCTAATTGCCTTAGGTTGTGAAGCAACCTATATTTCTGTCACTCCTAAAATTCCCAAATAATTCTCATAAATTGTTTGGATCATATCTTTCTCAAATATGGCAAAATATTTCATTGGCCATGTTTCCCATCATCCTCAAATAATTATTTTCCTATTCTGTCCTGAATGGAAGATTGTGAAGCAAGTGCCATTTATCTTTTCCCAATTGACTCCAAACTTCTTGGACATCTGTTCATGTCCAAATAATTGCCTCGTGACAAATTTCAACTTAATTTGCCTAGTAAATATTCCTGAGCAATTTTTCAAAGTTCATGTCTGAGGGAATTGGTTGTGAAGGAAGTACTAGCTAGGTTAATTCAATTGATTTGAATTTTTGCATGGTCTTTCATATCATCAAAAAAAAGCTCTCCAAAAGATTTGAGCTCATGCAATGCATCCATGTGAGCTTAGCATCAATTCTTAGGTTATGTCCAAATTTTCAGTTAATGAAGCAAGTATATTTTATCTTGCTCCATTATGGCTGTAAATTTTCCTAGGCCTTCTCTGATCCATATAACTTATCTCCACCCAATTTGTTCATATTCCATCTAGCCATTTTTCCTCTAGAACTTTTGCAAGTTTCTGGTCAGTGGAAATGTTTGTGAAGGAAGTACCATTTTGGTTTACCCAATTGGTATTAAACCTTTTGCATCATCTTCATATGGCCAAATAACCCTGCCTTGCTAAATTTCAGCTCAAGTGGCTTCTCCATTTGAGTGCACCATCATGATCTTGATTCTGGACCAACTATTCAGTTGTGAAGCAACTATGATTTATCTTGGTCCATTTCCCCTAAAACTCTCCAGGATTATAGTCTTTCCTATCTGAAACCTCCCAGACATCTCATTTGGCTCTAATCTCACCTCAGTTGATCACTATTTCATGATCAAGTTTGCACCAGCAAACTTCAGACGATCACACACTTCTGTCCTTGGCTCCTTCTCTAGATCCATCAACTCTTTCAGCCTCTAGTATGCAAGGACTCATCACTAGACATCTCGCTGCAGCCTCTCGCGTCCCCTCCTTGCCGGTCACGGTGGTGACCGCGTCGTTTGCACGCGCTCTGGCAGCAATGGTCATGTCCAGAGCGTCGTTTTGCTTTGGGCCCCTCCTCCTCTCGTCGTCTTCGCGCGCGTGAGCGTGTCTAACAGCTAGCACGCGTTGTCGCCGTCCCCTTGGAGCCATCTCCCCCTCCGTCCACTTCCTCGTCGGCGCTCGCCGCCGAAACGCCCACGAGTACACAGTAGCCGACATGGCATTAATGCGCTCGGCCGCTTCCTCCTCATGACCATGGCGTCGTCTACCTCCCCGTGAGCTCTCCCCTGTGCCTTCCCCGTCGTCTACCTTCGAGCACATGCGCGTGCACACGCGTCCGCGGGGCCGGACACGCGTCCGCGGTGGCACATGAGCTTGAACCGCCTCGCTCGGCTATATATAGCAACTACCTTCACCCCCGAGCTCTCCATCAGCTCCTCCACGTTCCTCTAGCCCTCCCCGTCCTCTCCCCGGAGCTCGAGAGCCCCTCCTCGCCTCTCTCTGCCACCATGGCCGCCACCGGTGCCCAGCTAAATTAGCCCGAGCCGAGCCCTCCCTCACCTCCTGGCCACCACCAGAGCCCTCCACCGCACCCCTAGGGCCTCCCCGCTGTTTCCCTCCTCCTCTGGTAGCCCCTGGCCGCGATGCCCAACCCCCACCTGAAGCCATCACCGCCGGAGTCAAGGCCCTCGTCGCTCCGGTCCTCATCGGCGTCCGTCCCCTACGGGGGCGGGTTCGCCTCGGTCCCGTCTGCGCATGGGTAGTCCGGGCACTCCGAACGGTGGCCGGAGCAGGCCGGACGAGCGTCGGCGCCGTGCTCGTCCTCTGCTCTGCGGGCGTGCGTCGGGAGATGGAAGAAGGGACGCCGAGGAGAGAGTCAATGCCCGCGGGACCCACCTGGCAGCCACTGCAGCCTGGCCCCGCCTCTGCGTGCGTTGACCCGGACGACCAGCGTGGATAAGTGATGGGCCCCACCCCGTGGGACCCGCACGTTAGTGAAACAAGCCGCGGCCCCGCCTCTGCTGACGTGGTTAAGTGGAGGCGTACTCCGGAGAGTACGTCTTCGCTTAACGAAAACGGATTCAGCTTCTTCATCTGGCGAAAATACGCTTTCTCCGCAGGGAAGCATATTCTCGGAAAGGCGCGTTCTGTTTTTCCTGTTAAGGGCCTGTTTGTAATGATTTTATTACAAATAAGTCCCTGGCAGAAAAACAACTATATCTTTTTACTCCCAACTCCGAATGAGGTTAATCCAACGCCCACGTCTTCGTCTCTTCCAGCCCAAACTTTTGGTATCATTTTCACCATGTGTAAACATTCTGAAAATGACCATTTTGCCCTTGCCCCTAATCAGCCCCCTCCGGGAGAGAACCCTTTCCGGCGATTCCCTCCGCGGTCATTCCGCACTTCTCCCCGGAGCCTTTTTCATCCCCAGGCAAGCCACAACCACCATTTGCATGATAGCCATGCAGAAGCATTGGTTTCCAACTTGAATCTTTAATAACTGCCTGTTCGTTTTGCTACTATTGTCGGTATTTCGGTTATGCTTATGGATCAGTGTTTACCGTCATGCTATGTTTTCTTGCACTCTGTTATTATGCTATTATTACTTTAATATTAGCAATGTTTGGTAGTAGTACATGTTGGTGATGGTCTTCGGTGCATGACTATCGTCTGTTCCGAGTACCGCTGTTATGCATGTTTCTTTGCATCCAGCTGATTAAATACTTGCATGGTAGTTTATCGTTATGTTATTGCATGGTATTTATTGTTGATGCTAGTGGTCATGTTATGCTATGA
Organism: Aegilops tauschii subsp. strangulata; assembly: GCF_002575655.3. Taxonomy (NCBI): domain Eukaryota; kingdom Viridiplantae; phylum Streptophyta; class Magnoliopsida; order Poales; family Poaceae; genus Aegilops; species Aegilops tauschii. Next base: position 45,847,336 of record NC_053040.3, on the reverse strand, counting down.
GTAGTGATATAGTTGTGCTATTCATGCTCGTCAGTATGCCATGCTCATCTGGATAAATGATTAGATGTTGTTGTTATGCTCGTTGATTTTGTTGCACCTCCATGCTTATTTTGATATCATGTTCATGCATTGTAGTTACATCATGTTATTTTATCATGGCTCAGCATATTGCATTCAAGTTTAACCGGATTAAATTGAACTTGAACAACTGTTGGCTGAGTCATGGTGCCACCATATTGATCTGACCAGTGCAACCATGCTTACCCTATGGGCGGTCCTAACTAGGTCTATTGTCATGCCTCTCACCGGTGCCTCCCGCGAGGGAAGGTTATGCGCGGGCGCTACCTGATCAGGTAGGACGGCATAAGCCTTGTGTGCCCGTTGTTGAGTATGTATCCTTGTCTCCGTTTGGGACCGTTTTGCCACGACGGTGGCCGTTTGTGCCTTTGGCAGGCATGGGGCCATCCAGGACTTATCCCAAAGGGGAGTTGGTCGGAGTGGTCGGAGGGTGTCATGGCAGTAGGACAGTTTTGTCAGAACGCTTTGGTCCACCCGAATGGGAGTGCGAGGCCAGGGTTCCATGGTGTGGGTACAGTGTGCTAACCTCTGCAGAGTGTGTGTGTGTTAAATCTATCGATAGCCGCGCCCGCGGATATGGGCCCAGTTCGTAGTTGGTCACCCTATGGGTCAACAGTAACAATAATAATTTGCTTAATAACAACCCCGGGTCGATGATGAAAGAAGTTGGTTGATATTTATGTGATCGTGAGAGGATCACCGTGGTATCGCGAATACCGACTTGTTGGCTACTTGTGGTGTTATGCGAGAGTCAAGGGTAAAGGTCAAGCTCCTTGTGGTCATGAATGATTACTACGGTATTGTTAATACCAAGCTTGATTGGATCCTGAGATGATCGTGTGATGTCCATGATGGTAAGTTTGTGCAGGTGATGGTTACGAGGTAACCCGAACAGAGTAAGTTGGTGCATGATAGTTTCATCATGTTGCATGCTAGTCTCATCATGTTCCTATGTTTATGCCATGCTCGTATTATTCTAGCTGTATCATCTTGTTCATGTTTTGATTGATCTGATAGTATCATGTTAATCCTTGTTAACCTGTAATTGCCATGTTGTTGTCTGTCTTGATTGCTTTGGTTGCTATGAGCTTGCAAGTACATTCAATGTACTAACCTGGCGTGTCATGCCAGTTTGCAGGTCATGCCGGATATGATTGCTTGTTTGCCGTGGATTCTTTGTTTGCAAGCTAGGATAAGCGTTCCAGCCAGAGTCCCTGCGGAGTGGAGTTCACCGCCGTCATCGCTGTTCCGCTGCCAGTAGTCATTCTGCTGCGTCGTGTTGTTCTGCTGCTTGCATAGAGCAACCGTGGCAAGCGTAGCGTCACCGTGCCGATGTAATCCCCTTGTACCCCAATAGATTGCAATAAAGAGCTGGTTTGTTCTATGCTAAGCAGTGCCGTATTCGAGAAGACTTCTCCTCGATCTCTGGGCTGGAATACGGGGTGTTCCGGTTTCTCTAAGCCGGGGTGCCACAGACTTGCTATCAGAGCAGGTCTGGCTGTAGGATGCCCTAGCCCGCGCGAACGTTAGAATGCGATAGTATAGAGCCCGTTTGGTTTGTTGCACTTGATTGTTGCATTGCATTTGTTTGTTGCATAGCATGCATATAGATTATTATCTTGTCGCTAACGGTTAATCTTGTGAGTGTAGGTGGTATCGGTTTCGATCCACTGCCTGCACCCTCCTTCTTTGCATGCCTGCTTTTCGGTGTTTGGCGTCATCTCTGTCCCAGCAGAGTGATGCCTTGGTACCAAGTGTTCCAAACACCATTTGCAGGAATTATGCTCAGGTATCGTGTTGATATCTTTCCGCCACCCACCCGTATTATTTCGGTGATAGCCATGCTTCTATCCCGAATCGTGCCTTCCATCTCGCCATTCTGGCAACCCTTGCTGATCTTTGTTATCAGAAAAAGGGCAATGACAGCAAGCCCAGTCTTCCACCGCTACCTTACCCAGTCATCCAATTCTCTGGACGTGTACGATTCCCATTTGTACACTTGATGATGATGTGGTTGTACCCTCAGTGTTCGACCCCATGATCCCCAAGTCCGTCCTCGCCCCGTATCCATCTGATTGCGACCGGTGTTCAGCCAGTGCTTGGTGTAGCCTTGGTTACGCCAACTCCTTCCACACATGAATTCACTTTCGTGCACACCGCCACAGCATATTAGATCGCAATACCGGAGTTTTCGTAAGACTTGTGTGCTTAGGTGCGCATGCATATTATTGTGTGAGTAGTAGTAATATGTGATGTTGCTTGTTTATTTATATTATTTGTATGCTTGTGTGTTTGTTTTGTTGTTTTCGTCGTTTCTTTTGCTTCTTTCTTTGGGCCTTCGGTGTGGCATTATTTTCCCCTTATTAAAGTTGCTCATCAACCAACACCGGACCTGAAGAATTAGTAAGGAATTCAAATACTTGGAAGCTCAGATAAACGGAATGAAGTTATCAGCAGACTGCAGTGAAATTGGGAATTTCTCGTTTGAATGGAAAAGGAATCCTGGATGGACAGTCAGTATCATGTTTGTATTAGCGTGCACTCCTTCCAACAGTATGGATAATCAAGTTTGCCTCGGTGTGCACTCTTCATGACAGAAATGATCAGATCGGCAAGAAGATAAGCTATTTGCAAGACCAACAGTGCAATTTCAGTCAAAGGTATGGTTCAGATACAAGGTTTGATTCTTCATGGAGGGTGATTTGGAAACATGATATGCCTGGAAGAAAGCACAGATGTGCCACATACTCAGAAAGGAGGATGGTCCAGCAATTCCTGTTTCAGCACAAAACCCAGTCTTCCTCAGCAAGATACTCTCGATGGTTTTCAGCATAAGCCATCCAATCGTCCTCAGTACGGCACTGGTGCAAGATAGTACATTGTGAATTGACAGCAGATGTCAGAATCAGATCCGCAACAGTTGGTCAGAGGCAAGAATCAATCAGAACACAAGTCTACCTCGGGAATCAGATTCTCAGATATATGTGAAGGAAGCCAGATATACACCTCAGTGTGACAAAGGACTATGAGGATTGACGACAACACCGAGCTCTGTACAAGTACCAGTGAACCTGGAATATGATACTGATGAGCCCTTGTCTTCTTTTCTCTGGTAACGGCACCACGCCTGTGTTCTGAGCCGTTTTTGGTCATCTAGGGTGGATGCCGACTTTATATTTCTCTATTCAACAACTGTCACGAGTTCTGAGCTGCTTTTCAGCCGTCTCATACAGTTGTTGAGTTTCTTTTTGTGACAGTAGCCCTATAGCTGCTTTTGGCTATTTTAGGGAGCTACCACTTTCTTCTTATCAACCCGGTCTCATGTTCTGAGCTGCTTTTCGGCCGTCTTGAACCGTGGTTGAGCTATTTCAGTGATGTCCCAGATCTGAGTTGTAAAGACCGTTCTGGTGGCTACTGATTTATTTGCCGATTTCTTGCAAGGGTTCGGATGATCATTTTTCTATGGTCAGAACTTGAGAGATGATGAACCTGCCATTCCAATGATGCTACCATATCAGGAGATGAGGATAAAAGTACGCCTGTCAGAATATTGCACCTGACAGTACCTATGGTCTCACGAAGAAGCAATATGACCAAGCTCTTTCAGCCAAGGATCCAGACAAAGAAAGCAGTAATGAAGGAGCAAGACTGATAATTTTTGCATGACTCACATGGTGCAGATACCCCGGACAGTCTGACTCAGTATCGACCACCATGGATATTCACCTAAGGGGTCTACTCAATTTTGAACCACCGTCAGTCAAGGAAGAGGATATTATCATATAAGGTCATACCCCTTATGCTGGCCACGACAAGTGACAATCAAATATTTGGAACAGATCTGGTACTCAAGACAGTGGAGCCAGTCATGATGATTCAGAAATTCCTGCGATAAGTCAGAATCTGTCAGGAAAACGGCTATGTCTCAACTCTCTATTTGGAACCCAAAGAACCTGCATTTAGTGGAGGAACCCAATGCAAGGAGTCAGAGCTTGGGTGTTCATCGGAAAAAATCTAATCACCAATTCATGGACAGTTTTCAGTACCGACACAACAATTGGAAATCACTCTCAGATTTGTGAGACAGGCATATATTTCAGACATGGTAAATCTCAGATAAGTCAGCAGCTATGAGAAAAATTGGAGCCAGCATAAGCAGGAAAATGGGAAGTAAGGTCTGCCAGGATATGGATACAGTGAAGCAAACCGCCCCAGAGCCAGTCCGGCAAGTCAGATGAAGAATTTAATGGGAACAATCAATAAAGGAAAAAAGGATACCCGAGTTGGAAACGGTTTCCTTAAGGAGGTATATTCATACTTGCTCCCTGAGCAACCAAATCTCGAGGACGAGATTTCTTTAAGGGGGGAAGGTTTGTCACAGCCTGATTTTTGGCCCTTTCTTTTTCTTTTGTTTTTCTGAGGTTTTTGCTTGAGTTTTCTTTTTCCGTGGCTTTGCGGTCTGGAAACGGAAGAAGATGACCTCTTGTTTGCTTCCAGAGTGGCTTGTCAACCTCAAATCCTTCCCTAGACCTTTCCATTTTCATCCTAGCCCAAATCCCAATATTCTCTTTATTGGGAATATTCCTTTTCTATTAAAGGAATGACCCTAATTGCCCTAGGTCGTGAAGAAACCTATATTTCTGTCACTCCTAAAATTCCCAAATAATTATCATAAATTGTTTCGGTCATATATTTCTCAAATATGGCAAAATATTTCATTGGCCATGTATCCCATCATCCTCAAATAATTCTTTTCCTATTCTGTCCTGAATGGCAGATTGTGAAGCAAGTGCCATTTATCTTTGCCCAATTGACTCCAAACTTCTTGGACACCTTTTCATGTCCAAATAATTGCCTCATGACAAATTTCAACTTAATTTGCCTAGTAAATATTCCTGAGCAATTTTTCAAAGTTCCTGTCTGAGGGAATTGGTTGTGAAGGAAGTACTAGCTAGGTTAATTCAATTGAGTTGAATTTTTGCATGGTCTTTCATATCATGAAATAAAAGCTCTCCACAAGATTTCAGCTCATGCAATGCATCCATGTGAGCTGAGCATCAATTCTTAGGTTCTGTCGAAATTTTCAGTTAATGAAGCAAGTATATTTTATCTTGCTCCATTATGGCTGTAAATTTTCCTAGGCCTTCTCTGATCCATATAACCTATCTCCACCCAATTTGGGCATATTCCGTCTAGCCATTTTTCCTCTAGAATTTTTGCAAGTTTCTAGTCAGTGGAAATGTTTGTGAAGGAAGTACCATTTTGGTTTACCCAATTGATATGAAACCTTTTGCATCATCTTCATATGGCCAAATAACCCTGCCTTGCTAAATTTCAGCTCAAGTGGCTTCTCCATTTGAGTGCACCATCATGATCTTGATTCTGGACCAAATATTCAGTTGTGAAGCAACTATGATTTATCTTGGTCCATTTCCCCTAAAACTCTCCAGGATTGTAGTCTTTCCTATCTTAAACCTCCCAGACATCTCATTTGGCTCTAATCTCACCTCAGTTGATCACAGTTTCATGATCAAGTTTGCAACAGCAAACTTCAGACGATCACACACTTCTCTCCTTGGCTCCTTCTCTTGATCCATCAACTCCCTCGGCCTCTAGTATGCAAGGACTCATCATTAGACATCTCCCTGCAGCCTCTCGCGTCCCCTCCTTGCCGGTCACAGTGGTGACCGCGTCGTTTGCACGTGCTCTGGCAGCAATGGTCATGTCCAGAGCGTCGTTTTGCTTCGGGGCCCTCCTCCTCTCGTCGTCTTCGCGCGCGTGAGCGTGTCTAACAGCTAGCACGCGTTGTCGCCGTCCCCTTGGAGCCATCTCCCCCTCCGTCCGCTTCCTCCTCGGCGCTCGCCGACGAAACGCCCACGAGTACACAGTAGCCGACATGGCATTAATGCGCTCGGCCGCTTCCTCCTCGTGACCATGGCGTCGTCTACCTCCCCTGTGCCTTCCCCGTCGTCTACCTTCGAGCACATGCGCGTGCACATGCGTCCGCGGTTCCGGACACGCGTCCGCGGTGGCACATGAGCTCGAACCGCCTCGCTCGGCTATATATAGCAACTACCTTCACCCCCGAGCTCTCCATCAGCTCCTCCACGTTCCTCTAGCCCTCCCCGTCCTCTCCCCGGAGCTCGAGAGCCCCTCCTCGCCTCTCTCTGCCACCATGGCCGCCGCCGGTGCCCAGCTAAATTAGCCCGAGCCGAGCCCTCCCTCTCCTCCTGGCCACCACCAGAGCCCTCCACCGCACCCCTAGGGCCTCCCCGCTGTTTCCCTCCTCCTCTGGTAGCCCCTGGCCGCAATGCCCAACCCCCACCTGAAGCCATCACCGCCGGAGTCAAGGCCCTCGTCGCTCCGGTCCTCCTCGGCGTCCGTGCCCTACGGGGGCGGGTTCGCCTCGGTCCCGTCTGCGCATGGGTAGTCCGGGCACTCCGAACGGTGGCTGGAGCAGGCCGGACGAGCGTCGGCGCCGTGCTCGTCCTCTGCTCTGCGGGCGTGCGTCGGGAGATGGAAGAGGGACGAGGAGAGAGTCAATGCCCGCGGGACCCACCTGGCAGCCACTGCAGCCTGGCCCCGCCTCTGCGTGCGTTGACCCGGACGGCCAGCGTGGATAAGTGATGGGCCCCACCCCATGGGACCCGCACGTCAGTGAAACAAGCCGCGGCCCCGCCTTTGCTGACGTGGTTAAGTGGAGGCGTACTCCGGAGAGTACGTCTTCGCTTAACGAAAACGGATTCAGCTTCTTCATCTGGCGAAAATACGCTTTCTCCGCAGGGAAGCATATTCTCGGAAAGGCGCGTTCTGTTTTTCCTGTTAAGGGCCTGTCTGTAATGATTTTATTACAAATAAGTCCCTGGCAGAAAAACAACTATATCTTTTTACTCCCAACTCCGAATGAGATTAATCCAACGCCCACGTCTTCGTCTCTTCGAGCCCAAACTTTTGGTATCATTTTCACCATGTGTAAACATTCTGAAAATGACCATTTTGCCCTTGCCCCTAATCAGCCCCCTACAGGAGAGAACCCTTTCCGGCGATTCCCTCCACGGTCATTCCGCACTTCTCCCCGAAGCCTTCTTCATCCCCAGGCAAGCCACAACCACCATTTGCATGATAGCCATGCAGAAGCATTGGTTTCCAACTTGAATCTTTAATAACTGCCTGTTCATTTTGCTACTGTTGTCGGTATTTCGGTTATGCTTATGGATCAGTGTTTACCGTCATGCTATGTTTTCTTGCACTCTGTTATTATGCTATTATTACTTTAATATTAGCAACATTTGGTAGTAGTACATGTTGGTGATGGTCTTCGGTGCATGACTATCGTCTGTTCCGAGTACCGCCGTTATGCATGTTTCTTTGCATCCAGTTGATTAAATACTTGCATGGTAGTTTATCGTTATGTTATTGCATGGTATTTATTGTTGATGCTAGTGGTCATGTTATGCTATGAGTAGTGTTCTAGTTGTGCTACTCATGCTCGTCAGTATGCCATGCTCATCTGGATAAATGATTAGATGTTGTTGTTATGCTCGTTGATTTTGTTGCACCTCCATGCTTATTTTGATATCATGTTCATGCATTGTAGTTACATCATGTTATTTTATCATGGCTCAGCATATTGCATTCAAGTTTAACCGGATTAAATTGAACTTGAACAACTGTTGGCTGAGTCATGGTGCCACCATATTGATCTGACCAGTGCAACCATGCTTACCCTATGGGCGGTCCTAACTAGGTCTATTGTCATGCCTCTCACCGGTGCCTCCCGCGAGGGAAGGTTATGCGCGGGCGCTACCTGATCAGGTAGGACGGCATAAGCCTTGTGTGCCCGTTGTTGAGTATGGATCCTTGTCCCCGTTTGGGACCGTTTTGCCACGACGGTGGCCGTTTGTGCCTTTGGTAGGCATGGGGCCATCCAGGACTTATCCCAAAGGGGAGTTGGTCAGAGTGGCCGGAGGGTGTCATGGCAGTAGGACAGTTTTGTTGGAACGCTTTGGTCCACCTGAATGGGAGTGCGAGGCCAGTGTTTCGTGGTGTGGGTACAGTGTGCTAACCTCTGCAGAGTGTGTGTGTTAAATCTATCGATAGCCGCACCCGCGGATATGGGCCCAGTTCATAGTTGGTCACACTATGGGTCAACAGTAACAATAATAATTTGCTTAATAACAACCCCGGTTCGATGATGAAAGAAGTTGGTTGATATTTATGTGATCGTGAGAGGATCACTGTGGTATCCTGAAAACCGACTTGTTGGATACTTGTGGTGTTATGCGAGAGTCAAGGGTAAAGGTCAAGCTCCTTGTGGTCATGAATGATTACTACGGTATTGTTAATACCAAGCTTGATTGGATCCTGAGATGATCGTGTGATGTACATGATGCTAAGTTTGTGCAGGTGATGGTTACGAGGTAACCCGAACATAGTAAGGTTGTGCATGATAGTTTCATCATGTTGCATGCTAGCTCATCGTGTTCATATGTTTATGACATGCTCATATTGTTCTAGCTATCTCATCTTGTTCATGTTATGATTGATCTGATAGTATCATGTTAATCCTTGTTAACCTGTAATTGCCATGCTATTGTCTGTCTTGATTGCTTTGGTTGCTGTGAGCTTGCAAGTACATTCAATGTACTGACCTGGCGTGTCATGCTAGTTTGCAGGTCATGCCGGATATGATTTCTTGTTTGCCGTGGATTCTTTGTTTGCGAGCCAGGATAAACCTTCCAGCCAGAGTCCCTGCGGAGTGGAGTTCACCACCGTCGTCGCTGTTCCGATGCCAGTAGTCATTCCGCTGCATCGTGTTGTTCTGCTGCTTGCATAGAGCAACCGTGGCAGGCGTAGCGTCGCCGTGCCGATGTAATCCCCTTGTACCCCAATAGATTGCAATAAAGAGCTGGTTTGTTCTATGCTAAGCAGTGTCGTATTCCAGAAGAATTCTCCTCGATCTCTGGGCTGGAATACGGGGCGTTCTGGTTTCTCTGAGCCGGGGTGCCACAGCATGAGATTGTGTGTGTGTGCGCATGTGAGATGGAGAGAGAACGAGAGAGAGAGATAGAGTTTTAGATGGGCCTATCGAGTGCGAGTGAGATATGCATGTGTATGTGTGACCCAGGTAGATGGAGAGTTTGAGAGAGAGGGGGAAGAGCTCCGAGACGACAGAGTGGTGCGTGAGAGGGTTACGGGCAATGAGCCAAGGAATTTCTGTGCGTACGATGAGTGCACCCAAGATATCTAGCTTGGACTAGAGAATCATACATAGTGTGCGAGAGAGACCTATAGATGGAGTATATATGCATGCGAACTAGAAAGACCCCCCCCCCACACACACACACAAAGAGAGAGAGAGAGAGAGAGAGATAGAGAGAGAGAGAGATGGAGAGAAAGCGAGAGGGACCAACAAGGTTTGTGTGTTGGATGCGTGCGACAGAATTGAAGATTGTCGGCGAGAGAGAGAGCAGGAGTCCGGGAGAGGGGGAGGTCGCGTTTTATGCATCAAAGACTGGTAGAAACCATGTTTCGATATAAACTTGCATTCAAATATTTAAATTGGAGAACATGTTGTCTGCAATCCACACATGAACGGGTATATGTGTATATCAAACAAGTTCATTAATTTGACTTTCAACATGTTCATGGAGTACTATAATACTTTACAACATGCTACTCGATTGAGGTGTTCAATTTTGGATTTAGTTCACTATTTTGACCTGGTGAACGAGCTATTTCATTGAATCGAGATATTTCATTTTGGGTTTGATTCCCGTTTTTGAGTGGGTCAACTATCTGTCATATAGTAAATCGCTAGCAACGAGCATGTAAAAACACATTACTCCCGAGCATCATCTCTCCATCTAAAAAAGAAGTGGCAAGCTAATATTTCAAAATTTCATTCGAATCGACTTGGTAAGGTAGATGTGGATGCTCGTTCTCCCAAATTTTGAACAAACCGTTAACATCCTCTGCTCGGTGGAATTCGCCCGAGCAAATAAATGGAAGACGCGAAATTACCGTCCTATGTGGGACACGCATCAATTGGCCCATTGTACATCGAGGGTAGGTTCGTAACTTCATCCAAGCGCGCCTTCTCCTCGGCCGAAATGACATGTGCTGAATAATTCATAAACCATGGTCGGCAAAACACTCTCTCCTCGCCCGAAATAGCTCGCGCCCACTATTTCAAAACACGCTCTCCTCGCCCGAAATCGCTCGCGCCCACTATATTTCAAAACACGCCCTCCTCGCCCGAAATCGCTCCCGCCCACTGTTTGGGGAGAAGCAAAGTTACTCTACTATCCCCGACCCTCAGTACACAGACCCAAGCCGAGAAGCCTAAACGCAAGGGTAGAACTGTAACTCCCCCTCACATTTCAGACAAATGCATCTGTAAAACATGGTTCCACTCCCCTCCCAATTCCCCCCCCCCCCATTCATACCTCGTGGGCGCCAAATCACCTTCTCCCCGGAAGCTCCCTTCTCCCGAGCCGCAAAACCTCAGCCCCTCCTCCATGGCGCCCCCCACCGCACCAATTTCACAGCCGCCCTCCTCCCTAATGCCGGAGACGTTGTCCATTTGCCGTCGTGCACTGGGCCATGTGCCTCTTACTCCATGCTGCTGGAGCTGCCTCGACTACGGCCGCGTGAACCGTACCTAAGCTGATTCACCCCCGCCGTTGTTCACGCCGCCGGAGTGGCTCCCACTTCGGATCTGTCCAGAGTCCCAGCGCTGCTTCCCCGTAGCCGTCGACCGTTGTGACATCGTTGTTTCCCTGTCGCCGGTCGCCACCACAACTGCGCCGGCCTCACCAACTCGGAAGCTGGACCTGCCTACTTCACCATGCCGCCAGATAGGTCGCACCCTCATCTCAAATCACTTTATTTAGGCGTCAGTTGTCTGAATTTTTATTCTGGGCCAATCGGTTCCCAATGGGAAGCAGCACCCCTCGAGGCGGCAGAGCTCCTAGGCTGCCGGTTGGCTGGTGTCTAATGTAAGGGTGCGGGGCCGCAAGTTCACTGCGGAAGCAGCGCTTAGATGGCTATCTTAGAGTTGCGTGGGTTGAAGGTACTGCCGCCGCCGGATCTGGATGACGGGGAGTCTTTGTGGATTGGCCCAGGGGCGACGCAACCACGGCAGTGCGGTGGGGCGGGGAGCGGGGTTTTGGCCTGGGCCACGGACGGCGGAGGCAGGCTGCTCTGCCGTTGGTCGCTGGCTCTTCGGGGAAGATTCCTAACAGTGTCAGCCGGGAGGCACAAGACGGCCATCAAGCCATCCGGCGTAGATCGGACAGTACCAAAATAAAATAAAATCGTGTGACCCTAATTTAGTCTTCAGTCAACAGACGTGTGACCACTCTCGTACCTTGCTGTTGATCTCTTAGTGTATTTCTTCAGATCAAAGAGATGTGTCGTTCTTAACATTATGCGTTATCTGCATCTTCAGCCACACTGTCTTCCGACTCACCGCAACTGCTCCAACAAGCGAAGCATACACCAGAAGGGAGCTATAGTCCCCACTCAACAGTTCCCTGCATCGAATGCGCGTGCCCGACATGGACAGCCACAACAACTGCAGGGCCATCGACAAGTTAGCACATGATGCTCACTCCTATGGATGCCGGCCAGATAGGTTGTACCCTCATCTTACTTGTGTGCAACATTTATGGCTTTGTTATTCATGTAAGCATGGAAAATAGATTATCACATTTCACTGTATATTCATGCTAATCTCTTACGGGTCTTGTTCAGGAGTTAACGTTGTTCCATAGTTCAGCTAGATACTTGTTCTTTAGGTAACGTTGTTCCATAGTTATCATCCATCAGCCAATGCTATCCCACAGGCTGGTGATTATAGTATTATACCACTTCTAGTATTACCTATGTTGTTCTTTAATACTTTTGTGTGCCATCTAGTTAATCTCGAGTACAAACAATACATATTCTGTAGCTTTCAACTATGTTCTCCCTTTAGTTTCTGAGACCGGTTGCTGCTAGTTAACCCCAGTCCTACTATTTATGTCGTCTCCTATAGGCACTCATTACATAAATCTAACTACTAGTTGTCTTCCATTCATGTCAGATATAATTCCACACACTGATGTATCCACAAGAACCTCACGGAGCAATGTAAAGGCCAATAAACTTGATGTCAATGATACCTAATATGATGGAACATGTAAAGGCAGTTCTTCAGAAGACTTGCAGAAAGATGTTGAATCCTCTTCACCCCACAAGGTCCTTGCTCTAACTTGGCCCGTGATATGGGTACAACATCCATATAATGTCCTGGAGTGTATCTACTCTGTTGCAATGCCATGTGCTTAGCATGCTGATCATGCATGTAAATATGTCATGCCTTCCTATTTTTCAGTACCTATTCCATTCATGATAACATGTTTTCAAATTCAAGTACTGTCATTCTACTCTATCGCAATGCCATCTGCTTAATTTGGACATCATGCTTCTGAATATCTTATGCATTGTTATTCATCAATATGTACTTCATCTGTCTACCATACCATGTTTTTTACATTGAAGTGTTGTTCTAGTGCTCTGTTGCAATGCCATCTTAGATTCCCTATCATACACGTGTATGTTGCCTTAGTTTTTTCTGTACATATTCCGCTAGCATACAGTTTTACATTCAACTAGTTTTTTTTACTGTGTTGTCTTGTCATATCCCTAGCTCTTACACCATACTCCCTCCGTCCGGATTACATGTTGCCGGAATGGATAAAAAAGGATGTATCTAGAACTGAAATACGCCTAGACCCATCCATTTTTTCCGAATGGAGGGAATACATGTCAATATGTCATGCCTTTCTATTCTTCAGTACCTATTCCATCTCTCTGTTGTAGCATGTTCTATAATTGAAGCACCATTCTTCTATACAAGGCATGCAAGGGGAAGATGACTATGTTAGAATCTAAAGGGTTACAAACCAGGTCTTTGCAAAAGATCCAAACGTCAGGAGATAATAAACCAACTCCAGTTTTTATAGATACTGCTCCAGCACAGATAAACCCAACTCCTACTGATAATAAGCAGATTCCAGTGGCCAAAGAACTAGTCCGCTCTAGTCCAGCAAAAATATGTCAACTCCATTCTAAGAAGCGTGTGCGTATCCTTGCATCATGAAATTTTATAGCATGCTGATCATATTTTCGACATGTTTCTTACCCATCTCTCTTTTAGAAAATAAGCTTAACAGATAGAAGAATTTCTACACTGGTATCGTCTGTGAGGAAAGATTCTTGCAGGAATTCTCTGTGCTCCAATGCAGATGTAAGTACCTGCTGTATATCACTATTTTTACATCAGCATGTATTTTGTTAATCGGCGTGATCCAACCTTTATCTGATCTAAATTTAGTTGTAGCAAAATGTATGATTAAAGGCCACAATGTTGATTTTTGTAAGGAAAACTGCTTGGTAGTTTTGCATCCTGAGCTGCATGAGTGTACTATCTCATATCAGTGGGTTTGAATACTTTGGTTCTGCAGTGGGTTTTCAGTGTTTTTTTACTGTGTTGTCCTGTCGTATCCCTAGCTCTTACATCATACTCCCTCGTCCGGGTTACATGTCGCAGAAATGGATAAAACTGGATGTATCTAGAACTGAAATACGCCTAGACCCATCCATTTATTTCCGGATGGAGGGAATACATGTCAATATGTCATGCATTTCTATTCTTCAGTACCTATTCCATCTCTGCTGGAGCATGTTTTATAATTGAAGCACCATTCTTCTATATAAGGCATGCAAGGGGAAGACGGCTATGTTAGAATCTGAAGGGTTACAAACCCGGTCTTTGCAAAAGATCCAAACGCCAGGAGATAATAAACCAACTTCATTTTTCATAGATACTGCTCCAGCATAGAGAAACCCAATGCCCACTGATAATAAGCAGATTCCAGTGGCCAAAGAACTAGTCCGCTCCAGTCGAGCAAAAGAATGTCAACTCCATTCTAAGAAGCGTGTGCGTATCCTCGCATCATGAAATTTTATAGCATTCTGATCATATTTTCTACATGTTTCTTACCCATCTCTCTTTTAGAAAATAAGGTTAAATGATAGAAGACTTCCTTCATTGGGATTGTATTCGAGGAAAATATCTTGCGGGAATTCTCTGTGCTCCAATGCTGATGTAAGTACCTGTTGCATATCACTATATTTTTACATCAGCATGTATTTTGTTAATCGGCGTGAATCCAACCTTTATCTGATCTAAAATTAGTTGTAGCAAAATGTATGATTAAAGGCCACAATGTTGATTTTTGTAAGGAAAACTGCCTGGTAGTTTTGCATCCTGAGCAGCATGAGTGTACTATCTCATATCAGTGGGTTTGAATACTTTGGTTCTGCAGTGGGTTTTCAGTGTTTTTTTACTGTGTTGTCCTGTCGTATCCCTAGCTCTTATATCATACTCCCTCCGTCCGGGTTACATGTCGCAGAAATGGATAAAACTAGATGTATCTAGAACTGAAATACGCCTAGACCCATCCATTTATTTCCGGATGGAGGGAATACATGTCAATATGTCATGCATTTCTATTCTTCAGTACCTATTCCATCTCTGCTGGAGCATGTTTTATAATTGAAGCACCATTCTTCTATATAAGGCATGCAAGGGGAAGACGGCTATGTTAGAATCTGAAGGGTTACAAACCCGGTCTTTGCAAAAGATCCAAACGCGAGGAGATAATAAACCAACTTCATTTTTCATAGATACTGCTCCAGCATAGAGAAACCCAATGCCCACTGATAATAAGCAGATTCCAGTGGCCAAAGAACTAGTCCGCTCCAGTCGAGCAAAAGAATGTCAACTCCATTCTAAGAAGCGTGTGCGTATCCTCGCATCATGAAATTTTATAGCATTCTGATCATATTTTCTACATGTTTCTTACCCATCTCTCTTTTAGAAAATAAGGTTAAATGATAGAAGACTTCCTTCATTGGGATTGTATTCGAGGAAAATATCTTGCAGGAATTCTCTGTGCTCCAATGCTGATGTAAGTACCTGTTGCATATCACTATATTTTTACATCAGCATGTATTTTGTTAATCGGCGTGAATCCAACCTTTATCTGATCTAAAATTAGTTGTAGCAAAATGTTAAAGGCGCAAATGTTGATTTTTTGTAAAGAAAACTGCCTGGTAGTTTTGCATATTGAGCTGTGATGTCTACTACACAACCTTCTTCTTGTAGACGTTGTTGGGCCTCCAAGTGCAGAGGTTTGTAGGACAGTAGCAAGTTTCCCTCAAGTGGATGACCTAAGGTTTATCAATCCGTAGGAGGCGTAGGATGAAGATGGTCTCTCTCAAACAACCCTGCAACCAAATAACAAAGAGTCTCTTGTGTCCCCAACACACCCAATACAATGGTAAATTGTATAGGTGCACTAGTTCGGCGAAGAGATGTTGGTACAAGTGCAATATGGATGGTAGATATAGGTTTTTGTAATCTGAAAATATAAAAACAGCAAGGTAACTAATGATAAAAGTGAGCACAAACGGTATTGCAATGCTAGGAAACAAGGCCTAGGGTTCATACTTTCACTAGTGCAAGTTCTCTCAACAATAATAACATAATTGGATCACATAACTATCCCTCAACATGCAACAAAGAGTCACTCCAAAGTCACTAATAGCGGAGAACAAACGAAGAGATTATGGTAGGGTACGAAACCACCTCAAAGTTATTCTTTCCGATCAATCCATTGGGCTATTCCTATAAGTGCCACAAACAGCCCTAGAGTTCGTAGTAAAATAACACCTTAAGACACACATCAACCAAAACCCTAATGTCACGTAGATACTCCAATGTCACCTCAAGTATCCGTGGGTATGATTATACGATATGCATCACACAATCTCAGATTCATCTATTCAACCAACACAAAGAACCTCAAAGAGTGCCCCAAAGTTTCTACCGGAGAGTCAAGACGAAAACGTGTGCCAACCCCTATGCATAGGTTCATGGACGGAACCCGCAAGTTGATCACCAAAACAAACATCAAGTGGATCAATAGAATACCCCATTGTCACCACGGGTATCCCACGCAAGACATACATCAAGTGTTCTCAAATCATTAAAAGACTCAATCCGATAAGATAACTTCAAAGGGGAAACTCAATCCATTACAAGAGAGTAGAGGGGGAGGAGCATCATAAGATCCAACTGAAATAGCAAAGCTCGCGATACATCAAGATCGTATCACCTCAAGAACACGAGAGAGAGAGAGAGAGAGAGAGAGATCAAACACATAGCTACTGGTACATACCCTCAGCCTCGAGGGTGAACTACTCCCTCCTCATCATAGAGATCGCCGGGATGATGAAGATGGCCACCGGTGAGGGATCCCCCCCCTCCGGCAGGGTGCCGGAACAGGGTCCCGATTGGGTTTTGGTCGCTACAGAGGCTTGCGGCGGCGGAACTCCCGATCTATTCTGTTCTCCGAAGGTTTTAGGGTATATTGGTATATATATGAGGAAGAAATACATCAGGGGAGCCACGAGGGGCCCATGAGGGTGGAGGGCGCGCCCCCCTGCCTCGTGCCTCCCTCGTTTCTTTCCTGATGTGCACTCCAAGTCTCATGTATTGCTTTCTTTCCAAAAATAACTTTTCCGAAGGTTTCATTCCGTTTGGACTCCGTTTGATATTCCTTTTCCGCGAAACACTGAAACAAGGGAAAAAACAGAAACTGGCACTGGGCTCTGGGTCAATAGGTTAGTCCCAAAAGTAATATAAAAGTGCATAGTAAAGACCATAAAACATCCAAGATGGATAATATAATAGCATGGAACAATCAAAAATTATAGATACGTTGGAGACGTATCAAGGTGCATGAGTTTACTATCTCATATCATGCACATTACTGAATTGTAGTGCTGCTCTGGTTGCCCATTCATTCATTGTGTCAATGTTGCTTTCGTATTACCTTACCTGGCTGATGATAGCTGTGCCATATTGTGTTAATTTGGTGTTGGCTAGTTGCCCAAACGTTCGTTGTGCCAATGTTGCTTTCCTATTATCTGACTTGGCCAATGATAGCAATGCTAGTGTGTTAATTTGGTGCAGGTTGCTGAAGATAAGAAGACAAACTCTGAAAACAGCAAGGCAACCCCATTGTTTCTTTCCAATAAATCTAGGCCAGGTAATATGGCAATAACTCATGATTAATCTGTTTGGTTCCCCTCCTAATTTATGTTATGATGTAGTGGTCGAGACACTCTCCACTATCAATAATACAGCCTGCCGAATCGCCATCTGAATATGTTCAGTATCCTCTGTCTCGAATGCAACGAAAAAAATGTATGTTTGTGAACCAATTAATGGCTGAAGCAATGATGGAAATGGTGGAGGAATCAGAGGTGCAGAGTCGTGCGACACAACAACTGATCAATGTTTTCAGAGACAGTGTAGCAAGGCAGCAAGAACTTGCCCACATGCTTATGGGCGTCATCCGTGCTGAGGTTGCAGATTGTGACGTTGTAGATCGTTAGGTTCTGTTCATTTATTTGCACTAGCATCAATCTTTGATTGCCCAGTGGATGTAATTTCCTGTAATATATGCTGGATGTGCAATGTTTTTTCCTGCATGCCGTACCTTTGCTTGATCGGTTTTGGTCCTGTGCATAATTGCTCGTCGTAATGGGCTCAAATTATCTAATTTGGCCTAAAGACATGTACAAACTTTAGTGGGCCCATTAAGTTAATGGGCCGTTACCAGGCCGAAACTTAATGGTCGGCCCTCTTAACTCCCGGGTCATTAACAGACCGACATCGAAGCGGGCAACAGGCGGGCCCAATTGATTTCATGGGCCGTTAACAGGCCGTTATTAAGTTCGGGCTACATATGGCCCAACTATACTGTGGGCCTTTAGCAGGCCGAAAGAGACAGCGGGCTTGTACTGGACCATGAAGAGCATGGGCCGCTAAGAGGCCGAAAGTCAGGTCGTATTGTAAATGGCCCAACTGTGTTGTGGGCCTTTAGCAGGCCAAAAGAGAAACCGGGCTGGTATTGGACCATGAAGGGCATGGGCCGTTAAAAGGCCAAAACTCAGGTCCGACTACAAATGGCCCAACTCATTTATGGTCCATTAACAGGCTGAAAGGCACACAGGGCCGGGAATTGGCCCAACACTTAAATGGGTAGCTAAAAGGCCAAAACTCAGGTCCTACTACAAATGGCCCAACTGATATATGGGGCGTTAACAGGCTGAAAGACACACCGGGCTGGAAATTGGCCCAACACTTAAATGGGTCGCTAAAAGACCGAAACTCAGGTCTGACTACAAATGGCCCAACTGATTTATGGGCCGTCAACAGGCTGAAAGACGCACCGGGCCAGAAATTAGCCCAACATTTAAATGGGTCGCTAAAAGGCCGAAAGATGTACATCGTGAAAATTGGCCCATCCATTGAATGGGCCGTTAACAGGCCGAAATCTCATCGGGCCGATATTGAGCCCAAATATATAGCGGGTTGTAACGGGCTCGAACTGACGATGGGCTGCAATGGTGTCAAATCTTTAACGGGCCATTGATGGGCCGAATTGGCACATCTCATATGGGCCGTGGGCGTAAATGGACCTGACACAAGTAGGCCTTATATGGGCCAGCCTGCTAATTTTTACTGGGCCGGCCTTTTTCACCGGAATGGGCCACTGTTGGGCCGTGCCACGTGTCGACCTATCATAGGGGCCTCCTGTCCAATGAGTGGATGACATCTGTCCCAACGGTGAGGCAACACGTGTTTCCTTCGACCAATGATGATTTTACACGTGGAAAATCCCCATTGGTCCGGGCTGTTAACGGGTTATCGGATCCAAAACCGGACCCGATAGCTTAACGGTGTGCCGTTACGATGGATGCCACGTGTCGTTCACCCTTGACGAAAGCACTTCTGTGACGCGCGATTTATCGTCATGGAAGTGGACACTTCCGTGATGATAATTTTGGTAATGACATGGAACACTTCTACGACAGCACAGGTATGACTATCTTGATTCTGTCATAAAATCATCATGGATGTACACGCATGACAAAAAATGCGACCTACTATGACAAACACGTATCATCACGGAAGTGTATTTTTTTGTAGTGTTTAGACTCCAAAAGTTGCTTCGGTGTCACCGAGTTTAACAAATTGGTAGCTCGGAAATGCTTTGTGGAAAACTAAAACTAAGTTTTTGACTCATTTGTTTTGCAAAATCTCTGCACTTTGTGATGCTCATCCACTCTATCTCATCTATAACTATTCACAGGGTCAGCTGTCAGCTTGCAGTGTCAGACATGTCAGATCAAAGTGACAGCTAGAACAAGTCAGAAGAGCAGGTGAACTTGAGTGAGGGCACTAGTCCCTCTAGCAGTTCTGATGATGACAGCAGAAGTAATCCTAGCAACCTGCCTAAGGCTGCTACTAGGCAGAGGAGGAAGAGGAATTCTGAGTCTGAAGATGAAGACTATGTTGCTGCTGAGGAAGAGGTCAGCTCCAAGAAGAAGGTGCTGAAAAAGGAATATGGTACAGCTGCCACTATCAAGCCAGGGATGAAGAAGAAAGCTCCTGCCAAAAGGGTGCCAACATCCAAGCCAAGGAAAGTTCCAACGGGAGAAACCTTGTAGTTCACTATAGAACAGTCAGATGATGATGTGGCTGCTGGCAAGAATAAGAAGAGGGCAAGAACCACAACTGCAAAAGTACTTGGAAAATCAACCATGGAAAGAGATTCTGATGAGGAAGAAGATGTAGAAGAGGATGCTGCACCAGCCCCTAAAGCTCAAAAGTTGATGGGGGATGCCATCAAGTCTGAGGCTGCTCCTTCTAAGCCTAAGACTGCCCCCAAAGATGTTGCTCAAGCCACCAAGACTACACCAAAGAGGAGCACAAGGAATATACCAGTTGCTGAGCAGAACAAGGCCCCAGTGCCTGAAACTGAAGCTGAAAAAGATGCTGAAGCCCAAGTGCTTAGGAAACTCAAGCCCAAGATCCCAGATCATGATGACAACCATCCAGTGGCAGAAAACTTGAAGATCAGAAAGGATGCAGGTCTCAGACTATGGAGACAATCTGATCCATATGCTGTGAGGAGAAGGACTGCTGCGGATTACAGGTTCCACACCAAAGACCAGCAAGATTTCTATGAGTCTGTTTTGCTTGATAAGAAGCCAATTGTCTGTGATATGAAGTGGGTAGATTGGAAGTATATTGACGACAATGAAGACCACTTTCCAGGAGTGCATGAGAACTTCAGGCTATCTGGAGTGGGCATGTTTGTGGGTCTGAAACTCACCAAGTAGAATGATGAACTTATCATGCAATTCTACTCCACGGCACATTTCTATCCTGATGGCGGAATTGTTTAGATGTCTGAAGGTACTAGGTACCAATCTACAGTTGCTGAATGGGCCAAATTGATCAATGCCCCTGAAGAGCAAGAGGATGACATAGATGTCTATGCCAAGAAGAAGAAGGATCACAACTCCATGGCCAACATGTATAAGGAGATTCCTGACAAGGCCTTGGAGACTCACAAGCTAGGTTCTGTGTACTATTTGCTATCTGGTCTGGCCACCATTAACACTATCTTGAGGCACACTTTGTTGCCCAAGTCAGGAGATCATAGGATGATCAGAGGCCATTCCATAAATTTGCTGCAGTTGTTTGATGTGCCCCAAAAGTTCAAAGTGATGAGTCTAATTGTTGAGACAATCAAGAGAATAGCTGCAGATCAGAAGAGATCATGTGGGTATGCTCCACACATTCAGGTGCTCATAAACTCCAAAATGGGCACAGTCACATACTTGTTAGACAAGGAACATCTTCCCTTGATGCCTGATTTTGAGGACAACACAGTTGTCATGAATGCTGAAGATCCCACATCAGTTGAGGCTCAAGAGAAGAGGGAGAAAGCAAAAGCTGAGAAGGCAACCAAGATGGCAAGTGCTGAAGAGGCTTCACAAGTGTTCCTCAAGTCAAAGCAAGATCAACTTGCATATCTTATTCAAGCCACCTTGAGGATTGAGAAAGGACAGGCCACCCTGACTCAGAACCAAGAAAGCCTAGAAAGGATCATTGAGACTAAGTTCTATGATCTTGATTTGAAGGTGACAGAGATGTAGACAGCAGTTGAGCAGCTCCAGGAAAAAGCTGAGGAGAGGGAAGGGCAGGCTACCACAGATGCCTTTCAGAGAGTGCCAAGAGGTCAGAGATCTGCTGCAGTGCCAATGACTGACACAAGAGCTACAACATCAGCACCTACAGACACAGCATCAGTAGCACCTCCAGTTGCCACTCCACCAGCTCCAACAACTTCAACAGATGCTTTTGTCCTTGGAGTTCTCTCAACGCCACCTCCCAAAGATCAAGCCTAGAGAGACGCATAGCACTATGCATTTTCGAGCTTTTTGGTAACTTGTTGCCAAAGGGGGAGAAAGTGTATAGATCATAGGCTTCGAGAGAGAGTGATTTGCTTCTTTTTGTCTCTTTTGCTATTTGGTTGATACTTTTTGTATGCTTGCTTGTTTGATACTCTATCTTTATGTGTGTGTGAGATACTTGTTTGATCATGTGTTTGATCATATCATACTTTAATGCTTGTGCTTGAATGATATTATCTCTTATCTCTCTTATATGATCATTCATTTTGCCTTGGTGATGAGTGCATATTTTACTTTCTATCATTTTGAGCGCTCCACCAAGATGTATGTGACATGGAAGAGTAACCCATGATCCTAATCGATTGTGCATTTGCATTCAAAAGAAAATATTAAATAATGCACAAATTTAGGGGGAGCTCTTGCTTATCACATACTTCTCAAAGCGACGATGTATTTCAATCTTATTATTATTTGTCGAAGCTTTTATCTATATGTTGTCATCAATTACCAAAAAGGGGGAGATTGAAAGTGCAACTATCCCTGGGTAGTTTTGGTAATTCCTAACAACATATAGCTCATTGAACTAATGCTCTTTCAAGATGATCATTTCAGAAAGTTCAGTGATTGGCATGGCATGGACTAGGAATGTGGACCCCTCAAAATGCTAAGGACACATATTGGCTCAAGCTCAAGACTCTACCTTTTCCATTTTAGTGATCCAAGATCACATTGAGTCCATAGGAAAAGCCAATACTATTAAAAGGGGATGAGGTGTTGCTTAATGGCTTGCTTGCTCAAAATGCTTAGTAATATGCTCCAAAAGCCCTCACCCACTTTCTCATATCCACATATGTCCCAAACCAAAAGTCAAACTCGGGCCCGCTGATTTGATCTATTCGGCGCCACCGAGTTCATGTGATCGTTCTCACCGAGATTAAGTTATGCCCTAACCCTAATGAAATCGGTCCCACCGAAAATCCTAACGTTCAGATTTTGAACTAAATCGGTCTGGCCGAGTTTCATGATTCGGTCCCATCGAGTTTGGTGAATTGTGTGTAATGGTCAGATTTTGTGTGGAGGCTATATATACCCCTCCACCCACTCTTCATTCGTGGGGAGAGCCATCAGGACGTGCCTACACTTCTACCATTCATTTTCTGAGAGAGAACCACCTACTCATGTGCTGAGACCAAGATATTCCAATCCAACCACAAGAATCTTGATCTCTAGCCTTCCCCAAGTTGCTTTCCACTCAAATCATCTTTCCACCAAATCCAAATCTGTGAGAGAGAGTTAAGTGTTGGGGAGATTATCATTTGAAGCACAAGAGCAAGGAGTTCATCATCAACACACCATCTATTACCTTTTGGGAGTGGTGTCTTCTAGATTGGTTAGGTGTCACTTGGGAGCCTCTGTCAAGATTATGGAGTTGAACCAAGGAGTTTGTACGGGCAAGGAGATCGCCTACTTCATGAAGATCTACCCGAGTGAGGCAAGTCCTTCATGGGCGATGGCCATGGTGGGATAGACAAGGTTTCTTCTTCGTGGACCCTTCATGGGTGGAGCCCTCCGTGGACTCGCGCAGCCGTTACCCTTCGTGGGTTGAAGTCTCCATCAATGTGGATGTATGAAAGCACCAACTATCGGAACCATGCCAAAAATCTCCGTGTCTACATTGCGTTTGCTCCCTCTAAACTCCTCCCTTTACCTTCACGTGCAATGATTTACATTCCGCTGCTATACTCTTAGATTTGCATGTGTAGGTTGATTGCTTGACTTGTGATAAGTTGCTAAAATCTGCCAAGACTTAAATTTGGGAAAAGGCTAGATTTTTATTTGGTCAAGTAGTCTAATCACCCCCCCCCCCTCTAGACATAATTTCGATCCTATAGAGTTCTTAAGTAATATGATTAATTGAACTTTAATTTATCATGAACTTAATCCTGATAGTATTTGCAAATTATGTTGTAGATCAATAGCTCGTGTTGTAGCTCCCCTATGTTTTTGATATGTTCCTAGAGAAAACTAATTTGAAAGATGATAGTAGCAATGATGCAGAATGGGTCTGTGATCTGAGGATTATCCTCATTGTTGCATAGAATAATTATGTCCTTGATGCACCGCTAGGTGACAGACCTATTGCAGGAGCAGATGCACACGTTATGAATGTTTGACAAGCTCGGTATGATGACTACTTGATAGTTTAGTGCGCCATGCTTTATGACTTAGAACCGGGACTTTAAAAACATTTTTAATGCCACGGAGCATATGAGATGTTCCTAGAGCTGAAATTGGTATTTCGGACTCATGCCTGTGTCGAGAGGTAGGAGACCCCTGACAAGTACTTTGCCTACAAGGTGGAGGAGAATAGCTCAACCAGTGAGCATGTGCTCAGAATGTCTGGGTACTACAATCGCTTGAACCAAGTGGGAGTTAATCTTCCAGATAAGATAGTGATTGACAGAGTTCTCTAGTCACTATCACCTAGTTACTGGAACTTCGTGATAAACTATAATATGCAAGGGATGACGAAAATGATTCCCCAGCTCTTCGTGATGCTGAAATTGATGATGGTAGAAATCAAGAAAGAGCATCAAGTGTTGATGGTTAACAAGATCACTAGTTTCAAGAAAAGGGCAAAGGGAAAGAAAAAGAACTTCAAGAAGAATGGCAAGCAAGTTTCCACTCCCGTGAAGAAGCCCAAAGCTAGACCTAAGCCTGAAATTGAGTACTTCTACTGCAAAGGGAATGGTCACTGGAAGCGGAACTACCCCAAATACTTGGCGGATAAGAAGGATGGCAAAGTGAACAAAGGTATATTTGATATACATGTTATTGATGTGTACTTTACTAGTATTCATAGTAACCCCAGGTATTTGATACCGGTTCAGTTGCTTAGATTAGTAACTCGAAACAGGAGTTACAAAATGAAGAGAGACTAGTTAAGGGCGAGGTGACGATGTGTGTTGGAAGTGATTCCAAGGTTGATGAGATCACCATCGCACACTCCCTCTACCTTCGGGGTTAGTATTGGACCTAAATAAATGTTATTTGGTGTTTGCGTTGAGCATGAATATGACTGGATCATGTTTATTGCGATACGGTTATTCATTTAAGTCAGAGAATAATTGTTGTTCTGTTTACATGAATAAAACCTTCTATGGTCATACACCCAATGTAAATGGTTTATTGAATCTCGATCGTAGTGATACACATATTCATAATATTGATGCCAAAAGATGCAAAGTTGATAATGATAGTGCAACGTACTTGTGGCACTGCTGTTTAAGTCATATTGGTGTAAAGCGCATGAAGAAACTCCATGCAGATGGACTTTTGGAATCACTTGATTATGAATCATTTGATACTTGCGAACCATGCCTCATGGGAAAGATGGATAAAACTCCATTCTCCGGAACAATGGAGCGAGCTAATGACTTATTGGAAATAATACATACCGATGTATACGGTCATGAGTATTGAGCATGCGGCTGGTATCGCTATTTTCTCACCTTCATAGATGATTTAAGTAGGTATGGGTATATCTACTTGATGAAACACAAGTCTGAAACATTTAAAAAGGTTCAAAGAATTTCAGAGTGAAGTAGAGAATCATCGTAACAAGAAAATAAAGTTTCTACGATCTGATCGTGGAAGCAAATATTTGAGTTACGAGTTTGGCATTCATTTAAAACAATGTGCAATAGTTTCACAACTCATGCCACCTGGAACACCACAGCGTAATGGTGTGTCCGAACATCGTAACCGTACTTTATTAGATATGGTGCGATCTATGATGTCTCTTACCGATTTACCACTATCATTTTGGGGTTATGCATTAGAGACAGCTGCATTCATGTTAAATCGGGCACCGTCTAAATCCGTTGAGATGACACCGTATGAACTATGGTTTGGCAAGAAACCTAAGCTGTCGTTTCTTAAAGTTTGGGGTTGCGATGCTTATGTGAAAAAGCTTCAGCCTGATAAGCTCGAACCCAAATCGGAGAAGTGCGTCTTCATTGGATACCCAAAAGAAACTGTTGGGTACACCTTCTACCACAGATCCGAATGCAAGATCTTCGTTGCTAAGAATGGATCCTTTCTGGAGAAGGAGTTTCTCTCGAAAGAAGTGAGTGGGAGGAAAGTAGAACTTGATGAGGTAATTGTATCTTCTCTCGAATTGGAGAGTATCTCATCACAGAAAACCGTTCTCGTGATGCCTACACCAACTAGAGCGGAAGCTAATGATGATGATCATGAAACTTCAGATCAAGTTACTACCGAACCTCGTAGGTCAACTAGAGCATGTTCCGCACCAGAGTGGTATGGTAATCCTGTTCTGGAAGTCATGTTATGTAGCGACCAGACCTCAAACAGTCTAGTCTCTGTGCATCAGTGTCATCCCTGGACCGGTAATGCTGACACGCACAGTACTTGAAGGATTTATAACAGAGTAGCAATCACACACTTATTACATCGAATAGTCTCAAGAGAGGACTTATTACCATAAATATGGCTTAAGGCCATCTAAATACAATAACAACGGAAGGCTTGGAAGATAAAGTGAGTCCATCAACTCCAACGGCATCACTGAGTATAAGACCACGACCTAAGGCTCCTTACTCGTCGTCTGAAAAGTCTGCAACATGAACGTTGCAGCCCGAAAACGGGTTAGCACATGGAATATGCTGGCAAAGTAACACATAGAGAGTAATGTACAAAATAATGCTATCACTACATGCACATATGGCTGGTGGAAAGCTCTATGGTTACAGTTTGCGAAAAGCCAATTTTTTCCTACAACAAAGGAATAAATTTTATTTAACTATCATGGTGGTTGTTAAACATGAGAAGGTACCTCCAACTCAATCCCAATTAAGAACGTGATTAACTCGATCAAATTAAATTAAGTAACATGATGATGAGATTCACATGATAATCCAAGAACTAGATACTCAAGATGTCCATAACCGGGGACACGGCTAACCATGATTAGTTTGTACACTCTGCAGAGGTTTGCGCACTTTTCCCCACAAGACTCGATCTCCTCCGTTTGATTTCTCGCACTACATGGTGTTTGAGAAACGGATGACCGAGACACAGTCTTTCAGAAACAATAACTCTTTACTCCGGGTGGACAGTTACACCTACTTTCCCCTACATCTGCTAGCCCGCCTCTTCAAGAGGTCATGTAACCTACTCAACTATGCTAGAGCCCATAATAGCTTGTGGCTGCACACGGAAGTTTCTAGCATGAATAATCTCATGATCCCTTTGAGCCTGGGTGGCGGTCCATAGGATAATCTCACGGGTACTCCGGGATATCCAAAAATACAGGCAACACTGGGTTCCCCAGGTGCCTCAATCCACCCAGATGTGAATTAAAGTAACCACATTAAGTTGAACCATTAATTAACATCCTCACATCTGTCATGGAAATTCACTCAAACCCAATCCACGTCTACGAGCATAGCATAGCAATATAAGCAAACGTAGAAGTAACTCCCAACGGTTTGATAATAAACAGGGCAATAGGTACTACCTCATCTACTTCCCAAAACCCACATATTAAACAGTCCCTAACCATGCAATAGTTTGAGGGTTGATCTAATGCAATAAAACTGGGTGGTAAAGAGGTATGATCAAAGTGTTACTTGCCTTGCTGATGATCCGTGAAACCTAGAGACTCGTAGTAGCACGCTTCGCACTCCGGGTACTCTATCGCAAACAAACAATACATACATAAGCAATCAAGCAAGGGTGCATGGGTAAAACTCAAAATAAGAGATCTAACCAGAAAGTTCAACTTAAGAACTCCGGTTTGCAAAAAGAATCAAATCGAACGAAGCAACGAAACTCAAACGGCGAAAGAAACAATCTCCGTTTACTAATCTGGACCTAAGTCAAATTTTACAGTAGCAAAAACTTGTTTAAGTTGGTTAAATGGAAAGAGGGTTTCGAGACGAAACTCTAGGCGCTTGAATCGCCTGATTCCGATAAACGAGCGAAAAGTTATACTAAAACGAAAAACAGATCGGGAATCGCGATCGAAAATAATCGCAAAAATTCCGAGAAAAAAACTGACGAACGGGCTAACGAACGAACGTTCGCTGTCTGCGGCTAAACGACGAAAACCGTTCGTTAAAACGAACGTACAAACGGGTGTTCGCTAAATAAACTAAACCGGAAAAAAAACGATCTAATAAAAAAACAACCGCGGTTTTAAAAAAAACAGGGCGGTTTTTCCGAAGAAAACCGCCGGCGGCGGGGCGGCTACCTCCGGCGAGGTCCGGCGGGGCGGCGGCGGTCGACGAGGCGGGACGAGGCGGCGGCGGCGGTCGACGAGGCGGGAAGAGGCGGCGGCGGCGGTCGGGACGGGCGGCGGTGGGGCGGAACGGCGGCGGCGGGGCGTTGCATTTGCGGCGGCGGCGCGATCCGGCGGCGGCGCTAGGGTTTAGCGGGGCTGGGGCGGCTCGGGTGCCTCGGGCTTTAAAGGCCCAGCCGGGTCGGTGTCCCAGGCGGACACGGCCCGGTTAGGTCAGTTCGTTTTTTTTAAATAGTTTCGCGCAGAAAACTAATTAAAAGAAATACTAAACGGACTCCAAAAATTCCGAAATAAATTTTCCCCGTCCTCTAAAATCAAGCCGGACAAGATGAACATTTATTTGGGCCTAAAATGCAATTTTGGAAAACGCATATTTTCCTAAATTCAAATAAAATAGCGATAAAATCCGAAATAAAATCTTATTTGATTTTATTATTAAATCCTCAATATTTCTTTATTTTGGGAAAGTCATTTTATTCCCTCACTCTTATTTTTATTATTGAAATAATTGAAGATAAAATAATAAAATCAAATGATCCTATTTTCAAAATTTGAGAAAACCCAAATATGAAAATAACGAAATCCCCAACTCTCTACGTGGGTCCTTGAGTTGCGTAGAATTTCTAGGATCTAGCCAAGATGCAAATAAAAAATATGTTATGTAATGATGATCTATTGTATAACATGCCAAATTGAAAATTTGGGATGTTACATGTTACTAGATCATGACGAACCTACAAACTATGAAGAAGCTATGATGAGCCCAGATTTCGATAAAAGGCTTGAGGCCATGAAAGCTGAGATATGATCCATATATCTTTTCCTAAAAATAAAAGAGCTATTGCTTCTTACCCCCTAATTTTCATCCGTTTGTTTTCGTCCGTAGTATTCGCTGCCATAATTTCGTATGTCGTCTTCGCTGCCATAACTGCTTCGTAAGTAACGGGCCAAATTTTTTTGATGGACCGCTAAAAAGTTGAACTTCACGACCTGCTCTGCCCTCCCCTCGCTGGGTAGGTAAACAGAGTTCGATTATGCCTTTGCTAAACTTTCAGATCCGAAATAATAGTCCCACCCTGCCCCTTTACATCAAATCCTACCAACTTATATGCTTTTTTTGCGGTGAACTTATATGCTTTTGGGGTTGCAAGAATCAACAAGCCAGGGAAAAAGGTGAGATGTGATTCATGTTTAGCCAAGAAATTGAAGAAAGATGCCTACCGCATGTATTATGCATCATCAATCGAAAATGCTGAAGCGAGAAAACGAGGAGAGGCCCATGAATCCAAAGAAAAAACAGCATGTGGTTCCCAGCCATGTGTGCGTAGCCATTTGCCGTTGGAGCTAAAAAATAAATCATAAAGAAGCAGAGAGAGCCGGGGATACATGAAAAATTGGTAGCCGCCCGCCTTTTTTTCTCGAAAAGGGGGATCTCCCCGGCCTCTGCATCAGAGTGATGCATACGGCCATCTTATTAACGAAATAAAAGGTTCCAACAAGGTTCCAAAGTCTCCGACTGAAAAGTAATAAAAAGACAGCTCACACAAAGCTAAAGAGGCTGGACACACAGACTAGCCAAGATAAGACGCCACAACCGGCTGGCTAAAGATAGATAGGTAAACTAATTGCCTATCCTATTACATGACCGCCATCCAAACCGGTTGAAGATATCCCGAGCTACCATCTCCCAGCGGATAGATCCAGTAACCAAATGCTCCCTGGCCTCCGTCGGAGTGAGTAGCGACCATGAACGGATCACGGCCGTGGCTCGAAAAATAACCTGCAAAAAGTGAATACGTGGTGTTCTGTTAAAAACCAAATCATTTCTGCAAGTCCAGATAGTCCACAACAAAGCGCAAACTCCAACACGAATATGTCTCGCTAATTCAGGCTCAATCCCAGTGAGCCATGTCCCAAATAACGTAGTGACAGAATTCGGTGGAGTAATATTAAAAGCAATGTGAACCGTCCGCCAAAGTACTCTGGCAAACGGGCAATCAAAAAAGAGATGTTTGATCGTCTCGTCCCGATCACAGAAGCTACACCTCGTAGGTCCTGTCCAATTACGCTTAATCAAGTTATCCTTGGTTAAAATAACCTGTTTATGGACAAACCACATAAACACTTTTATTTTCAAAGGAACTTTGACAGCCCAAACGTGCTTGGAGGTAGGAATGGAGCTCGAATTAATTACATCAATATACATTGATTTAACCGTGAATACTCCAGACCTAGTCAGTTTCCAGCGTAATTCATCGGGTTGTTGAGAAAGATGGACATCCATTAGTCTCCGAACTAGATGGAGCCAATCTTCCCAATGATTGCCCACTAACGACCGTCTGAACTGAATATTAAGGGGGATGGATTGAAACACCGTAGCAACAAACACCTCACGTCGTTGAACAATGCGATATAAAGACGGATATTGAATGGCCAAGGGTGTCTCGCCGAGCCAAGTATCCTCCCAGAATCGTGTACTAGCGCCGTTGCCAATAACAACCTTTGTCCTATTAAACAGAGATTGTTTGACTTTCATCAGGCCTTTCCAGAAAGGCGAGTCAGTTGGCCTGACTGTGACCTGGGACAAGGACTTTGTCTGTAGGTACTTGCTGCGAAGGATTTGGGCCCACATGGCATCAGTCTCAAAAGAAAGCTTCCACAGCCACTTGCTAAGAAGGCATCTGTTCTTAACTTCAAGATTCTCAATACCAAGACCCCCTTGGTCTTTCGGTCTACAGATGATATCCCATTTTGCAAGTCTGTATTTTCTTTTTAGATCATCACCCTGCCAAAAGAAACGCGATCGATAAAAGTCCAGTCTTTTCCTAACACCAACTGGGACTTGAAAGAACGATAAGAGAAACATAGGCATACTCGTGAGCACCGAATTAATCAGAATTAATCGGCCTCCATATGACATGAGCTTGCCCTTCCACCAACTCAGTTTCTTCTCAAACCGGTCTTCGATGCACTTCCATTCTCTATTGGTCAGCTTTCTATGGTGGATTGGAATACCTAGGTAAGAGAAAGGTAAATCCCCCAAGTCGCACCCAAACAATTGCCTATAAGCCTCCTGTTCGTCTTTGGCTCTACCAAAGCAGAACAGCTTGCTCTTATGAAAGTTAATCTTTAACCCGGTCAATTGTTCGAAAAGGCATAACACCAGCTTCATATTTCTCGCCTTGGCCAGGTCATGCTCCATAAAGATGATTGTATCATCAGCGTACTGAAGGATGGATACACCTCCATCAACCAGATGAGGTACCAAGCCACCCACTTGACCATTCTCCTTAGCCCTTCCTATCAAGATGGCTAACATATCAACCACAATGTTAAACAAGATAGGGGACATCGGATCTCCTTGTCTTAGGCCTTTATGTGTCTGGAAGTAATGACCAATATCGTCATTCACTTTAATTCCCACACTCCCTTTTTGCGTAAATGATTCAACCTGGCGTCGCCAGGCTTCATCAAAACCTTTCATACGCAATGCCTGTTGGAGAAATGGCCATTTAACCTTATCGTACGCTTTCTCGAAATCCACCTTAAAAATGACACCATCTAACTTCTTGGAATGGATTTCATGGAGCATTTCATGAAGGACGACCACCCCTTCAAGGATGTTTCTGTCCGGCATGAAAGCAGTTTGGGAGTGCTGCACCACAGAATGCGCAATTTGTGTGAGCCTATTAGTCCCGACCTTGGTGAATATTTTAAAACTAACAATGAGAAAGCAGATCGGCCTGAACTGCTCAATTCTCACAGCATCCGTCTTCTTAGGAAGCAGTGTGATAGTTCCAAAATTCAAGTGAAATAATTGAAGCTGTCCAGAGAATAGATCATGAAACATAGGTAGCAAATCCCCCTTAATAATATGCCAACACTTCTTGTAGAACTCCACCGGAAATCCATCCGGTCCGGGAGCCTTATTATTTTTCAACTGTGCTATAGCATCAAACACCTCCTTCTCCGAAAACGGGGCAACCAGAATATCATTTTCAGCAGCCGAAAGTTGAGGCACATCCTCAGTTCTGGACTCATCGAGAGATACACAATTATCCTCCGGAGGTCCAAATAACTGCCTATAATACTCGGTTATATATGTTTTTAGGTTATCCTGTCCTAAAATAGTGCCCTCATCTTGTTCAAGTTGGAATATTCTCTTCTTTCTGTGCTTACCATTAGCAATCAGATGAAAGAATTGAGTATTCGCGTCCCCTTGGACCACTTTGCGAACCTTAGCCCGCAAGGCCCACTTCAATTCTTCTTCGCGGAGAAGTTCTTTCAACCTCTTCTTTGCTTCAGTTTTAACCTGGAGCTCAGCAGGCATCAAAATCGTGGATTCGGCCTTAACGTCCAGATTCTGTATAAGAGAGAGGAGCCTGTCCTTCTCAATCTATATACCCCACTAAGGTGCTTAGCCCAACCCCGTAAGAAGCTTCTCAAACTCCTAATCTTATTTTGCCAACGCTCGACCGCGGTCCTACCGCCTACACCCTTCGCCCATTCCCTAGCGATCAGGTCTAGGAACCCTTCGCGTTCGAACCAGGCCATCTCAAAAGAAAAGGTGTTTTTGTTTCCCACGTGGTTCGGCTCCCCTGAGTCAACGAACAGGGGTGTGTGATCGGAAAAACCCCGTGAAAGAGCTTGAACCGTCACAAGCGGGAACTTCTGTTCCCACTCCACACTCGCAAGAACGCGATCAAGCTTTTCGTAAGTCAGGTTGGGCAAAGAGTTAGCCCGGGTAAACTTTCTACCAGAAAGCTCTATCTCCCTCAGATCCAAGCTTTCAATAATAGTATTGAACATGAACGACCACCTGCCGTCAAAGTTATCATTATTCTTCTCCTCTCTCCTCCTAATGATGTTGAAATCACCCCCAACTAAGATTGGAAGCTGCTCGGACCCACAAATCCGAACAAGATCCGCCAAAAATTCCGGTTTAAGCTCGGGCTGTGCGGCACCATAAACCGCCACCAACGCCCAGTTGAAACCATCAACCTTAGACCTGACTCGAAACTTAACCGCGAAGTCGCCCATCACTACACTCCGGACTTCAAGCGAATCGCATCTCACACCCAGCAAGATACCACCCGATCTTCCTCGCGGAGGGAGGCAATGCCAATCAAAATCAACACCACCCGCAAGAGAGGAAAGGAACTGGGGCGCAAAGTTGTCTCTACCAGTTTCCGATAGAGCAATAAAATCTAAACGATGCTCCAGAGATGCCTCAGCAAGAAACCTTCTTTTAGCCAAGTCTTTCAGACCTCTGCTATTCCAAAAGATTCCTTTCATCACTCATCATGAAATTTTTTAGTAGTCCGAATCCTAGCACTCCTACGAACTGCAGAATCGGGGTAATTTTTCCGTTTCCACTTACGCTTGGGTTTACTAGGTCCTGACTCCCGATCCTCATAACCGGGCTCAGCGGAACAAACAACTGCATTCTCTATGGGCATATCATCGTCCTCAGACTCATGATTGGATGGTGCTAGATCCACACACATATTATCGAGCACTCTAACCCCTAATGCATCAATCTCATTGTCATTCATGGGTTTAACCGCTGCAAGATTACAAATAGTTTCTAAGGCACGCTCCGCCTCCAAATCTAACAAATCATTCACCGAATTGGAAATCTCACTATCTGTAGCCCCGAGTGAAACTCCTAATTGGTTTGCATTATTTATAATTTCCTCATTAGAAAAATGCAATAAAGAATTAGATATGTTGACGGACATACCAGTAGAGATCGCAGCATCATGAAGCTTGGCCGCCCTCATAGCGCACCTCTGTTGCATGTCATCAACCTCCGGAAGCTCCTGAATGCGAGCACTCATCCGCCTCCCCGTCGAGGCCGGGTCCGGGATCCCGCCAAAAGCAACGACCTCCTCCCTAGTAACTCCTCGCGCTGAAACCCGCGAAGGGTCAACCAAGGATACCGGAGGAGGCGACTGCGGGCTCCCATGCCCCTCGGACAAGTGCCCCAAGCCAAGACCCATAGCAACGGGTACGCTGGGAGGAGGCTCGGACCTCCTGACCGCCGACGAGGAAGGAGGAGTCAGGGCCGCCTGCCCCAAACCCCCCTCCCCCAATGCCACAAAAGGCGCGGGCACCACCACAGCCGAAGGAGATGCGGTCCTCCTGACCGCCAGCGAGGAAAGAGGAGTCAGGGCCGCCTGCCCCAGACCCCCCTCCCCCAACGCCACAGAAGGCGCGGGCGCCGCCGCCACGCCCGAAGGAGAGAGAGCCGAGGCCGCCTGCCTCGGGCCTCCTCTCCCAGCACCTGCCGGTCCCGTCATGACCAGCGGTGCCGATGTCGGGATAGTGAAGGGGGAAGTGGGAGTCAGGGCCGCCTGCCCCAAACCCCCTCCCCCAACGCCACAGAAGGCGCGGCCGCCGCCGCCACGCCCGAAGGAGAGAGAGCCGAGGCCGCCTGCCTCGGGCCTCCTCTCCCAGCACCTGCCGGTCCCGTCATGACCAGCGATGCCGATGTCGGGATAGTGAAGGGGGAAGTGGGAGCCACCTACCCCGACCCCCCTCCCCCACGCCCCACCTCAGCCGCAGCCGTTATGGCCGAAACGTCGGCCTCCGGTGGAGCAACCACCGACTCCCCGTCCCCGGAACCAACCAAAGTCCTCACCGACGATGTCCGCACCGAGCATCCAGCCAGTGCCCCACCGGCATCCTCGAACTCCAACAAAGGTAGTGACTGCTCAAACGCATCATCAGAATCTACCCGGTCACTCCAAAGTCTGGGAGGGGCAGAGGCTGGCTCAAAGGACCTGAACCGCAACGAAGTCATAGGCACCGATGGTGAAGGTGCCGGCTCAACCCTGGTCCCATTCCTGGTCTGAGCCACAGGACGAGAGCCGTTAGTCCCCTCACGAGTCGACTCGTCAGTCGGTGCCCCCTCAGCTCCCGCACTGTCGTCCCCCTCGTGCATGTCAACATCATTCCCAATCATTGCCTCAGCAAACAGGGCAGCGTCCTCAAACTCGATCTCAATAGGAAACACCTCTCCTCTATAAGTCCAGTTAACCACGTCAGGCACGAACTCAATATCCAAAATGCTCACTAAGATGCGGGCCACTCCATGTGCACGAGTAAAGGCCATATCCACTTTCTCCGTCTTGCCAACCATAATGCCCATACTGGCCACGACTCGAACATCCTGCAAAGGCTTAGATGGAGCCCCCGAAAACCTCAACCAGACCTGCGTAAGCGGCTTTCCTTTAGGTTCCACCTGCTGCCACTCATGGAACTCCAGAATGCACCTAGTGCCAGGAACTCTGCATAAACCAAAACTCAACAGTCTCTGCAGATCGTCCACTGAAGGAAACTCCACCTTAAAAACCTTGGCCTCGAGAGGAACGAGCTCCCAATGGAAGTCCCCCGGTGCCAGTTCCTGAAGCCTCTGCACAATCTGAGCCTCGGAAACCTCACCCTGAGTAGCTTTGACAACCCCAGTGGTCAAGCTCAAAGTCTCCTCCGGAATCTCTCTCGCGGCCAGGGACTCAAAGAACATTAGCTCAGCACAATAAACTCCATACATTGTCAAATACGGAGCCTGGTCACACAACAACGGGCAATCCCCCGAGGCATGTGCCGGCTTACCACAGGACTCACACAGCTCTGCCATGCATTCAGCAATGAAGTGGCCCTTCTCACCACAACGGTAGCAAAGCATCCTTTCCTTCTTACGCGCCCACTTAGACGCCCTCTCAGCCTCAGACCTGTCAGTAACCTCAGTCACACTCCCAGTCGCCGGAACCTCAACATTGGCTAAAGCCGCTACCACCTCCATCGCCTGGGGAGGGAGCTCCGTGGAAGCGCACTCGGTCTCCACTACTGACTCTGCTTGGTCAACAACTGCTGAAGGCGGAGGCGGTCTACGATGATACCTCCCGCGGCCACCGCCCCGACCACCACGATGCCCACGGTGACCCCCTCTCTGGCGGAGATCCGGACCGGAAGCACCCTCAACAAAACCTCCTGGAGGCCCGAGGAACGGTCTCTCAGCAGACCCGTCACTCTGCCATGCATAACCACGCCCCCCTCCCGTGGATGAGGAACCCCGGTGCTGTCCATCGCCATACACATCTAACCCATCGTCCCCCCATTGGCCTCGGGGCGGAGCACGGGAGTCTTTAGAACTAGAAATCTGCCTCGTCTGAGATGGTCCCGACCGGTTTTGAGCCGGCCGCGCGACAAAGTTAGGCGGAGGCGCGCCCTGAGACTGACCTCTGCCAGTACCGGCTGCACCAGCCGCGCCCAGCGTTGGGGGCCTAGGCCCGCCTCTGCCCGCTGCCTGTGGAGCGACGGGCGCCGGAGGCCTGAGCCCGCACTTTCCTGGCGCCGGTTGCAGGGACGCCCCCGGCGCTGGAGGTCTAGTCCCACCTCGACCTGCCACCGGCTGAGCAACGGCCGCCGGCGGCCTCCCGCCTGAAGGAGCGTTACCGCGGCCCGGTCCCAGTGGAACCCCCCCGCCAGCCGGCTGCCTCTAGCCTGGTGGCACAAGGGCTCCACGCCCGGCCCCCGCCGCCGAAGGCGGCTCCTCCCCGCCCCGCCCTGCTGGAGCGGCCGAGGCGATTCTCTTCGGTGGCGGCGGGCGAGGCCCGGGCTGTCCACCCCCGCACCCCACCGCGGCCTGCACCGCCCCTGCGACGACCGTAGGGGCCGCAGCGCCACGCCCAGTCGGCAGCGGTGCAACTCCGCCACGACCAGCAGCAGACACGGCCGGAGGGGACTTCTTCCCCGGCGGTCCCCCGGTCCCGCGTCCAGCCATCAAAAGGAGGGGAGGGATCCACTTTGCCCTACCAGAGCCACAGGAGCGAAACCCAGACCTCCCGCGCCGATGAACCCTAGCACGCGACGATGGATCACACGTAGATCGATCCACCCGATCGCTGCATGTGACGGCGCACGTAGTCGCTGTGGGTACCGGAATAGCCTGGGCCTCATACCCAGCTATCTCCGGCCCAGCAGGATACGCGAGAGAGTTTTTCGGACTCGGCCCACCGTGGCCCAAAATAGACTTCAAACGCGCATCGCGAGCCGCTCTGATCCCGATCCCCGGGGTCCCCGGCGTGACCGCCGCGGCCACCGCCGGCGCAGAGACGGCCGCTTTCCGACTCCCCTTTCTCCTTGCCTTAACCGTAATCCAAGACTGCGGATGAATTAAATCGAAGAGCGTAAGATTCGGGAGACAAACCTTAGGCAAGGGGCCCTTCCATGGCCTGATCGCAGCAGCCGCCGTCCTTCGATGAACGACACGACGAACCATCTCCTTCTTCTCACCCGCGTGTAATCCAACCCTAGCCGGATCATCGGGAGGCAGGATCGCGTCGACCGTGGATGCCACCTCGTCTTCATCGTATCCAGAGTTGAAATACTCGCAAATCAGGTCCGATGGCGTTGGCGACGGCGGGGATGCCGCCGGCGCATCCCCGTCACCGTCCGCATCATCATCGCCGCAGTGGAGCAGCGCCCAAAACCGGCCTCCGATCCGCCGACCATCACCAGGGGGTGTGGGCGGCCGCCCCGCAGTCACAACTCCGGTCGCCTGTGGAGTCGCCACTCCGGTCGCCTCTGAAGTGAGATCCACGATCTCAATCTTCTCCTCTGCACTCGACGAATCCTGCACACCATGAACAATCCACACTTCGAAAACATCAACCGTAAGTCGCAAACCTTCGACCAAATGCTCACCAAAATCTAGGTACCGGCCGGCGAGGATGTCTCCATCAAGATCAGTCACCGTCGTCCACCTCGACGGTGAATAAGAAAACATGGCGATGTGAACTAGATTACTGACTCTAGTAAACCCTTTGGGTGTTGGTCACATGGCGATGTGAATTATGGGTGTTAATCACATGGTGATGTGAACTATTGGTGTTAAATCACATGGCAATGTGAACTAGATTATTGACTCTAGTGCAAGTGGGAGACTGAAGGAAATATGCCCTAGAGGCAATAATAAAGTTGTTATTTTATATTTCCTTATATCATGATAAATGTTTATTATTCATGCTAGAATTGTATTACCCGGAAACTTGATACATGTGTGGATACATAGACAAAACACAGTGTCCCTAGTAAGTCTCTACTAGACTAGCTCGTTAATCAAATATGGTTAAGTTTCCTAACCATAGACATGTGTTGTCATTTGATGAACGGGAACACATCATTAGGAGAATGATGTGATGGACAAGACCCATCTATTAGCTTAGCATAATGATCGTTCAGTTTTATTGCTATAGCTTTCTTCATGTCAAATACATATTCCTTTGACTATGAGATTATGCAACTCCCGAATACCAGAGGAATGCCTTGTGTGCTATCAAACGTCACAATGTAACTGGGTGATTATAAAGATGCTCTACAGGTATCTCCGAAGGTGTTTTTTGGGTTGGCATAGATCGAGATTGGGATTTGTCACTCCGAGTATCGGAGAGGTATCTCTGGGCCCTCTCGGTAATGCACATCATAAAAAGCCTTGCAAGCAATGTGACTAATGAGTTAGTTGCGGGATGATGTATTACGGAACGAGTAAAGAGACTTGCCGGTAAGGAGATTGAACTAGGTATGAAGATACCGACGATCGAATCTCGGGCAAGTAACATACTATAAGGGCATATTTATCCCTAAGATGTTTTGGTGATTGATGACAATGCTTTTGCGGACTAATCGTGTGCGTTGAGTGTTTTTCAGAGATTCATCCTTTTGGCACGAGACGATTTCCTCCCCTCGGAGCTTGAAGCGAAGACGGTGTAGTCCTTTCGGATTAGTTTGGTGGACTAGTTTCATAGGGATCACCGTACTATCAAGAGGGGATCCATTATGGAAAGGCTAGGGCGGAATCATCACGTACACTTCCTTTTCCCCTCCCTCCGAGCCTTTCCGTTTCGATGATGGGCTTGTTTCTCTTCTCATTGTGCCCTCTCTGGTCCCAGCGGTAGTACCGCGGGCCAGAGCGGTAGTACAGGCTTGGGTGCTACAAGCGGTAGTACCGCTCTAGAGCGGTAGTACCGCCCAGAGCAGTAGTACCGCTAGTAGCCCCCATGTGTGTACTAACTCTGGTCCCAGCGGTAGTACCGCGGGACGGAGCGGTAGTACCGCTTGGGTGCCACAAGCGGTAGTACCGCTCTGGGAGCGGTAGTACCGCTCCAGAGCAGTAGTACCGCTAGTGGCCCCAAGCCGTAGTACCGCGGTGGTCTCGTGCTAGTACCGCCTCGATTCGAGGCCTCCTTTTTCGTGTCGGGTTTTACGGTACTGGCCGCGGCTGTGGGGGGCCGTAGTACCGCTCCTGTGCGGTAGTACCGCCCTCCCACCGCGGTAGTACCGCTGTGGGCCAAGCGGTAGTACCTCGATGAGGAGCGGTAGTACCGCTTATAGTGGCAAGCGGTAGTACCGCTGGCACAGCGGTACTACCGCTCTCTTCGGGGCAGAAGTGGGGTAACGGTTGGTTTGTTCCCCCCACTATATAAAGGGGTCTTCTTCCCCAAAGTTGAGCTACCTCTTCCCCCAAAAGCTCCATTGTTGCTCCAAGCTCCATTTTCGCCCGATCTCTCTCCCTAGCCAATCAAACTTGTTGATTTGCTCGGGATTGGTTGAGAAGGCCACGATCTACACTTCCACCAAGAGAAATTTGATTCCCCCCACTTATCCCTAGCGGATCTTGTTACTCTTGGGTGTTTGAGCACCCTAGACGGTTGAGGTCACCGCGGAGCCATAGTCCATTGTGGTGAAGCTTTGTGGTGTCGTTGGGAGCCTCCAATTAAGTTGTGGAGATTGCCCCAACCTTGTTTATAAAGGTCCGGTCGCCGCCTTCAAGGGCACCAATAGTGGAATCACGGCATCTCGCATTGTGTGAGGGCGTGAGGAGAATACGGTGGCCCTTGTGGCTTCTTGGGGAGCATTGTGCCTCCACACCGCTCCAACGGAGACGTACTTCCCCTCAAAAGGAAGGAACTTCGGTAACACATCCTCGTCTTCACCGGCTCCACTCTTGGTTATCTCGTTCCTTTACTTTAGCTAGTTTACTTGTGTTATATCTCTTCTTGCTTGCGTGCTTGTTGTCGTTGCATCATATAGGTTGCTCACTTAGTTGCATATCTAGACAACCTATTTTGATGCAAAGTTTAATTTGGTAAAGAAAAGCTAAAAATTGTTAGTTGCCTATTCACCCCCCCCCCCTAGTCAACTATATCGATCCTTTCACATACCGATAGACAAAGGGAATAACGTATGTTGTCATAACGGTTCGATCGATAAAGATCTTCATAGAATATGTAGGAGCCAATATGAGCATCCAGGTTCCGTTGTTGGTTATTGACCGGAGAGGTGTCTCGGTCATGACTACATAATTCCCGAACCCGCAGGGTCGCACGCTTAACGTTCGTTGACGCTAGAGTAGTATTGGGATATTTGATGAGTGGTAACCAAATGTTTTTCGGAGTCCCGAACGTCACGAGGAGTCTCGAAATGGTCGAGAGGTAAAGATTTATATATGGGAAGTCATATTTTGGGTTCCGGAAAAAGATGCAGTTTTTTCGGTATTGTATCGGGAAGCTTCTAGAAGGTTCCGGAGGATTCCGGAGGGGTCCGGAAGTCCATAAGTGGTTCCACCACGACCCAAGGGCTATCATGGGATGTGGGGAGGCGCCCTGGCCTTATTGGGCTAGGGGCACCAAGTCTTCAAAATCCCATGTGGCTAGGGAAGGCAAAAAAGGAAGGAGTCCTAGTAGAAATAGGTTTGGACTTGGAGTCCAAGTCCTCTCCCCCCTAGCTGCGCCCTAGGGCTTGGAGGGGCTGTTTACCATGCCCCTCCACCTATATATAGAGGGGGGGGTGCCCCAAGAGAACACACCAAGTCCTTGGCGCCCCTCTCTCTCCCGTTACTCCGTAGTTCCACCGCCTCGTCCCGGTGACGCTTAGCGAAGCGCTGTCGGTGTTCCGTCACCACCATGCCGTCGTGTTGGTTGTGATCCCATCTACTTCTCCTCTCCCGATTGCTGGATTAAGAAGGAGGAGACGTCATCGAGCCGCACGTGTGCTATACTTGGAGGTGCCGTCCGTTCGGCACTAGATCGGTTGGATCGTGATCGGATCACGAAGAGTACGAGTACATCAACCGCATGATAAACGCTTCCGCTTAATGGTCTACGAGGGTACGTAGACACACTCTCCCCTCTCGTTGCTATGCATCTCCTAGATAGATCTTGCGTGAGCGTAGGAATTTTTTAAAAATTGAATGCTACATTTCCCAACAGTAGGCCCAAATATGTATCAGATAAAGCTTCTGTCACAATATTCAACTCTCTGCAAATACTCTCCCTGGTATGGACATTAGTATTCGGACTGAAGTATATACTTGATTTTGCATTACTGATCAGCTGCCCCGAACTAGTGCAGTAGGTCTCCAGAACTCTTTTTAAAGTACCTGCATTATGAGGATCAGCCTTCATAAGAATCAAAGAGTCGTCTGCAAATAACAAATGTGAGATTGGGGGGGAGGCATTCCTGCACACCCGCACCCCATCTAGTCCGCCAATTTCCTATTCAAGAGCAAGCAGACTTGAGAGGCCCTCAGAACACAATAAGAATAAATAAGGTGATATGGGATCACCCTGCCTCAAGCCTATGGTAGGACAAAACTCATCAGTTTCGGTGTTATTAAATCTGACTCTGTAAGTTACCGAGGACACACACTCCATGATGAGCTCCACCCATTGTGCATGAAACCCCATCTGCAACATTATCCTTTCCAAAAAGCCCCATTCAACACGGTCATAAGCTTTATTCATATCCAACTTCACCGCACAGAGCCCATTTGATCCATGTGTTTTTTTCTTGATTGCATGA
Source organism: Aegilops tauschii subsp. strangulata (assembly GCF_002575655.3). Taxonomy (NCBI): domain Eukaryota; kingdom Viridiplantae; phylum Streptophyta; class Magnoliopsida; order Poales; family Poaceae; genus Aegilops; species Aegilops tauschii. The sequence goes on along the minus strand of NC_053040.3, from coordinate 45,805,677 downwards.
AAACATTCATAAGCTACCAACATGTTGTCAGTGATTAATCTGCCCGGTATGAAGGCACTTTGTGTTGGAGAATAATCTCAGAGAGAATCCGCTTAAGTCTATTTGCAATCATCTTTGAGATGATTTTATAGACCACGTTACAAAGACTTATTGGTATGTATTGCGTTATTAACTCATGGGTGTTTACCTTAGGTATGAGAGTCACGTCCGTTGAGTTCCATCCTGTAGGAATCTTTCTATTACGTATAGCATTCAATACCTCATATGTCAACTCCTCTCCCACAATGTGCCAGAATCTTTTGAAGAAAATAGCATGAAGTCCATCAGGGCCAGGGGCCTTCAAATCACCTATTTGAAACAAAGCCTTTCGTACCTCTTCCCTGGTATACTCGGCCAAAAGCATGTCATTCATATCACTAGTCACCACAGGTTTTACAGAATTCAGCAAGCCCTGGTCTACCTCCCCCATATCTGATGTAAAGAGACCCTGGAAATAATCACGAATCAACGGCTTCAGGTTGTCATTTCCTTCTACCCAAGTATTACTACTGCTTTTTAGCTTTTTAATTAAGTTCTTCCGTGTACGAGCTGAAGCAGATTGATGGAAATAAGCAGTGTTACGGTCTCCTCGCCGAAGCCAGCTAACTTTGCCTTTCTGCATCCAGTAGATTTCATCTTGCTCGAGCAAGTTTTCTATAAATAGAGACAACTCCTTCTGCTGCATACGTACGTCAGGTGTCAGGCTTGCCCTCGATAGCAGCTCGAGCTCCCTCTGTGCCTTCCTGAGCCTCGAGCGAGGCTCCTTCAGTTGATTGAAGACTTAGCGTGGAGATTAGTGGAAAGTTTTCTTTTGATTTTTTCATTCTGCGTTTTGCCATCTTGGCCTTCCTTTTTGTTTGTGCAGAAGATTGTTCAGCCTGAATAAACAAATATATTCTTCACTGGCTCACGTTTACATATCAGAGTACAAGTAAAGATCTCACATTAATCTGTAAATGCCTCTGTATTTTCTTCGTGAGATGTACTATTCTCCACCAAATCTGCTTTGCATACGTATCATGCATGGGTACTCGCACCATTTCTCAGTTCTTGGCGGTGTTTATCTTTCTAAAATATACTACTCCATCCGTTCATAAATATAAGATGTTTAGGATATTTCAATTTGGACTACATACAGACTGAAATCAGTGAACAAAAGACACTAAAACCTGTCTATACAAAAGAATGTATCTATATACATTGGATTCACAAAAAATTAGAACATCTTATATTTGTGGATGAAAGGAGTATTAAGCAACACGGTTTTTTATTACAAATGCACAAAGGTGGTTTCTTGATACGCACGCACTTTGCGCGGTGTCTCTCTCATGGACATGCTGGTGTCGTACAAAGTAATTATCTCTCAACTCCATTGTCGAAATGTCAGGAGATTATTGGTGTTTTTATCTCGTTGATAGATGGGTCTTGATACATTGGCAAGTTCATGGTGTCGAGTTCTTTTTTTTTGTTCTCGCAGTTTGTACATTTGTCCCCGTGTTTGGTGACTGAATGTGATGGCGAAGGAGGGGGTTGTGGGTTCTTCTTGATGGCGGCACAGCAGGAGTGAAAGCCAGCAACGTCCTGCCCTTGTGAGTGTGGTCTTCGAAGTTAGGACTGTGGCCACGAGCCGGTGGCTGCTCCCTTGGATGGTTGTGCGCGGATGTTTGGTCAGATGTGCTTCGAGTGAAAAATTTGCTCGCATCAACGCCTAAGGGCATCATTGTCTACTTGTAAGCATTGGTCTTTGGATGAAAGCTTTGGATAAGGCTTGCCGGATCAGACGATGGCATCGTGTCCCACAACGACACCTTGCTAGCCAAGAAAGACATGCATCCTTTGTGCATTCCCCAGGTTGTTGGCATGATGACTTATGTGGAAATAAGAATCATGGCAAGCGACATCACCAATGGCTTTTGTAGTCGACTACGAGAGGTGTTTGATGGGTTCATGTGCTATGTTTTCATTTCCATAGCAGTGGAATTAGAGTCGTGGCATCGTCCAGGCGATGATAGGTTGCAAGAATCAGATTGACACAAGCCGTGCACATTCTTTCTTTGGAGCTCCTCTTCAAAATTGAAATTATCTATTTCTAGCATGTGGTCGAGCGGCCATGCCTTGGCCACGTCGCATTCGTAGTGGGGTAGTGAAGTGACCATGCCTTTGCGCAAATTTGTTTGCTTCTTACGTAGACTTGGCTCTTCGACCAAGAAGGCATAAAGGTAGGAAGGTTGACCACTATATAAAGTGCGTATGTGTTTGTCGTCGTGAAGTTAGGACCGCTGGTCCATGATGAGATAGGTGACGACAATGGCATTAGTGGCGGCTCCTTTTAGTTTTCTTCTTTCTATGTGTCGACTTTGTGATGACGTGGCTATGCCGGTCTAGGATACCCTAAATTTTTCTTGGATTACTATTGAATGTTGTGCGTACATTTTTAGGGGAGTTGTTCCCTACAGTAGTTGGCAAATAAATCTGAAACCGCGTAAGAAAATCAATCATAAAAGTAAGAAGAAGAATCTGGGTATGCTGATTGTGTGTAGTGGGCTTTCTTTTAGCTGTGAGCTCTCGTGGGCTCTCTCTCGCCCGACCAAAAAGAAAGAATAGGAGTAGGTCACTCCACATCGTGGGCCGCTGCTTCGACTCCCCCACCACCATTCCCCCCATGAGCCGTGACGAGATGAGCCGCCGCCGCCCACGCTCGCCGCCGCCGGTGCCGCCGCTGGACGACGACAACCTTCTCTCCGAGATCCTCCTCCGCCTCCCGCCGGATCCGTCCTCCCTCCCTCGCGCCTCCCTCGTCTCCAAGCGCTGGCTCGGCCTCATCTCCGACCCCGGCTTCTCCGCCCGCTTCCGCCTCCACCACCGCGGCAACCCTCCTCTCCTCGGTTTCTTCGACCCCTTCTACTTCCTACCTACAATGGATCCCCCCAATCGTGTCCCGAATGGCCGCTTCTCCTTGTGCCCAGACGGCGAAGATTGGGGCGGCATCTTCATGCCCATGGGATCCCGCCATGGCCTCCTACTCATCTTCCACCTTTCGCGGAAGCTGCTCCTGGTGTCGGACCCCTTCAACGTCGACCAGCACCGCCTTGCCGTTCCCCCGGGGTTCGATTTGGAGAAGGCCCCGGTCAGCGGGGCGGTGTTTCGTGCCGCCGGAGACATCCGACACTTCCAGGTGGTGTTGGTAACCACAGAGACAGACGAGCAACAGCATACACGGGTCATCGCCCGTGTTTACTCGTCGGAGACTGGAGGATGGGGCGATTGCATCTCAACACCACTTCCATCCAAACTTCCCACCAAGAGTCGTGTGGACTTTACTATCGGTGTGCTAGTTGGGCATTGCCTTTATTGGTTGCTCAATGACAGGTCGGCAACCTCTGACATTTTGGATGGCATCCTTGAGTTTGATTTGGAGAGGCAGATCCTAGCTGTGAAGCCGGTGCCAGTGGATATTCCCAAGAAAAACATGTGCCAATTCCAGGTTATGCGGGCAGAGGGTGGCGGCCTTGGCATTCTCTTTCTGTCAAATTTCAGTGCCCAGTTATGGAAGATGGAGACTGATTCTGATGGCGTTGCTTCATGGGTTCTGGGAAGAACCGTTGAACTGGACAAGCTACTTTCCCTGAATACAGAAGAGGGAGAGTCCCTAGTTATACAAGGGTTTGCTGAATACAATAATGTGGTGTTCCTACGGACACACACCAACCTCTTCACGATCCAGCTCGAGTCACTGCAGTTCAAGAAAATTTTCAGACCCAACATCATGACTCGCTATCATCCGTTCGAAAGTGTCTATGCTGCAGGTAATATATGCCGTTACACTGTAGGTATTAAAAGATAATATCTTTAATTGGTTGATTGAATGTTATTCACATACTTTCGCGTTAAGCTAAAAAGTTGAAGTAGTTCCATGTAAATCATTTCTTTTTGCTGCTGGATGATCTTCTCAACATATAGCGATGGAGTCTTCTTTTTGGATGTTTGTGTGGTGGCGTTTTATGTGATGGTTATGATTTGGCACGGATATATTTTTACCGTAGCTAACCAGTTCTGCTTTTCTGGAGAGGTGATTCCGGTTGAGCATCTCCTTTGTCAAAAAGCAAAATAACATTTAGCATTGCTGTTTTCTTTTGCTATTCGCATGCTCTTGTTATGGAATTATATGGTTTGAGTCAGAGGTGTCAAATTCATTATCTGTTTACTCTCCTGTAATCCTAGAATAAAAACATGTCAAAAAGGTCAGCAGTTCTTTGTATACTAATCAAACTAAATTTTATTGTTGGCTGCCTATTGGCATATTCAAGAACTGTATAATGCTAGTATTAGTGTATAACTGCAGTGCAAATACTTTTCAAGATGAGATAGATAACGGCTGGCAACTACTTTTCAAGATGAGATAGATAACGGCTGGCAACTGAAGACAACTACATGAAAAAAAAACTACCTTGAACCAAATGAAATGTCAAATAGGTAGATCAGTTGGCACATTTTGATGCTTTCATTCATTCAGCAGTGTTATTATTGGTCTTGCTAATCTTAAAATCCACAATAACGATTTGGTTTGTTGTTTTAAAAGCACTTGCCCTGCCAGTGGCAAGGTAGAACAATAATAAATTGAGTTTATTTCATCTTTACTGGTTAAATATATTTAAATATATGAATAGTATGATCCCTTTTATTGATAGATTTTATTAGTATGGGTATATTTTATTTTATCTGCTATGGCATGGGGCGAGCTTAAGCATAATATTAGGTAACTTCTCACTTCAGGTCAGCTAATAGTCTGAGTGTGCATATTCTTCATTTTTATGGCACCAGTGAGTATATATTGTTCTGAGAATATTCTGTTTATTTGATAGTTGATGGGTTTTTGTTTATCTACTCGCCATGATGTATCAAACCTGAGTGTTTTCTCAAACTACATATGTGAGTTTATCCAAATATCTCATCGATGCCCCCTTGTATCATTTGATATGACTGGTAGTATTAGTGCATGGCTGCAGTTCAAATGTTTCTGAATATGAGATACATAATGGTTGCAATGTCCCCTTGTAGGCACGGGCATTGGTGGTGGACATGATGGAGCTGAACTTTTGCGCAATACATAAGATGATTGGTCAGATGGATATGCTATTGTGATGTATTAACGAGTGAGTAAGCTTATCTTAAAATAGTAGCAGAATGAAATAATTCCCTTCTTTTGTTTCATTGATAATTTCTGTTTACTTTTACTGTTTGCAACATTGCATTTTCTATTTTTGTGGCTACGAATCGATGAGATCCAAGTATGATTTCTATGTTATACCCTGTACACAATGAATTGATACCCAACAATAACTGAGCATTTGGCTTTGAACTTCGTCTATTAGCTCGGGCCTATATAAATTGCCATTCCACACTGTTGTTCATTGGATTGGTATAATACCTAGTGCTCACTTGCAATTATTGAACAATCTCAGCCTTGTAGGCAGTTTGCTTCAATATTTTATTGAAATATCTTTGTTTGTCACTCTAACTCACATATTTCATCTTGCCATAATATTTTTTTAGTTGTTGATATTTTCTTGAGTTATGCACTGTCAATTGTATGATCGAAGAGTCCACATTCATCGAGGTTTTTATCCAATAACATTAAAGGGCTAGTGTGGTCATCTGCCACTTGATAAATAAGGAAACAAATAATCCATGGTATGCGTGACAAATCTAATAAAATACAATAATCTTCTTAAGGAAATAGATTTTAATGATCTTACTTGATAAATCTGATTATTTTCAGTGTATAAAATTTACTTTTGCTCATCCTCACTAATTATTTGAGATTGAAAACATGCAAAACATTAAAACCAAAACTTACAAATACAATTTCGAGATTGTATCAACTTTTAATATTATCATTGTAGTCACCTTCAGTTTGCAACTGAATTTTACATATGGCCATATGGGATCTAAATCCAAAGTTAGAACTCTACGTGAAGGTTTTATGCTTTCATTTTTTCAGAATAAATAAATAAATATGAATATGTATAGGTTTTTAAATTTCATTTTATGCTTATAGGCACATCTCTTCTAATTTCTAAAACATTAGAAGATCATTTCAAATCTGGAGCAGAAATATTTAAATTCCCGCCTCATATTTGATTGCAAATTGGAACTTAGTCGTCACCCTTATCAATGGACTTGAAGAACAAAGGCCTATATCCGCTGTAAAAAGCAACATTAGAGGAATCATTAAAAATAGAAATCACATCAAGCCCTACTGGAAAGTAGCTGCACTGTCAGATGAGTTCGCTTCAGAAATGAGAACTCAAAATTATATCATGTGGTGGCCAATAAAGCCTACCGAAGAAATCTCATTCCATCTCTTGCTGACCGTCAGGGATCCTCAACCAATGGTGATGAACTCAATGCATCTATCCTGGAAAACGTTGGGTAACATAGTGTCTGTCTCGGCCAACCCCCACATGTTATTTAATATTTATGAGATTGTACAAGAGGTTGAGGATATTGGTTACCTCTCGACCCCCTTCTCTGGATAGTGAGTTGATAATGTGGTCAAGCAAATCCCCCTGGACATTTACGGTGGCCCTGACACAACTTTAACGACCTGTCCATCAATATATGTTCTCTGGTCATCAAAGAGTATCTTTACAACCAGTGTGATGATTGTTAGGAACCTGCCATCCTTCATACCAAGTCAAATGATACTATACTTGGACCTTTAGGAATTTACCAACCCTATTACCTCCAAATGGATATGGAACCTGCCATTATTGACTCTTTAGATGTATTAAATGTAATCTACTATACATGGCAGTCATCATTTGAGAGTGTTGGATTTGAGGAGGAGCGTACCAGGAGCAGCAGCGGCAATGTCTCGTGTGTGTGGCGGCTCTGAGACACAGAGCATGGACGGGCTCCTCTCCCTTAGGTTAGATAGCCACTATGGGCCTGGGCCACTTGGCCCAGCAATGCATGGGCCATGAGCCCCTCATCCAACAATCCCCCTCAAGAGGGGTGATAGATATCTATCATTCCCATCTTGTCACATGCTAGATTGCATTCTTTAGTTCCCAATCCTTTAGTCAAACAGTCTGCAATCTATTGTCCCAGAACTCACATGCTCAATCTTGATGAACCCAGTGTCAAGCTTTTCTTTGATGAAGAATCTTTCTATTTCCACATGCTTGGTTCTACCATGCTGCACTGGATTGTGTGCTATGTTGATTTGTTATCTCACCACACGTTCATACAACTAGTCTTCAATATCTTCAATTCTTCTAATAAATTTTTGGTCCACAACATTTCACCCAGTCCCTTAGACATAGCTCTGTATTCAGCCTCTGTAGTTGATTTGGAAACAACAAGTTGTTTCTTGCTTCCCCAAGATACTAGATTTCTTCCTACAAAGACACAATAGCGTAAAGTTGATCTCCTGTCATCCAGGCAGCTAGCCCAATCAACATCACAATAACCATCTACAACAAGGTGTCCATAACTATTGAACAACAATCCTTTCCCAAGAGTACCTTTCAAGTATCTCAAGATTCTATGTACCGCCTCGAGATGTCCACTTCTAGGCTCATGCATGTATCTGCTGACAACACGTACTACAAATGCAATGTCTGGTCGTGTATGACACAAGTACAACAACCTCCCAACTAATCTTTGATATCTCTACTTATTCACTGGCTCTCCTGATTGAGCTGTCACTTTGTGGTTTTGATTAATTGGAGTTGATGCTGCCCGACATCCTAGCATCCCTACATCACTTAGGAGATCTAAAGTATACTTCCTCTGAGATATCGCAATCCCCTTGGTAGACATGGCCACTTCTATGCCCAGGAAGTATTTGAGTCCGCCCAGATCTTTGACTTAAAAGGCCTTACCCAAACACTCTTTCGGTCTTGCTATTTCTTCTTTGTCATCCCCTGTGATAATAATATCATTGACATATATGGCAAGTATAGTGATTTTCCCTTTATGTCTGTAGAACAGTGTATGATCATAGTTAGACTGCCCATACCCCATACTACATACAACACGTCTGAACTTGTCGAACCATGCTCTCGGAGACTGTTTCAGACCATAAAGAGATTTCTTTAGCCTGCATACCTTGCCAACAGTCTCAGACATAGAGAACCCCGGTGGGATCTCCATGTAGACCTCCTGTAGGTCCCCATTCAAGAAAGCATTCTTCACATCCAGTTGATGTACGGACCACCCAAAATTCGCTGCACAAGAGATGAGGATCCTCACAGTGTTCATCTTTGCTACTGGAGCAAAGGTCTCATCATAGTCAATGTTGTAGGTCTGGCTGTACCCCCTTGCCACAAGCCTTGCTTTGTACCTTTCAATATTCCCTTTTGCATTCTGCTTCACAGTGTATACCCACTTGCAGCTGGCTGCCTTCTTTCCTCTTGGAAGAGGTGTTAGTACCCATGTCTTGTTCATACTTAGTGCCTCCAGCTCCTCTATCATAGCTACTCGCCACATTGGACTACTTTTTCTGCCTTCCAATCAGTTGGAAGAGACACCAGCTGAAGAGAAGCAACAAATGCTTTGTGGGTTGGAGATAATGCTTCATAGGAAACATAATTTCCAATATCATTGGCATCGAACCCATACTTTGGCGTTGGTATCCTTGCTTTTGCTCAAGTACCTTTTCTGAAAGCAATTGGCAAAGTCCTTTGTGTCAGATGAGCTTGCATTGCTTCCTTGCTGCTCCTCATGCATCTTTGTTGGTTCCTCCCCTGAACATGATGTTGTCGTCTTGAATATACTTGAGGATTACTCTCCTCATTCACCTTCTGCCACCTATGAGAAGCATCACCTTGCTTCCATGAGTACACCTTTAGTTGATCCTCTTGGTCTGCCGTCCACCTTGGTACACAACCGATCTAGGTGGGAGCACCGCCTGCCTAACTCAGCACCCCACCAATCACAATCGGTCCTTCACTCTGTGGTGTTATCATTTTCTGGGGTTGCTGCTCTCTTCGCTGTACCGGAATATCACCCTCAATTGGTTGCTGCAGCACTGAATCGGCACCACCACCACTCTCCCCGTCTCGGCCTATCACAGTAGACTGGGTACGGTCAAGACTTCCAAATAATCCACTAAGATAGGTTTTTCCACCATAAAATGGTTCGGATTCCTTGAAGGTGACATCCATGCTCACAAAGGTCCTCCGTTCAAAAGGACTCCAACACTTGTAGCTGCGCTGCCCAGAAGAGTACCCAGTGAAGATACACTTGACGGCCCGTGGATCCAGTTTGCCCACAGATGGCCTGTGATCCTTGACAAAGCAGACACAACCAAACAACTTGGGAGGAACCACAAAATCATTCCTTCCTAGAAGTAACTCAGAAGGTGACTTCATACCTGAGGGAGTCCTGGATTAGGGGGTCCTCGGCCTGCCGGCCTATCTCTCGTGGGCCGGACAGCTAGGCCGCGTTGGCAGTGCTAAGAGGTCGAACTACGAGACCGATTCGTATCCGGACAAGAGTTTTTCGATGCCTTGGTGTGTCCTCCAAGTCAAGCTAAGAAGAATCAACATGTTTATCCTCTCCTTGTAACCGACCATGTGTAACCCTAGTACCCCTGGTGTCTATATAAACCGGAGGGTTTAGTCCGTAGAGGCGAGAACAACAACCATCATCCTACTAGTCTAGGGTTTAGTTCATCTGATCTCGTGGTAGATCGACTCTGTACATCCTATACACATTAATATAATCAGGCAGGATGTAGGGTTTTACCTCTTAGAGAGGGCCCGAACCTGGGTAAACACCGTGTCCTTCGTCCCCTGTTCCCCATTGATCCAAGATCCATAGCTCGGGACCCCCTATCCGAGATCCGCCGGTTTTGACACCGACATTGGTGCTTTCATTGAGAGTTGCTGTTGGATCGCTGAAGGATCGATGGCTCGCCTAATCATCAGAGATGGCATCAACACCGGGGACATCTTCGTCCTCGGGCAACTTTTCGAGTTCAGCAGCATTGTTCTGCACGCTGACTCGACCGGTCATCTCGACCAGGTCGACAGTTTCGCTCTTGAGCACCAGATTAGGTTTGGTAACTTAGGCTGTGTTTGGTAGTACTCTGCTCCTTCGCCAGGGAGCGGAGCGGGCAGAGCGCCCATTTTGCCGCTCGCCAAAATTGTACCGGAGGCCGCTCCGCTCCGCTGCGGAGTTACGGAGCGGAGAGTTTCCGAACGGCCCCTTAGAGTACGTCCGACGCTCGGGGTGATCTGATCTTCACTGGCTTATCAGCCTTACCTGGGACGCCACGGATCCCGAAGCATCGACTTTGGTACCTCTCCCCGATCCGATCTTCGGATCAACTCTTTTGCATCCAGCTTTCCGCCCTGACGCGAGTGTCGTGTCGGAAGACCAGGAGTCAACCCTGGCCGGACTCAACCTTCTCACCGCGGATCTGGCTTCGAGCCTTGGCACGAGTATGGCGTCCGAAGACCAGGAGTCACTCCCGGCCGGACTCGCCCCTTGCCTCACCGCCACACCGGAGGTAGACTCCGAAGAAATTTCATACACCAATTCAGCTAGTCTCGCCCTGTTAAACGAGGCACTAGACCGGATCGAGTTGATGACTATCTTGGATGGCCCATCCTCGGCCTACGCTTAGCAGGGCCTTGAGGCAGGCCACAGGGAATTTTGCGTCCCACCCACCACCCACTTAGTAGCCACTGTCGAAGATTTAACCGCATGCTGGACTACGCCTCTGAGGAGGCCGATGACATGGACGACGACAACGAAGCCATGGCCCACGCCGACACCGCCCCTCCGGCCGATGGATGGCCACCTCAATCTATGACATTTACATGGTGGACACCCCCATGGACAACGGTGTCGGTGTACAAAAGTAGGGGCTCTTCTTTTGACCCCTTTACTTGTGCACGGGCAGTCAGAGCCGCGCGCCGCGGCCACACTTAGCAGGGCAGAGGTGGGAGGCCGGAAGGAAGCCGAAGCGCAAGACGGTTAAGGCAACGCCAAGACCAGAAACACGGGAGAGCAAAAGGGCGAGGTGGACTCCCCCGGCAAGACCCTTGCCGGGGCGGCCTCCGCGGCCCCGGCAAGAGCCTTGCCGGGGCAACTTGCCCGATGCCAGCAGAGCAGGCCACCCCAGAGCCCGTGGTTTCCAACACCAGCTGACCAACTACATTGGAACGAGGGCTCGGGAGGCGCCTCTGTGGTGGCATGCAGATCTTCGTCAAGATCATGAACACACAAGATCAGATGAGGACCAGAAGACGGCGACCCTCGGCGGGATCCTCAAGACCCCCGGCAAGCGCCTTGCCGGGACGACTACGACGCCACAGCAAGATCCTTGCCGGGCCCCCGGCAAGACCCTTGCCGTGGGCATCAGCGGGGCCACTGCCAGGCCCGCACCAGCCAAGACTCCACTGCCGTCCCCAAGCAGCAGCTAGCTCAACCAGTTGGGCAGGCACCTGCGTGGTGACGGGAGGCCTCTACACCAACTCAGCAAGCACCTGCGTGGTGGCATGTAGATCTTCGTGAAGGCTCCACCACCGCGCCACCTCAGCAGCCTGTCTGCCTACATGGCACTGCACGCATCGCAGGCCTGGGCGCGTGTCGAAGCGAGGCGGAGCGGCGACGGACGGGACGGGCCTCGTTCCCGTCCCCGATAAAGCTAATGGACACCTAAGTACGCATTTAATGCGCTTTGTCCCGTAACGCCGGGCTATAAGCTCGCGCGCTGTACACCTTTCCACCTCCTGTGTGCCACTGTGGCGACCCCTTTTGCCTATAAAAGGAGGCCCGAGGCGACCAGGAGAGGGATTCGACTTTTTTGGGCAAGTCACACCCCGTAGCCAGCTCAAGAACACAAGAACACTCAATACATCCACCAAAGCAGGACTAGGGTATTACGCATCCTCGTGGCCCAAACCTGGGTAAACGATCCGTGTGCTTCCTGTTAGACCTGCTCTTCTCACAACCCCGCGCTCGCCAACCGTAAAAGGGATTCCAGTGATCCCATAGGTGTCGTTTCCCCGACATCTTTGGCGCTCCAGGTAGGGGCCGCAGTTGTGAGAATCTGGTTTAGCAACCAGCTTAGCAGTTCCTCGTGGCCATGGTTTCTAAGGAAGAAGACGGCCAAGAGAACGGCGTCGCCTGCAAGCGCGAAGGGCGCCAGCGCGGCGACAGGAAAGCTAAGTCATGCCGAATTTTAAACATTCCTTTTTATAGAAGGTTATTCCCCTCGGAGATCTCGTCCTTTGTATGGAAAACTTGCACGCAATGGGGCCATTCCGCTATTGGCAACGCCCTTACTCTGTTTCGAGTCTGCTCAACAGCTTAAGCGGCCGCGTCGAGAACGGCACGGTAGCCTTCCGCAATTGGCAACGCTCTCGATTCTGACTCGAGTCAAGCTCGACAGTTCGAGCGGCCGTGTCGAGAGCGGTAAGATGGTTCGCCTGGCAGCAAGCACACCCGGCAGGCCATTGGGGATCCGTCCTCGAGGCGCCGCCCTGGGTTTACGCGCCGGCAAGCCTACCCGATTAACGTAGGGTGAACATACAAAGGAGAAATTGAACAGGAAAATAACATGCGCTGATTCAAAAGTACTGCAGAGTTATATTACATCACTTGTTGCCGCAGTTCTAACTAAAGATAAAAATTGTCTTGGTTGTGAACCTTCAGCAATGAGAAGAAATGGGGTGCCTAGTCCCGGCGCTGGCCCTCTACCCTCTGGATTCTATCGATGCTGCTGATGACGGGCTCGATACGCTCCTTGAGCGGCGCGAGGTCCACATCCTCCGGCAAGCTCTCCAGCGTAGCGTCGAAGTCGAGGTTGGGATTCCAGTACGCCACCTTGGTGAGAACCTTGGTCATGGCACCCCGGCAAAGCCTCCGGGCCTCATTGGCCAGGACAGTCGCCCTGGTGGAGCAGAAATGCTCCAGGGCTCCAAGAACACCCTCGAAGAATAGGGTCAGCCTGGCCAGGTCACCCTGGGCGACCTTCAGCTCCTCACAAGCCTGGCAGAACCAAGTCTGCGTCTCGGCGACGCGCACCTTGAGGTCCGCCTCCGCCTTGTCCACCGTTGCCATCCTGGACTTGGCCTTGTCCAGCGGGCGCGGTGGAGCGCTTGGAGCTTCCGGAAATTGGCGCCCATGGCCTGGAGAAGCCGCTCCTCCTGAGAACCGTCGCCACCGGTGCTCGGTTCGTCAACAACCTCGAGCCCGGCGGCGGTAAGCACCTCTTCGTCGAACACCTCTCCCTCGACGGGCGCCCTGGAGCTCGACGACCCTGGGAGGTGGATGAAAAGGTCGTCGTTCACCCTCAGATACCTGCCGGAGCCAGAGGCAGCGGAGGAGGAAGGCTGGTCATCAACCACCTCCTCGGCAGCGGCCTTGCCGGCCTCCTCGGCAGTAGCCTTGTCGGGCTCCCCGGTAGGCCCCTTGGCGGCGTCGTCAGCAGCGCCCTTGGCGGCCTCCTCGGCGGCGATCTTCTCGGCCTCCGCCTCGGCGGCCTTGGCGACATCCTCGATGACGGTGTCTATGTCCTCCTGGTCCGCCGACGGGGGATCTGGATATCAGGAAGGGGGATGAGGCGAAGCCAAGACCAAGATTCAAAAAGAATAGAAAAAGAACAGGGGCGGAAGGCGAGTGACTTACCCGTGCCGGGCTGGGAAGCAGAGGTCCCCTCCCCGCCAACATTTGGCGCCGAGGCGAAGCCACCAGCGCCTGAGTTCTCCTCCTCCGTGTGCATGGGCTCGGTGCTTGGCGCCCTTGCAGGGACGCCTCTCGGGGCGGCGTGTTGGGGGTAGCCCTTTGTGGCTCCTCCTGCTGCTGTCCTCCTCCTGCAGCCACAACAAGGTCAGCACCAAGAGATCGTGCCCCCAACACACGTCGACGAGGGGTGAATGGTGAACTTATGCTGGGGGCTGCTGTCCGGGCTGCTCAACACCACCAGCGGTGTACCGGAAATCCCTGCCGGGGGCTGGCCGCTCGCCGAAGCCCTGGCCCTCTTCACCCTCTGGGCCAGTGTTTCCGCATCCCTGCAAAGATGAAGATGAATCAAGATAAGTGGCACGGTCGGGGGGGACGGAGATGACAGAAAGGGACAAGATACTTACTCGTCCTCCACCTCCTCCTCTGCTGCTTTCCTCTTCCCCTTGGGCTGAGGGACCCGAAGTCAAAGGTGACCTCTGCATCGGCGTCCGCATCGACGTCTGCCGGAGGAGGGGAGGAGGGCGGAGTCTGGGCGCGCTTGGATGAAGAGGAGGCAGATACTTTCTCCTTCGCCACCGCGGCCTTCACCGATTTCTTCGCAGCCGCGGCCCTCGTATGGCGCGCGGACGCCTCCTGAGCTTGCCGGGGCTGCCCGACCCTACCGGCACGAACCGGCTCGCCAGAGGTGGCCCGCCGCAGGACCCGCCCTCTCCTCGTGGCCAGAGGGTCAACAGCCTCGGCCTCCTCCTCCGACGACTCGTCGACCACATCTTCGACAAGAGGGGCCCCGGTGCCGGCGCTGCTGGCCTCCCCAGCGGACTCCGCCCACTGAAGCTCCTTCTCCGCGGCCGCCGCAGCCTCGTCCTCTACACCGCCAGCACTGCTGGCCTGCCTGGCAAGCTCCGCCTCCACCGCCCTGGCGGCGATATAGTCCAGCTCTGCCTTAGTGGTGTCCTAGATAAGCAGCGGCTCGTTGCGGCCGTATATCTCCGCCAAGCCGTCAAAGAACTCCTGCACCTGCTCCTGCGGCGGCGGGGCCCAATTTTGGACGGGACCATGCGCGTTGCAGTCCGACATCATGGCGCGAGTTGTTGCTCAGCGGGACCACCCCCGCCGGCAACCCAAACAAGGGCCCCTTGACGACCTTGCCGGCCTTCGCAGCCTTGCCGAACCTCTCGGCCCAGCCCTCGCGGTTCACGTCGAGCTGAAAGATCCGCTGGCAGAAGTGAGCGTGCCCCATCACCGTGAAGTTGTGATTGAGGCCGGGGCGAAGCCTCATGATGTCAGCCGCGTTCTCGAAAAGCCAGGTCGGCCTCCCCTTGTTGTGTAGAGGAGCGGTTCGGCGACGGACCCCAATCATCTCCAGGGTAAGCCCGGCAACGGTGAGGCGGTGGATCCTGGTGGTGGCGATCTCGAGCTTGTCGTCCTGGGCATCGACGTCGCCCCAGTCGTTCCTGCGGACCGGCGGCGCCTGGCGGACCCGGCAGAACTCTTGTGGATCGTCCTCCTCAATCCAGCACCACCGGCCCCGCCATTCTTCCCACCTCTCCTTCTGGGCGCCCTCCGGGTACGTCCCTTGGGACCTTGGGATCCAGGTGACGCAGCCAGAAATGGCGCCTCCCTTCTGGATGCGAGGGTAAAAATAATGGCGGAAGAGCGCCGTGTTAGGAAGAACTCCGGCGAAGCCCTCACAGAGGTGGGCGAATAGAGCCATGCACGCCACGGCGTTTGGAGTAAAATCCAGAAGGTGGAAGCCAAATGTGTGCATAATATCATTGAAGAAATCGAAGAAAGGGGGCAAAGGCCGCAGGAAAAGTAATCGACGAAGAACGGGTACCGATTCGGGGCGGCCTCGGCGCAATTGGCGGGGATGACACGCGTGGCTGGATGCCCCGTCGTCCCCCCCCCCCCCCCCCCCCGGTCTTGCACCCCCATAGGGGCTTGAAGCAGTCCCGGAGGTAGAACACGTCGATCGTCAAGGGGAAGTAGGCGAGCTGTGTCCGCCGCGCCGCCAACTTGCTCTCCGGCGGCTCGCTCGTCCCGACATCCTTGGCCACTCCCTTGCCTCTGCTAGTCTTGGGTGCCATGGCGGCTGCAGGGAGCAAGGGACAGGAGACAGCGAAGGCACAGCGGCGGCGAGCAAAGGCAAAAGCTTGGGAAGGAAGGAGAAGGGGACGGCAGTTTCGAGATTGGAGAAGATGCAGGGGGTAAATGAGCAGCGCGCCCGCAGTTATTCCTTTTTACGGGGAAGGCGCGGGCCGCCTCTTTTCCCATTAACTGCGATGTGACGCATGCATGCGGGAACCGCCCCACGCATGACCTCCACGTCATGCACGACCCTCCACGTCGCGCGTTCAACGCGGGTCCTGGGAAGCGCAGGGGACGAAACAGTTACTGCGGTAAAATCCGCCCCACCTGCCCGCGCACCGTTCTGGGCCTGGCCCAACAACGTGTCGCGCTTATGTGTGGCCCAGGCCCGGGGGCTCCTGTCGGTGTACAAAAGTAGGGGCTCTTCTTTTGACCCCTTTACTTGTGCCCGGGCAGTCAGAGCTGCGCGCCGCGGCCACACTTAGCAGGGCAGAGGAGGGAGGCCGGAAGGAAGCCGGAGCGCAAGACGGTCAAGGCAACGCCAAGACCAGAAACACGGGAGAGCAAAAGGGCGAGGTGGACTCCCCCGGCAAGACCCTTGCCGGGGCGGCCTCTGCGGCCCCGGCAAGAGCCTTGCCGGGGCAACTTGCCAGATGCCAGCAGAGCAGGCCACCCTTGAGCCCATGGTTTCCAACACCAACCGACCAACTACATTGGAACCAGGGCTCGGGAGGCGCCTCTGTGGTGGCATGCAGATCTTTGTCAAGATCATGAACACACAAGATCAGATGAGGATCAGAAGACGGCGACCCTCGGCGGGATCCTAGCCGAGGAGATCCACAAGACCCCCGGCAAGCGCCTTGCCGGGACGACTGCGACGCCGCGGCAAGATCCTTGCCGGGCCCCCGGCAAGACCCTTGCCGAGGGCATCAGCGGGGCCACTGCCAGGCCCGCACCAGCCAACACTCCACCGCCGTCCCCAAGCAGCTGCTAGCTCAACCAGCTGGGCAGGCACCTGCGTGGCGACGGGCGGCCTCTACACCAACTCAGCAAGCACCTGCGTGGTGGCATGCAGATCTTCGTGAAGGCTCCACCACCGCGCCACCTCAGCAGCTTGCCTGCGTACATGGCACCGCACGCATCGCTGGCCTGGGCGTGTGTCGAAGCGAGGCGGAGCGGCGACGGACGGGACGGGCCTCGTTCCCGTCCCCGATAAAGCTAATGGACACCTAAGTAGCGCATTTAATGCGCTTTGTCCCGTAACGCCGGATGATAAGCTCGCGCGCTGTACACCTTTCCACCTCCTGTGTGCCACTGTGGCAACCCCTTTTGCCTATAAAAGGAGGCCCGAGGCGACCAGGAAAGGGATTTTTGCTTTTTTGGGCAAGTTACACCCCGTAGCTAGCTCAAGAACACAAGAACACTCAATACATCCACCAAAGCAGGACTAGGGTATTAAACATCCTCGCGGCCCGAACCTGGGTAAACGATCCGTGTGTTTCCTGTTAGACCTGCTCTTCTCACAACACCGCGCCCGCCAACCGTAGAAGGGATTCCAGTGATCCCATAGGTGTCGTTTCCCCGACAAACGGCGATGGCTCTAATAACAGGGATGTCATGCCCAGAAGAGATAGTAACAAGCCCGGTGAGGGGCCCCCCAAATGCCGGAAACAACGCCGACGATCCAAGGGGCGTCGAGGCAGGGAAAGCAACACGGGTACTGGAGAGGACGACACTCCGGACAATATGGAAGACCTCGGCGACCCCGCCCTTGAGCACCAGCCTGATGGCTCGGAGGGGCATGGGGTCAGTATAACCCGGAGGACCTTAATGATTCCGAAGATAGCAACTACATGCCTCTCTCCGAAGAGGAGGTCAGCCTTGGAGCTGAAGATTTTATCGTTCTAGAAGATCCATTCGTATGGATTGTAGACCTGGCCATGTGGATTGAGGATTTTCTTCTCCACATTCGTATGGCTCGTGGAGACGACCTCCACGCCATAAAATACTTGCCATTAAAACTTAAGGGACTAGCCAGGCATTGGCTGAACAGCCTCCCCGAAAACTCCATAGGATGTTGGGAAGAGCTCGAGAATGCTTTCCGAGCTAACTTTTAGGGCACTTATGTCCGGCCTCCAGATGCCGATGACCTGAGCCATGTGGTCCAGTAGCCCGGGAGTCAGCCGGCAATTTTGGAATCGGTTTTTGACCAAAAAGAACCAGATCGTCGACTGCCCAGACGCCGAAGCTATATCTGCGTTCAAACATAGTATCCGGGACGAATGGCTTGCATGCCAACTCGGCCAAGATAAGCCGAGGATGATGTCGGCACTTACCTCTCTCATGACCTGCTTTTGCGCGGGAGAGGATAGCTGGTTGGCGAGGAGAAGCACCAACCCCGAAGACCCCGAGACCTCGGAAGTCCAGGACGAAAACGGGAAGCCACAACGCAACCGAAACAAGTGCCGCCACAATGGCAATGAAGCCGAAGATACGACAATAAATGCCGGATTTGCAATCCCAAATTGGGACCGTGGAAGAAACCCTCTAAAAGGAACCAGGATGGACCAACCAAGTTGGACACAATTCTGGACAGGCCCTGCCAGATCCACGGCACGTCTGACAAACCCGCCAACCACACCAACCGCAACTGTTGGGTGATCAAACATGCCGGTAAGCGCACAACCGAAGACGCAGGCAAGAGCCCCCGCATCAAGGACGATGAGGAGCCTCGCAGGCCGGACAACGGGGGCCAGAAAAAATTCCCTCCTGAGGTAAAGTCGGTGAATATGATCTACGTCACCCATATACCCAAGAAGGAGCGGAAATGTGCGCTTCGGCATGTCTATGCTGTAGAGCCTGTAGCCCCGAAATTTAACCCATGGTCGGCATGCCCGATCACCTTCGACCGCAAGGACCATCCGACTAGTATCCATCATGGAGGATCGGCGGCCTTGGTCCTCGACCCCATTATCGATGGGTATCACCTCACTAGAGTCCTCATGGACGGGGGCAGTAGCCTCAATCTGATTTATGCAGATACAGTGAGGAAAATGGGCATTGACCCGTCAAGAATCAAACCCGGTAATACTACCTTCAAGGGGGTAATCCCTGTTGGAAATATGCCCTAGAGGCAATAATAAAGTGGTTATTATTATATTTCCTTAATCATGATAAAGGTTTATTATTCATGCTATAATTGTATTGATTGAAAACTTAAATACATGTGTGAATACAGAAACAAATACCAAGTCCCTAGTAAGCCTCTACTACATTAGCTCATTGATCAAAAGATGGTCAAGGTTTCTTGACCATAGACATGAGTTGTCGTTAGATAATGGGATCACATCATTAGGAGAATGATGTGATGGACAGGACCCATCTGTTAGCATAGCATATGATCGTTCAGTTTATTGCTACTATTTTCTTAATGTCAAATACATGTTCCTTCGATCATGAGATCATGCAACTCCCGGACTCCGGAGGGATGCCTTGTGTGTATCAAACGTCACTTCGTAACTTGGTGATCATAAAGGTGCTCTACAGGTATCTTCGAAGGTGTCTGTTGAGTTGGCATGGATCGAGATTGGGATTTGTCATTCCATATGACCGAAAGGTATCTCTGAGCCCTCTCGGTAATACAACATCACTAGAAGCTTGCAAGCAAAGTGACTAAGGAGTTACTCCCTCCGTTCCAAAATAGATGACTCAACTTTGTATACAAAGTTAGTACAAACTTGGGTCATCTATTTTGGAACGGAGGGAGTAGTTACAAGATGATGTATTACGGAACAAGTAAAGAGACTTACCAGTAACGAGATTGAACTAGGTATGGAGATACCGATGATCTAATCTCGGGCAAGTAACATACCGACGAACAAAGGGAACTACGTATGTTGTCATAAAGGTTCGACCGATAAAAACTCTTCGTAGAATATGTAGGAACCAATATGGACATCCAGGTCTTGCTATTGGTTATTGACCAGAGAAGCGTCTGGGTCGTGTCTACATCATTCTCGAACCCGTAGGGTCCGCATGCTTAACGTTCGTTGACGATATAGTACTATATGAGTTATGTATGTTGGTGACCGAATATTGTTCGGAGTCCCGGATGAGATCACGGACATGACGAGGAGCTCTGGAATGGTCCGGAGGTAAAGATTGATATATAGGATGATAGTATTCGGTCTCCGAAAGGGTTCCGGAATAAACCGGATAATTATCGGATCGCCGGAAGGGGTTTCGGAAGGCCATGGGGAGTTGTTGGGCCTAACATGCCAAAAGGAGGGGCGCACACCAGCCCACAAGGGGCTAGTGCGCCCCACCTCCTGGCCGCCGGCCCTAGGAAGGAAGGAGGGGCTGGCCGCCTCCTGCCTTTCTCCACGCAATGAAGAAGGAAGGGGAGGCGCCCTAGGGGCCGCCGACTCCCCTTTCCTTTCCCCATGCGCCAAGTATGGAAAGGGGGGGTGCCTTCGCAGGCGCCCTAGGCAGCCGTCGCCCCCCCTTGAGGCGTGCCCTAGGCTGCTTCCCTTCCCCCTCCACCTATATATATGAGAGGAGGGGAGGGGGTGCCACACACCACGATTCACGAAGCCGTGTGCCGGCGCCCCTTCTCCCTCTAGTTCATCCTCTGCTCTAAAATCGTTGTGCTTAGCGAAGCCTTGCGGAAATAGTTTCACCACCTCCGTCACGACGCCGTCGTGTTGCCGGAACTCATCTACTACTTCGCCCCTCTTGCTAGATCAAGAAGGCGCTGGATCAAGAAGGCGAGGACGTCATCGAGCTGAACGCGAAGGTGTTGTACGTTTGGTGCTTGATCGGAACGGATCGTGAAGGTGTACGACTACATCAACCGCGTTGATAAACGCTTCCGCTTAGCGATGTACAAGGGTATGTAGATGCTCTTGTTGGGGAACGTAGTAATTTCAAAATTTTCCTACGCACACGCAAGATCATGGTGATGCATAGCAACGAGAGGGGAGAGTGTTGTCCACATACCCTCGTAGACCGAAAGCGGAAGCGTTAACACAACGCGGTTGATGTAGTCGTACGTCTTCACGATCCGACCGATCAAGTACCGAACGCACGGCACCTCCGAGTTCTACACACGTTCAGCTCGATGACGTCCCTTGAACTCCGATCCAGCCGAGTGTTGAGGGAGAGTTTCGTCAGCACGACGGCGTGGTGACGATGATGATGTTCCACCGACGCAGGGCTTCGCCTAAGCTCCGCAACGGTATTATCGAGGTGTAATATGGTGGAGGGGGGCACCGCACACGGCTAAAAGATCTCAAGGATCAATTGTTGTGTCTCTGGGGTGCCCCCTGCCCCCGTATATAAAGGAGCAAGGGGGAGGCAGCCGGCCAAGGGGAGAGGCGCGCCAAAGGGGGGAGTCCTACTCAGTAGGACTCCTCCTTTCCTTGTGGGAGTAGGAGAAGGGAAGGGGGAAGGAGAAAGAAGGAAGGGTGCGCCCCCCTTCCCTAGTCCAATTCGGACCAGACCATGGGGAGGGGTGCGGCCACCTTTTGAGGCCTTTCTCTCCTTTCCCGTATGGCCCATTAAGGCCCAATACGAATTCCCGTAACTCTTCGGTACTCCGAAAAATACCCGAATCACTCGGAACCTTTCCGAGGTCCGAATATAGTCGTCCAATATATCGATTTTTACGTCTCGACCATTTCGAGACTCCTCGTCATATCCCCGATCTCATCCGGGAATCCGAACTCCTTCGGTACATCAAAACTCAATAAAACTGTCATCGTAACGTTAAGCGTGCGGACCCTACGGGTTCGAGAACTATGTAGACATGACCGAGACACGTCTACGGTCAATAACCAATAGCGGGACCTGGATGCCCATATTGGCTCCCACATATTCTACGAAGATCTTTATCGGTCAGACCGCATAACAACATACGTTGTTCCCTTTGTCACCGGTATGTTACTTGCCCGAGATTTGATCGTCGGTATCTCGATACCTAGTTCAATCTCGTTACCGGCAAGTCTCTTTTCTCGTTCCGTAACACATCATCCCGCAACTAACTCATTAGTCACAATGCTTGCAAGGCTTATAGTGATGTGCATTACCGAGTGGGCCCAGAGATACCTCTCCGACAATTGGAGTGACAAATCCTAATCTCGAAATACGCCAACCCAACAAGTACCTTTGGAGACACCTGTAGAGCACCTTTATAATCACCCAGTTACGTTGTGACGTTTGGTATCATACAAAGTGTTCCTCCGGTAAACGGGAGTTGCATAATCTCATAGTCATAGGAACATGTATAAGTCATGAAGAAAGCAATAGCAACATACTAAACGATCGGGTGCTAAGCTAACGGAATGGGTCAAGTTAATCACGTCATTCTCCTAATGAGGTGATCTCGTTAATCAAATGACAACTCATGTCTATGGCTAGGAAACATAACCATCTTTGATTAACGAGCTAGTCAAGTAGAGGCATACTAGTGACACTCTGTTTGTCTATGTATTCACACATGTATTATGTTTCCGGTTAATACAATTCTAGCATGAATAATAAACATTTATCATGATATAAGGAAATATATAATACTTTATTATTGCCTCTAGGGCATATTTCTTTCAGTCTCCCACTTGCACTAGAGTCAATAATCTAGTTCACATCGCCATGTGATTTAACATCAATAATTCACATCACCATGTGATTAACACCCATAGTTCACATCTCTATGTGACCAACACTCAAAGGGTTTACTAGAGTCAATAATCTAGTTCACATCGCTATGTGATTAATACCCAAAGAGTACTAAGGTGTGATCATGTTTTGATTGTGAGACAATTTTAGTCAACGGGTCTATCACATTCAGATCCGTAAGTATTTTGCAAATTTCTATGTTTACAATGCTCTGCACGGAGCTACTCTTTGCTAATTGCTCCCACTTTCAATATGTATCTAGACCGAGACTTAGAGTCATCTAGATTAGTGTCAAAACTTGCATCGACGTAACCCTTTACGACGAACCTATTGTCACTTCCATAATCGAGAAACATATCCTTATTCCACTAAGGATAATTTTGACCGATGTCCAGTGATCTACTCCTAGATCACTATTGTACTCCCTTGCCAAAATTAGTGTAGGGTATACAATAGATCTGGTACACAGCATGGCATACTTTATAACCTATGGCCAAGGCATAGGGGAATGACTTTCATTCTCTTTCTATCTTCTGCCGTGGTCGGGCTTTGAGTCTTACTCAATTTCACACCTTGTAACACAGGCAAGAATTCTTTCTTTGACTGTTCTATTTTGAACTACTTTAAAATCTTGTTAAGGTATGTACTCATTGAAAAACTTATCAAGCGTCTTCATCTATCTCTATAGATCTTGATGCTCAATATGTAAGCAGCTTCACCGAGGTCTTTCTTTGAAAAACTCCTTTCAAACACTCTTTTATGCTTTGCAGAATAATTCTACAGTATTTCCGATCAACAATATGTCATTCACATATACTTATCAGAAATGTTGTAGTGCTCCTTCTCACTTTCTTGTAAATACAGGCTTCACCGCAAGTCTGTATAAAACTATATCCTTTGATCAACTTATCAAAGTGTATATTCCAACTACGAGATGCTTGCACCAGTCCATAGATGGATCGCTGGAGCTTGCATATTTTGTTAGCTCCCTTTGGATCGACAAAACCTTCTGGTTGCATCATATACAACTCTTCTTCCAGAAATCCATTCAGGAATGCAGTTTTGACATCCATTTGCCAAATTTCATAATCATAAAATGCGGCAGTTGTGACGTTTGGTAGCATACAAAGTGTTCCTCCGGTAAACGGGGGTTGCATAATCTCATAGTCATAGGAACATGTATAAGTCATGAAGAAAGCAATAGCAACATACTAAACGATCGGGTGCTAAGCTAACGGAATGGGTCAAGTCAATCACGTCATTCTCCTAATGAGGTGATCTCGTTAATCAAATGACAACTCATGTCTATGGCTAGGAAACATAACCATCTTTGATTAACGAGCTAGTCAAGTAGAGGCATACTAGTGACACTCTGTTTGTCTATGTATTCACACATGTATTATGTTTCCGGTTAATACAATTCTAGCATGAATAATAAACATTTATCATGATATAAGGAAATATATAATACTTTATTATTGCCTCTAGGGCATATTTCTTTCAGTCTCCCACTTGCACTAGAGTCAATAATCTAGTTCACATCGCCATGTGATTTAACATCAATAATTCACATCACCATGTGATTAACACCCATAGTTCACATCTCTATGTGACCAACACTCAAAGGGTTTACTAGAGTCAATAATCTAGTTCACATCGCTATGTGATTAATACCCAAAGAGTACTAAGGTGTGATCATGTTTTGATTGTGAGACAATTTTAGTCAACGGGTCTATCACATTCAGATCCGTAAGTATTTTGCAAATTTCTATGTTTACAATGCTCTGCACGGAGCTACTCTTTGCTAATTGCTCCCACTTTCAATATGTATCTAGACCGAGACTTAGAGTCATCTAGATTAGTGTCAAAACTTGCATCGACGTAACCCTTTACGACGAACCTATTGTCACTTCCATAATCGAGAAACATATCCTTATTCCACTAAGGATAATTTTGACCGATGTCCAGTGATCTACTCCTAGATCACTATTGTACTCCCTTGCCAAAATTAGTGTAGGGTATACAATAGATCTGGTACACAGCATGGCATACTTTATAACCTATGGCCAAGGCATAGGGGAATGACTTTCATTCTCTTTCTATCTTCTGCCGTGGTCGGGCTTTGAGTCTTACTCAATTTCACACCTTGTAACACAGGCAAGAATTCTTTCTTTGACTGTTCTATTTTGAACTACTTTAAAATCTTGTTAAGGTATGTACTCATTGAAAAACTTATCAAGCGTCTTCATCTATCTCTATAGATCTTGATGCTCAATATGTAAGCAGCTTCACCGAGGTCTTTCTTTGAAAAACTCCTTTCAAACACTCTTTTATGCTTTGCAGAATAATTCTACAGTATTTCCGATCAACAATATGTCATTCACATATACTTATCAGAAATGTTGTAGTGCTCCTTCTCACTTTCTTGTAAATACAGGCTTCACCGCAAGTCTGTATAAAACTATATCCTTTGATCAACTTATCAAAGTGTATATTCCAACTACGAGATGCTTGCACCAGTCCATAGATGGATCGCTGGAGCTTGCATATTTTGTTAGCTCCCTTTGGATCGACAAAACCTTCTGGTTGCATCATATACAACTCTTCTTCCAGAAATCCATTCAGGAATGCAGTTTTGACATCCATTTGCCAAATTTCATAATCATAAAATGCGGCAGTTGTGACGTTTGGTAGCATACAAAGTGTTCCTCCGGTAAACGGGGGTTGCATAATCTCATAGTCATAGGAACATGTATAAGTCATGAAGAAAGCAATAGCAACATACTAAACGATCGGGTGCTAAGCTAACGGAATGGGTCAAGTCAATCACGTCATTCTCCTAATGAGGTGATCTCGTTAATCAAATGACAACTCATGTCTATGGCTAGGAAACATAACCATCTTTGATTAACGAGCTAGTCAAGTAGAGGCATACTAGTGACACTCTGTTTGTCTATGTATTCACACATGTATTATGTTTCCGGTTAATACAATTCTAGCATGAATAATAAACATTTATCATGATATAAGGAAATATATAATACTTTATTATTGCCTCTAGGGCATATTTCTTTCAGTCTCCCACTTGCACTAGAGTCAATAATCTAGTTCACATCGCCATGTGATTTAACATCAATAATTCACATCACCATGTGATTAACACCCATAGTTCACATCTCTATGTGACCAACACTCAAAGGGTTTACTAGAGTCAATAATCTAGTTCACATCGCTATGTGATTAATACCCAAAGAGTACTAAGGTGTGATCATGTTTTGATTGTGAGACAATTTTAGTCAACGGGTCTATCACATTCAGATCCGTAAGTATTTTGCAAATTTCTATGTTTACAATGCTCTGCACGGAGCTACTCTTTGCTAATTGCTCCCACTTTCAATATGTATCTAGACCGAGACTTAGAGTCATCTAGATTAGTGTCAAAACTTGCATCGACGTAACCCTTTACGACGAACCTATTGTCACTTCCATAATCGAGAAACATATCCTTATTCCACTAAGGATAATTTTGACCGATGTCCAGTGATCTACTCCTAGATCACTATTGTACTCCCTTGCCAAAATTAGTGTAGGGTATACAATAGATCTGGTACACAGCATGGCATACTTTATAACCTATGGCCAAGGCATAGGGGAATGACTTTCATTCTCTTTCTATCTTCTGCCGTGGTCGGGCTTTGAGTCTTACTCAATTTCACACCTTGTAACACAGGCAAGAATTCTTTCTTTGACTGTTCTATTTTGAACTACTTTAAAATCTTGTTAAGGTATGTACTCATTGAAAAACTTATCAAGCGTCTTCATCTATCTCTATAGATCTTGATGCTCAATATGTAAGCAGCTTCACCGAGGTCTTTCTTTGAAAAACTCCTTTCAAACACTCTTTTATGCTTTGCAGAATAATTCTACAGTATTTCCGATCAACAATATGTCATTCACATATACTTATCAGAAATGTTGTAGTGCTCCTTCTCACTTTCTTGTAAATACAGGCTTCACCGCAAGTCTGTATAAAACTATATCCTTTGATCAACTTATCAAAGTGTATATTCCAACTACGAGATGCTTGCACCAGTCCATAGATGGATCGCTGGAGCTTGCATATTTTGTTAGCTCCCTTTGGATCGACAAAACCTTCTGGTTGCATCATATACAACTCTTCTTCCAGAAATCCATTCAGGAATGCAGTTTTGACATCCATTTGCCAAATTTCATAATCATAAAATGCGGCAGTTGTGACGTTTGGTAGCATACAAAGTGTTCCTCCGGTAAACGGGGGTTGCATAATCTCATAGTCATAGGAACATGTATAAGTCATGAAGAAAGCAATAGCAACATACTAAACGATCGGGTGCTAAGCTAACGGAATGGGTCAAGTCAATCACGTCATTCTCCTAATGAGGTGATCTCGTTAATCAAATGACAACTCATGTCTATGGCTAGGAAACATAACCATCTTTGATTAACGAGCTAGTCAAGTAGAGGCATACTAGTGACACTCTGTTTGTCTATGTATTCACACATGTATTATGTTTCCGGTTAATACAATTCTAGCATGAATAATAAACATTTATCATGATATAAGGAAATATATAATACTTTATTATTGCCTCTAGGGCATATTTCCTTCAGCTCTCCCCCTCTCGTAGCTATGCATCTCCATGGATAGATCGCGTGTAACAACAACAACAACAAAGCCTTTCGTCCCAAACAAGTTGGGGTAGGCTAGAGGTGAAACCCATAAGATCTCGCAACCAACTCATGGCTCTGGCACATGGATAGCAAGCTTCCATGCAACCCTGTCCATAGCTAGCTCTTTGGTGATACTCCAATCCTTCAGGTCTCTCTTAACGGACTCCTCCCATGTCAAATTCGATCTACCTCGCCCTCTCTTGACATTCTCCGCACGCTTTAGCCGTTCGCTATGCACTGGAGCTTCTGGAGGCCTGCGCTGAATATGCCCAAACCATCTCAGACGATGTTGGACAAGCTTCTCTTCAATTGGTGCTACCCCAACTCTATCTCGTATATCATCATTCTGGACTCGATCCTTCCTCGTGTGGCCACACATCCATCTCAACATACGCATCTCCGCCACACCTAACTGTTGAACATGTCGCCTTTTAGTCGGCCAACACTCAGCGCCATACAACATTGCGGGTCGAATCGCCGTCCTGTAGAACTTGCCTTTTAGCTTTTGTGGCACTCTCTTGTCACAGAGAATGCCAGAAGCTTGGCGCCACTTCATCCATCCAGCTTTGATTCGATGGTTCACATCTTCATCAATACCCCCATCCTCCTGCAGCATTGACCCCAAATACCGAAAGGTGTCCTTCTGGGGAACCACCTGGCCATCAAGGCTAACCTCCTCCTCCTCACACCTAGTAGTACTGAAACCGCACATCATGCACTCGGTTTTAGTTCTACTAAGCTTAAACCCTTTCGATTCCAAGGTTTGTCTCCATAACTCTAACTTCCTATTTACCCCCGTCCGACTATCGTCAACTAGCACCACATCATCCGCAAAGAGCATACACCATGGGATATCTCCTTGTATATCCCTTGTGACCTCATCCATCACCAATGCAAAAAGATAAGGGCTCAAAGCTGACCCCTGATGTAGTGGATTTTTTTTATTTTCCATGCAACGTTTGCCAACAATCCCCGGCGTGGAAGCCCGCTGCTCGGGCACCCTGACTTTGGAAGTGGTGTTCGGTTCACCGGACAACTTTCGCAGCGAGGACTTGATCTTCGACATTGTCCCTTTCCGCAGCGGCTAGCACGCACTCTTGGGCCAAACAACGTTTGCTCGTTTCAACGCCGTCCCCCATTATGCATACCTAAAGTTAAAAATGGCTGGACCCAAGGGCGTCATTACAGTCAATGGAAACACGGAGCGCTCACTCCGGACTGAAGAGCATACAGCGGCCTTAGCAGTCGAAGTCTAAACTAGTCTCAAGGGGCCCAAGTACCAGCACGCCGTCAAGGCAACGGAGGCAAGGAAACGGGCCCAAGATTTATCTCCGTCTGAGGAGCCTTCCCACGCTCCATGTAAATAGGGACACGCCCCCCACAGCACGCCTACCCCAGTCGCACACAACGTGCCTCAGCAGCACAACTTCGCACTCAAAATACCATTGACAGCTATGGGGCCTAATTAAGCTAAACACGAAGTGTTCTGCCCAACTGAACTATGTTCAGACGCGTCTTCGGACGTCGAGCAGGTACCATTAAGGACCGCCTCGGCACCGAGACGTCGGCTAAGGGTCACAGTGCGGAGGACGAAGCACCCTCGTAGCATCTACATGGGGGCTGAAGCCGACAACCGGCAACTTTCAGATTGAAAACGACCGCACAGGAGTTAAAATAAAATAAAAACAGATTCAAGTATGATAAACCATACAAAGGGCCGCATTATAGAAGCAAAAGGTCTAATTGTCATTACATGATAGTTCACTCAAGGATTACATCTTTGGGACATTGGTCCTCTATCGCCCGAGCACCATCCATAACGATGGGAAAATACTGCTCAGGACGACGGTGCTCCTTTCCAATAGGCGGGGGGACCGGTGGCCATCTCAACTGGCTTGGTTTTGGCCCAGTGCACCATGGTCCTCGCGAAGGCCATCCGCGCTCCTTCGATGCGCACGGAGCGCTTCACAGCATCAACCCGGGAGGACGCGTCGCGCAGCTTCTACACCAGGCCGAAGTAACTACTCGGTATTGGCTCTACGGGCCATAGCCGAACACAAAGGTCCTTCATGGCTGGCTCAACCATTCGATGCAGCTCCATCAACTGCTTCATGTGGTTGCTCAAAAGGGGAGGGTGTTCGGGTGCCTAGAATTGTGCGTAGAACAGCCTGTGTTTGGTATCACCCTCCCGAGTTGCATAATGCCTCGCCGCATCCGCCGCATTCCTCAGGAGCTCCGCAAACGCGCCTGAGGAACGCGAGACTCGTGTCAGTGACGCGAACTTGTGACCGCCAAAGACACTCTACAGTAAGTACGGCTTATCGTCAGCAATTTGCTTCACTTGACGGAGCTCTTCGCGGGTGCCCCGTGTCTCCGTCCTCGCCTCCTAGACCTCCTGCTTCACCTTGGACAGCTTGAAGGCCTGATCTTTATTCTTCTACTCAAGGTCCTCACATTTAGTGACGGCATCCTTGAGCTCTTGCTGCACTTCGGCCACTCTGGCCTCGTGCTTCTCACTCATGGTTTTCACCGTCTTGAGTTCGACGGCCGCTCGCTCGGCCGCCGCCTCTTTGGCCTTCTTCAGTTCAGCCCCAAGGCCCTCGACCTCCACGACGGCAGCTGCAAACATAATTAAGCACCTCTTGCTTAGGGATAATCTCAAATACTCTGATCTACAAAAGAGATGTAAAGTCTCGACCGGGCTAACCTTGCACCTCGTCAAACCGAGCTTCCGATTCATCTCATCCAGCGTCGCGGCATTAGCAGCCGCCGCAAGAGATGAGGCCTGCAATAACAAAAAAACTCATGTAGTTCAGACTCCCGATTTCATGGTTTTTCGGTCCTCTGCCAGGTTTTCAACCCTGACAAAGTCTCGAGGGCTGCTATATACAAGGAGTGTATAACTTTGTTCAAAAATTCACTATGAAAAGAAAATTACATGGCTTACCTCGAAGTCCGTCAGGAGGCTACTGAAGGCTTCCTTCAGTCCGCTATTAACGGACCGAATACTTTGCAACACCATGCCCATTAAGGCGCGGTGCTCCGCAACGATGGAGGAGCTGTTTAAGGCCTCCTCCATCACTTCCGGCCACCCAGCCAAAACTCGATCGCCGATGTTCGGTGCTGGCGGCGGGGCCCCTATTCCTCCTTCAGTGGAGGGTGGAATTGACGCCTCTGGGGGCCTTGGGGGCTCCGAAGCCGTCTCTCTGGAGGGCTCTGATTGACCGAGCTCCCCCTCTTTGTTCACCACGAGGGATCCCTCCTCCTGGTCTTCGGTGCCCGAGGTGTTAGCCTCGGCCATAATCTCGTCACCACCACCTCCCATGTCCGGGCCGGGAGGGGTCCTTCGGGACAGCACCTCCCCGGTCTCCTCGACGATCGTAGGAGGTGCAGAACGCGACGCAGACCCACTCTCCGCCAGTTTGGCTGGCGGAGAGGTCCCCTCTAAGGTTTGGTCAGCGGGGTGGGCGCGCGGCGGACTGCAACATAAAGGGCAAACATGCTATCAACAGTGGAATACCAAAACAAACACCTGGAGAATATCTAAATTCATACCTTTGGGCAGGGGGCTTGACCTTGGGGTTCCTCTTCGGACGTTGCGGACTCCTTATCGGAATCTGAGCTTGGGCCTGCACTGCTTCTTTGGGGCATGAGGGGGCTGCTCCTCCTCAGCGTCATCCGACGCCTCCCTCTTTTTGAACGGGAGGAGTCGCTCTCCTCGTCCTCTTCCTGCTCCCCCTCTAGGGCGGCGGGAGTCTGTGTGTCTCCGGATTTGCTGTCCGGATGCCTTCTTGGGCAAAGGCCTTCCCTGGCCTCCGGCACCTCCTTCTTTTCCCTCTTCTCTGGCGCCTTGTACGGCGCCACGGTCAGCATCTCCTCCAGCAGAGCCGACCAGGGGTCTTCGGGCAACGGGCCGGACTGTCGATCTTCTTGGCCTTCTTGAGCCAACCCTGTGGAAGTAGGAAAACTGGGATTAAAACTCCTGTAAGGCAAACATCCGAACATAGAACGGATAGAACTTTGCTACCTCCTTTGGGGGGTGCGCGATGTCGAGACCAATGTCCTCCTTGGTTGGCCACGCCTTCTGAGGCTTAAACAACACCTTCCACCGCTTGTCGTGGGTGGTGCCGTAGAAGTACTGTATGGTGGCCGGATCCTTGAGCTTGTAAGACCACACTGGGGTGGCCCTTTGTTGGCAGGGGAGGAGGCGGCGACAGAGCATCACTTGAACCACGTTGGTCAGCTTGGCGCCTGCCTTTATCATATTGGAGACACGCTTCTGAAGCGCCTCCACATCCGCGGTGGACCCCCAGTCAAGACCTTTCTTGGTCCACGAGGTTAGCCTTGCCGGGTGTCCGGATCTGAATTCGGGAGCCGCCGTCCAGGCCACATCCCGTGGTTCTGTGATATAGAACCACTCCTGCCAAACTTTGACAATATCAATGAACGTGCACTCCGGCCACTTGACCCGGGCAAGCTTGCTGATCATCGCCTCGCCGCAGTCCGCCTGTTGGTCGTCGACTATCTTCGGCTTGACGTTGAGGACCTTTAGCCACAAGTCGAAGTGCGCCCGGATTCGCAAGAAGGCCTCGCAGATGATGATGAAGGCCGAGATATGGAGGAAGGAGTTCAGAGCCAGATCATGGAAGTTCAGCCCGTAGAAGTAACATAAGCCCCCGGACGAAGGGGTGGAGCGGGAAGCCCAGTCCTCGGATGAAGTGAGGGATGAACACCACCCTCTTGCATGTTCGAGACGTGGGGACGGCCTGGCCCTCCTCTGGGGCCCGGTGAGCGATTCCGGCCGGAAGATAGCCAGCGCGCTCAAGTCCTCAATGTCGTCGTTGGTGACGGTGGAGACCTCCCACTTTCCTCCCGCGCCAGATCCGGCCATGGCTGGATCCAGGGAACGACTGGAGAGAAGTTCTTAAGGAGAAAAAAATTTGGGGGCGCTGGAGCTCTGCTGATGGGGAAAGCGATGGTGAGAGAAAGGAGAAGGCGTGCCCAAATTAGCTGGGCCGTTCCACTTCTATAAACAACCGTGAATGCCGACAGTTCTTTAATTACGTCACGAACCTTGCCGCTTCCCGATATAATCGCGGCGTTATGCGCGAAAGGGGGAATTGAAATCATTGATCATATCCCTTAAAAAAGGGCACGATCTCCACCTTGATGGAACGTGCCAATGGAAGCATTGCCTCGAACCGCGAATCGAGCTTTCACAACGGTTCGATGTTTATGACCAGGTGCAACCCTTCGCCGAATAGTTGTCAAGCGAGGGCACTGTTCACATTTGGGCAATTGGCCTTTGAGGCTAAGCAATATCTGCAGTTCGGATTCCGAACATTACTTGGTTAGCACATGGCCGTATTCTAGCTTAACAGCTCTGGGAACCTGGTTAAAGAAGGTGTTGCAGAACATGGAGGAGAGGAACTCACCCCGCAAGCCAGAGACATCGGGTACATGAAGATCTCAAGACACGATGAAGCACCGACATTGGAGGCTAGTTTGGGGGCCACTGAGGGAGTCCTGGATTAGGGGGTCCTCGGCCTGCCGGCCTATCTCTTGTGGGCCGGACAGCTGGGCCTCATTGGCAGTGCTAAGAGGCGGAAGTACGAGACGGATCCGTATCCGGACAAGAGTTATTCGATGCCTTGGTGTGTCCTCGAAGTCAAGCTAAGAAGGGCCGGCATGTTTATCCTTTCCTTGTAACCGACCATGTGTAACCTAGTACCCCTGGTGTCTATATAAACTGGAGGGTTTAGTCCGTAGAGGCGAGAACAACAACCATCATCCTACTAGTCTAGGGTTTAGTTCATCTTATCTCGTGGTAGATCAACTCTGTAATCATCCTCTACACATCAATATAATCAAGCAGGATGTAGGGTTTTACCTCTTAGAGAGGGCCCGAACCTGGGTAAACACCGCATCCTTCGTCCCCTGTTCCCCATTGATCCAAGATCCGTAGCTCGGGACCCCCTACCCAAGATCCGCCGATTTGACACCGACAATACCCAGTACTTTCGATGATGTGCGATTGATCAAGTGTGTTGCAGCCATCACAACTTCAGAAGAATTTCGGCACATTCATAGTAAACATCAGTGATCGAGCAACCTCCAAAATATGGCGATTCCTCCTTTCTGCCACCCCATTCTGAGGAGTGTCCGGACACGAGGTTTGATGCAAAATCCCATGCTATGATAAGAAAGTCCCAAACACTTTGTTCACATACTCAGTGCCATTATCACTTCTTATCACTTGTACCTGAGCATTGAAGTGATTTTTCACATAGGCACATAAAGTGTTGAAGCATTGGAAAGTCACTACTAGATTTTTCATTATAACCGAGGGTCAAATTACCGTCGGATATTTCAGTCCACCGTCGGATTTACATATAAACGACGGTACACCGTCGGCAATCTCCCGTCGGCTATGCTTGGTCGGCCATTACACGTATAGCCGACGGTACTTTTGGTTAATACCTTCTCCGACGGTAATTAGCTGACGGTGAGTCGTCGGGCATGTTTTGGTCTCCAGCCGGTTCACATAAACTCGACAACGCTTATAGCTGACGGTTCCCCGTAGAATATTTATTTTCTGACCGTTATTACTTCCCGTCGGCTTTCACAATAGATGACGGTATATTTGACCCTTTGGGGTTTCTTATAACCGAGAGGAGAATGAAACCCTTCGGGGTTTGCTATAACCAGGAGGAGAATGAAATCGAAAGCTATTATGATCGCCGACTGTGTATACACCCCTTCAGGGATTCCTACGGTTGAGAGCCTTACAAACAACATCAATATACAGATTCATCAAGAGTGAAGTCTCTGTTGTTGTATGGTAGGCCATTAGTCACCCCGAAAGGATTGTTTTCCACTTCAAATATACTATCTTATAATTGCACAACCACACATGACCAAGTAACATATAGTATATTTAGCGGATCCAAATTACATCGATCATAATGATCTATCTAGGAAGTTTGAAATGCTAAACAAAAATAGTAACTAAGATATAATGGTCCAAGCATTAAGTTCACTTTGTTGCATATCCTGAAGAAAGATCAGACTCATCTTCATCACCATATGGATCATAACGCCCATTGCCATATAGATCATGACAATCATCGCCATAGACATCATCACCCTTGCCATAGATCACGATTCCTCCTGTATTGTTTCCCACTCCTAAGAAATGATTAGAGTAGTTGTAAGGGAGATGAAAATTGTGTAATCTAGTTGAAATTTAATTGAGCATACAATGACAAAACTTAGATGTTCTAATTGACTGGTTAGCTGCTATCTAACAGTATCACTACGTATTAACCTTTTGATCCTTCACATGCAATTTTCAGGGTAACATGAATCACCAGGAACACATACTCCAAATAATAAAGATTGAGGACTACACATTGCTCTGTGTACTAAAGGAATAATCTACCAATAAACCACACTGATTTCAATTTCATAATAAGTTTGCAACGGTTCAGAATACATCATGCTTTTCGAATTACTTGTAACATTCATATAATTCAAAGAACATGACATTTTTCTAATTAATTTTATTAATCATATCTCCAGAACCCGCATGTGCTATGGTTACACCAAGATGGACAGGTGATACAGGTAAAAAAAATCCTTATCTGAAAGATACAATGCGGCGTCGATAATCGGTTCATTGGCTTGTTGCGATTACAAAAAAATATATTAACCAAGTACAATGGACATCTACAACCCCACTGAAGTATATACCAACGTTTATATTTTGCAGTAGTAGACTAGCAAACCACTACTGGGCAGTTTGGGCATACAGTAAACTGGTTAAGAATGCCATGTAAAGAAATATATAATTTGTTTGTTCATTCAAAACAAATTAAATAGCAGCAGCTCACACTAAATCTCCACCAACAATAGTTTAGATTATACTACACATACCTAATTAAATTAAGCCACTTCTTATGTTTCGTATGAGAGGTCAAAATCATTCTCCATGGTTAAAGCTACCAGTATTTCTGTATGTACTTCCAATTCTTCTCAACAATGTCCACTTTTTTAGACCCTGGTTCCATTGTTATAATGAAACCAAGCTTTCCATACATTCTCAAAAGCATCATGGTCTCAAAAGTTCAGGACCAAAAGAGGCAAAGCCATTACAGGGAAAAACAAAAGCTAGAAAGGAGGATGCCTGACAGAGGGTCAAACATGCCAAATCATATTGTCTAATGTTGAAATTTTCTCTGTGCAAATGATTTTATTGTAATTGATTATAGTAACATATTTGCCTATATGAATTCAACAACAAATTTCCCCTGGCACCTTAATTAAGATGGATTTAGTGTAAAGAAAATAGCCAAACGATAGATTTCTAAGTTATGAGCCACATCTAGGAAAATAGGGCACATCTAGGAAAATAGGGCACAAGCAGGTGCATACATTATATATACTACAATAGTACCACCTAGGCAACGTGGTAAGCTAAGAAAACACCTCAAATAAAAAGAGCAGGACTCGAAGCAAGTTATCTGTAGCATGCGTCTTGAAAGCCATTGTACGCTGGCTCAAAAGCGTTACATTGTTGCTCTTCAGATAGACCAACCTTTCACATATATGTTTCTCCATGCTCATGTTGTCTAGAAATAAATTGGCGCATAACTAAATGTGTCAGTTTCATTTTGATGAACATCATCTCGTCCCCTTTCAAATACGACTTCTTGTACCTAAGCTCAAAAGCGTTACATTGTTGCTCTTCAGATAGGCCCAACGGCCACCTGCATGATAACATAGCGTATATAAGAACATCAAATAAGAACCCCTGCACTACATCTTGGAGAAAGAACACACAGGACATGATGTTGACATGTCAGTGGATGCATCAGCCTTAGGAACAGGAGCCAAATGTTACAGAAATACAAAATACTGAAAAGAAAAGCAAAAGCAAGATGAAAAAACTTGGAAAAAGAACAAGGAATGTACGTACTACATCTACATGAATGGAGGACTGCTAGTTAAGTTATACAATAGTGTGAAGTATACATCCCGATTCTGATTGCACATGCTGACATAGTGTCTCTTCTCTTATGTACTAGTCAAACTGCTGTAGCTAGCTAGCCTTGACCAAACATACATGCATCAACACAAGCTAGCTAGCTCATCTCACCGTTGCAAAATGGCCACTTGCTAGTTAATCAAACTATTTTTAACACATAAACTTGACTTTATTTTCCAAACTAATAGGCATGGCTTTGTTTTTCAACCATACACACAAAAAATAGACCTAAACAGACATGCAAACAACCATGACCTCGTTGTAGAACTTGAACCTCACCACCACAGAAGCCAGCCATGTCACCATCTCCATCTCCCCGGTATTCAACTTGAACCACAGGAGCAAATCCTGGACCCCAACCACCAGAAAATAAGCTCACCATCCATTAAACAACACACATACGCCACATATATGACCTGCTCGAGGAATTGCGCAAAGGAAGAGGCGACCGGACCTGGTACAGGCGGGCAAAGGCAGGAGTGAGCGTGTTCTACACGGCGGCATCAGGTGGCCACTCGGATGAGGAGTTTCAGAAGGGGCCGATACATGCCGTGGGAGGTTGAGGGGGAGAGAGAGAGCAGACGAAGAAGATCGACGCGGTCCTGAGGAGCGGCGTCGAGCACCTATTGGTTGGTTAGATCCGGCAGCGTTGTGGTCGGAGGCTGCCAGATCTGAGAACCACGAAGACGGAGACGAGACTCGAAAGGACACTTCCGCGTCGGGAGGAAGAGCAGGGAGTGGGTGATGTTGCTGGGCCAGGGAGAGCGACGAGGGTGAGGTGCGCAGCCGGATCAACGGGCGACAGCGGGGTTGGCGCATGGCGGCGACGGCGAAGAAGTTGTTGGGACTTGGGAGAAGAGAAGATGCGGCGTGGGACTGGGAGGTTTCAGAGGGAAAGGGGTGGGATGGCAGGACGTGGGCACATGGCGGATACAAGATGGGCCGCACGCAAAAAAAAGGGTAAGTGGCAAGAGGTAAATAATGGCTGGAGGTGAAAATAGTTCCTGCTCCTGCCGTAACTGACATTTTTTCATAAGAAATTCGAAAAGATATACCATACGTATTCAGTAAAGAAAATCTTTTTTTTTTTGAAACTCAGTAAAGAAAATCTACTGTCTCTTTTGCAGCTAAAATAAATTTCTACTCGAAAGTAATTATTTCAGATATGTCATCAAAAGTAATTTCATGGTCGAAATTGCCATATCGATCTTTGTACGATTGGTTGATGCTACAATCTGACTTCAGTTGGACCCAAATCAAGGAATCAATCGATAGTTGGCATGAATCTTTGCATGTAAATTGTATATAATCTGTCGTGCACAAAGTACTCATCTATAATATATTGTTATGCATATGCAGTATAAAGTTACAGCCCAATGTGTGCTACTCTCTCCGTTCCTAAATATAAGTCTTTTTAGACATTTCAAATGAAATACAACATACGGATGTATGTAGACATATTTTAGAGTGTAGATTTACTCATTTTACTCCGTATGTAGTTACTTGGTGGAATCCCTAGAAAGACTTATATTTGGGAACGGAGGGAATACAAAACATTTCAATATGGAGGCACACATTTATGAACAAGTGGAGTACTCCCTAGGAATAAGGTAAATCAGAGCTCGAATGATAACAATCCTAATAAACTCCAAGGAGAGTGGAATGAAATATTAATAAATTTACCGATTTGCTAGCATCATGTCAATATATACTATTAATATGCATGAAAAGTAAATCAAAATCAAGTTCTATTAGCTATTGGTTAAGGCTTGTAGAAAATTTTTCATCTCGAATTGATTTAACCAACACAAAGATGAAGATAATTTAAATAAAATTTAGTTAGCATTATAAGTTTCTAAATGATTAATTTAGATTTTTCACGAGCTTCGTGAATCACTAGCCACTGCTTGGATGCCCCATACGGAAACACTGGCTGCCTTTAGCCACAACTGTCACGACGAGGGATTGTCGAATGCCCTCGCTCGGCGCTGAGTTCAGACCTTCTCTGAGCTTTCAGAGTTGGTGTTAAAATTTTGCACCATTGAAGAAGCCTAGCTAGCCCAGGAATCAGGAATCAGTATACTCAGACGAATCAAAGGCGCGAAAAAGAAAGAAGACGGGACCCTAGACCGCCCTAGACGGATTGCTCGACTGACCGTGCCCTATACACTCTACTTTGCTCAATGCCAATCCAACCCATGGCCTTCGAGCCTGTTGGGTTGTAAAACAAGTCGCTAAGGGAGGCGAGACTCTCCTCTCAAATAGGCACCATCAGTCATCCCACAAATTCCTCGGAAGAACCTGAGGTTCTGATGATTTACCAAATATATAAGTCAGGAAACCAAAGAAAACGGGTCCTACAGGAGCTCGTCCGCGCCCCGATATGTGCACCCCCGGCGGCATGGTTGAACATGCCGATCACATTTGAGCAGCACGACCAGCCAGTGGTCGATCTAACCGATGCCCAGCCGCCATTGTCCTCGACCCCATCATGGACGGATACCGACTACACAAGGTACTAATGGACGACCGCAGTAGCTTAAATCTCATTTACGAGGGAACGTTGAAAAAAATGCAATTCGACACAACTCGCATCTAGCATAGCTCAATTACATTTAAAGGGGTCATCCCAAGTAGGGAAAGCACGACGCAAGGGAAAGATCACCCTCGATGTGGTCTTCGGCACTCCCGAGAACTATCTGATCGAGGAGCTGACCTTCCAGACCATGCCCTTCTAGAACGGCTACCATGCCCTGCTGGGGCGAGAAGCGTTCATAGTATTCCACGCCATAACGCATTAATTGTAAAAAAAACTACATGAGTAATGCACTTACAAATACAATGTTAGATGTTCATTCTTGGATATTTTCTTATAGGGAAAGTATCTACAATATAACATCGGTCATTCCACATGTTTATCGATGTTGTTCACCGAAACATATATCAGTGGGACTGAAAGTTGACCGTCGGCTATTGCTATCCCCCGTCAGGTATTTCTCAAATAATCGAGAGTCACACATGTATTGTCGGCCATCTTCACTCATAGGTGAGAGTTTTCTTTTCACCGTCGGCTATGAAATTTCACCGTCGGCCATTCCATGTAATCCCCGTGGGTGTATGAAAAACCGTCTGCCATTTCTAGTCATAGGTGAGAGCTTTATTTTCACCGTCGGCTATTACATATCACCGTCGGACATTACATGTAATTCCCAAGGGTGTAGCATAAACCGTCGGGCATTACAATGAACTGTCGGGCATTAAATGGGATACCCAAGGGTTGGATTTTTACCATTGGTTAATCTAGCATACCG
Organism: Aegilops tauschii subsp. strangulata; assembly: GCF_002575655.3. Classification (NCBI taxonomy): domain Eukaryota; kingdom Viridiplantae; phylum Streptophyta; class Magnoliopsida; order Poales; family Poaceae; genus Aegilops; species Aegilops tauschii. The sequence continues at coordinate 45,766,101 of NC_053040.3, read as the reverse complement.
TCGGCTATTACTAGTAATACTTGTGAGTTTACAATAACCGTCGGCCATTGACACTACCGTCGGCTATTACTATAATGGCCGACGGCCCGTCGGCCATTACATTTCACCGTCGGAAATATGGGGATTTCTAGTAGTGAGTTTCATCCTTGTGACGCATCAAATAGATCCATATCATACGTGAATGGCAGTCAATAAAGGTCACAAAATACTTTGAACCACTAACCGACACCACCGGACTTGTCCAAACATCCGAGCGAAACAAGCATGAATGGGGATATACTTCTATGTCCCTTACTCACATAAGACGTCCTTGTGTGTTTTGCAAACTCACACGCATCACATTTCAGCTTGTTCTTATCGACTCCATGCATTACATCAGGAAACAACTTGAATGTTTTATCAAAGAATACATGCCCCATCCTTCAGTGATGTTTCATCGCCTCAAACGTCTCTTTCTTCCACAATTGCCGCAAGCACTGGGCTGCCTGTCAGACCAAGCCCCTCATGGTCCATGTACCACAACCCCATACGCCTTATTCCAGTCCCAATCCTCCTTCCTAGTCGGCTTGTCCGCAATCAGGCACATTTCTCAGTCAACTGTCCACCTGGTCATTAGAGCACTAAAAGACATTAGAGCACTAAAAGACAACAGATTGACCGGGAAAGATGGCACATGTAGGACTGAAGATAACTTAACTTAATATCAGGTGTACATTGAACTGTCCCAATGCCCTTAATAGGTCGTGACATCTCGTTAGAAGTACATATCGTGTTACTTTGAGAGGGAGTGAGTTGATCATATGACTCAAACTACCCGAAGTCACCTGCAACATGTTTAGAAGCACAGTCTAGAACCCACTCTAGATCAGTCCTATGAGCAGCAATTGTGGCCTTTTCAGTGCCATCTTCATCAGTGTTCGCACACGAACACGTCACGTGTACCCTCGAAGCCGGGGGTGATGCACCGCAGCTCACGTCGAAGGAGTCTCACCGGAAGCGCGATTCGCAAGTCGACCGGGAGAGCTTTTGGCGACCCGAAACCCCACACTCCCGGGAGGGACCCCGTCGGGGAGTGCGGCGGCTATGGGCTGCCCTAGGTCGGTCAAGCCGCCCCTAGAGCCTCGGTATTCGCAGCTCTCCAACACGAAGAACGAAGAAAGAACGAAGGAGCAAGAACGAGGGAGGGACAAAACGTAGATGAAAAAGTAGTAGATGTGTTTTTTTGCGATTGTGTGTTGTTTAATCGGCCGTCACCTCTCATCTATTTATGAGGCGGTTGGACTTCCCGTACAAGAAAAGGACTAAAATTCCGTTCAAAACATCAAAAACCCTAACCTAACTCGGACAGGAATCTTTGGTAATTTCCCGAATCAACTCGGTCCCACGGATTGGTTCGTTTCGGTCCCACCGAGTGAACGTTGCCAACTCTCTATATCCTTCTGTAATTTCTCGGATCAACTCGGTCCCACCGATTGGTTTGCTTCGGTCCTACCGAGTGAACATTGCCAACTCTCTGGTAAATTTTCGGACCAACTCGGTCTCACCGATCAAAACAACTCGGTCGGTCCGAAATGACTCCGCAGCTTTTGTTTCTGACCTTGTTTTGCCTCCACAGGTTGCATACGACCTCGGATTAAGATGATTTTAATATCAAAATCGATTGTTTCGACGAGACGAAGACAATTCATGTAGATCATTTTTCCATACGAGGCAGTCATGGGGGCGTAATCAGCCGAATAGTGTTCTGAATACAAAATCTCGGTATTTCGAACACAACTTCGGTCTTCGAGATGAGATCGGATGGCGATGGCCCAAACTTCAAAGATGTTTATATCGACAATACGAAACTTTTTAATGTAGATCACTTCTCCATTTGAGGCCATATTAATTAAGTTCTTGATCGTGCCAAAATCTGGTGTCAACACATGCCCCCCTGTTTTTCGGCAAAACTTGCGTGCCGAAAAATAATTTGCAATGTATTTGTTCTAAGGACGATGTCAACACTCCATCGGCCATTTATTTTTCTCAAGACGATACTTATGTATCGGCCATGTTTATACTAAGGGCGATAGTTATTTATCGGCCATGTCTTTGCTTAGGACGATAGTGATATATCGGCCATTGCCTATCTAGGCTTCTTGCCACACACTTGGGTGATATTTCTTTAAATATTTGCCATTGAGAGCTCGAGGTAATAATGTGCCTTGTACAGATTCCACCAAATATGAGTTTCCGGGAACCACTCTTGTAATCCTAAAAGGACCTTCCCAACTTGGAGACCACTTCCCGAATTTTCTGTCTTTCGAACCAATTGGTAAAATCACCTTCCACACGAGATCGCCAACTTGAAAAGTCTTCAACTTCACCTTTTTATTGTAAGCTCTTGCCACCCTCAACTTATCTCTCTCTATGGCCTCCAAAGAAACCAAACGTTTATCGGCGACTTCATCAATATTGTCCATCATCAAGTTATAAAAGTCCACCGCCGATAAATCATTTTGTTTGGCTATTCTCAAAGCATTCAAATTCACTTCCACTGGTAAAACAGCCTCTTGACCATATACGAGCTCATATGGAGTTACCTTTGTAGCACCATGCCTTGAGATTCTGTGTGCCCACAAAGCTTCGGACAGTAGCTCATGCCATCTCCTTGGATTATCCTCAATCTTCTTGATGAGCTTGATCAATATTTTATTGCTAGACTCAGCTTGTCCATTGGCTTGGGCATAATATGGAGAGGAATTGAGCAACTTTATCTTATATGACTCGGCAAATTCTCTAACTTGATGTGACACAAAGGATGAACCTTGGTTTGTAGTTAATGTTTGAGGAATGCCGAATCTATGAATAATGCGCTCAGTTATGAATTGAATTATCTCTGTATGAGTCATATTTTTGAGTGGTATTGCTTCAGACCATTTAGTGAAATAATCAGTCGCCACCAACACGAACCGATGCCCCTTTGAAGAAGAAGGATGAATCTCTCCAATAAAGTCCAATCCCCAACCTCTAAAAGGCCACGGCTTGATAATAGGATGTAACATAGCAGCGGGAGCTAACTGAATATCACCAAACTTTTGACAAGCTTCACATCCTTTATAGTATCGGAAGCAATCATTAACCATTGTCGGCCAATAAAACCCAGCACGTCGTAGTAACCATTTCATCTTGGGAGCCGACTGATGAGTGCCACAAATACCTTCATGGACCTCTCCCATAGCAACTCTCGCTTGGTCCTCGTCCAAGCATTTTAAAAGAACATCATCAACCGATCGGCGATAGAGACCATCATCTCTCATTGTGTATTTGAAAGCCATACGCCGAATGGTCCTGTCCACCCTTTTACTAGGATCACACAAATAATCAATAATGGGCTTCCTCCAGTCTTGATTTTCTCCTGTATTAAATATTTCATTAGTGGCCGAAACGGTGGGCTTCTGTTCGGCCTCCCCTATGTTGGCAAGACTATACATCAGCCTTTGAGAAATATGAAACATCCACGATCAACATGATAGCCGGATGCTTGTTGTGCCAACTCATTTGCTCTCCAATTGTCATGTCTAGATATATGAGCAATGCTAAAATAATCCAAAGTAGAAATTATATCTAGACATTTATCAAGATAAACATTAAGTGATTCGTCCAAACATTGAAAGATTTTGGATATTTGTTGCACTACTAATAACGAATCACCAAAAGCCTCAATATGTGTAGCACCTATGGCAAGCAACATCTCTAAGCCGAATAACAATGCTTCATATTCGGCTTGATTATTTGTGCAAAAGTATTCTAAGCGGCATGAAGCTTCAAAAACAGCACCATCGGGAGATATATAAACAATACCAACACCTTGGCCATTACTACAAACTGAACCATCAAAATATAATCTCCATGGTACTAATGAGACAAGGTTTATATCAATATCATGTTTGTCATCAATCCGATGCTCAACAATAAAATTAGCAACAATTTGGCCTTTCATGGATTTCAGAGATTCATAAGCCAAATCATATTCAATTAAAGCATAAGCCCACTTGCCAATTCTACCACTAAGAATTGGCCTATGCAACATGTATTTGATGACATCGGTTTGACAAGCTATAATGCAAGTACTAAGCACTAGATAATGTCTCAATTTTGTGCAAGCATAATTTCTCAATAAATGTATACCTTGTCTCGGCGTCCAATAAGCGTCGGCTCAAATAAGTAATAGCATGCTCCTTTCCTTCGGTCTCTTGAGTCAAAACGGCACCAATAACACCTTCCTCCGCTGCAATGTAAAGTCTAAACGGCTCCCTGTGCCTGGGCGCTTTCATAACCGGAGGAGTGCACAAATATTTCTTAATCATATCAAATGCCTCTTGCTGTTTTGCCCCCCAAGTAAAATCAACATCATTCTTTATCCGAAGGATAGGAGTAAATGCATCAACCTTCCCTGATAGATTGGCTATGAACCTCCTCAAATAATTGACCTTGCCAAGGAACTTTTGCATATCTCTCTTGCATGTTGGAGCCTCTACTTTCTGTATAGCTTCTATCTTTTTGGGATCAATTTCCACGCCATCTTCATGAATAATGAAACCCAGAAACTTCCCAGCCGATACACCAACGGCACACTTCAAAGGATTCATTTTCAGCCCATATTTCTTCATTCTTTCAAAAGCTAAGCGCAAATCGGCTAGATGAGATTCAAAAGCATCCGATTTGACAACAATATCATCAATATAAACCTCAAGTATAACACCAAGTAAATCACGAAAAATTAAATTCATAGCCCTTTGATACGTGGCACCGGCATTTTTTAATCCAAAGGTCATCACTGTCCACTCAAATAAACCAAGAAAACCGGGACATCGAAAAGCCGTTTTGGATATGTCCTCTTCGGCCATAAAAATCTGATTATACCCCGCATTACCATCAAAAAAGCTAATGACCTTATGTCCAGAAGCATCATTAATAAGCATATCGGCTATTGGCATAGGATATTCATCTTTAGGTGTAGCTCTATTCAAATCTCTGAAATCAATGCACACCCTCAACTTGCCGGAGCCCTTCTTCTCTACTGGTACAATGTTAGAAATTCACTCGGCATACCTGCAAGGTCTAATAAAATTAGCTTTAAGCAAACGACTGATCTCTTCCTTAATCCGGTCATACGTTTTTGGATTATACTTTCTGGCCGATTGCTTGTATGGCCTAAAACCGGCCTTTATAGGTAACCGATGCTCCACTAGCTCTCGGCTTAAACCTGGCATCTCATGATATTCCCATGCAAAGCAACAAACATATTCTTTTAATAGCTCGATCAACTTAGCCTTATGATCGGCTCTTAAATTTTTGTTTACAAATGTCGGCCTAGGAATTGAACCATCTCCTATATCTATCTCTTCTAATGGATCGGCCGATGTAAAACCTTGTCTTAGTTTATTCATATCATCTAACTCTTCTATGGACTCATACATATCGTTCTCATCAGACCGAAATTCTACAAGACGTTTCTATAACCACTCTGAGTTAGGATCCATTTAAATATATCATACCTTGGAGCCGATTACCGCCAACCGGCTTTAAAGAAACGGGCACAAAACCACTTTTCGTGGCGCTAAGAAAATCATATTCTGATAAGTCGCGCCCCGTCAAGCAAGTAGCATTGGGATGTTGCCAATCCACCGATGCATCGGCCAAAGCAACACAAGCCGAATTATCCGCATGAATGACTTCTACTTCATCATCAACCCATTGAATTAAAAACTGGTGCATGAACCCAATCGCGCCCTAATATCACATTGTAGTTACCTTGCACCTCGGCGACAAAGAATGCGGTAGCCAAAGTTTTGCTTCCCACCGTAAGCTCCACATACATTACACCTTTGGCTTCAGTTTTCTCTTTGCCTTCAAATCCATTAAGCACCATGTTGGTCTTTATTAACTCTTCATCACGCAGCCCCAACTTTTTGAAGACCGAATATGGCATAAGATTCACCACAGCACCACCATCGACAAGCATTCTAGCAACCGGCGATCCATTAATATGACCTTTAAGGAACAATGGCTTCAAGTGCGTCACCGGTTCTTTTGGCTTCTCGAATATAGCATTTTTAGGACCAAAATCTAGCTGAGCTACTTCCCTTTCTTCATCTGTAGCACGAAATTCAACGGGTAAGTAATACACCATATTAATATACATACCTTCATGAACCGGTGTAGACTCATAATCAAGCATTTCATCTTCTTCCGCAAGCATGTCCACTAACTCCGAAATATCTTCAAGGGAAGAGGAAGTAGTAGGCAAAGTGGATGATGTAATACTAGCCGCATCGTCCTCCGTTGGTGGTGTAGGTGTTACTATGATCAATGCAGAAGCTGCTACGTTTTCCTTTTGCTTTGGCCTCCACACTTGTTTTGGGGGTACCACGGGACGGCTTTCATTGCAATATTTATCCCTTAGCTTTTCTGCTTCTTGTTCCTCCTTCTCATGACTCCTCATGCGCTGCAATCTCCTTTTTTGCGCCTTGTGTAGGAGATATGCCCTAGAGGCAATAATAAATGATATTATTTATCTCCGAGTTCATAATTATGTTTATGTTCCATGCTATAACTGCAATGATTCTCGAGTCTGCAATATCCACGAGGCTCGGAGGAAGACTCAAATGCACGTGTGGAATAATAAACGGTAAAAAGTATTCCTAGTCTGGCCTCTAAGACTAGCTCAAGTGTTGCATGATGATTCTGTTTTCCTGGTCATGGGCATGTCTATGCCAGCAACTTTGAGGGCACAATGTTAAGAGAACATTTGTGTTGAATCGACCCGGATTGATGTTATGCTATGAGATTCATTCGTCACAAGTTTATTGGTACATAACACAGAGATGGTTAACGTTTGCATGATTCCTTAGACCATGAGAGTATCGAGTTTCTTCATGCTTGCTTCATGAACTTTGGGGTTTGTTAAACGTCATCCGTAAATGGGTGGCTATTACGGCGGCTTACGGGTTCATGGAAAAGTGTGTCAAGTAACTTGATAGCTCAAGATTGGGATTTGCTCCTCCGGCGATGGAGAGATATCTCTGGGCCCTCTCGGTGTTACGGTATCCATCATCGTCTGGCCAGACACTTTGTGATTTGATCACGGGGATGCCGGAACACGATAACGAGAAAAGAGAACAATACCGGTAACGAGGTAACTAGCATAGTGGACAAGTTGTTGATCCACAGGAATGCCAACATGTCTCACCTCGGGTATTTGTAACATATCGCGAAGCAACAGGAATAGCACACGGCAACTGGAGGTTCACTCGAATATTTATTCGTGTGGGTATAGGGGTCAATATGGGTGTCCACGGCTCCGATGTTGATCATTGATCGGAAGGGGTTCCGGGTCATGTCTATACTTCACCGAACCTATAGGGTCACACGCTTAAGGGTCATCTATCTGCTGAATACTAGACAGGGAGTCTGAGAGAAAATCACCGAAAAAGTTTCGGACACCGAAAAGTTTCGGACAGCGGAATCGTACCGCAGAGAGAGGTCATCGGATAAGTTTCGATGATACCGAAAAGTTGTTTCGGGATACACCATTAAGTCAAATTGGTTTCGGCACATGCCTGATAATTCTTGGAGGATGCCAGAATCATTCTGGAAGCTTTTTGGAATTTTCTGAGATAAAAACCAGAAATGTTCCGGAGCTGCCGGAGCCACTTCAGATGCGTTTCGCAGCTGTCTGAGGAGCAGATGAGGGTACACATCCTCGCGGTTGGGAGGTTGTAAATCCTAGCTGCGGGGATCTGCACCGCCGATCGTCATCGACTCTACTTCCCGCTGCGCTACGAGTCGGTAACGAAAAAAGATCAAACCATGTATGCAGTCTCCATAGTGGTCCTGGGCTGGTGCGTAGGTCGGAAATTTTTTGTTTTCTGCTGCGTTCCCCTACAGTGGCATCAAGAGCCGTGCTATGCGTAGATGTAGGTTTCGATCTAGAATACATGGAGATGTATGGGTATTGTATAATATAATTAGGTAGTAGATGAGATCTATTGCTGAAAATTATTTATGCGGGTGACAGATGAAATCTGTTACCCGAGGTTCTTGTTGCTTCCCTAGAATTTGCGTTTGCTCAATCTCGAGACAGCATGGTGGAATTTGACAAAGTTCTGGCAATCCGTGATCCTGATTGATCATGGAAGTGCTATCAGTTCTTTGGGTTCTGCCGTAGTCAAAAGAAAGATGAAATTCGCAGATGAAAGGACATTGCAGATATGATCTGCACGGGGGTCATGCGTATGACGAAGTTTAGTATGGGGCTCGAGATTTAATTATCCCGTGTTTCATACACCCCGAGATGTTAATCTAGCAACCTGAATAATCATACTTGATGATAAAACGTTGGTAGCTGCGGTTTAAGTCAAAACCTTAGAAGCCACGTAAAATAAAATTTTGCATAAACCTATTAGAGGTGTCTAACTTGGTTTTGCAGGATGTGCATGTGATGTGGTATAGCAGTGCTCATACTAATTCGATTATGTATGAGATGACTATATGATGTAATTTGATTAACATGACCTACGTGTCATGATTCGGCATGATGGCTGGAGCCATATGATTGCATTTTAATGACCTGTGTGTCAACCTTGTTGTAATGCATTATTTTATTAGCTATAGAGATAGCAATATTATCTGGTGCATCGACAAGGTGGTGGCAATCTTCGTGAAGGTGACCACCGACGCGAATGCCGAAGACGAAGAAATGAAATACTTCTCCGTCAGAAAGGGCTATACCATATCATGCTATTATGAATTGCCTGAGATGTTTATCCCTTATGATGCACCCTTCTTGATTGCGCGGTAGTCGCTTTTATTAGGGTGATCTCTCACTTAAAATATCAAGTAGTTAGTGTTCTCCCAAGTGTAGCACCGTCACGGCACCTATCTTTTCGGGGTGCGCCATGGATGCATGGGTACGAACGATTAGAGAAGTGTGAGGCGGGTGAGATCAGACCTCGCAGCAAGATCACTTGGTTGTCTTGACGTTCATGGCAGGATCGTCCTGAGCTCGGAACACACGCATCGAAAGATGAGCAAGAGTCACATAGAGATGTGATCGGCAAGTTGGCCTACCGATTAAAATTCCCGTTATGAGATGATGATTCTATGGCGATGAATTGAAGTCTGGATCTTGTATCACTCAAAATTAATTGTGAGAGATATTGATTTGAGTGGGAGCGCACTGTTGAATTAACATGTTTAATTCTCAGTGCAATTAATTATGAACAGTGTCTAAGTGTTTCTTGCAAAATAGTTGTAGAATAATGGCTCGCGTTTCCACCTTCCCTATTAAAATTGAATAACTGTTAAATATCTGGTTAAAACTTTACGATTGGTAACGTAATATGAGGATTGTCCTCAAAAGTGCCGAGAAGGACTTTGTCCTATCGCATGCTTTCCGTATCCTCCCGCTAAAGCTATGGATCATGTGACTCTCGTCCTTCAATCCAAAAGCTATAATTCCGTTTCAGTCAAGTGCAATATGTTTGCTTCCATGAAACCCAAACTTCGAAAGTTGGGATAGTTATATGATATTCATGGAACTGAAAATTATTTTCAGATACAAACAAAGCAATGTTTGTTTGCAAGTATTAGTAAAAGTGTTTACTATGCATTTGACTGTTGGGAAAGGGATCCAGAAGAACGCCTATCATATAATGAAAGGTGAATAAAACAACAACTTAAAGAGAAAGGAAGTGTCCAAAGGGTGTTAGTATGACTTACACGCCTAGGTAGTCCGGGGCTAACGCCACTCTTAAGTTGGGTGCTTCTTTTGCGAGTAGGAGAAATACTAAAAGTTAAACTGTTAGAAGTAAAAAGGCAGAAAGAAAGATGACTGGAATATCCAGCTCATGTATGAATGTCATACAAGTTTTTGTTGTATAGTAGGCTGGTCAAAGATATAGTTCTTGGGAATTCTGGTTAAACATGTTAATCACTAATTCTTGGGTATTGTGAGTTAATCACAAAGATACCCGCTCGATTGCATTCAATTGCGAATCACTGTAAGAGCTACTGTGGCCTAAAAAGACTAGCCAGAAATGAGGTTAAGGTATACACAGGGAACATAGTAAATGTTACTATACCTTCCATCGGTGTATTGCCATCTGTATTTATTTTCATAATTCATTTAGAGTTTTACAAACTCTATCCCATTGCATAAGATATCTTGCAAGAAGGTTGTTCATAAGAGAACTTTTTATGTTCGATGTTATGAATAACACAAGGGCCATACTTTCATTATGAATGAGATGTATGTTATGAATATTGATAATAATACAATACCTCTGGGTTTACTTTCATAATTCATTTTAGAGTTTCATACACTCTTGCCCATTGCACAATGTTTGTTGCAAAAGAGTTGTTCATAAAAACAACAATTGTTGTTAAGTATTATGAATAACATAAGGGCCATACTTCCATCATCGATGGGACGTATGTTATGAATATTGAGGGTAATATGATACATCCATAACACTGACGCTAAATGTCGCAAGACTAAAAGAATACCACACAAGTGTGGCACTACATTTGGTCACATTTGAGAAACCCGCATGGAAAATTCCATTATGATGGATTTTGAAGTCTTTTTGATTTTGAATCATCTGACACTTGCAACTTTCCTCCGAAAAGTGAAGTGACTAAAATACCGTTCACAGGCCATAAGGAACGAACAACAAACTTATTAGTGATCATACATTTGATGTGTGTAGTTCGATAAGTGTTGTTAGTGGTGGATTTATTTATCTGCAGAAATGACTCAAGTAGATATGTGGATATTTACTTGATGAGACGTAAGTCTGGATCTTTTGAAATCATTCAAAAGGTTCTCAAAAATAAAGTAGAAGTTATTGTAACAAGAAAATTATGCTTCTGCAATTTGATTGCACAAAGGAATATTTGAGTTACATGTTTAGCGAATGTCTGATGAGTTGTGAAAGGGGTTTCATAACTTGCACCTCCCGGAACACCACTGCAAGTGGAAAGTCCGTGGAGACGTAATCAAACCATTTATGACATGGTAAGGTCAAAGATGACATAAATAAATTTGCCATTATCCCTTTTAAAGTGATGCTTTAGAGACTGCGGCTTTTACACTGAAAAGAGCTACATCGGGTCTGTTGAAATGAAGCCATGGTATGGTACGCCCAACCATGTTGTATCTTTTCTTAACATTTGGAATATGGGGCTTGTGTAAAAGGTTACAAACCTATTCCAAATCAGACAAGTGCTACTTTGTAGGTTATCCCAAGTCATTGGGTATTCCTCCCTCACTATACCGAGGCAAATAGGTTTGCCACAAAGAACGGTATGCTTTAAAAGAGAATGGTTCTTTCTAAAAGGTGAGTGGGAGAATAGCGCAACTCGACGAGATAAACAGTATCTTCATCAGATCAAAGGAAAGAGACCTTGGAAGTAATTCCAGAGTTTCCTACTGCGACTGATACGGAAGTCTCTACAATAAAATGTATGAACTTCGGTCGAACTTGCAGCTGAACCACGTAGGCAAGGCTCGTGCAAACCTCTCAGGTGCGCAAACGTGATATTGTTGTTAGACAACATTATACCTACGATACACAAGGAAGCGTTGATGGGCCCTGACTCCGGAATTGGCTAAATGCCAATACAACCCGAGTTAGTTTCCATATAAGTGATTCAAGATTAAAACCTTGATACACCTTTCGGAAGACTTAGAGTCTAACGAATATTTATGGAACTTAAAACTGATACGGATAAAATGTTTTATCCATAAAGCTCGACTTGTTGAAATAACAAGTTCAAGAGTTGACTACGATGAGGTTGTTTTCATCGTAGCGATGCTTAAAGTCGGTTCGGGTTGAACTAGCAATTATTACATATTTCAATCATGAGATATGAAACATGGATGATAAAAGCATTTCCATCTGATGGAAATGAAAGCTAGGACTTGTATATGATACAGTCCAAAGTAATTTGTCGATCCAGAGGATGCTAGTAGGTATGCAAACTTCAGAGTTCCAGCAATGGACAGAAGAGAGCAAAATGGAGTTGGAATCTTCGTGTTTTGATGAAATGGTCAAAGGGGTTTTGACTTCATCAATGGGTAACGAAGATGCTTGTAATTCAAGAAAGTAAGTGGGAGCGTAATAATATTTCTAAAAACCTTATGTGCTTGGCACATTGGTAATTGGAAATAAATTTCTTGACACGAATTAGGACTTCATTTGAAAATAGTTTTTCGATGAAGTGCTTAGGCTAAATAGCCTCAATATTAGGCATGATGATCTATGGAGATAGATTTACCTAATGGGGCTAAGCAATGAATACATATTGACAAGATGCTAAAACCTTTTAGCATTTAAAACGCCAAGGAGTGATTCTTGCCAAAGTCACATGGAAGGAGTTTTTGCAAGACTCGGTGTCCCAAAACACTGATGAGTAAAATACATGATGCAGATTCCACACACTTTTGTGTTTGGATTAATCATGTATTCCATGGTATGTAAAACAACCAGATATGTCCAATACTCCCAAGGTGTTGCGAGTATGGATACTAAAGTGATCAAAGTACTGATCGTGGGACAACAGTGAAAGATGTCATTGAGTACTAGAGTAAGTACTGATGATATGTTTTCTTGCAAGCGGAGATCATGAAGAGTTCGTTGTAAAATGTTACATCGATAGTCTTCATCTTTTCACCATGCGATTTTCGATTTAAGTTAAGGGTTTTGTGTAACACACAATGTGGTGGCACAGTTAGTTGGAATTTGTTCAAACTAGTTACTGTGGCGAATTCTATAACAAGGGCTAAGTATGTTGACGCTTTAGAAGCGACAAAGAAGATGTTGAATCATATAGTTCATTCATGAACTTAGTATAGTTCCCAGATGGCTTTTGACAATGGGACACTACTGCAGGTAGTTGCTCCATAACTCAGTCTGAGGAATCCAGGTTCGACCTGTGATTCACATACATACAAAGCCAAGTCCACACAAAATATGAATTTTGTGAAAACGTGAAAACGCGAGGACATACAAAGATACACACGGAACTGAAGTCGTCAGATCCGTTGGACATCAGGCTATACCACAAGCGAAGCATATTTACACCGGTGTTCCACAGGTGTGAAGTGCATTAGCATAAGCTAGATTATTGACTCTAGTGCAAGTGGGAGTCTGTAGGAGATATGCCCTAGAGGCAATAATAAATGATATTATTTATCTCCGAGTTCATAATTATGTTTATGTTCCATGCTATAACTGCAATGATTCTCGAGTCTGCAATATCCACGAGGCTCGGAGGAAGACTCAAATGCACGTGTGGAATAATAAACGGTAAAAAGTATTCCTAGTCTGGCCTCTAAGACTAGCTCAAGTGTTGCATGATGATTCTGTTTTCCTGGTCATGGGCATGTCTATGCCAGCAACTTTGAGGGCACAATGTTAAGAGAACATTTGTGTTGAATCGACCCGGATTGATGTTATGCTATGAGATTCATTCGTCACAAGTTTATTGGTACATAACACAGAGATGGTTAACGTTTGCATGATTCCTTAGACCATGAGAGTATCGAGTTTCTTCATGCTTGCTTCATGAACTTTGGGGTTTGTTAAACGTCATCCGTAAATGGGTGGCTATTACGGCGGCTTACGGGTTCATGGAAAAGTGTGTCAAGTAACTTGATAGCTCAAGATTGGGATTTGCTCCTCCGACGATGGAGAGATATCTCTGGGCCCTCTCGGTGTTACGGTATCCATCATCGTCTGGCCAGACACTTTGTGATTTGATCACGGGGATGCCGGAACACGATAACGAGAAAAGAGAACAATACCGGTAACGAGGTAACTAGCATAGTGGACAAGTTGTTGATCCACAGGAATGCCAACATGTCTCACCTCGGGTATTTGTAACATATCGCGAAGCAACAGGAATAGCACACGGCAACTGGAGGTTCACTCGAATATTTATTCGTGTGGGTATAGGGGTCAATATGGGTGTCCACGGCTCCGATGTTGATCATTGATCGGAAGGGGTTCCGGGTCATGTCTATACTTCACCGAACCTATAGGGTCACACGCTTAAGGGTCATCTATCTGCTGAATACTAGACAGGGAGTCTGAGAGAAAATCACCGAAAAAGTTTCGGACACCGAAAAGTTTCGGACAGCGGAATCGTACCGCAGAGAGAGGTCATCGGATAAGTTTCGATGATACCGAAAAGTTTTTTCGGGATACACCATTAAGTCAAATTGGTTTCGGCACATGCCTGATAATTCTTGGAGGATGCCAGAATCATTCTGGAAGCTTTTTGGAATTTTCTGAGATAAAAACCGGAAATGTTCCGGAGCCGCCGGAGCCACTTCAGATGCGTTTCGCAGATGAAAATCACTAAAACCGGAATTATTTCGGAACGCGTTGAAAATCATTTTAGTGGGTACTGGAAATGTTCTTAGCCCACATAAATATTTTCAGTTCGATCAGACGCTGAAAAATGTCGTCGTGAATAGTGAAAATCAGCTTTATGGTTGCTTTATGGAAAGCCACCTTTTGGGGCTTTGCTCCAAAAGATCTTGGGGATGACATGGATGGATAGGAGCCATTTTTTGGGCCCCTCATGGGGGTGTGGCCGGCCACATGAGGTATCCCCCCTTGGGGACCCTCTTGTTCCTTGGTTTCACTCCTAGGTCCTTGTGGAAGGACTTCATTCATGTGCATTTTGGGTTTTTTGTGAAACTACCCTACCCCCTTGGGATTTCCTATAAATAGAGGTGGAGGGGCAGCCCTCCACATCCATCCCTTACTCTCATACACATGCCATGCATTATCTGGCTTCTTCTCTCCCTCCCACGAAAAGAGTTTCGTAGAGCCGTAAGGCTGTCTGGGTTCCGGCAGGAACTAGTTCTGGACGGCGAAGCCCTGCTGGATAGATGACACCGTATGTGCGCAACTCTGTAGAGAGATCGTAGTTTCGGTCTTAGTTCGTGAGTGCCTCCCGAAGGGCTGTCCGTGTGACCGTCCGAGTTTCGAAGGTCCTCCCGAAGGGCTGTCCGAGTGACCGTTCGAGTTTCGAAGGTCCTCCCGAAGGGCTGTCCGCGACACCGTCCGGGGGGGCTGTTCGACCGCCTCCCGGAGGGCTGTCTGAGGAGCAGATGAGGGTACACATCCTCGCGGTTGGGAGGTTGTAAATCCTAGCTGCGGGGATCTGCACCGCCGATCGTCATCGACTCTACTTCCCGCTGCGCTACGAGTCGGTAACGAAAAAAGATCAAACCATGTATGCAGTCTCCATAGTGGTCCTGGGCTGGTGCGTAGGTCGGAAATTTTTTGTTTTCTGCTGCGTTCCCCTACACCTTGGTCAGACCGGAAGGACACCACTTAGGCTGAGTATATTTTGGATCCCTCGACTTGGCCTTGCTTGTGCTAGCTTCATGATCATTAGCCATGGGACCTTGCTGGACAATAGCCACATCTTTATTAGAATCAACCAGATTATCACCAATAATCGGCTCTTTGATTGTTAATTCTTTAGTGCCTATCATAATAATTTCAGCACTAGTACTCTTCCCCTTTTGCTTGCCAGGCTCTGAAATTTCAGAACTTGGTGATTTAGCACGCCACACTTGCTTGCCAACCCTTCCATGATTATCTTGCATTGGCCGATTGACACTGTTGTTCAAACGGCCTCATGTGGGATAAGAAAGCCTCTCATGAACGGGCCTCCTTGGTTCAGCCCAACCCGGATGAAAAGCATAAGGGGCCATTGGGGGCTGCCCCCATCCTCCATTTTAGCCTCCCATGTCGGCGCATAGGGGGGTGGCGCCATCCATGGTCCCGGTGCCCATGACCCATATGGCCTTGCATGATGCTGAAATTCTTCCCGGGGAGGTGACCTTGAGCGCTTCAAATTAATGCCCGGTCAGAGCTAGAACCGGCCGCTTGATTGGCATACTTGGACAACAGCATATCAAAAGTTGGCTTGATTCTCTTGCGCTGCACTTTAGCTTCATTCGTCTTCCACTTGCCAACCTCTAGACTCTTGGGCTTAACAAATTTGACATGAGTGTTCTCTTGCACTTGTGGTTGCCCCCCGAGTGTAGGATTCTTGATGGTGATCTTGATTACCTCCTTGCCACCGGGTTGCTTGTCAAGCACAACTTGTCTCCCCAAGACCTTGTCGCTCTCCTTATTTTTCCTGGGCTCACCAATGACAATATTATTTTTATTAGCTGATTCGGCTATATTGGGCCGAATTAACATCTTCTTCCCCTCCAAATCCATGGTGTTTATTGGGAAAGGCTGCTTATCAACTTGCATCTCAGAAAAATTCAATCGTCCATCATTAATGGCCGATTGTATCTGTCGTCGAAAAACATTACAATCATTAGTAGCATGAGAAAAAGAATTATGATACTTGCAATAAGCACGCCGTTTCAGCTCTTCGAACGGCGGTAAAGTATGGATATTCTAATAATCTTGGCTTGCAACAAAGCATCAAATATTTTATCACACTTAGCAATGTTGAAAGTAAATTTCATCTCTTCATCACGATTCTTATGAATCGGCTTTAAATCATTGCAAGTAAACGGTTTGGCCTTAGATGGCCAAACAAATTCAGCAGCATAAATATCACCCTCATCGTCTGAGTGATCACTATCATACTCAACCATATTCATCTTAGGACGATCAATTTTATATCTATGCACCTCTTTAAGATCTTTGCTTCGGCTTTCCTGAGCCAAAGCCCTTTGCAAGACTTAGTTGATATTTAAAAACTCATGTCCTTCTAGCCTATCTCTAATGTGAGTTCTCAAACCACTAAGCACAAGATCAGCCAAATCTGTCTCGGTTATCACCAAACTATAGCACCGGTTTTTTGTATCTCTAAATCTTTTGATATAATCGGAGACCGATTCATCATGCTTTTGCTTAACCGATGTAAGATGGGATAGTTTAAGCTCATTGTCACCACTGTAGAAGTGATCATGAAACTTTTGCTCCAATTGAAACCATGTAGTAATAGAACCGGGTGGTAATGCAGAAAACCATGAGAAAGCAGTACTGGTTAAAGATAAAGGAAAATAACGTACTTTCCACTCGTCTCGTGAACTTGCCTCACCTAATTGTGCCAAGTATTGACTAACATGCTCCCATGTAGTCTTTTTTCCCTCTCCGCTAAACTTAACAAAATCTGGAACTTTATATCCAGGAGGACATGGCATGGCATCAAAAATTTCTAGATATGGTTTCCTGGAAATTCGTGGTTAGGTAGTTCAATCCCACAATGCTCTCGGAACACCCTAGATATTTCCTCTCTGACATTAGCCAAAATATCACTCGTATTGAGTGACGTTGCGTGTGGTTGTGGCGCATGGTGAATATGATTTCTAATAGTTGGTACAGTGCTAGTCGGAAGAGATGGTGGTGTGTATGTTGTACCATAGTTCGGCAGCAATCCACTTGGACTTGCCGAACCGTAACCTAGCAATGCAGTTGGATTCACTGAACTTGGTACGTTCATGGCAGGATTAAAGGGTGGAGCAACAAGTTGGTTTGTCTGACTGGGATAAGAATTCAACGGCACGGGCGGCACCGATGAAATAGGTAAAGTTGGACTAAAGTTTTCCACACCAGCAGACATACTACCACTACCATGATATGACTGAGGAGTATTATTTCGAGCAGTATTATTGTCTATGATAGCTTGGTAAATAAGATCATTATTCTGAGCAATAAGAGTAGTAATTTCAGACGACTGTTCAGGAGAGAAGATTTTGCTTACAGCCGGTTCTACCTGCTCATTGTGAAGAGGAGGAAACTTGATTTCTTCAATTGAAGTGATGTTGCCTTGGCGATCCTTTTTGAACTTAGCAAGGAACTCCTGCATCTCCTTCTCTTCACGCGCCTTCTTGTACTCCTCAAAAGCTTGGCGATGTTCTGCCGATAATTCCTCAAAATTAGGCTTGATGATGTTATCGGCATCCACTTCAGATGGCTTGGGAAGATCGACCATGATGGATGATGATGATTACTCTTTTTCCCCAGCGGAGTCGCCAAAAAGTGTGTTCGCACACGAACACGTCAAGTGTACCCTCGACGCCGGGGGTGATGCACCGCAGCTCACGTCGAAGGAGTCTCACCGGAAGCGCGATTCGCAAGTCGACCGGCGAGAGCTTTTGGGGACCCGAAACCCCACACTCCCGGGAGGGACCCCGTCAGGGAGTGCGGCGGCTATGGGCTGCCCTAGGTCGGTCAAGCCGCCCCTAGAGCCTCGGTATTCGCAGCTCTCCAACACGAAGAACGATGAAGAACGAAGGAGCAAGAACGAGGGAGGGACAAAACGTAGATGAAATAGTAGATGTGTTTTTTGCGATTGTGTGTTGTTTAATCGGCCGTCACCTCTCATCTATTTATGAGGCGGCTGGACTCCCCGTACAAGAGAAGGACTAAAAATTCCGTCCGAAACATCAAAAACCCTCACCTAACTCGGACAGGAATCTTTGGTAATTTCCCGGATCAACTCGGTCCCACCGATTGGTTCGTTTCGGTCCCACCGAGTGAACGTTGCCAACTCTCTATATCCTTCTGTAATTTCTCGGATCAACTCGGTCCCACCGATTGGTTTGCTTCGGTCCTACCGAGTGAACATTGCCAACTCTCTAGTAAATTTTTGGACCAACTCGGTCTCACCTATCAAAACAACTCGGTCAGTCCGAAATGACTCCGCAGCTTTTGTTTCTAACCTTGTTTTGCCTCCACAGGTTGCATACGACCTTGGATTAAGATGATTTTTATATCAAGAATCGATTGTTTCGACGAGACGAAGACAATTCATGTAGATCATTTTTCCATACGAGGCAGTCCTGGGGGTGTAATCAGCCGAATAGTGTTCTGAATACAAAATCTCGGTATTTCGAACACAACTTTGGTCTTCGAGATGAGATCGGATGGCGATGGCCCAAACTTCAAAGATGTTCATATCGACAATACGAAACTTTTTAATGTAGATCACTTCTCCATTTGAGGCCATATTAATTAAGTTCTTGACCGTGCCAAAATCTGGTGTCAACACAATCTTCATTAGTACATATAAAAAAGGCCGAACTTGTCCTCTCCTCGATGACCTTCGTATGCGACAGACTGACAGGGATGACCGGCGCTGAAGATTGCAGCAACTTCTTCGAAGCAGCGGGCAGCCTACCCCGGAAGAGGCCACACGTGGGGCTAGCAGGGGCGCCCAGGGGGCGGCAACGCGGACCAAAGTCCCCCTTCCATGGCATGCAGCTTCCTGCAGGGAAGGGCCTCGAGCAGTACATCCATGGCAACCTCAACATCATGCGCACGGATACAACTCATTGGAAGCAGTGGAGACAACGTGCAGGCGAGTTCCAGATCCTCCTTATCTAGAACCATTGCGGCTAGAATTGCCAGGCATGGTCGTCGAGGGCAGCGTAGCGCCGGCAGGTGCAATGGATGCGGTCAGCGTCGTAGCAGTAGCGGCCACCGTGAAAAGCTTCATAACTCTTAGTTCTCCTTCCTAAACCTCTAAGCTGGAGGCGGTGGCTGTGAGCAAGGTGCCGGAGCGGGCACTGCTGGTGAGTGTTGAAGGGCAGGGAGGTTGCCGGAGCACATGCCCCAGCGGCAGGGGATACCGATAGTGGAAACGAATCCGCCGCGGCTGAGCGGAATGAGGACAGATGAACTCAGCAGAGGGAGGAACTAAGAGAGGACCCCACGGGGCTTCCTGATTCGGGCCAGCCGGAGGCAGGAGAGGCCGTGGCAGGGAGATCAGGCCGGCGGCGCTACGGGGCGGGTAGCCACGGGCGTGTCCGTGAGACCCATGCGAGCGACTTAGTCAAAAGCTTTTTCAAAATCAATATTAAAAGGAACCCCAATTTTCATTGTTTTATGCAGAGTTCAAAGTTTCATGCAGAATTGAAACACCTTCTAGAATGTATTTGCCCTTCAAAAAAGCAGTTTGAGAATTTCTGATCACCCCCCTAATGACAAAGATCAGCCTATTCACCAGAATTTTGGTAATGATTTTGAATAACACATCCAGGAAACAGATTGGTTTGTACTTTTGAATCTTGTTAGCATCACTACCTTTAGGTATAAGTGTGACTACCCCATAATTAATTCTGTCGATGTCTAGCATATTTTCATAAAAATCTTCCAATAATGCAAAAAATCAAACTTAACTGTATCCCAAAATGTTGGTAAAATTCAATGTTAAAGCCATCTCGGCCAGCTGTTTTATTAGTGTCCATTTTAAAAACAACTTTTCTCAGCTCATCCATTGAAAATGGCTTGGTAAGGAACTCCTGTTCCTCCAAAGAGCGTCCACCCGCACACTATTCATGTTCAGGGAGGTAATCTCTGGTTCTCCAAATAGATTCTTGTACAAGTCTGTAATGTAAATCTTGAGATTTTCCTACCCCCTCAATCACCCCTTCATCTTGTATGAGTCTAGTAATCATATTTTTCTTATGTCTCCCATTGGCCTTAGCATGATAGTATTTAGTATTGGAATCTCCATCATGCAACTCAACCTCATGAGATCTCTGCAACTATTTAGCATCTTCCTCCTTGAGGATTTTTTTTCAAGTCACATTGGCATTGTAACTTGAAGGCTTTATCTGCAGAGTCAAGAGTAGCATCTTCCTCTAGTTTATCCAACCTATCAATTTCCTCAATTAATTTTTTTTCTTATGTCTTCTATAGACTGATTCAATATTCCAATTCCACCCCTTTAATACTTTCCTAAGCTCCACTAATTTAGCATGCACTTGGTCCAATGCTGACTTCCCAGGAAATTTTTTACACCATACTTTCTTGACAACTTCATCTAAATCAGCCCTTTGGAGCCAACAATTTTCAAATTTGCAGATGTATGGTATTTTGGCCTTTTCTCCAGATGAAATAAACAAGGGTGTATGGTCAGACAGCTCCCTAGACAAGGCATTCATATGAGCTAAAGGGAATTTATCTTCGCAAGGTGATATTATCACCCTGTCCAACAGGGCAAAGGTGGGTTCTTCATGATTATTTGACCAAGTAAATTTTCTACCCACCACAGGAAGTTCCAATAATTCTCCATAAGATATGATAGAATTAAATAGAACACTCCATTAATTATATCCTCCAGGATTATTTTTATCACTTGCTTTCCTGGTCAAGGTTAAATCCCCAGCCACCATAATAGGTTCTTTAGTGCTGATCAGGAGATGCACAAATTCAATCAGGAATTTTGTCTTACTTGAAGCTTGGGCATCCCCATAAACAATCACTAAACTCCGTTGAAAGCCACTAGCAACATTTGTTTAATATAGTATTGCCCAAATTCCTGACTTATCGTAGTCAAAGAGTCATTATTGATCCCAACTAAAGTACCTCCAGATCTTCCTCTGGGAGGTAAAGAAGTCCAATCAAAATTGTTCTGCCCATTGAGAAAAGATAAATCAGAGATTGAGAATTCTTTTTTCACGGTCTCTTGTACCCCCACAAAGTCTAAACTATTTCCAGCAATTTGCTCTTTAATAGACTTCCTTTTCTCCATAATCTCCTAACCCTCTGCCATTCCGAACAATTCCCCTCAACATCTTTCAACAAAGGAAGTCTTTCACCGGTCAAACAAGACGTAAGACTTTTACTAGAAATAAAGCAGACAAAGAACTATATAAAACCACCAACTATAAAACTTTCCTTTTCATGCTCTTTCTTAACACTGTTTTAACAGGAGTCTTAATTGCAACAGCCTAAAAAATAGGTCTGTCTGCAAAACCTAAGGACTCCCTAAAATCAGCCGTGTTTAAAATAGGTAAATCATGAAATTCTTCATCTCACCCATCATCCTCACCCACATTCGTCATTTCTAATAAAACAGTCTCTAAATCCTCAGGATCTAAGAGCTCAGGTTCTTGATCTTTTTTCTCAATTTCTCTTTTATAGCTAGAAAGAGCTCCAATCTGGCTTTTTCACTATTGTTAATGAGCCCAATATTATAGTCAAACCATATCTAAGGAAACCCGCAAATCCACCCCCAGCAAATTAGTCATTTCTGGTAAACTATCATTGTCTGTATCAAGGACAGAAACCTTAGATGTCATACCTTCAGTTCCCCCAAAATTCTTAGCTCTGGCCAGGGCCATGGCCCTGTCAAGCATGGGAATATCATCATTTTGCTTAGAGGCAATTCTTCCACTGAATCTTTGACTCCCAGTATCTTCACTTTTGTTATTCTCATTCCCCTCTTTGTTCAGCACCACCTGTTCATCTGTAATGCTAGTACCCAGTTTTGCCCCCAGACTGATAGATTTGTTAAGAGTTATATTGATGATACGCCCGCCGCTGCTGCTTGTGATTTGATCCCCGTTGTCGTCCAGATCGGACCGCCACTCCAGGTCGTTCGTCGTACCACCATCTCCAGGAGGACGCCGTCGACTTCCAGGTTGCAGGCCTCGCTGCTCTCCCCCGGTGGGAGTTCCTAAGCCGTCGCCCGCCGCTTGAGTTCTACCTGGCTGCCGCTCGCGGTATTCCGGCCTCCGCATGTCCTCCGGTTGCCGAGGCACCGCGTCCTCCCCTTCGTTTGGCAAGTTCCTCCAGGCCGCGTCCGCCCCTTCGTTCGGCGAGGCCCTCTAGGCCGCGTCCGCCCCTTCGTGTGCTCGCGCTGACTCCCTTGGTCGGGTGTTGAGTGCGAGTTATTACTCCAAATCAGCTTGTGATTCCCTTAAAAAAAAAGAAAAAAAAAGAAAAAAATAGAGGGAAGGAGTCAAAAAAAAGGGCCATGATGTTTCCGCCGGGCCTGCATCTCCGTCGCTGCGCACAGACTTCCGATGGTGTTCCCTGTATTGATCCCGTCACGCACATGCATCGTCGCTCGGTGCTTGGTGCTTGTCCGTCTGGACTGTCCCCTATGGCGTCTTCAGCCCGCGGTGATGGTGACCGCTCTACGTCGACTCCTCTCGCGGCTTCCTGCGTGGCGTTGATCGCTCTACGTCGACAACCTCAGTGGCTTTCACATGTGACTCTTTTGTCGTGTCCCTATCCGCGCGTGAGATTGCGCAACTGCAATGCCTGCTTGCTGCCTGGGATTTTTCACCGACAGGTTCTGCAGTTTCCGTGACCGACTCTTCTAGCACTAAGAAACCACCTTTCTACTCATTCAGGTACATCTGCATGGATTCTTCATACCGGAGCATCTTTCCTTGTGACTTATGATTCTTCTACTTTGACCTCCGTTCGACCTGTTGAATCTCTTGTTCGTGTTCTTACGGCTGATGGCACTCCCCTTGCTGTAGCTAGTCGTGGCACTCTTAGCACTGCTTCATTTCATGTTCTCTCTGTCGCTCATGTTCCTCGACTTACAATGCAACTCATATCTGGTGGTCAGATTGTTGACTCTAGTTGTAGGGTCATTCTCGACTTTGATTCGTGTTCTGGCCCTCGACGTCCTGATGGTCTCTGGGAGCTTGACTGGCTTTGTCTTCCCTCTGCTGCCACTACTGCCAGTATCGCAGCCCCTGTTGCTGCATCTACCAGCTCTTTTCAGCAGTGGCATCATCGTCTTGGCCATTTATGTAGTTCTCGTCTCTCATCTTTGGTTCATCGCGGTGTTCTGGGGTCTGTCTCCGGTAACGCTTCATTGGATTGTCTGGGTTGTAGGCTTGGTAAGCAGGTTCAACTTACCTATCCTCAGAGCGAGTCTGTGTTTGAACACCCTTTTGATCTTGTCCACTCTGTTGTTTGGGGTCCGGCTCCCTTCGCTTCGGAAGGGGGTCATCGCTACTATATTATCTTTATAGATGATTTTTCTCAGTACACTTGGATCTATTTCATGTCTTCTCATAGTGAGGTCTTATCTATATACAAAAAAATTGTTGCCATGGTTCATACCTAGTTTTCCACTCCTATTCGCGTTTTTCACGAAGGTTCAGCTGGTGAGTATATCTCCCATGCACTATGAGGTTTCCTTGCCGAGCAAGGTACCCTTACTCAGTTCTCTTGCCCTGGTGCTCATACTCAGAATGGTGTGGCTGAGCGCAAGCATCGTCACCTTCTTGAGACGACGCGTGCCATGATGATCGCCACCTCTCTTCCGCCTTACTTCTGGGCTGAAGTTGTTACCATTCCACCTATCTCATCAACATTCAGCCATTTGCTGCTCTATAGGGTGGTATTCCTTTCGAGCGTCTTTCTGGTTGTTCTCCTGATTATTCGGCGCTTTGTTTATTTGATTGCGTTTGCTATGTTTTGCTTGCCCCTCGTGAACGCACCAAACTGACCGCTCAGTCTGTTGAGTGTGTCTTTCTTGGATACAGTGATGAGCATAAGGGTTATCGGTGTTGGGATCCTGTCGGTCGTCGGATGCGTATTTCCCGGGATGTGACCTTTGATGAGTCTCGTCCCTTCTACCCGCGCCCATCCTCCTCGGCCTTTTCCACGGAGCACATCTCCTTTCTTTCGTTTTCGGATACACCTCCCTCTGTGCCTAGTATTCCTACTCCTCGCCCCGCTATTGCAGATATGACCCCGTCCTCTCCTACAGTTTCTTCTCCTCCCTCATCGCATGACTCTCCACCTTCATCACCGATACCTTCCCCCTCTCCACCTTCATCATCGATACCTTCCCCTTCTCCACCTTCATCACCGGTACATTCCACGTCACCACCTCCAGTGGTTCCACCTCTTCCCTCCTTTCCTTTCCATTATACTTGCCGTCCACATATTGTGGATGAGTCTACTAATGTACCTACTACTTCTGGTGTGTCGTCTTCCTCCTCTCAGCTGACTTATGGTCTTCAGTCTCGGCCTTGTCCACCGCCTGATTGATATTCTCCTTCTCGCTATGGTCTTTCGACCATTCTTGAGCCGACTTCTTATCGAGATGTTCATCCTGAATGGCAGTTTGCGATGGCAGAGGAAATTGCTGCCCTTGAGCGCATCGGCATGTGGGATCTGGTTTCTCTTCCTCCAGGTATTTGTCCCATCACTTGTAAGTGGGTCTATAAGATAAAGACGCGCTCTAATGGTTCTCTTGAGCGTTATAAAGCTCGTCTTGTGGCTCGTGGCTTTCAGCAGGAGCATGGTCGTGATTATGATGAGACTGTTGCTCCTGTGGCCCATATGACCACTGTCCGCACACTTCTTGCCGTGGCCGCTGTTCGCCATTGGTCTGTATCTCAGCTTGATGTGAAGAATGCCTTTCTAAATGGTGAGTTGCGTGAGGAGGTTTATATGCAGCCACCACCTGGGTATTCTGTTCCTGATGACATGGTTTGTTGTCTTCGTCGCTCTCTCTATGGCCTTAAGCAAGAGCGCTTCGCCTCTGTAGTGACCACAACTGGTTTTTCGCCCGGTGCTCATGATCCACCGTTGTTTGTCCACCTTTCTCCTCGTGGTAGGACTCTTCTTCTATATGTTGATGACATGATCATCACTGGCGACGATTCTGAATACATTGCCTTTGTCAAGGCCCGTCTTAGTGAGCAGTTCCTGATGTCTGATCTTGGTCCTCTTCGTTACTTTCTTTGGATCGAGGTTTCCTCCACCTCTGATGGCTTTTTTATTTCCCAAGAAAAGTATATCCAGGATCTTCTTGCTCGTATGACTCTTAGTGATGAGCGCACCGTTGAGACTCCTATGGAGCTCAATGTTCACCTTCGCGCTTCTGATGGTGAGCCCTTGTCCGATCAGACACGTTATCGTCATCTTGTTGGGAGTCTTGTCTATCTTGTTGTCACTCGTCCGGATATCTCCTATCATGTCCATGTTCTGAGTCAATTTATTTCTGCTCCCACTTCAGTTCATTATTGTCACCTTCTTCGTGTTCTACGATATCTTTGTGGCACGATCTCTCATCGTCTCTTTTTCCTCCATTCCAGCTCGTTAGAGCTTCAGGCCTATTTTGATGCTACGTGGGCTAATGATCCTTCAGATCGTGTTCACTTTCTGCTTATTGTGTTTTTTTTTGTGGTTCTCTCATTGCTTGGAAGACAAGGAAACAAACTGCAGTTCCCGTTCGAGTGCAGAGGCCGAGTTGCGAGCTATGGCTCTTCTGACGACAGAGGTGACTTGGTTGCGATGGTTACTGGAGGATTTTGGTGTTTCTGTTACTACACCTACCACTCTCTTGTTAGACTGTACAGGTGCTATCAGTATTGCGCGGGATCCCGTGAAGCATGAGCTTGCAAAGCATATTGGTGTAGATGCTTTTTTTTGTGCGTGCCGCTGTGCAGGATCATGTTATTGCTCTTCAGTATGTGCCTTCCGAGTTACAGCTAGCAGACTTCTTCACGAAGGCCAAGACTAGAGCGCAACATGGGTTTCACCTCTCCAAACTCAAGGTTGTCGATCCACCATGGGTTTGAGGGGTGGGTGTCGATGATGGCCTTTGGCCTTTTATATTCTAGACTTTTGGCATCCTCTTGTACATGTATATATTTTGGCTTTGGCCTCCTAATAATACAAGGTTGCATATTTCCTTCCACATCATCATCAGACAACTGAACTTACTTTGCTCCTTCAACAGCCACAGCATCACCTCCATTAACTGAGGCAGAGTCTGAAATGGGGTCCTTTTCAACTGGTGCATCTTTTTTGTTTTGGTATTGTAACAGATCGGCTTCATCCCAAGCCTTCAAATCAGCAGCCCTCTGCTTTTTTCGATCTCTAGCAATATCTCCATCCAGTCTTCAAAACCTTGAGATAGCTCATCATCATCTTTAACCCAACCTTCTTCCACAACTTCCTCTAGTTCAAAAAAGATCCTATATATCATCAATTTTGGAGTTGTGAGCTTATTCCATCTTGGGATTTTATTGTAGTCAACCACTGCCACCTTGATCCTGACCATGCCAGTCTTCTGAAGGGTGTCCATGTCTACTTTCTTGGTTAATCCAATTCTTGATCCCACCTCAAAGAGACGATGGAAATTCTTTAGGGTTTTGGGCACCCCCTTTGCTTTGACCCAGACAACACACAGCTTCCCTACAGCAAGAGAGTCATCATTCCAAATTTTAACATTGACCATCACTGTCCCACCTTTGAGAGGGACCCAATCATACTATTGCAGCTTCATTTATCTTAGCAACTGACGGGAAGTTAACCAAGAATGCTGCATCAGAAACTTTTTTTGCTTTCCAGTCCCACCTCCAAGGATAGGTTTTAGCCAGACATCTAACCAACTTTTTTTGCTACTGACTATCTGCTCATATATTTCTAAAAGTTTCAAAATAGTATATGCTTATTAGGTTCAAACTCAATGCATCTGTTTTATGCATTTTCCTCTAATGGAGGTATTTGAACTATTGGTCATCTTAGCTTCTGATGTAGCCAAAGAACCCAGAATATGTCAAGAGTAGAACCTGAAGGCTTTCCGATAAAAAGTAGACCATATTCAAACTAAACTTTGGAGCCTTCAGTCCAGTTTCCACGAAGGTGAAGCGGATGTTGTGTTTGAATCATACAAAACTTGTGAGATATAAGGAATGGTACAACACCTTTTGACCAATGACATTGATTATTGCTCTGCAGGTATTATCAAGTGGTGCACTGCAGACATGGCTTGATGTTTGTGGGTTCTTCCGTTCTATGTGGTTGAGATGCAGAAATGGTTTGTTGGGGCGTCCTTTTGGCGTGCTCCAGTTGGAAATTGACCCTATTCATACTGCATAGCGCACACCGGTTAACTGTGCAGTGGGCTTGTAGGAATTTAACTGCGTAATTTGCTAACCCGCATATGTTATGTTATGTTGAACTTTTATCTGGTGCTGATTAATGAATATTGAACTGCAACTGCCTTCCTGGTTCTACTTTCCTTTTCTTTTTCTTTCGGATGCGGTGACTGAAAGAAGTGAATCCTGTTTCTCTGACACCAGTTGCCTCTGCGACGGGATCCGCTCGCCTTGGTGCTGCTCGCCGCCCTGGAGCTCGACCGTGTCTATCTGTCTATAGTTCTTGTGTCCCTCTGACATGGCACAAGAGGTACGAAGGTTTCATTCATGGTATCGGACTTCAGAAGAAAAGCATTGTTGGTTAATCCTGTCGCACAGTATCTAGGTTCAGTTCGTTGAGCTAGCTAGTGTCAGGTTTCAGTTAGTTAGCTGACGTCGTTTTTTTTCAGGTAGGTTCAGATAACTCTGCACGAGCTCACGATGCCATGCGTGCAATTTATGCAGCACAAAATCAACCGAAATAGTCGGCACATTATTTGTGTTTCAATTGTCGAGCTCACACGTCATGGAGAAGGAAGAAACGATCTTCTAGTACTGTACTGCCGAAATGAAACGAAGATACGTTCGCTACTGCCTACTGCACGCTGCAGATTGAACAATGGCCGATGAAAACAAAACCAACCCGAATTCGGTTGTAGCTAGGATACTACAGTACAAAATTTTAGACCAAATAGGATAATTCACACATCAAGAACGATAACAGCAAAAGACAAATTCCGCCAGCGTCATCATACTACCCTCCTGTGTATACGAAGATTGTTCAGACTCAATAAGAGCATAATAATTAAAAAAATATATCACATTAATCTAGACGAACTCTTGAAAGGACTTAACTCCCCCAAAAAAAATCCCTTTTGAGTAGTTATTAAGCTGCACGTAGCTAATCTCTCAAAAGTTTTAGCTGCTCAAATTTTTTAGGAGAAGCATCCGCAGATTTCTCCTCTCCAATTTAAACAACTAAAACACGTTCTCTCAAAGGATTCCCTCTTTCTCGCACGGCCTCCTCTCTCTTTTGCTCAGATGCCTCCATGTGGACGCCGCCCCCTCCATGTTCCTTGGCTCCGGCGACCACCCGCATGCTGGTCTGACACCCCGCAGACCTCCAGACGTCAAATTCCAGCGAGAATTCGATGATTTTTTCTTCACTTTTTGTGTGTGTTTTCCATCGTCTCCGGCCACGTCGACGCTCCTCCTCATCGTCCCTGACCATGAACAAATCTCAACACGCGTGAAGGGACACCTAAGAAGCAAAAGCTCACCTGCATGAAGAATCCATAGAGATAAAAGTGGTCGCTGGCCATCTTCGACGATCCCCATGAATCATTGCATTCCATACCACACCATCGCACCACTAGGAGAAGGATAAGGGAAGAACCCATTCACAAGAAGAAGTGCCCAAGCCATAGTCCGTGGAGGACGAATTTTGCCTACTTTCTCGACTACTTCATCGCATGCTTACGCCGCACACGGTGAGCCTCTATCAAATTACTTTTGTGGAGCATCAATCCTAGGTCCTAGCTACCCCATGTCCATCAACTAGTATTCAGAAGTCTTCGTTAACCGCTTGGAAGGAAGAATAAGATGGAAAGAGCCTTAAATGTGGGGTCCAGTTCATTTGAGGAGTTAAGTTTGAGAGTTCGTTAGGTTTGAGTTTTCTTTAATTCCTCGAATTCAAGGAGTTAAGGTTCGAGGAGTTAAATTTTAATAGCTCGGTTAGAGATGCCTTGAGATGTACTATCTTCCACCATATCATCACTATATATGTGAATCATTCATGCATGGATACTCACTCCGTTTCACAATACTCCTATCTTGCGAAACTCACCGTCCAAATTTTTTTATCGTCTAAATACATAAGACACAAGCTTTACACACCTATCTTGCGAGGCTCATCATCCAAATTGGAATATTTGTAGCATGGCTTGACCTGCGTGCATTGGAATAAAGATTATCGTCTATCTCACTCTATCATGAAGTTAGAGTCACTGGATAGCGATGCGGTTGGTGGCGATGATGACGCTGGTGGTGGTTCATTTAAGTTCTCTTCTTTTGTGTGTCGGACTTTGTGATGGCGTGGCCGTTCAGGTCTATGGTGCCTCCGGTCCAAATCGATCATATGAAATATTGAACTACTTGTATTGCTCATAATAGCATACCACTATTAGTCATTATCTTTCTACTAATGGTAGAGTCCAAAATAATACTGCCTTATGGGAGATTTGGTGGGAAAGGAATAAGTGCACTTTCAGGGAGCATTGGAGCTAGGTCGCGTGCGCACACGAGATTTTTACCGCAAATCAGACGAGCAATGGTGCCATGAAGCCTTGTTGGAGCAAAATGCATCGAGTTCCCTTTTAGGGGAATCGTCGTGAGAGATTGTTTTCTCTAGCAGCCAATAGGGCTACATTTTTCTTTATTTTGAGTTCCTTTCCTTTTTCATCCTTGATCTTAAGTCCACCATCATGTTATCTTCAGTTGCTTCTTACTAATCATCAATCAAAGCCAGCAATTTGCCGGATGTTTCAAAATAAATAAATAACGTACTTAGTATGGCTAGGGTTTGGACCGAATGACGTAGAAACTCTTTGTCACCATGACCGTAAACCTTGATTTTTGAGCAATACAAGAGTTTCCCCGCAAAAAAAAGTATATGGTGCCCCGGGTCTAGCTTGTCACTGTACATTTTCCTTAGCTTCAGAAAAAACGAAAAAAAAAGGTACTATAAAGGAAAAAAAAAACTGCTTACGCTGGTTGTATGTGATGGGCTTTCACCTCTCGTGGGCTCACTCTCTCCCGAAAGGAGTTTTGGGCTTCAAACTCACTGGCTGCGAGACTCTACAGCGCTTCACTCCACATCGTGGGCTGCTGCTTCGACTCCCCTTTCCCCGTGAGCGAGTGTAACCTAGCCGCCGCCGCCCACGCTCGCCGCCGCCGGTGCCGCCGATGGAGGACGACAACCTGCTCTCTGAGATCCTCCTCCGACTCCCCCCAGATCCGTCCTCCCTCCCTCGCGCCTCCCTCGTCGCCAACCGCTGGCTCGGCCTCGTCTCCGACCCCGGCTTCTCCCGCCGCTTCCGCCCCCACCACCACCGTAACCCCCCTCTTCTCGGTTTCTTCGAGAGCTCGCACTTCGAACCTACAATGGATTCCCCCAATCGTGTCCCGGAAGGTCGCTTCTCCTACGAGCACACCGGCAACGGCTGCTTCATACCCTTCGGGTGCCGCCATGGCCTCCAACTCATCTTCCACCAATCAGGGAAGCAGCTCCATGTGCGGGACCCGTTCAACGGCGACAAGCGCCGCCTACCCGTTCCCCCGGGGTTCGATGGCTGGGAGACCCCGATCAGCGGAGCGGTGTTTCGCGCTGCCGGAGACATCCAACACTTCCAGGTGGTCTTGGTAGGCACCGAGAGAAACAACCAACATCATACACGGGTAATCGCCCGCGTCTACTCATCGGAGACTGGCATATGGGGTAATCTCATGTCGACACCGCTTCCACCCAAGGCTTCGAGTTCTATGGACCAACATCCCACCAAGATTAGAATGTGGTTTACTATCAGTGTGCTAGTTGGGCATTCCCTTTACTGGTTGCTCACTAATATATCGGCAGCAACCAACATGTTGGATGGCATCCTTGAGTTTGATTTGGAGAGGCAGACTCTAGCTGTGATACCGGTGCCGGTGGATATTGCCAATAATTGTCTTAGCCAATTTCAGGTTATGCAGGCAGAGGGTGGTGGACTTGGTATTTTCTTTCTATCAAAATTCAGTGCCCAACTATGGAAGATGGAGACTGATTCTGATGGTGTTGCTTCATGGGTGCTGGGAAGAACTGTTGAACTGGACAAGCCACTTTCCCTGAATCCAGAAGAGGAAGAGTCCCTAATTATAGGGGGGTTTGCTGAGTACAATAATGTTGTGTTCCTACGGACACCTACCAACTTCTTCATGGTCCAGCTTGAGTCATTGCAGTTCAAGAAAGTTTCCAAGAGCAACAGCTTGACTCGCTATGATCCGTTTGAAAGTGTCTATGTTGCAGGTAATAGCATATGCATATACATTGTGTGTTCGTAAAAACCAAGATATTACTTATAATTGGTTGATTGAATGGTGCTCACATCCTTTTGTGTTAAGCTAAACAATTTAAAGTAGTGCCATATAAATTGTTTCTTTTGCTACTTGATGATCTTGTCAACATATATCAATATTGCTCTAGCGTCCTCTTTCTGGATGTTTGTGTGGTGGCATTTTATGTGATGGTTATGATTTGGAAAAACATCTTTTAGTGGCTGTATTTAAGTTTACCTGATATGGCATGGAGCGAGCGTAATCATAATTTGAGGGAACTTCTCCCTTCTCATCAGCTAATAGTTTGAGTGTGTATTCTTCATTTCTATGGCACTAGTGAGTACATACTGCTTTGAGAATATTTTTCCTTATATCATAGTAGATGGGGTTTTGTTTATCTATTCCTTATATCTCATCGATGCCCTCTCGTATCTATTTTATCTGATATGAATGGTAGTATCAGTGCATATATAGCTGCAGTGCAGATGTTTCTCGCGCTGACATACATAATGGTTAGAATACCCCCTTGTAGGCACGGGTATTGATGGTGGACATGATGGAGCTGAATTTTTTCGTAATACGTAAGATGATTGATCAGATGGATATGCTACTTTGATGTTTTAACTGAGTAAGTAAGCTTATACTATTTAAGTAGTAGTATAAGAATATTTTCCCTTTCATTTGCTTAGTTGATATTTCTATTTACATTTATTGGTCGCAACATTGCATTTGGTGTTTTGCTGCTAGGATCTATGAGTCCGGGTGCTATTTGTATCTTGTACCCTCTATACAAGTAATTGATACCCAACAATACCGTACCTGAGCATTTGGCTTCGAACTTCGTTTGTTAACTCGGGCCTATGTAAATTGCCATTTCATATTGCTATTCATTTGGTATTGTTGTAAAACGTAGTGATCGCTTTCAATTTTTGTACAATCTTAGCCTTGTAGGCGGTTTGCTCAAATATATTATCAACATATATTTGTTTGTCACTCGAACTCACATATGTAAAACTCCCTTTTTTTAACCATGGCTGCCTGGATTACGGTCTTCCCCAATAGCATTGTTAAACCACTTTCAAGATTCTGATGTAGCCAAAGGATTACACTATGGTTAGTCTCCTTGGAGAGGGGACTAACCGAACTAAGCCTAATGGTGGTATTTGTGTTTTTTTGGCTTCTGATTTAGCCAAAGGATTAGAATAAATCAACAATGGAAGGTTTTCGGTAAAAAAGAAAAATAAGTTGAGGGTGTGCCACTTGAAATTAACTGTTACGTTGGTTTTGTCCAATAGCTTACATGACTATTGGTCCAGTTTCCATGATGGAATGTTTATTGTTTGAATCATACAAAAGTTGTGAGACATAAGGAATAGTACAAACTTGTTTGAACAGTGACATTGATTATCGCTGCACAGGTATTATGAAGAGGTGCAGAGATGGGTTGCTGGGGGCGTAGCTTCTTCCGTTCCGTTTAGCCGAGATGCAGAAATGGCTTGTTGGGGGTGTCCTTTTGGTGTGCTACACATGGAAATTGATCCTCTTCGTTCTACTTAGCGCACGCTGGTGAACCGTGCAGTGGACTTGTATGGATTTACATAGTTTGCCTGTCCGCATCTATTATTATGTCGAACTTTTATCTGGTACTGGCTAATGAATGTTAATTCCGAACTGCAACTACTTGCCTGGTATCATTTCATTTCCCTTTTCTTTTAGATGCGCTGGCTGATGGATTGGGTATGTCTCAAGTAAGTATTTCATGAGTTTTTATCTCATCATTCCGATGAAAAAAAGGCTAGCCTCTGATTTGAAGAAATATGATGCCCCACGCTTTTGGTTATTGCGATCCGGACAGGGATAGGCAAATCTCGATAACAGTCTGTACTTTGAGATTCATAGACTTCTGCATGGGCGGTGTTCATGTAGGAAAGCACATTTTGTAGTTGATGCTAGCTTTGTCTTAACATCCTTTTTATTCTTTCAGAAGAACCAGTTACTGTTGCTGTGACACCGGTTGGCTCTGCAATGTGATCCGCGCACCACGGTCGACGACTTGATGGCCTGGAGCTTAACGGTGACTCTAGTTGTTGTACTTGTACCCTTAGATGATACTACCTCTGAACCAAAATATAAGACGTTTTTCCTATGTCTTCCCCTCCTGGCTGCTCGAAGCTCAGGTTCAGAACCTTTGTGCCGGCGAATTGCGAAAAGAGCCGGAACACGCTGCCCTTTCTCAGATTTCAGATTGCTGGCGGCGGTGGTAGGGAGAGCCTCCAGCGTGTCCTGACATGGATGGGAGACAAGCTGGTGAGTAAGCTAGAATTTTGATATGTGCCAGTTCTGTCTGCAAAATATTTCATCCGGTTTCTGTCTGCTAAAGTGACTCGAGCATCAGGGGAGCTACTGCCATTTTGGGTGATTTTAATTTTTCAGGTTTCCAGGTGCACAAGGTATATTGTTTCTAGCAGCAGGATGGATTCTTGTTCAGGCAGTTCTTCTATCCTCTCTGCTACTAGCTCAGGCCCTGCATCTCAACATCAGACAGTCGTTAATAACTGAATTCTAAGATGAGCTTAGCTTGCTGCTGGGCATCAGTCATGTTTTCTGATAAGCTAGGCTGGTGCTGCTTCTATTGTTTGCTTCTCAGTCTATGTGTATCTGATCTTTTCTAGATGTAGTTCATCTGGTTGACCTTTGGTCAACCTATCTTTGCTAGCATTTAACAGCTCCTTTTCTTTGGCTGTTTCCCCTTTCCCTTTCTCTTTTCAAGCCATATGTACTCTCTCTTGTACTGTTGTTATGAGCTGTTAATGATATTGGGCACCTCTTGGTGCCTTGTTCTGTTCAAAAAAAAAAGGATGCCTCTCCCAAAGGGAGTACACTTGAGAGAGGAGTGGTAGGTAGTATTATACGTACCAATATTCAGTGAGAGAGAGCCACTTCATCCGGGTCTTTGGTTTTTGGAAAACCATAATGCGAAGATATCCTTCTAAGCATTTTTTTTTTACCTGAATATCCTTCTAAGCATTGGTTCACATACTCAGTTGCGAATATGTTTCTGGGTGGTTAGCAGTGCTGAATCTGATGTCCACTTGGAGAGTTTCGAATAGTTCTTGATATAACTTGCTGGTAAAATTTATGCCCCTGCCCGAAATGATGGCAATGGGCATTGGTCATGTAGTTTGAAAACATGATCAATGAACAGTTGAACAACTTGAAGGACAGTGAGAGGTTGGGGCAAGGGGATGAAGTAGGCATATTTGGTCAGTCGATCCACCACTACCAGGATAACTGTTTTCCCTTGAGAATTTGGTAAACCCTCTATGTAATCCGTTCCGATGTGTGCCTGATACATGTCAGGAATGTGGATTGGTTTCAGTTAACCAGGGGTTTTGACATGTTCTGATTTTTGTCAATTGATGACAGGTGTGACATTCAGAGACGTACTTCTCAATGTTTGCCGTCATGCATGGCCAATAAAATTAGCCATCCTGACAATAAAACTGCAGATCCTGTCATTTCGAATCGGTGAGCAATTTGAAGTATTTCTACCTACTGGTATGCTTCATTCGGACCCTGAACTTCATGTCTTGCTGCTTAGAAACCGTTCTTGTTAGAAACCAACCGAAATGAAACGAAGATACGGTCGCTGCTGCACAACTGCAGATTGAACAATGGACGGAAACAAAACAAGGCAAAAGCGTCTTATATTTAGTTACGGAGGTAGTAGTATACTACAAAATTTGATACCCGGATAGGATAATTCACGCATCAAGAACAATAACAACAGATGGAGAATTCGGTTGATGATGCGTGTTTTAACGCCAGTTGCAGGCCCTCCTTTCTGTCCGTGTTGAAGATTGTTGAGACTGAAGAAGAAAGCAAAATATTCTTCACTGGCTCACGTTTTCATACCAAGAGTATAAGTAAAGATCTCACATTACTCGCAAAAAAGAAAAAAGATCTCACATTAATCTCTAAATGCCTTCTGTATTTGCTCCCTGAGATGTAGTACTACTTTTTCCCCATCAAATCCCCACTCTATACATGAATCGATCATACATGGATACTCACTTCGTTTCTCAGTACTTGGGAGTGTTCACCTTTTCTAAAAGTCTATTAATTAAGCAACAAGGTTTGGATTACAAATGCCCAAATGCTGTCTCTAGACACGCAGATCGGTACACAACCCTGCATAAACCCCACACCCGACACTATACACGGCTATTATTGATGTCACTAGCATGGACTTCCCGGTGTCGTACAAGGTAATTATCTCTCAACTCCATTGCAGTCCTGGTGTGTTCGCCACGACCAATGTCAGGACTCGGGAGGCTACTGGGTGTTTTTATCTCATTGATAGATGGATCATAATCCATTGGATTATTCTTCGACATTTCGGCCTTTTCTGGCGCATGTTCATGGTGTCGAGTTTGTTTTGCTTTTTGGTTCTTGCGGTTTGTACTTTTGTCCCCATGTCTGGTGACTGTGAATGTGATGGTAGAGAAGGGGGTTCTCCTTCATGGTGGCGGACCGCATTCGCGAGGGAAGGGTGTGAGTCGGCAAGGGTGAGTGCGAGCGGCACTGTAGGGTCTATTGGCATTGTGGGTGTGGTCTTCATAGTTTGGACTATGGTCGCGACCCCCAAGACAATAGCTGCTGCGGGGACCTTTGGTCAGAGGTCCTCCAAGCGAAAACTTTGCTCGTGTTGACGCTTAAAGGTAACATTGTCTACTTATAATCATTGGTCTTTGGGTAAAAGCATTGGATTTGGTTTGCCAGAATGAAGGATTGCGCCATGCCCATGGTGATACCTCCTTGGGGTAGTAATGAAGGATCGAGCATCCCTTTTGTATGTTACCTATGGGTTGGATGTATGCACAGTCGTGGTTGGAAAGTGAAAGTGTAATCATGCCTTTAATCATATTTTGATATTGATGACAATATACATATAAGAGACTCATTATATTTGCTAAGTGAATACACAAGCTCTTAGTCCACTTGGCAACTATGTGTGTGGATCTTGGACCTACGACTCAAGTATGATAAAATGAAGATAAGAAGCACAACCTTTTCAATAAATTCTCGAGTTATAGTGATCACGCACTATTAAGAGGTGATCAAAAGGGTTTGTGATAGATTTTCTCAAGTGAACATCTGAGCACCATTCCACTCGCAGCACTACCAAAAAGTCCAATGCCAAACATGACATCCTAGCCACATTTCATATGGACAAAATATCAAAATACAAGTCATCTGCTGGACGTCTGGCCTATGGACGAACTTTCCGGGTTGCTACTTGGGCGTCCGACTAACTAGCGCAAGGCAATAGAAGGATTGCTCTCAAGTTGGACCATCCAGGGATTCCTCCCACACATCCGGGGGCAGCCCGGACGTGCTGCCCGGACACTTACACATGGATCACTTTCGTTTGACATATCCCGGATTGTCCGGCCATACGTCTGGATACCCCATGCCAAACAACCGAAGGTTGTACCTTGTAGCAGGGCTGTCAGGGTTCCATCCCGGATGTCCGGGGATCCGCCGGACTGTCCAGGTTGCTACCTGGACGTTTGGACGACCTTTTGCTATCCCCTCTCTTTTCTGCCTTTGGGGTTCGAAATATAGGGGCAGACGTCCAGGTAGCAACCCAGACATCCGGCCAGCATAAAAAAACTGCCAAACGGTTAGTTCTTTGGGCTATTATATATGCCCATCTTCTATCTCATGGAGAGGTTGCCACTTCACTCAAGCACATCCAAGAACACCCAAGTGCCACTCTCTCCCACCACCAAATCGGGAAATTTCACCAAGTGATAGATCCTCTCTCTCTCTCCCTCCCTCCCTCCCTCCCTCCCTCCCTCTCTCTCTCCCCCCCCCCCCCCCCCCCCACTTTTGTCTAAAGCAATTCGTGATTTGAGCAAGTTTTGAGTTTTCCCCCTTTGGTCTTTACTCTTGGAGGTTGGAGACTCCAAGCCAGTAGCAGTTCTGTGAAGGTTTGGAGTCCACCTCAAGGTCTACCACTAGTGGTTGAGAATCGTTTTCGTGGCGATATTCAAGAATAGGGCGAGCCTTCTTTGTGTCGGTGTGCCTTCGTGGTAACACTCACCCCTCTAATGGTGACTAGTCTCCCTCCAAGAAAGTGAACATTGGGATAGGTCCTCGTCTCTGGAGTTTCGGTTATTCCTAACTCGAGCTCTTATTTCCAGTTTACTTTGGTCCTCTAACCATGCACTTGTTAGCATATTGTGTTGCTTTACTCACCATATTTGTGATATCATCTATTGTTTGAACTTGACCTTAGAAATTGTTGGGCTCATATTTATATTCCCCACTTGCCAAAAATTCCTAATAAGTAATTAAAATTTGTTATTGTACCTATTCACCCCTCTTCTAGGTCCATATCGATCCTTTCAGCAGGAGGCTAGAAGGCGATGTAGGTTGTTGTCATGATGGCTTTGTTGGGGAACGTAGTAATTTCAAAAAAAATCCTACGCACACGCAAGATCATGGTGATGCATAGCAACGAGAGGGGAGAGTGTTGTCCACGTACCCTCGTAGACCGACAGCGGAAGCGTTATCACAACGCGGTTGATGTAGTCGTACGTCTTCACGATCCGACCGATCAAGTACCGAACGCACGGCACCTCCGAGTTCTACACACGTTCAGCTCGATGACGTCCCTCGAACTCCGATCCAGCCGAGTGTTGAGGGAGAGTTTCGTCAGCACGACGGCGTGGTGACGATGATGATGTTCCACCGGCGCAGGGCTTCGCCTAAGCTCCGCAACGGTATTATCGAGGTGTAATATGGTGGAGGGGGGCACCGCACACGGCTAAAAGATCTCAAGGATCAATTGTTGTGTCTCTGGGGTGCCCCCCTGCCCCCGTATATAAAGGAGCAAGGGAGGAGGAGGCCGGCCCTAGGAGGGGGCGCACCAAGTGTGGAGTCCTACTAGGACTCCCTAGTCCTAGTAGGATTCCACCTCCCATATGGAATAGGAAAAGAGGAAGGGAAAAAGAGAAGGAAGGAAGGGGGAGCCCCCCTTCCCTAGTCCAATTCGGACCAGACCAAGGGGAGGGGTGCGGCCACCCTTGAGGCCCTTTTTCTTCTTTCCCGTATGGCCCAATAAGGCCCAATACGTATTCCCGTAACTCTCCGGTACTCCGAAAAATACCCGAATCACTCGGAACCTTTCCGAAGTCCGAATATAGTCGTCCAATATATCGATCTTTACGTCTCGACTATTTCGAGACTCCTCGTCATGTCCCCGATCTCATCCGGGACTCCGAACTCCTTCGGTACATCAACATACATAAACTCATAATAAAATTGTCATCGTAACTTTAAGCGTGCGGACCCTACGGGTTCGAGAACTATGTAGACATGACCGAGACACGTCTCCAGTCAATAACCAATAGCGGGACCTGGTTGCCCATATTGGCTCCCACATATTCTACGAAGATCTTTATCGGTCAGACCGCATAACAACATACGTTGTTCCCTTTGTCATCAGTATGTTACTTGCCCGAGATTCGATCGTCGGTATCTCGATACCTAGTTCAATCTCGTTACCGGCAAGTCTCTTTACTCGTTCCGTAACACATCATCCCGCAACTAACTTATTAGTCACAATGCTTGCAAGGCTTATAGTGATGTGCATTACCGAGTGGGCCCAGAGATACCTCTCCGACAATCGGAGTGACAAATCCTAATCTCGAAATACGCCAACCCAACAAGTACCTTTGGAGACACCTGTAGAGCACCTTTATAATCACCCATTTACGTTGTGACGTTCGGTAGCACACAAAGTGTTCCTCCGGTAAACCGGAGTTGCATAATCTCATAGTCAGAGAAACATGTATAAGTCATGAAGAAAGCAATAGCAACATACTAAACGATCGGGTGCTAAGCTAACGGAATGGGTCAAGTCAATCACGTCATTCTCCTAATGAGGTGATCTCGTTAATCAAATGACAACTTATGTCTATGGCTAGGAAACATAACCATCTTTGATTAACGAGCTAGTCAAGTAGAGGCATACTAGTGACACTCTGTTTGTCTATGTATTCACACATGTATTATGTTTCCGGTTAATACAATTCTAGCATGCATAATAAACATTTATCATGATATAAGGAAATAAATAATAACTTTATTATTGCCTCTAGGGCATATTTCCTTCAGACTTGTGTGGAAATAACAATGGTGGCATGCAATCTTTGGGTCACAACAATTAATTTGTAGTCAGCTCCACGGCGTGATTTCATTGCGTTGCGGTTGAGGGGAAGATGTTGTGGTATTGTCCAAACGGTTACGTTATTGCCAACCAGATTGATGCAAGCTTAATTAGCACGTATTTCCTTCCAAGCTCATTTCAAAACTTGAAATTTATGATGGCTCGTGGTTGAGCGGGCGTGGCTTGGCTTGTCT
Source organism: Aegilops tauschii subsp. strangulata (assembly GCF_002575655.3). Taxonomy (NCBI): domain Eukaryota; kingdom Viridiplantae; phylum Streptophyta; class Magnoliopsida; order Poales; family Poaceae; genus Aegilops; species Aegilops tauschii. The sequence continues at coordinate 45,725,846 of NC_053040.3, read as the reverse complement.
GCCTCGTGGCATTCGTCATTTTAGAGTTCAGTCTATGTCTATCCATTGAGGTGGTCGCTGACTATGATGGCACTAGCGGAGCCTCATTTGATTTTCTTCTTTTTGGCAGTGTTCAAGAAAGCATTTTTAAGCGACGCTTAAGCGCTGAGCACTGGCAAAATGCTTCGCTTTGTCCCTAGGCATTAGATTAAGTGTTTCTAAAATTATTTTTGAACTACTTCTGCTTGTATGCTTGAGCAATGATGACGATGTGCCATTTATCTTGTCATTGGGGTCTGTTCAGAAACTATTTCCTTCAAATTCTAGCCACATGATCTCTATTAGGCTCTGTCTATTTGAAATGAACTGCATTTAGTTATTATTTTGCTTGCTATGTGAACATGAAGTGTACTTGTTATGATTTGAATTTGCATTTTAGATGTTATTCTACTACCTATGTGTCATGGTTTTTGTTGTCCTATCGAATTCTAGTCAACTTTTAAAAACGCTTAAGCGATTGCTTGAAGTTTTGGCCTTCCGCTTCGCTTATGCTTTCCACACACTTGAACATTGTTCTTGGTGTGTGGACTTTGTGATGCGTTGCTGTGCAGGTCTATGGTGGCCTGAGTCTAGCATGGCTCACCCTTGAATTTTATTGTATTTTTTTGGTTATGTGTGCAACTTTTACGGGTTGTTCCACAGTTGACACACACTTGAATCTGCCGATACTGTTAGATTTTAGGAAAGGATAGCGCTAGGCGCCGGTGCGCCAGCCGAAACTTTCGGACGGTCTGTTTCCCATCGTACAATTAAGACTACTGGAACGGTCTGATGGGAGTCGCCTTCCTCCTCCGTCCCTATCACGCAACAGAAAAAACAAATCTCGCATCTCACGCCATGTCGTACACCCGTCCTCCCCTGGCCATCACTCTCACCGCAGCTTAGGGCTCGCTGCCCCTCGCCCTCGCCCTTGAAGCTCGCCGCCCTCGCCCTCGCCATTTGTGGTTGTGGTCGTCGAGCTCCGACGAGGGTACATGATCACCACTATGGTAGCAAAAAAAGGAACTGGCTGCAGCAATTCTGGGCGCCGTGGTCGCCCCCTCATCGCACCACCGCAGGCCAGTTGAAGCAAAAATGGTCGCCGGTGGTAGCTTTCCCCACTGCTAGTTGCAACAAAAATTATAGCCCATTATCGCCGGCCACACTTCATCGTCTCCTGGGTTGTAGCAAAACCAGGTGCCGGTGGTAGCTTTCCCTGTTGCCCATTGCAGCAAAAAAGGTGTGTCGTCGTCAGCAGCGCTCGCCGTCGTCTGGTTGCAGCAAACCCAAGCGCCGGTGGTAGCTTTCCTCGTGCCGGTTGAAGAAAATTGCAGAGCCGGTTGTAGCTTCAGCACTGGTGGCCGTTACCTCTATTCCTCACCGGTTGCAGCTTCTCATTAGCCGGTTCCACCAAATTTCGCTGGTGGTCACAACTTTCTTGGCCGTCAGTTGTAGCACCATCGCGCCCATCACCGTTGACGGCCGCATCGCTTGCATTCTTCGGCCATGGCGTTGTTCGCGCTCATCATACGCCGTCGTCCAATGCCTATGCAACACCATTGAAAGGATCGATATAGTTGACTAGAGGGGGGTGAATAGGCAACTAACAATTTTTAGCTTTTCTTTACCAATTTAAACTTTGCATCAAAATAGGTTGTCTAGATATGCAACTAGGTGAGCAACCTATATGATGCAACAACAACAAGCACACAAGCAAGCAAGGGATATAACACAAATAATCTTGCACAAGTAAAGGCACGAGATAACCAAGAGTGGAGCCGGTGAAGACGAGGATGTGTTACCGAAGTTCCTTCCTTTTGAAGGGAAGTACGTCTCCGTTGGAGCGGTGTGGAGGCACAATGCTCCCCAAGAAGCCACTAGGGCCACCGTATTCTCCTCACGCCTTCACACAATGCGAGATGTCGTGATTCCACTATTGGTGCCCTTGGAGGCGGCGACCGGACCTTCACAAACAAGGTTGGGGCAATCTCCACAACTTAATTGGAGGCTCCCAACGACACCACGAAGCTTCACCACAATGGACTATGGCTCTGCGGTGACCTCAACCGTCTAGGGTGCTCAAACACCCAAGAGTAACAAGATCCGCAAGGGATTAGTGGGGGGAAATCAAATTTCTCTTGGTGGAAGTGTAGATCGGAGCCTTCTCAACCAATCCCTAGAAAATCAACAAGTTTGATTGGCTAGGGAGAGAGATCGGGCGAAATGGAGCTTGGAGCAACAATGGAGCTTAGGGTTGGAAGAGGTGGTGGACTCGGAGAAGAAGACACCCCTTAAATAGTGGTGGGACAAATCCAACCGTTATCCACCAACCCAGCCTGCGCAGCGCGGTACTACCACGCCAGGGCCGCGGTACTACCGCAAGGGCATGCGGTACTACCGCAGGGCCCCGCGGTACTACCGCCCGAGTAGTGCAGACCTGGACAGCCCAAACGCACTGAAGCGGAGGGCGGTAGAACCGCTGGCGCGGTACTACTGCTCCCCCTTGCGGTACTACCGCAAGGCAGGGATGTACTAGATATGGGAAGGCACGAACATATAAAAATACATCCGTGGCAACTTCCGCTGGGTTGGAGTCAATGCAAAAATCCGACACGGTAGTACCGTAAGCCAGGGGCAGTACTACCGCGCGGGGTGCGGATGTAAAAAATAACATCCGCTCCTACTGCCGCGCAAGCTACTGAGTCAGGCCAGAGCGCACGGTACTACCGCGCATCAGGCGCGGTACTACCGCGTAGGGCGCGGATGTAAAAAATCACATCCGCCCCTACTACTGCACCCGCAGCGGCGCCTGGTCTGAGGTGACGGTAGTACAACTCCAAGGAGCGGTACTACCGTGGGCGCTTGCGGTACTACCGTGCCAGGGCGCGGTACTACCGCAAGGGGCTGCAGTACTACGACTCCTTGGAGCAGTACTACCGCATGCCCAAGCTCAGCAAACACGACAATTTGCATAGACGTGAATAGACGGAGGATGCTCCAGAGAGCCAGAGGAAAGGAGGTGCAAAAAGGAGTAGACGTGCACGTGATGATTCCACCCAAACCTTTCCAAAGCGGACCCCCTCTTAATAGTACGGCTTTCCTACGACTCAAATCCACCAAAAAGAAACATAGAGAAACGCCGTCTTCAATAGTCTTCGAGGGGCACCAAATCGTCTTGTGCGTAGTGATGAGATGCCTGAAATACTCAACGCACACGATTAGTCCGCAAAAACATTGTCATCAATCACCAAAACAACTAAGGGATTAATATGCCCTTACAATCTCCCCCTTTTTGGTGGATTGATGACAATACGGGATTTGCATAACAGGAGATAGAATGAACATGTGCAAACCTCACATCTATAAAATATCTACGGGCTCCCCCTAGATGTGTGCTATCTAGATAAGTGCTTTGGACTGCACGGCACACATACTAGGATCAACACTCCCCCTATATTTTATAGACTAGGCATATCTTGCAACAACAAGGCTAACACTAAGCAAGATATAAACTATGAGCATAAAATAGATAGCACAAGATAGCATAAGCTCAATAGGGTACGATAGAGTGCATATGTCTTACACCATATGATAGATAAGTCTCACAAGCGCAAACCAAATCAAAGCAAATAAGGTTCAATGGATCAAAAGCAAGCACATCAAACGAAACAAACGAAAACACGACACACGACTCGCAAATCCCTACACTCTCTCCCCCTTTGGCATCGAGACGCCAAAAAGGCAGAGAGGACACCTACAACACAAGTGGTGGCTCAAGCGGAGTATTCACTCGCACGCTCTTCGTCGGACTCGGCAGCAGGCATGGGCTCCTCCTCAGAATCTGTCCACTTGTAGCCTTGTTTCGCCATCCACTCAGCCTCTGGAGTGATGTGCTCCTCGGAGCCGCCGGAGACTTCCTCTCCAAAAACCCTCATGATCTTCTTGTCGCGGCGGCGACTCTCCTTGGAGGCAACGTGAGTCCGGTACTGCCCCTTAGCCTGCATGCAGAACAAGGCCTTCATCTTGGCCTTCAGCTTCTTGGCCCATGAGGGCTCAGTGGAGGGAGGGGCATACCCAGCAGAGCGGTCCTCATCCGCATCCTCCTCCTCACTCTCCTCCCCATCAACAGCCATCTTAGCAGCCGCTGCCTCAGCACGAGTAGTAGTGTTAGCCCACTGGGGCTTGATGCGAAGTCTGATGGGGTCATGACGGATCGAGTCAGGGGCCAAAAACTCATCCTGAGGGAATAGCTTCTCCCACGTCTTCGAGATCAGAAGAAACAGGTAAGGTCCATAGATGGGAACCTTACGGTTGAACACCGCAAATCAAAGCTCGCACCACATGATGTGGGAGACGTCCAATGGCTGAGTCTGAGAGAGACGCGCCTCCTCACAGAGAAGCAGCATGTCCACAAGATAAGCATGCACCTTGTCCTTGTCCCCAATGCGTGGGAAGAGAGAGTTGTGGAAGATTCGGTGCATGATGTCAAGGAAAGGGTTCAGAACCCACGTCTTCTTGCCACTTGGAAGGAGCTTCTCAGCATAATATGGCATGAGCTTGTTCTTGTTGGTAGACTCGGGGTTGGCATGAGGGCGAACTCCAACGGCCGTGTTGAGCCCCTCATCAGGTATACTGAGCAAAGCCATGAACTCCTTCCATGTAGCAGTCAGCTGACGTCCATTGGTCATCCAGGTCATCCTCCGTTCCTCCTCAGTGTGAAAGTGTACCGAAGCAAAGAACTGGGCCACAAGCTCGGGATCAAAGTCCAGGTGAAAAGAGATCACATCCTCAATGGCAAACTGCTCCACGAGATCTAAGGCCTCACCAAAGTAGGCACGGTGCTTCTCCTCCCTCATGTGATTCATATCAATCTAGTGCACGTCCACATAAGTGTTCTGCTTGCCCTTGATCACATCCAAATAAATGAGATTCTGCTGCTTGGTCCAGAACAGATCATTGCCTCTGATGTTGGCACGAGGATTCACATAAGAGTTGATCCTCCTTCGAGAGATAAACTCTGCCAGTGGGATCTCATCCATGCCCATGGAGGGCTCCTTCTGCTTGGTGGTGGTGGTCTTGGTCCTGCGTTGGGGGGCATTGGACCCCTCTAGGGCTTCATCTTGGTTGCGCAGACGCTTGGAACCCGTGTCACGGCTGGGATTGGAACGGCGAGCAGGAGCACCGAAGCCAGCACCTAAGACACGAAACACAAAACACGCACGAGAAGCGAGAAGGATCAATTCAAAGACCACAGCAAAACAGGTGAAACAAGTAGAATGTGCACTTGGTAATTGCCATGAAGAAGATTTGTCAGCAACGGTAGTACTGCTTGTTCGCGCGGTACTAAAATTTTAGTGCCGCTCCTAGTCGCGGTAGTACCGCGTGGGGGCACGGTAGTACCGGGGCTCGGAGCGGCAGTAGGATTTTAGTACCGCGGCTCGCACGATAGTACCGCTCCTGAGGAGCGGTAGTACCGCACCTGAGATGCGGTAGTACAGCACGACGTCAGATCCGAACCACTGAATCTGAGAACAACCGTGACAACGAGGCGGTACTACGGTTGATCAAATCTACCACGGGACAACATATCAAGTACAATTTCTACGCATCACTACTCTCCTACATCCTACTCTTGCAAAGATTTGGCCTAATATCTCAAGAACAACATGCATCTCCCCAAAAACCTAGAAGCGAAAGAGCGAACAAAGGAGAGAGGGATTTGGGGAGAAACCTTGTTCCATGGCAAGAGGAGGTGGTGGGGAACGATCCCACCGGTCGAAATCCGAGGAGAGTGGCCGGAGACGGAGATTCGGCGAGGGTCTCCGGCGCCGTTCTTGAGCGAGAGAGAGAGAGAGAGAGAGAGAGAGAGACGGCGGGGAGAGAGACAGACGAATGGGTATGGGGAGTTGGAACTCCCCCTGCCCGCTCTTAACCCCCACGCTCCCTCGGCCGAGCGGTAGTACCGCACGTCATCGCGGTAGTACCGCCCGGGCGGAAGTACCACACCGTGGCGGTAGTACCGCTCCCCCAGGCGGCAGTAAAAAATTACTGCCACGCTAGGTGCGGAAGTACCGTGCGCTCCTCACGCGGTAGTACCGTGGCAGGCCGCGGTAGTACCGTGAGCTCAAGAAGATGCAAGTTTCAAGAAAGGGAAAAACGAAGTCTTTGCAAGGCAACCTTCAAGCGAACAGACACACGAGACAACTCAAACAAGATCGACACGACGAAAGGAAGACAAGAGACAACAAGGACTAAGACGCTCAACACAACCTCTCTAAAGAGAGGGTAGTGGCCGGAGCCACCTATGTTTGAGTCAATTGGTATGGCACCGCGAAGAATTATCCTTGGGCCCATGACCAAAGCTCGTCTTTGAAGCACAAGTACCATCAAAAATGGCTAATTTGAAAGAGTTGATCAATTTATGCATAATGGGGGGAGGGAGAGTTCATTGAGAGAACAATACTCCCCCTATGTCCATGCCTACACCTAAACAAGATAACAAGTTGAGTATGGTGGGATGTGCAAGGGTTCAAGCAACATTGCTCGAATAAATGATATTTAGCTCATGCCTTAACTCGCGAAATCTTGCTTCATCCAAGGGCTTCGTGAAAATATCTGCAAGGTTATCATGAGTGTTGATGTAGTTGAGCTCAATCTCCCCTCGCCTAATGTGATCCCGGATGAAGTGATACCGAATCTCAATATGCTTCGTCTTGAAGTGTTGCACCGGGTTGAGGGAAATCTTGATGGCACTTTCATTGTCACACCAAAGAGGCACTTTGTCACAAATGACACCATAATCCTTTAAAGTTTGCCTCATCCATAGAATTTGTGCACAACAACTACCGGCCGCCATATACTCTACTTCGGTGGACGAGAGAGACACACAACTTTGCTTCTTCGAAGACCAACTTACCAAAGAGCAACCAAGGAATTGGCACGCTCCGGAAGTGGACTTCCTATCCACTTTGTCTCCCGCCCAATCCGAGTCTGAATAACATACAAGCTTGAAGTTCGCTCCTCTTGGGTACCATAAGCCAAAGTTTGGGGTATGAGCCAAATATCGAAAGATTCGCTTGACTGCCACAAAGTGACTTTCCTTAGGTGCGGCTTGAAACCGTGCACAAATTCCCACACTCAACATGATATCCGGTCTAGATGCACAAAGGTAAAGCAAGGAGCCAATCATGGAGCGATATACCTTTTGATCCACCGCTTTACCATTGGGATCAATGTCAAGTTGGCACTTGGTGGGCATTGGAGTGGAAGCCGGCTTGACATCACTTAGCTTGAATCTCTTTAGCATGTCTTGAGTGTATTTGGCTTGGTTGATGAAGGTTCCTTCTCTTCGTTGTTTGACTTCAAAACCAAGGAAGAACTTCAACTCTCACACCGACGACATCTTGAACTTAGAGGTCATGAGAGCGGCAAATTCCTCATTGAAAGTTTTGTTAGGGGAACCAAAAATAATATCATCAGCATATAGTTGGCACACAAACAACTCCCCTTTGACCTTCTTAGTAAAAAGAGTGGGATCAATTTGCCCAACTTCAAATCCACGATCTTGCAACAACTCGGTAAGGTGGTCATACCACGCACGTGGGGCTTGCTTAAGGCCATAGAGTGCCTTATCGAGTTGATACACATGATCGGGGAAGTAGGGATCCTTGAACCCGGGGGGTTGCTTGACATATACCAACTCATTAATAGGACCATTAAGAAAAGCACTCTTCACATCCATTTGTTGTAACTTAAAGTTATGATGGGAAGCATAAGCAATCAACAAGAGAATGGATTCAAGACGAGCAACGGGGGCAAAGGTTTCACCGTAGTCGATACCCTCGACTTGGGAGTAGCCTTGTGCTACCAATCGTGCCTTGTTGCGAACTATGGTCCCATGAGCGTCTTGCTTGTTCTTGAATATCCACTTGGTTCCAATGACATTGTGGTTCCTCGATGGCCTTGGCACCAATCTCCACACCTTGTTGTACTCGAAATTGTTGAGTTCTTCACGCATGGCATTGAGCCAATCCGGATCTTCGAGCGCCTCATAGACCTTTTGAGGTTCAACACAAGAGACAAACGCGTGATGTTCACAATAGTTTTCCAATTGTCTACGAGTGCTTACCCCCTTTTGAATGCTTCCAAGCACATTCTTCATGAGATGACCCTTGGTGGAGAGCTTGGATGCAATCTTGGCGGCACGACGCTCCAATTCCTCCTCGGGGGTGAGTTGAGGAGCGGTCACTTGATCATCTTGAGCTTGTTCTTGATCTCGAGGAAGCTCTTGATCTTGAACTTGCTCGGAGGAGAGAACCCGACCTTGGGCATCACTTGATGTTTCAACACCATCTTGAGATTGATCTTGCCCTTGGTCTTGTTCATGAGGTTGAGGGCATTCACTTTGTTCTTCGGAAGCGTGTGGGCCTTGGGTTGGTGATGGCTCCACTTGAGTGGAGCATTGTCCTTCTCCTTCGGCCACAAGGGGTTCCTCAATGGGTAGGATAAAACCAGCTCCCATTCTTCTTATGGCTTGAGGAGGAATTTCATCACCTACATCACAAGTGCCACTTTGCTCCACTTGGGAGCCGTTATTCTCATCAAACTCCATGTTACACGTCTCCTCAATAAGTCTCGTGGACTTATTGAGAACATGGTAAGCATGAGAGTTTGTAGCATAACCAACAAATATGCCCTCATAAGCTCTAGCCTCAAATTTAGACAAACGAACACCTTTCTTGAGAATGAAACACTTACACCCGAACACCCGAAAGTACTTGAGGTTGGGCTTGTTACCGGTGAGTATCTCATATGGAGTCTTGTTCAAGCCTTTGTGGAGATAGAGCCTATTTGATGCATGACACGCGGTGTTGATGGCTTTGGCCCAAAAGTTGTATGGAGACTTGAACTCCGCCATCATGGTCCTTGCCGCATCCATCAACGTCCGGTTCTTCCTCTCCGCTACACCATTTTGTTGAGGGGTGTAAGGTGCGTAATATTGATGCTTGATCCCCCTCATCACTAAGAAACTTATCCAAGGTGTAGTTCTTGAACTCGGTGCCGTTGTCACTTCTTATTGTCAGGATCTTTGCATTGTGTTGACGTTGGGCTTCATTTGCAAAGTCAATGACGGTTTGTTGGGTCTCGCTCTTCCTCTTGAAGAAATATACCCAAGTGTATCTTGAATAGTCATCTACAATCACCAAGCAATACTTTCTACCCCCAATACTATCAAAGGATGGAGGCCCAAAGAGATCCAAATGAAGGAGCTCCAAAGGCCTCTTCGAGTAAATGATAGTCGTGGGAGGGTGAGCCTTCTCATGTAGCTTTCCTTCGACAGGCACTGCAAGCACGATCTTTAGCAAAACTAACATTTGTTAGTCCACGGACATGGTCTCCCTTGAGAAGACTTTGCAAAGATCTCATATTGACATGGGCTAAACGGCGATGCCAAAGCCATCCCACGTCAACTTTAGCCATTAGGCGTGTCGCGGTCTTAGTGGGTCGCTCCGAAAAGTTAATCACATAGAGACCGTTCTCGACATGCCCAACAAAGGCTACTTTAAGAGTCTTGCTCCATAAGAGGGCCACGGTATCAACATCAAAGAAAGTGGCAAAGCCCATGAGTGCAAGTTGTCGAACGGAAAGTAAATCGTATGCAAGGGACTCAACAAGCATGACCTTCTCGATCGTGAGATCATGAGAAATGACAACCTTGCCAAGTCCCAATACCTTAGAGGACGAGGCATCACCCCACTTGACATTGGTGGGCATAGATGGAATCTTGTGAACATCCACCACCAAGTCCTTGCTTCCAGTCATATGATTAGTTGCTCCACTATCGAGCAACCATGATCCCCCATTGGAAGCAAACACCTACAAGAAATCAATGCTTGGTTTTAGGTACCCATTTTGTAATGGGTCCTTTGATGTTGGTAACAAGGGCCATAGGAACCCAAATAGACCATTCAATGTACTCATAAGAAGAACCAACAAATTTGGCATAAACATGTCCATCACTAGCACGGCATAACACATAAGAAGGGTTAAAGTCGCCGGCTTTGTTGGAAAGGGAAGTGTTGCCCTTCTTGGCATCACCACCCTTCACGGTGTTCTTCTTCTTCTTCTTAGTAGCACCCTCTCCCTCCTTCACAAAGGTTTGCTTGAGAGGATGAGGTCGTTTGGCCTTGTCATTCTTCTTCTTGTTCTTGGACTTGGGCGCGTACCCAATCCCTTCCTTGGCTACAACTTCCTTTTGATTGCTCAAAAGGTCGTTGAGGTTCTTCTCGCCTTGTATGCAAGACACAAGGCCTTTCTCAAGTTGCTCCTTCAACTTAGCATTCTCTTCAACAAGATGCACATGCTCGCAACACGGGTTAGTGGCATTTGCATTATCAATTAAGACCATATGAGGAAATGTGGCTTTCTCCTTAGTTAGCTTTACTTGGAGTTGATCATGAGACTCTTTGAGGCTAGCATGAGCACCCTTCAAGACCTTGTGAGCCTTGTCAAGTAAATAAAACTCCTCTTTGAGTCTAGCAAGATCAACCCCAAGCTTGTCCTTCTCGGAGGTTAGCACACGAGAGACAACAAGAGCATGATCAAGATCTTTCTTTAATTTAGCATGATCATCGTTGTGTGACTCCTCAAGAGCCAAACGAACACCACGCTCTTCCTCAAGAGCATTGGAAAGATCCGAAATCTCATCGGCATAGTCACGACTATGCCCCTCCATCTTAGAGATGGTATCTTCGTGAGCCTCGATCATGTCATTAGCTTCACCAAGTTGTTCCAAGAGAGCAACGAAGTGCTTCTTGGATTTACCCTTGATATTACTCATAAAAGACTCAAACTCATTCTTCTCCACACTAGAACCCTCATGTTCATCAATGCAATCCGTCAAAGAAGGATTATTAATGATGGTAGTTTTGATGTTGGGGGTTACCTTGTTGGTGGCTTTAGCCATGAGGCACTTGGCGGTGATGCTCTCATTGGGTGAGTCGAAGAGAGACACCCGTGGAGTTGTCGCAATGGCAACAGAGGCCATGGCAACCGACTCACCATCTTCATCATCATCATACTCATTATACTCTTCTTGGACCACCAACGCCTTGGGAGGAGTCTTCTTGGGAAAGTTGCTCTTGTTGGGGAAAGACTTGGCCTTGTCCTTTCGGATGAGCTTGCCACCATTGTCCCCCCTCTTCTCGTAAGGACATTTCGCAACAAAATGGCTCACATTGCCACAATTATAGCACGTCCTCACTCGTTGCTTGACCTTCGTGCCACTTGAGTTACTCTTGTTGAAGTCGGGCCTTGTGTTCTTCTTGCTCCAAAATTGCCTTGAAGCAAGAGCCATGTGTTCATGATAGGCATACTTTGTATCTTCGGGGTTGCTCTCCTCTTCTTCCTCTTCTTCTTCTTCTTCCACACTAACCTTGGCCTTCAATGCAAGGTTGGGCTTCTTTGCTCTTTGAGAGCGTAGCACCGCATTGTCGGCGGTCTTGTCCAAGATGCTCATAGCCACAAACTCATCCAACACTTCACTTGAGGACAAGGTGTGGAAGTCCGGCCTTTGACGAATGACGGAGGACATGGCCTTGTGGTAAGGCATCATTGCCTTGAGAAATTTGCGCTTGATCCAATTGTCATCCGTGTCCTTGCTCCCATGATCTCGGAGTGAGACCGCGAGTTTGGTAACTCTCCGATAAAGCTCACAAGGTTCTTCATCTTCTTTCATTGCAAACTCATCGGCTTCATCTTGCACCACTTCATAGTTGGAGCGTTGAATGCTTGCGCTTCCCCAATAGAGGGAGACAACACAATGCCATGCATCTTTGGCCATGGCGAAGGGCAGAAGATGAGGGAGATCTTCGGGTGGAATTGCATCTTGGATGATGAAGAGAGCATTCTCATTGAATTGATTATCCGCGGCTTCTCTAGGGGTGAAGTTGCTTCGGTCATGCGGATAGAAACCTTCTTCAATGATTCTCCAAAGATTACTATTCACATGATTTAAATGACGCTTAAAGCGATAAACCCAAGAATCAAAGTCCTCATTTTTCACAATCTTAGGGGGAGGACCGGCATGATTCAAATGAGTGGAAGGAATCGGTCCACCATAAACAAGTGGAGGTTCCACATGGGCAAAGATGCCGGTGCCATTTTTACCACTAGAAGAAGGAGCCTTTTCACTAGTAGCTTCCCCCTTGTCGGAGTTAGCATCCGTCACCTTGTTGGTGGGATCACCCACTTTCAACGGTGTGGTGGATAATTTAAGCCCTTAAATGAATTTATTAAACATGCTTTCAACCTCGGTCGTCATGGAGGTTTTCAATGTGTCCAAAGCCACATTGAATTCCTCACGAAAGACCGCGGTTTCCCCATCGCCCGTAGACGAGACCGGATTCGCACCGGAGTGCTCCTCCACACCGTCTATGGTGTCAACCATGCTCTTCGGACCGCAAAGTCCTTAATAAAGAGACGAGGCTCTGATACCAATTGAAAGGATCGATACAGTTGACTAGAGGGGGGTGAATAGGCAACTAACAATTTTTAGCTTTTATTTATCAATTTAAACTTTGCATCAAAGTAGGTTGTCTAGATATGCAACTAGGTGAGCAACCTATATGATGCAACAACAACAAGCACACAAGCAAGCAAGGGATATAACACAAATAAGCTTGCACAAGTAAAGGCACGAGATAACCAAGAGTGGAGCCGGTGAAGACGAGGATGTGTTACCGAAGTTCCTTCCTTTTGAGGGGAAGTACGTCTCCGTTGGAGCGGTGTGGAGGTGTTGGGAATCGTAGCATAATTTTAAAATTTTCCTACGCTCACCAAGATGCATCTATGGAGTATACTAGCAACGAGGGGAAAGGAGTGCATCTACATACCCTTGTAGATCGCGAGCGGAAGCGTTCCAATGAACGTGGATGACGGAGTCGTACTCGCCGTGATCCAAATCACCGATGACCGAGTGCCGAACGGACGGCACCTCCGCGTTCAACACACGTACGGTGCAGCGACGTCTCCTCCTTCTTGATCCAGCAAGGGGGAAGGAGAGGTTGATGGAGATCCAGTAACTGGTTTACCGGGCGCGGCAACTCCCTTGCCGTCCTTCTTGAAGTTCTTCTTACCCTTGCCCTTCTTGAACTTAGTGGTTTTATTCACCATCAACACTTGATGTTCTTTTCTGATCTCTACCTCAGCTGATTTCAGCATTGAATATACCTCAGGAATGGTCTTTTCCATCCCCTGCATATTGAAGTTCATCACAAAGCTCTTGTAGCTTGGTGGAAGCGACTGGAGGATTCTGTCAATGACCGCGTCATCCGGGAGATTAACTCCCAGCTGAGACAAGCGGTTGTGCAACCCAGACATTCTGAGTATGTGCTCACTAACAGAACTATTCTCCTCCATTTTACAGCTGAAGAACTTGTCGGAGACATCATATCTATCGACCCGGGCATGAGCTTGGAAAACCAATTTCAGCTCCTCGAACATCTCATATGCTCCATGTTTCTCAAAACGCTTTTGGAGACCCGGTTCTAAGCTATAAAGCATGCCGCACTGAACGAGGGAGTAATCATCAGCATGCTGCTGCCAAGCGTTCATAACGTCTTGGTTCTCAGGGATTGGTGCTTCACCTAGCGGTGCTTCTAAGACATAATCTTTCTTGGCTACTATGAGGATGATCCTCAGGTTCCGGACCCAGTCCGTATAGTTACTGCCATCATCTTTCAGCTTGGTTTTCTCTAGGAACGCGTTGAAATTGAGGACAACGTTGGCCATTTGATCTACAAGACATAGTGTAAAGATTTTAGACTAAGTTCATGATAATTGAGTTCATCTAATCAAATTATTTAATGAACTCCCACTCAGATAGACATCCCTCTAGTCATCTAAGTGTAAAACATGATCCGAGTTTAACTAGGCCGTGTCCTATCATCACGTGAGACGGACTAGTCAAGATCGGTGAACATCTCCATGTTGATCGTATCTTCTATACGACTCATGCTCGACCTTTCGGTCCTCCGTGTTCCGAGGCCATGTCTGTACATGCTAGGCTCGTCAAGTCAACCTAAGTGTACTGCGTGTGTTCCGAGGCCATGTCTGTACATGCTAGGCTCGTCAACACCCGTTGTATTCGAACGTTAGAATCTATCACACCCGATCATCACGTGGTGCTTCGAAACAACGAACCTTCACAACGGTGCACAGTTAGGGTGAACACTTTCTTGAAATTATTATAAGGGATCATCTTACTTACTACCGTCGTTCTAAGCAAATAAGATGCAAAAACATGATAAACATCACATGCAATCAAATAGTGACATGATATGGCCAATATCATTATGCTCCTTTGATCTCCATCTTCGGGGCACCATGATCATCTTCGTCACCGGCATGACACCATGATCTCCATCATTGTGTCTTCATGAAGTCGTCACGCCAACGATTACTTCTACTTCTATGGCTAACGCGTTTAGCAACAAAGTAAAGTAATTTACATGGCGTTATTCAATGACACGCAGGTCATACAAAATAATAAAGACAACTCCTATGGCTCCTGCCGGTTGTCATACTCATCGACATGCAAGTCGTGATTCCTATTACAAGAATATGATCAATCTCATACATCACATATATCATTCATCACATCTTCTGGCCATATCACATCACATAGCACTTGCTGCAAAAACAAGTTAGACGTCCTCTAATAGTTGTTGCAAGTTTTTACGTGGTTTGTAGGTTTCTAGCAAGAACGTTTCTTACCTACGTATGACCACAACGCGATTTGCCAATTTCTATTTACCCTTCATAAGGACCCTTTTCATCGAATCCGTTCCGACTAAAGTAGGAGAGACAGACACCCGCTAGCCACCTTATGCAACTAGTGCATGTCAGTCGGTGGAACCTGTCTCACGTAAGCGTACGTGTAAGGTCGGTCCGGGCCGCTTCATCCTACAATGCCGCCGAAACAAGAAACGACTAGTAGCGGCAAGAAGAATTGGCAACATCAACGCCCACAACTGCTTTGTGTTCTACTCGTGCATAGTAACTACACATAGGCCTGGCTCATGATGCCACTGTTGGGAATCGTAGCATAATTTTAAAATTTTCCTACGCAAACCAAGATGCATCTACGGAGTATACTAGCAACGAGGGGAAAGGAGTGCATCTACATACCCTTGTAGATCACGAGCGGAAGCGTTCCAATGAACGTGGATGACGGAGTCGTACTCGCCGTGATCCAAATCACCGATGACCGAGTGCCGAACGGACGGCACCTCCGCGTTCAACACACGTACGGTGCAGCGACGTCTCCTCCTTCTTGATCCAGCAAGGGGGAAGGAGAGGTTGATGGAGATCCAGCAGCACGACGGCGTGGTGGTGGATGCAGCGGGATGTCGGCAGGGCTTCGCCGAGCTTATACGAGAGAGAGAGGTGTTGCAGGGGAGGAGGGAGGCGCCCAAGGCTGTGTTGTTGCTGCCCTCCCTCCCCCCTTTATATAGGCCCCCTTGGGAGGGGGGGCGCCGGCCAAACCCATCTAGGGTGGGGGGGCGGCCAAGGGGGGTGCCTTGCCCCCCAAGGCAAGTGGAAACCCCCCCACCCTAGGGTTCCCAACCCTAGGCGCATGGGGGGGAGGCCCATGGGGGGGAGGCCCATGGGGGGGCGCCCAGCCCACTAGGGGCTGGTTCCCTTCCCACTTCATCCCACGGGGCCCTCCGGGATAGGTGGCCCCACCCGATGGACCCCCGGGACCCTTCCGGTGGTCCCGGTACAATACCGGTAACCCCCGAAACTTTCCCAGTGGCCGAAACTTGACTTCCTATATATAATTCTTCACCTTCGGACCATTCCGGAACCTCTCGTGACGTCCGGGATCTCATCCAGGACTCCGAACAACTTTCGGGTTTCCGCATACACATATCTCTACAACCCTAGCGTCACCGAACCTTAAGTGTGTAGACCCTACGGGTTCGGGAGACATGCAGACATGACCGAGACGCCTCTCCGGTCAATAACCAACAGCGGGATCTGGATACCCATGTTGGCTCCCACATGTTCCACGATGATCTCATCGAATGAACCACGATGTCGAGGATTCAATCAATCCCGTATACAATTCCCTTTGTCAATCGGTATGTTACTTGCCCGAGATTCGATCGTCGGTATCCCAATACCTTGTTCAATCTCGTTACCGGCAAGTCTCTTTACTCGTACTGCAATGCATGATCCCGTGACTAACGCCTTAGTCACATTGAGCTCATTATGATGATGCATTACCGAGTGGGCCCAGAGATACCTCTCCGTCACACGGAGTGACAAATCCCAGTCTCGATCTGTGCCAACCCAACAGACACTTTCGGAGATACCCGTAGTGCACCTTTATAGTCACCCAGTTACGTTGTGACGTTTGGCATACCCAAAGCACTCCTACGGTATCCGGGAGTTGCACGATCTCATGGTCTAAGGAAAAGATACTTGACATTAGAAAAGCTCTAGCAAACGAAACTACACGATCTTTTATGCTATGCTTAGGATTGGGTCCTGTCCATCACATCATTCTCCTAATGATGTGATCCCGTTATCAATGACATCCAATGTCCATAGTCAGGAAACCATGACTATCTGTTGATCAACGAGCTAGTCAACTAGAGGCTTACTAGGGACATGTTGTGGTCTATGTATTCACACATGTATTACGATTTCCGGACAATACAATTATAGCATGAATAATAGACAATTACCATGAACAAAGAAATATAATAATAACCATTTATTATTGCCTCTAGGGCATATTTCCAACAGGAGGCACAATGCTCCCCAAGAAGCCACTAGGGCCACCGTATTCTCCTCACGCCCTTACACAATGCGAGATGCCGTGATTCCACTATTGGTGCCCTTGGAGGCGGCGACCGGGCCTTCACAAACAAGGTTGGGGCAATCTCCACAACTTAATTGGAGGCTCCCAACGACACCACGAAGCTTCACCACAATGGACTATGGCCCCGCGGTGACCTCAACCGTCTAGGGTGCTCAAACACCCAAGAGTAACAAGATCCGCAAGGGATTAGTGGGGGAATCAAATTTCTCTTGGTGGAAGTGTAGATCGGAGCCTTCTCAACCAATCCCTAGAAAATCAACAAGTTTGATTGGCTAGGGAGAGAGATCGGGCGAAAATGGATCTTGGAGCAACAATGGAGCTTAGGGCTGGAAGAGGTGGTGGACTCGGAGAAGAAGACACCCCTTAAACAGTGGTGGGACAAATCCAACCGTTATCCACCAATCCAGCCTGCGCAGCGCGGTACTACCGCGCCAGGGCCGTGGTACTATCGAAAGGGCATGCGGTACTACCGCAGGCCCCCGCGGTACTACCGCCCGAGCAGTGCAGACCTGGACAGCCCAAACGCACTGAAGCGGAGGGCGGTAGAACTGCTAGCGCGGTACTACCGCTCCCCCTTGTGGTACTACCTCAAGGCAGGGATGTACCAGATATGGGAAGGCACGGACATATAAAAATACATCCGTGGCAACTTCCGCTGGGTTGGAGTCAATGCAAAAATCCGACACGGTAGTACCGTAAGCCAGGGGCGGTACTACCGCGCGGGGTGCGGATGTAAAAAATTACATCCGCTCCTACTGCCGCGCAATCTGCTGAGTCAGGCCAGAGCGCACGGTACTACCGCGCACTGGGCGCGGTACTACCGCGTAGGGCGCGGATGTAAAAAATTACATCCGCCCCTACTACTGCACACGCAGCGGCGCCTGGTCTGAGGTCACGGTAGTATAGCTCCAAGGGAGCGGTACTACCGTGGGCGCTTGCAGTACTACCGCAAGGGCATGCGGTACTACCGCTCTTTGGAGCAGTACTACCGCATGCCCAAGCTCAGCAAACACAACAATTTGCATAGACGTGAATAGACGGAGGATGCTCCAGAGAGCCAGAGGAAAGGAGGTGCAAAAAGGAGTAGACGTGTACGTGATGATTCCACCCAAACCTTTCCAAAGCGGACCCCCTCTTAATAGTACGGCTTTCCTACGACTCAAATCCACCAAAAAGAAACGTAGAGAAACGCCGTCTTCAATAGTCTTCGAGGGGCACCAAATCGTCTTGTGCGTAGTGATGAGATGCCTGAAATACTCAGCACACACGATTAATCCACAAAAGCATTGTCATCAATCACCAAAACAACTAAATGACCAATATGCCCTTACAACCACCCCCGCCATCTGCTCACGGCCATGCCCTGCTGTCGCCCTACAACATCACGACGTACCCCGCCATGGATAAAAAATGCTCACCAGGAGCAGCGACAGCGCGTGGTGGTGGGGGATTATACAGAAAAATGAGATCGGGAGAGAGGAAGAAGAGATAAGGTGGGGATAAATAATGTGTGGGTCCCGCGATGCGTGTCCTCTTTCCTGTGTACGAGCTAGCGCGTGTGAGTTGCGAGCGAGGCGTGACCGGCCCAATCTTCGGCCGGCGCGCCGTCCGTAAACGTTTACCTTTAGGAAATAAATAAAAAACAACTAAAAATATCAATAAAAAGGTAAAATAACCGAAATCACAATTTTTATTTTTTTTGAGAATTCCGAAATCACTAGCTGCAGATGGTGCTTGTGTGTAGTGGGCTTTGGTTTACTTCAGCTCTCGTGGGCTCACTCTTTCTCTGTCCCGAAAGGAAAAAAAAAATTAATTTTGGGCTTCAATCTCACCGGCAGCGTGAATCTCGAGCGAGTGTCAGGGTCACTCCACATCGTGGGATATTCGACACCACACACACTTCCGCATTCGCTGTGACCAGGGCGAGATGAACCGCCGCCGCCACCGCCGCCGCCGCCCACGCTCGCCGCCGGCGCCGCTCGAGAACGACGACCTCCTCTCCGAGATCCTCCTCCGCCTCGCCCCTCTGCCGTCCTCCCTCCCTCGCGCCTCCGCCGTCTGCAAGCAATGGCGCCGCCTCGTCTCCGACCCCCGCTTCCTCCGCCGCTTCCGCATCCACCACAGCCGCAACCCTCCCCTCCTCGGTTTCTTCGGAGAACATTACTTCGAGCCTACAATGGATCCCCCCAATCGTATTCCTACCCCGGATGACAGCTTCTACTCGTTCCTCGACGAGGACGACGGGCGCTTCCAACTCTTCGGATCCCGCCATGGCCTCGTGCTTATCTTCGACAGATCGCGGAACCAGGTCCTGGTACTGGACCCCTTCAACGGCGACAGGCACCGCATCGCCGTTCCGCCCGATTTCGATGAGAGGGAGACCTCGATCGGCGGGACGGTGTTTCGCGTTGCCGGAGACGAGCAACATTTCCAGGTGGTCTTGGTAACCACTCAGGTATACGAGCAAGGAGATACAGCGATCGCCCGTGTTTACTCGTCGGAGACTGGCGGATGGGGTGCTCTCATCTCAATACTGCTTCCACCCAAGCATCCTACTTCCGTGATTTGTACGGGATTTCCCAGTATCCTAGTTGGGCATTCCCTGTACTGGTTGCTCTCTGACATGAAAATTAAGGAAAGATCGGATGGCATCCTTGAGTTTGATTTGGAGAGGCAGGTCCTATCTCTGTTACCAGTGCCGGTGGATGCCATTCCTACCAAACTCCAGCTTATGCAGGCAGTGGGTGGTGGCCTTGGTATTTTCTTTCTGTCAAAATTCAGCGTCCAATTATGGAAGATGGAGACCGATTCTGATGGTGTTCCTTCATGGGTGCTAGCAAGAACTGTTGAACTGGATAAGCTACTTCTCATGAGTTCAAGGAAGAAGAAGAGAGAGCCCCTATGCATAAAGGGGTTTGCTGAGTACAATAGTGTGGTGTTCCTACGGACACCTACCGACCTCTTCACGATCCAGCTTGAGTCGCTGCAGTTCAAGAAAGTTTCCAGAACCAACTTCGTGGCTCGCTATCATCCGTTCGAAAATGTCTATGTTGCAGGTAATAGCATATGCCTTTACATTGTAGGTATAACAAACCAAGATATTGTTTATAATTGGTTGATTGAATGCTGTTCACATCCTTTCGTGCTAAGCTAACAAGTTCCATATAAATCGTTTCTTTTATTGCTCGATGATCTACTTAACATATAGCTATGTTCTAGCATTTTCTTTTTGGATGTTTGTTAGGTGGCGTTCTATGTGATGGTTATGATTTTGGAAAAACATCTTTTACTGGTAGCTAGCTAGTTCTGCTTTTCTGGAGAGGCGATTCTACTCTACCATGATTTTGAGTTCCCTTAGTTGAAACTGGTTGTGCGTCTCCTCTGTCAAAAAAAAAATGCAGCAATGCTCCCCCCCCCCCCCCCCCCCCCCCCCTATTCTCATACTCTTATTATGGAATTATGTGGTTTGAGTCAGAGGTGTGAAATTCATTATCTGTTTGCTCTGTTGTCACCCTAGAATAAAACAATGATCAGCAGTTCTTTGTATAATAATCGAATTACATTTTGTTGTTGCCTGCCTACTGGCTTATTCAGAATTGTACAATGTTAGTAGTAGTGCATAGCTCCATTGCAGATACTTCTCAAGATGAGAATATGAGATACATAACGGCTGGCAACTGAAGACAACTACATGAATAAAAACTAGCTTGAACCAATGAAATGTCAAATAGGTAGATCAGTTGCCATATTCTGAAGCTTTCATTCAATCAATATTTGTTATCATTGGTCTTGCTAATTTTAAAATCCACTATAACGATTTGGCTTGATATTTTAAAAACAGTTGTTCTGACAGTGGCAAGGTAGAAAAACAACAAATTGAGTTTATTTATCTTTACCAGTTGAATATATTTTAAAAATGAATAATCATGATCCTTTTTATTGCTAGAGTTTATTAGTATGGGTATATTTTATTTTATCCACTATGGCATGGAGCGAGCCTAAGCATAATTTTAGGTAACTTCTACCTTCAGGTCAGCTAATAGTCTAAGTATGCACGTTGTTCAGTTTTGTGGCACTAGTGGGCATGAATTGTTTCGAGAATATTCTCTTTATTTGATAGTTGATGGGGTTTTATTTTTCTACTCGTCATGATGTATCAAATGGGAGTTGTTTTCCTCAAATTACATATGTGAGTTTATTCAAATGGAAGTATTAGTGCATTGATGCAGTGCAGATCTTTCTCAAGATGAGATAAATAATGGTTGCAATGCCCCCTTGTAGGCATGTGCATTGGTGGTGGACATGATGGAGCTGAAGTTTTGCACAATACGTAAGATGATTGGTCAGATGGATACGCTATTGTGATGTATTAATTGAGTAAGTAAGATTTCCTTTAAGTAGCAGCAGAATGAAATATATCCCTTCTTTTGCTTCATTGATATTTTCTGTTTACTTTTACTGGTTGCAACATCGCACCTGCTATTTTCGTGGCTACAAATCGATAAGATCCAAGTGTGATTTGTATGTTGTCGTTTCTACACAAGTAATTGATAGCCGACAATTCCTGAGCATTTGGCTTTGAACTTCATTTATTAACTCAGGCCTATATAAATTGCCATTTCAAGTTGCTGTTCATTTGGGATTGTTGTAATACCTAGTGCTCGTTTTGAATTATTGTACAATATCAGCCTTGTAGGTGGCTTGCTTAAACATTTTATCAACATATCTTTGTTTATCACTCTAACTCACATATTTAATCTCCCTCTAGTTTTTTTAGATGTTGATATTTTCTACAGTTATGGTCTGTCAATTGTATGATTGAAGAGTATCATTAAAGGGCTACTGTAGTCAGCTGCCACATGATAGATAAGGAAACAAATAATACCATGGTAGATTTTAATTTTAATAGAAGTGTGGCCGTAATATCACAATAATGTTCTCAAGGAAATAGATTTTAATAATCTTACTTCATATATCAGATTATCTTTCACATCTCTATAATTTATTTTTGGGCGTCCTCACTAATTATTTGAGATTAAAATTGAAAACATGCAAAACATTAAAATTAAGTCTTACAAGTGCAATTTCGAGATAGTATCAAACTTTTAATATTCTGATTATAGTTGTTCGTCCTCAATTTGTAACTGAATTTTACATATTCGATTTAAATACAAAGTGAGAATTGTTTACCTTATACTATGGGATTGTTTTATGTTTTCACTTTTTCGCAAAACAATAAGTATGAATATATGGTTTTATTTTAACCTTGGCTGCCTGGACTATGGTCTTCCCTGATACCATTGTTAAACTTGTTTCAAGAATTTCACCTCAGATACATCCCTTGTGTTCTGCACAATCAAACCAAAGCCCGTAAAGCAAAGATCTTCCACCTTGAGAAATTTTGGGGTGACCGGACCACCTAGGCTTTGTAGAGGTATTCCAACAAGCTTGGAGTCTCTTTCAAAAACTGAGATGGCAGAGGCACATCTCTTCTAATTTCGAAAACATTAGAAGAGCCTTACAAATCTGGAACAGAAACCTTTCCCACCTCTCATTGTTGATTGCAAATTGGAAATTTGCGTCAACCTTATCATTGGACTTGAAGAACAAAGGCCTGTGTCTGCTGTAAAAAGCAACATTAGAGTAATCATAAAAAAATCATATTAATCTCCACTGGAAAAATAGCTCCACTATCAGATGAGTCTGTTTCGTAGATGAAAACTCGAAATCCTTTCATGCGGTGGGCAATAAAGCCTATGGAAGAAATCTCGTTCGACCTCTTTCAGACCGTCAGGGCTCTTCAACCGATGATGATGAAATCAAAGCTGCGATTATCTCGAGACCTTCGGTAACAGAGTGGCTACCTCTCGACCCCCTTCTCTGGATAGGAGGTTGATAGTGTCGTCAAGCAAATTCCCCTGGCCCTGATAGCTTTAACGGGTTGTTCACCAAGAGATGTTGTTTGATCATCAAAGAACTTTAAAATCTTTGTGATGATTGTTATGAATGTGCAGTCCTTCATACCAAGCCCTATCACCTCCAAATGGATATGGAATACGCTACTCTTGACTCTTTAGTTAAACATATATAAGTGGAACACTTACATAGTCAATTTTAGCCTTGATCAATCGGGGACTTAAGGAAGTACTCCCTCTGTAAACAAATATGACCTAAAAAAGCTGAAACTCCAGCATGCTACGGCACCTGACTGGAAGAATCCCTTGACCATCTAGCTTGTATATTCGATTTGCTACTGACTATCTTGCTTGAGGTTTTTCTGCATGAATTTTATTACTTTCGGTTTGTTACTGACAATCTAGCTCGTCTATTTCTGAAAAGTATACCTATTAGGTTCCAACTAAATGCATCTATTTAATGCATTTCCCTAAAATGGAGGTATTTGAACAACTGATCTTTTAGCTTCCGATATAGCCAAAGGCTTAGAATGTGTGAACAGCAGACGCTGAAGGCTTTAGGTAAAAAATATAAGTTGAAGGCGTGCCACTTGAAATTAACTGTTCCATTGGGTTTTGTCCAGAGCTTTTGGTCCAGTTTTTGACGATGGCGAAGCGAATCTGCAGTGTTTGAATCATACTAAAATTGTCAGATACAAGGAATAGTACAAAGTTGTTTGTCTGATGACGATGTTGGTTGCTCCGCAGGTATCTGGAGATGCGGGAATGGCTTGTGATCGAGGCGTAGGTTCTTCTGTTCGGTGTGGCTGAGATGCAGAAATGGCTTGTTGGAGTGCCCATTTGGTGTGCTCCCTCTTCGTACTACGTGGCACGCACCAGTGGACCGTGTGGTGGACTTGTAGGAATTTAACAGCGTAGTTTGCTGATTAGTGCCTACTATGTCGAACTTTTATCTGGTCCTGGCTGATGAATGTTGAATGTTGAGCTGTAACTGCCTGCCTGGTGCTGCTTTCCTTTTCCTTTTTCTTTTAACACTAGACGCAGTGACTGAAGGACTCGTTTGGGCTGGCTATCGTCTGAAGTATTTCACGAAGTTAGCTTTCTCATCACTCCGGTGAAGAAAGGTTGGGCCCCTGATCTGAATAAATAAAATGATCTGCTCTGTGTTGCAAGTTGCTGTCATGCCGTGGGTGTCATTTGTTCGCTGCCATCTGAGAAATATGCGTCTTCCACCAAGCCATGATTCATCCCTTTGTTGCCCTCCCGGCTGCTCGAAGCTCACTTTCAGAGCTGCGCCCATGAACCGAAATACGAGCCGGCACACCCCGTTCATCCTCCGGTTGTTGCCGGCCGCAAAGTACAGGTGAAGGCGCAGGTGCGCCCTCACTGCTGCCGGAGACACGGGCGAGACGGCTCGCAGCCGAGAGCAGGGCACGCAGGAGCACAGCCAGCCCGGCTGACGCGCGGTGCTTAAGGATTTCTCTTCTATTAGCAAAATGGGTTTGTCTAGGTCACATCTAAGCTCATGTCCACTCTGTTTATGGTCTATTTTTTTGCCATAGTTTTTTTTATTTCTTGTTGCTGCATTATATATTTGTGGGAGATTAGATGTGACATTCTTAAAAAACATCTAGATGTGAATTAGACAAACGGTAGAAAATTGCCTCCAAGGGCAAGTCCGGTCCTCAGGAAAAGAAAAAAGATGTCACCACTAGCTAACAGAAATAGCGCATACTATCTGAAGGTTTCGTGGCAGTGTCAGACTTGATGAAGGGTGAATAGTGTCTAGTTTCAGTTAGTTAGCTGCCATCGACTCCAGTCTTGTGTTTGCAGGCGATTAGGCAACCCACAGCTCAAAGCGTAGAGTCTAACAACAAACAAGCAGACCGTCAACATGAGAAGTCCGGCTTCTAGTCAAACAAAATCTGTCACACACACCCCAAAAAACGAACGACTTGCACAACACAGTGGCTCTGTTTCCACGAATCTTCTGCTCAACTCCGTAACCGGCAGCAATCCTCCACCTCTCCCCGAGCCGCTTCCGGAATCAAGATCTCGGTTGGTCCATTCCCATAGGTACAGCAAATCTGATCCTCCTGGGGTCAAAAGCAGTCCAGTGTGTTATTCTTTCCTGTTTCATGATGAAAACCCTTCCAGTCCGATGTTGCGAAAGCGATATTGTGCCGCATCGCAACTCCTCGCCCCTCCCAAGGGTTTAAACCATGATCTTCTGTATAATGGTAATGGTTATCTGCAGATAGGGGAAACAAAATAATTGAATTAGCTAAATGTTTGAGATTGGCAAAAGAATTCTAACAAATTCTAGGTGTTCCGGCTCTCGAGCTCACGCGCCATGGAGAAGGAAGGATGGTTCACATGGTTTGTTGTCAATTTGTCATGCAGGTAAGCAACATCACACTGCATGATGAATGTGTCGCTGTTTCTTCAAGATGTGCTGGAACTTGCTCCGCCAAAACATGCTTCTCCAGTTGCCTTACAAGTTACAACTACAGATAGTGCTGTCGCGTTGTTCGTCTAGTAGTATGATCTTCAGGAGGCACCACATACCAGACCTCCCTGCTTATTAGCAGAAAACTAATAGTCGTGCTGCAAACGACTAACGCTGCAGGTAGTTGCAGAGGTGCTAAGCTCTGTGCCAGAGCAACTTCATGATTCTAAATTACAAGAAACATTGTATTGTTTTCAACTTTTAACCAATGGGATGGAAAGATGCTGGTACCCTAGTCACCATGAAAATAGCTAAAAGGAAAACTAGATAAAAGAAAACCTAGCTCTGTTTCTTAGGGGTCTTTCCGAGAAGATAATAGTTAACAGGGGAAGGCAAGAAACCTCGATATCGATCAATCCTACACTGACTCTTAACAGTCCAACTCATGGAATATTTGCTGAAGGTGCAGGAGAATCATATTCAGCTTTGTACCTAGGAGAACACAATTGGATATGCTCTTGGAACATTTAAAACCAGTCTGCTTTTTTTACCAGAACTTAGAAGAGCCTGTCTCTATAGGCTACCAACATTATTCTCTATGTACATTCAATACACGATAGTGTCAAAAAACGTCTTATATTTTGACACAGAGGGATTACAAGCTAATTCAGCCAATTGAACAAACAGATTATAAGCATATGTTGTGAATGGCACTACACCGTGCTACCAAAGTTTGACACACGAGTAAGATATCTTGACATATTCACGTTTCCGAAAATTTCATCTTACATTCTGATTGATTGAACAGGCAGTATCACTCCATACAAACACAGTAGTAGTTTCAAATGCTTTTGCTTAATCAACTGTATCAAAACAAGCCAGACAATGCAACTCACTGAATCAGGTGTGAAGCAAGCACCGGCAACAGAAGACTATGGCTTATTAGCCTTCCTCGGGCCTTCATGCTACGCTTTCATCTTGCGCAGCCATTTGAGTGAGCTCTCAAGCTCACTGTACGCGGCTGCCTGCGGAAAGCTCTTGCTCTCAATCCCGTAATCAAACACCTCATATGCATCGGGAACCCTCCCGGCCCGACACAATGCCCTGATGAACGTCGCGTACGCCGGTGGCTCGAGCTTCATCCCAGCCCCTACAATGGACTTGTACACCTCGAAGGCCTTGTCTAGCTTCCTGTTCCTGCAGAGCCCCATGAGCAGCGTGTTGTACGTCCGGTCATTGGGCTCGCACCCATTGGCCTTCATTTCCTCAAGCAGCTTGAGCGCGCCCAGGGCGTCGCCCTTGACGCACATCCCGTTCATGAGCGAGGTGTAGGTGATGACGTCCGGGAAGAGGCCCTCGGCAGCCATGGCGTCGAGGTAGGTCCTGGCCTTGGCGACGAGCCCGGCGCGCGCGAGGCCGTAGACGAGGGTGTTGTAGGTGACGAGGTCAGGGTCCACGCCGTCGTCCTTCATCCGGCGGAGCACGCCGAGGAGCCCCGCGGTGTCGGAGTCGGCGCAGTGCCCCTTCATGAGGGCGTTGTAGACGTGGGCGTCGGCGCGGACGCCGTGGTCGGCGAGGACGGGCAGGAGCTGCACGATCTCGCGCGGGTCGCCGCGGCGGCAGCACGCGTCGGCGAGGGCCAGCAGCGCCGGGCGCGGCGCGGGGTTGTCGGCGGAGTACGGGAGCGCCGCGAGGAGGTCCCGCGCCGCGGCGACGGAGCGGTGCGCGGCGAGGCGGCGGAGGATGAGGGCGAGCGACTGCGCAGGGAGCGGGATGGTGGGCGCGGCCTTGAGCGCGAGCGAGGCGGCCGCGTCCACGTCGGCGTCCACCGCGGCGCGGATGGCGGCCGAGAGCTCCGCGGGCGTGGTGATGGGCCTCTTCTCGGCCGGCGGCGCCGGCCGGTCCGTCAGGGCCAGGGCCCCCGCGTGCTCAGAGGGGGCCCTGGGGGTTCTCCGGGGCGGCTTGCCGTGGGGAGGTTTACCGTCAGCGGGGCAAGGCCCACGTGGTGGCGGGGGAGGGGGCGGCGGGGTGGACGCCGTGGAGGGCTTCGGGACGAGGGCGTGGCGGGAGACCTTCGCGGCGCGCATGGCTTGCGCCGGCACCCTCCCCATCGTTGGCGGCGGCGGCGGCGCGGGAGGGCGGCGAGGAATGGGGATGGGAATACGACTGTGGGGTGTCGGGTGGGCTTTGCGACGCGGGAGCCCGGATTTCAACCCAAGGTAAGAAGATCCCATGGGCTTCGAGCGAGCAGAAACCTCCCTTGGGCCTGTTGTTGGGCTGGGCTTTCTCTCACGTGCTCGACGGGGCAGGAAAACCTGGCCCGCGTTGACGGACGGTAAACGCACAGGACACGAAGACAGGGACACGGGAAATTCTGTCGTGGTCTTTGCCGGCGTGCCCCTCCACCTTTCCGCAATTCGTGAAATCGGCCCTAGGTTGTGCTACAACATGCAGTACCGTCCGACACCTTGGGCATCGAGTGTGTATGGTCACGTCTCTGTGTTGCTATACTTTTGGTAGCGACGGCAATGTTGTGCATAAAGTTTTGTTGGACGTATGATGGATTTGCAAGTATGTAGAGAGAGATATATTCTTCTGTCCAGTAGAAATCACGATTGCAATGGCTCGCATACAAACCGATGGATAAACAAGTTTGCATTCGACTCTTGCCTAAACTTTGATGTTTGGGAGATATTTTTTCATGTCCTTCTATTGAGTTTGATTATAACTGTTACAAAATGAACCAGGTCGAAGAGATACCTGTAACAATGCTCATGTGCAGTGGCGGAGCTACGTAGCCAAAGTTGGGCGGGCCGGTACGAAATAAGACCACTATTTTTTTCCTCGTGTCCCAGTTTACTTCAGTCCCTACACTGTATTTGCCCTAAGATGGGCGGGCCATGGCCAATTTTCATCACACATAGCTCCGCCAGTGCTCATGTGTCAATACAACTTGTGACCAAAGTCATGGTTCCCAACAACACAAGCCACGAGTGAATGTTACTTTCATGGTGGTATTATCTAATGACCTAGGAAAAAAAGTATCTTGTCCTAATACAATGATTGCGATAGGGATGGTGAGAATTTTTTAATGCCATCCTCGCCCTCCACCTTTTTGCAATTCATGAAATCGGGCCTATGTTGTACAACAACGGGATGCAAAGACCATTCGACACGTATACATTTGGTCACATCCCCCTTTTCCTACTTTTGAAGCTGATAGAAGCATTTCATATAAATACTACTTTGTGTTACATGTGTGAGTGTTTGTTATGCGGAGACACACATATCCCTTTCCATGAAGATTGCGCTTGTACCGGTCGGCAAGCTTTAATGATTATTATCACGACGCTTTCTCTGCTCATCATGACCAAATTTGTCGTTTTGTCAGCAATAGGCAAGCTACAAAAGGAATTTCTCTTTGCTCCTTGAAGTACCGAATCCACAACATACGAACAACGCTAAACGAGATACCAAGGACAAAATGCCTTTATAGAACACAAAAAGGAACAAAAAAGATCAAACGCGAGGACGCAACTGGAAAGTAACAAGGCTACATGCGGCTTTTTACTTGAATATTTTTGCGCAAGAGATTGTTTCTCCATGTACTTTTGATGCATTCGGCTATAATCATCGCAGGGGTTATATACTTGCGTAGAGCTTAGGGAGTGCATTGTATGCCGGGATGAATTTTGCCCCTGTGCCATTGCACATATTTATGCAGGCACGTATGACGTAACCCAAACTCATAGTATCAATGTCTGTCAAGACCCTTGGTCAATTTGCCACGTACAATAATTTACGTCACTATGTTGCCGAAGAAAAGGGAAGCAATGCGGGCCACAAATGGCAACTCCTAGCTGTTTGTTGACCTAGCCCTGAAAAGAAAGTTGTTTGTTGACCTAGACGGCAGTAGGGGTACTTATTCATAAAACTACGCCCTGCAGGGGGCCGAATCGCAAAACGGCCAGGCCTTCCCTCTCTCTTCCCTCCTCCCTCCGCCTCATATCACCACCACTCACCCAACCGGCGGCCACCACCATTGCCAGCCACAACCGGACAGATCCCCGCATAAATTCCTCCACCCGTCGCGCCGCCCCCATTCGCCCACGCCCACGCGCGCGCGCACGCGGCCTCCCCCCCACTCCGCTCCCCCATTCGCTCCGTCCGTCCCTCCCTCCCTCCGCCGGCCGGGGACTCCGATTTGGGGGGAGGAGATGGGGTACGTCGGGAGCCACGGCGTGGCGACGCTGCGCAAGTACAAGTACAGCGGCGTCGACCACTCCATCGTCGCCAAGTACATCCTCCAGCCCTTCTGGTCGCGATTCGTCAACGTCTTCCCGCTCTGGTTCCCGTAAGCGCGGCGCCCTCCCTTCCCATCCCCTCCCTCCCTCCCTGCTCCGCTCCCCGCTCCGTATGCTGTTCTCCACGCGCGCTCCCCGCGCGCGCGCGCCCGCTTGATCCGTTCCGTATCAAGCTCAATGCGCGAGTAATGCGCTGGTGCTCGTGAAACAGCCCCTGTTCGATGCAAGCAAACGCGTCCTGTTTCCATGTTGCTTTAGCGCGGATGATGGTAGCGTTCTGGCAGCCTGCGTTGATCCGTTAGGCCGAGACACGAGCTATGCCCCCATGTGTGTGTGATTTGGAACGCGCGCTTTGTTTCAACGAGGAACCGTCTTTAGCCTGGGGAGCATCTTGCAGGCACCTGGTGCAGACAACGCGAAAGCAGTCTTCAGTCCCGGCTTTTGCTTAGTGGAGTTGCTAATGAGGCGCTGGAAAGCTTGCTTTGCACATATTCCGTTGCATATAAATTAATACTGGATTAGTTACTCGCTTTCGTCACATGCTAGCGGGGTGTTCTTTAGTTTCTCTAAAGCCAGTGATTCGAAACTTCAATGTGGTCGTTTTTTAATTCCGGTAGGGTCGGAGTGATCCACATCCATGTTCTTAAAGAAGGATTCTGCTGTACCGGGTTATTGTGAACCTACTTGCTTAATCATTGTTCACTGCTGTTTATACAATACAAAGTTTAGCTCTGGTAAATCGTATCTTTGTTACTTGATGAAAGTAATTTTGGTTTTACATTTTATCCTTTTAACTTGTTTTGTTTGCTCAAATATGTGAATGGAGGACTAACCTTACTTCTTTTGTTTCTACGTCGAAATCATCTGCAGACCAAACATGGTGAGAATTCTGCACATGCTGCTGTCGTGAGCGATGCTATTTTGTTTGAAGGCCTGATAAAACATTGCTTCTTATTTCCAGATCACGCTGACAGGTTTCATGTTTCTGCTGACATCGGCATTCCTTGGCTTTGTAAGTACTATTTTATGTCAGTAATGTAGAACAAGCAAATTTGAAGGTTTTGCGGCTTGTTCATTGCCGCCGCAGTAATACTCTAGCAAGCTTGTAACTTAGCACTGTCATTTTGCTGCAGTTGTATTCACCTCATCTCGATACAGCGCCCCCTAGATGGGTTCATCTTGCGCATGGAATCCTTCTCTTCCTTTACCAGGTATCCAACTTTGTGTGCTCACCCAACTATGCAATAATGTACCATCTTATTCTCCCTTTCCAGCATACCACAGGTGTCACGTTTTCTGCAGAACAGATAAAGATGGCATTCATCTAATGCTCGTAGAGTCATTGTCATTAATCTGCAGTTCTGGCAATATTGTTAAAGCATTTATGACCCATGCACAGAGGGCTTGCTATTAATTTTATGCATGTTAAGGTTCCTAAATGTCTTCTAAACGTGTGGACCCTTATCCTGCCGGTCTCTAAATCTCTAGATTTTCTTACGGTTCTACCATGTGTAATTTCCAATCACTGCCAGTTTAGAATTGTAATATACATGTTGAAATATGGATGCAGACTTTTGATGCTGTGGATGGTAAACAAGCAAGGCGTACGAACTCATCAAGTCCTTTAGGCGAACTTTTTGATCACGGTAATCCCCATTCCAAATTCGGCTTGCTGAACTCAGTTTTTGGAAAGCATGCATGTGACACTGACAAGCTTCTATCCTGAACAGGATGCGACGCGCTTGCATGTACTGTAAGGATATTCATCACTTTCTTCCTTACATATGCATAGATACTAAAATTGTTGTGAACTGATTAGTTTATCTATTAGTTTGAGTCCCTGGCTTTTGGGAGCACTGCTATGTGTGGAAATGCTACCTTCTGGTTTTGGGTCATTTCGGCTGTCCCCTTCTACTTCGCAACCTGGGAACAGTGAGTTCATTTGTTCTTTCACTTCTATGTTACAGCATCAAACTATCTTAGGAGCAAGCATTGTTCTATACTCTTCTACACCTTTTACCAAACAGGTTGTACTTTTGTTTGGATAATGTTACCCTTATGAAGTTGTGATTCCAAGTCCTTTGGATGCTTTATAGTTTTCAAATGATGAACATGTTTCGCAGTGCTTGTGCCATTCTTTTTTTCATATGGTTCGTGAAGCTTCATATACCTTACTTGTACCAACTATTTTCACATGGTTTGTTATGTTGGAAGTGTTTTAATGCTCTCATAGAAGGTGCCAACTAGGAAGCATGTTGGAACCACCCACTACCCTATTAAGGGCAGCCCGGTGCATGTAGCTCCCGCTTGCGCATGGTCCGGGGAAGGGTCCTATTAAGATTCTCGCAAATTAGTTTCCACCAGAGCATAGAAGCACTACTATTTTCGAGTTGATACTTTGTAATATTTATGATTATTCCTATATCTGTGTTGATGATACCTCAGCAGACCTTTGTTGTGTAGCTTTTGAGTATCATCTTTCCATCTCACACGTAATTGTTCTCTGTGTAGCTATTTTACAAACACACTTGTTCTTCCTATAGTCAATGGGCCAACTGAAGGCCTTATGCTGATCTATGTGTGCCATATCTTCACCTTTTTCACAGGTACTATTTGACTTAACTTTTATCAACCTTCACACGAATCAAATCCACGTCGAGCTTGTCAATCTTCATAGTTTTCTGCTGCTAATATACCATGCATATGTATCTGTCATGTATATGTGAGTCAGATCCAGCCATATAATACTGATATTAACTGCACATCTTCCCTTTCATTTTCCTTCAACAGGAGCTGAATGGTGGGCGCAGGATTTCCGGAAATCAGTGCCCCTCCTTAATTGGGTGCCTCTTGTTCCTGGTATGTGGACTACCAAGCTTATGGTTCTAATTTTGTTTCTGTATTAAAACCATATGTTAATAATTTTCTTAACATGAAGCCTGACTGTTTCATCTGTTGCCGATGAAACCGTGTGCTGTTAATACTCTGAAAACTGTAATATGAACTCGGATAGTGACAAATGCTGGCATTCCCTATGCTGAAGTCTATTTTCCTTTGCTTCTTTTCCAGAAATCTCGCTGTATGGCATTGTGCTGTTTCTAATGATTGCTTTTGCTGTAATTCCGACAATTGGATCTAAGTAAGTTCTGTTTGTTATTTTGCATAGTATTTTCTGTTTTGGTTCTCGTTTCATCTGATCTGTGTTTTTCGCTTGCTCAGTAGATCTGAAACACCTCTTATAGTACTACGTAGCTCTAATACTCCAGTTCAAATAATCCCAGTGCCGAGGATCTGAATTACCCTCTTATTATTTTTTATGTTTATTTATCTTGTTTATCCTCTTGTATTGATTTTGGGTGCTAGTGAGGCAGTTCTCTGAGCCTTTGAGTTGGAAAGGCACCACATTTGTTTAATTTAGAACTGGTCAAACATTCAAGTGTTAATCAAGCTGCACTAAGCTAGTGTTGTAACCTACCTACAGCACTCACAATGTTTACAAAGTCGTCGAAGCAAGAAAAGGAAGCATGGTGCTGGCCCTAGCAATGGTAAGGTCTAGATTTGTTGTTATATTGCATAAAAATTTTCTCCATGTGACTTTCCACCCTTCTTCATTTTTACCAGCTCTTCCCTTTCGGTTTACTCATGGCTGGAACTCTCGTGTGGTATGCTGTTGACCCTTCTGAGTTCTATTGTATATATCTACTCTTATAAAAAAAATGAGCAATAACGTAGGAAAAAAAATCTGTTACGTCATTACTGATGGATGTTACATCAATATGCAGGTCCTATCTATCTCCTTCAGATATAATGAGAAATCAACCACATCTGCTAATCATTGGAACTGGTTTTGCGTTTGGCTATCTTGTGGTAAGGCCTTCTTCTAATACCTACATTAAATATCTTGTTGATCTGTGTTTTGATGCTGTTGCTCTTTAACACCTTTTCATGTTCGAAACTAATTCGTCATTTTGCCTGCCAATCTGGGCATTGTCACTACTGTTGCGATTCTGCTCTTGTTTTGTCTCTTTATCCAAGCGTAGTTAGATTGGTCTCTTGGTATCTATACCACGGTGACAGAATACTTCATTTTAATGTTACATATTTGGTCATGGGTAAATGACCAATTGAAACCCCATAATTTGCTCACCGAACAGATTTCAATCCAAAAATTGTCCTCTGATTTTAATTCCAAAAAGTGGAAATTGGGCAGAACCTCCCCTGCAATTTGATCCCATATCTCACACAATTCATATACTACCTCTCTCTCAGTTTACAGGGCGTGTGCGTACCCCAAGGTCGTCAATTTGACCAACCTAATACAAGTCATATATTACAAAAAATATACCAACATAAACTTCGGAGTTTCTACTTTCAAAAGATATAATTTCTGTGTTATATAGTTTATATTAGGGTGATAAAATTGGCAACCTAGGTATACGCGTAGGACTTGTAAACTGAAACGGAGGTAGTATATATAAATACAAACTGCATCACAACATGTACAACTACCAGAAACATCCATGTTCACACATACTCCCTCCGTTTCTAAATATAAGATGTTTTGGTATTTCAAATTGAACTACCAAAACATCTTATATTTAGGAACAGAGGGAGTACATCACATCCAGGTTCACATTCACCACATACATCAGTACTAGTTCACAACTACCAGTCAAGTCAGAATAAATAACCTTCTCAAAATAAAAACACTGGTCTCCTTTCTAGTTCTTTTTTTTGGGGTTGCCAAGCAATCTAATTTTCAGCACATAACTTGAATTTGGATCCATCCTGTAAATAGAAGAGAAACTTATGCATGACATTGCTACTGGATATGAGGCAATCTCCTTCTAATCCTGCATTTGGAAAGCAATTTGTGGAAGACACTCACCCTTCTAGACACGCCGACGACGCTGAACCTGAAGTCGAGCCTGCAGCCGCACCGTGGCCCAAGCCCGCCTCCACGCTCAACCATGCAGCTGAGCACGCAGCCGCGCCATGGCCTGCGCCCGCAGCTGAGCTCACCGACGAGCTCTCCACAGCCGCGCTGTTACCTCCCGCCGCTGTGCCTTGGCTACCATCCCCAGCCCTGCCTTGGCTGCCCTCCCCTGTGCCTGGGTCGCCGTCCGCCGCTGTGCTTGCTCCGGGCCCCGCAGCCGTGCCTGAGCCGCCACCCGCAGCCACCCCTTGGTCCATGGCCCCTCAGCTCATGCCGCCACCGCCGCTACGAGTCAGCACTCCGCCGCCGCTGCTAGGGTTCAGGTTGGGTGGGGACTCAAGACAGGGACGAGAGGGATGGTTCGGTCGGGATTGTTTTTTCGGTTTGATATAGGATAGCGACTAGTAGAGGGGTATTTTGGTCCACCTGATTTTTTTTGACAGAACGGTGTAACAGAACCAATGGTGGTTGTCACATAAGGGAAGAAATTAAGACTAGATGTCAAATAGGGAAGAGAATTTTCTCCAGGGCCAGATAAGGAACCTCATTTTAAGTTAGTGTCAAATAAGGCATTTTCTCTATAAATTGGGGGGCACATTTCTTTTGTAGATGCTGTTTTTCATAACTGTATGGACATTACTTATCTGCTTATATTGCTGCACAGGGAAGAATGATTCTGGCTCACTTATGTGATGAACCCAAAGGTCTGAAGACAGGAATGTGCATGGTAGTTGCCTAATGACCTGGTTTATTTGCAGTGTCCTTTATGGAGCCTATGCCAGTATGTTTATACTTTGTCATGTCTAAAAACTGGCTTCCTTTTGCAGGCCCTGGCATATTTTCCGTTTGCGATTGCAAATGCGTTGACTGCCCAACTTGATGATGGGTTTGTGCCTCTGAGCCTTTTGTATTACACTGTATATAATTATCATGGGCTATGATGGGTTTTGTATGACATTCTGATTTTATGGTCATTGATCGTTGCAGAAACCCCCTTTTTGATGAGCAGCTCGTTCTCCTGATATACTGCTTATTTACAGGTATTACCTTATCACAGCACATTTTGTTTTCATTGGACGAGTTGCAGAGTTTTGCATTCAATATACTAGAGGGATCATTTTTGTACTGTTGTTAAAAAGTAGTACGTATTATTTTCTGGTTTTCTATTTTAGATTAGTGAATCTGTTTATATTGTCATGTGTTTGGTCAGACATTAGATTGTTGTTTAGTCACTTGGTTGTACTTCGGTACTTGTTCTTGATTAATAAGCTTCTGACGGATCCTCCAAGTTATTCTTTACAGTAACAAATTTCACTTGACAAATATATATCACGAGACATGGATTACAGTATGTCATGTGCCCATCATAGGCTGTAGTGCTAAACGTATCTTTGATCTGACTACTTTGATCAATTTGACAGTGGCGTTGTACATGCATTTTGCTACGTCTGTTATCCATGAAATCACCAACGCACTTGGGATTCATTGCTTCAGGTTTGTCAATTATCACTGCAATTCTTTTCCACATTTTGCATCAATTGTTCTGACTGACATGATTTCTGTCTGGCTACAGAATCACAAGGAAAAAGGCGTAACTCTGACTTAGTTGGTAGTCATGGTATCTACCAAAGAAGCAAACATGCTTGCTTGTCTTCGTTATAGGGGTGATGTCCGAATCATATTTGCATCTGTCATTACAGGGACATTCTCCCCTGAAATTTACATCAGCACTAAAATTTGTGCTGATGAGAAAACAATGTATGTGAAATAGTTGGCAAAATTTTGTTGTATTGTTCATAGAGCAAATGCTCAGCAAAAACTTTCTGGAGGAAATGCTGTGCTGATTGGCAGAAGTTGCCTTTGTAACTTGTCACATTGTAACATCAGCAGAGATGCGGATAGCGTTGTTTACGCATTTTATTCGTGTCTCTTTTTTTCGACCCAATGCCTCCATGCATGTTCTGATTTTCAGAGGCGGATACCATTAGCAGTCGGTTTTGTTTCTTTTTGTTTTGAGAAAACAATCGTACTCCCTCAGTATATATCACTCTGCATCAAATGAATTCCCATGTTGATACTATTTGGGATGGAGGGAGTAGTTCTGATTTGGCTGACAGATTGCGTTTTGATTGTGCTCTGTATATACGACTGCATCAATGAATTCCCATGCTGATACTATTTGGGTGGACTTTTTAAATTCGAATCACTGATGTGTTGTGCAAATTGATTTATTTCAGTACCATGTGATAATTGTGGCAGCTAGAACCTAGACAGTTGTGGCTTGTTTTCTCTTCAGCCTTGTGGTAGTTATCTTGGTACAATTTTAATGGAGCAAGTAACTGTAATTGGAGAAGGTGCAGCACGGTGCACTGAGCTTAGCTGGAGCATGCTGCCAGGGTTCATTTCATTCTTCCATCAGAATAAATTGGCTAGACTTGCTAGCAAAGCATCAGAAGTTGTTCCTTTGTCTGGTGACTGGAGTCCGCCATGGCCGTGCTGCGACGAGCTTCGGTGGCACTCCGGTTGCTGTTCGTGGCTGCGGCGATCCGGTTGCCGTTGGTGGCTGTGGTGAGCAGCACCGTCGTCTCCAGGGCAATGGTTCCGGCAATCTTTGTGTTCGGCGACTCCACTGCCGATGTGGGGAACAACAATTACTTGCCGGGGACCAGTGCCAGGGCTGACTTCCCTCACAATGGCGTCGACTTCCCTGGCGGCGAGCCGACGGGCAGGTTCAGTAATGGCCTCATCGGTGCCGACTTCTTGGGTGAGCAAGCCAACTGATCACATGCTTTTGAATCAATGGCGGCTCGGCTGTCTGTCTGATCAGTGGTGAACTTTGCAGCTGTCCACATGGGCTTCAGCGGGAGCCCGCCGCCGTACCTCTCTCTCGTCGCCGGCAGTGGCGAGGCATTGGGCAACTCGACGACGAAGAAGCCGGTGGCTGCTGATGCCTCCATGAGAGGAGCCAGCTTTTCCTCTGGAGGCTCCGGTGTTCTCGACTCCACGGTACGTCCAAGCATTTCTGCCTCTGTTTTTTCTAGTTTACCGGACATATCTGTGGTTCAGTAGAAACATGTCGTTAATTCATTATTTTTTGTTCAGACATAAATTTCGATTGTAGTATTGGTTAATAACCCCAAGTACGTCTCAAATTTTGGTCTATATTTTAATTTTCACTGGAAGAATTTAGGTGGAGCAGATGATTCGTTACTACCTAAAGTTGTGAAAATTCTTCAATTGTTCAATCAAAGCAACAGCTTTCTCCTGTACTCCATCTCTCTTTAATGTCACGAACCACACACAATTTAAAATCTGGCATTTCCCCTTGCTGAATTAAAAGTCAGCAAGTACTACAATTGACACCCTCAGCTAGTGCCAGCAACATTTGACAACCAGATGATATATTACCAGGGAGACACGATCAACATGACCAAGCAGATCGAGTACTTCTCGGATCTCAAAGACCAGATGCTGTCAGCCAGACTGGGTGCCTTCGGAGCGTCGGCCTTCCTGTCCAAGTCCATCTTCCTCATCAGCGCGGGCTCGAACGACGCCATCGACTTCTTCTCGCAGGACACGTCGCCGGACTCCACCGCGCTCCAGCAGTTCCGGGAAGCCGTGGTCTCCACATACGACAGCCATGTCAAAGTAAGGGACCTGACCAGTGATGATCAGTTCCATCAGGCTTCAACTCAGCCAACTCACCGTGTTATGTTCAACTCTGAATCAAATCAACTGCATGGTTGTGCTGCAGACGCTGTACAACCTGGGGGCGAGGAAGTTCGCGGTGATCGACGTGGCGCCAATCGGGTGCTGCCCGTACTGGAGGAGCCGGAACCCGGCCGGGGAGTGTGTCGAGCCGCTGAACCGGCTAGCGAAGAGCCTCAACGATGGGATCCGGGACCTGTTCGCCGGCCTCATCTCCGAGATGCAGGGCATGGAGTACGCCATTGGCAGCGCCTACGAGCTAGTCTCGAGCATCGTCGAGGACCCACAGTCTGCAGGTAAAACACAGCAGTTCACCAAAGAGTATTCTGGCATGTGACTCCACACCTCATGGATCGCCATTTTGCCATAGGGGTTGGATGTGCGTGTTTGCGCTCGAGTGTATGCGCGTATATATATGATCGCTTGTGTCTGTACTGTGTTGAAAAAAAAACATAATGCATGCCATACTTGCACCAACCATGTAATGCTTTGTTGTGTGCAGGGTTGACAGAGTTGAAGAGCGCGTGCTGTGGCGGCGGCGGCAGGTTCAACGCCGACGGAGGGTGCACCCCCAGCGCCGGCTACTGCGGCAACCGCGGCAAGTTCCTCTTCTGGGACTTCCTGCACCCTACGCAGGCCACCTCCAGGCTCGCCGGCCGAGCGTTCTACGACGGGCCGGCGCGGTTCGTCGGCCCGATCACCTTCAGGCAGCTGGCCGAGGCGTAGGGTCGTCTTTGTATCATTCCACGACATGAGAGAGACTCAAATGTGGTTTTGTGTTTTGGGGACCGATCCAGGTCAATCATGGTCTTTGCCTTTCGTGGCGGCGAGAGTTTAACAACTGGCGCCAATTGTCCAAATTGGGGGTTGATTAATGTGCTACACACAATTGGGGCAGACACACACTACTTACTCCTCGATCGATTCTCGTGCACATTGACCTGAGTACTGGAGACTATCTAAATTATCCAAAATCTCTTCAACTTATGAGCTGAGGGAGTAATATAAGTAGACGACGCTCAACAAGTTAATTGAAAAATATGCAATCAATTTCATGAAAAACAAAACACTCGGCCATTAATTTGGTGGACCAAACCCTTAACAATTGTGAT
Organism: Aegilops tauschii subsp. strangulata; assembly: GCF_002575655.3. NCBI lineage: Eukaryota > Viridiplantae > Streptophyta > Magnoliopsida > Poales > Poaceae > Aegilops > Aegilops tauschii. Next base: position 45,686,513 of record NC_053040.3, on the reverse strand, counting down.
TCTTATGTTTATGATCCAATCGTTGTTCTGGCTCGATCTAGTACTAGCTCCGGTTCGCTAAAAGTTTCATTTCGAATATCAGCATAAATGTAACAGGCCCAACCCGAAACCCTAGTTCCTTTTGCTATCTTTGTTATATATATTTGGTGAATTAACATGTGGATTTTATTTATTTATTTTTCTTTTCTTCATTCTATTAAAAATTACAACAAATTAAAACCTATGAACATTTTCAGGAAATAATTTGAGGTTTCTTTATATTTTATTTAAGTTCTTTTCCTTTTCTCTTCCAAAGGTTTTCAAAAATCCCATGCCCTTTCTACTTCCAGTTTGGACTCCAAACTTCGCCCGCGCCATGCTTTTCTAGAAGTCTTTTATTTTAAAACTTTTTTAGAGGAAAAGGCAGAAAAGTAAATCAGGTAGTGAGAAGCCCAAGCCAGCCAGCGCCGTAGCCCATCTAATCAAAGCCGGCCCACTACAACCACATGAGCCAGTCGGCCCAACTGCCTTTCTTGCCCACCTACCCACCTATCTAAACCTAGCCCAATCCATCCACGAGAGCTATGTCTCGCATATAGCGAGACTGTAGCTTCTCCCGCGCCGAGTGTCTACAGTAACAGGGGTTTGATCCCTAGATCTCCTAGTTCCTTTGTAGAGTTGGTAGTCACCAAGCCATTGCGGAGTTCAGGTTAGATAAGAAGGACGCGAACTACTTAAAGGAAAAACACTGGTTTTCACTGGTGTTTAACTTATTTTTTATTTTTATTTTTGTTTTCCACCGGCTTTTCTCTGTTTTTCTTCTCTTTATTTTTCTTCGGGTTTCTTGATTTTTAGTGCCTTTTTTCTTTTCTTCATTTGTCTTCATTTTGTTGCTTTCTTTCTCGTTTTCCTCTGTTTTTCTTTTGTTTTCTCTTGAGTTTTCACTGTTTTCCAACACATATTTTTGGTACATTTCTAATACATTTTTCTACTACATGTATAACATTTTTCGAATACAAGTTTAACAAATTTTGAATACATGGACAACATTTTAAATTCTTGATTAACATTTTTCAAATACAAGATTAACATATTTTAATACATTGTCAACATTTTTTATATAAATTTGTACATTTGAACTTGTATTTAATATCGAATAATGGTTAAAAAGGTCAAAACCGATGGATGTCAGAACCAATTATCCCCTAGAAATTTTATGTCTACTTGTGGAGCTTAATTAGCTTAACCTTAAATTTCATACAGTTTGCACATTGTTTGCATGCAGGCGAGAAATTTATATCTACGACTGACCAAAAATGGTAATCCAGGGCTCAAGAAGAATCTTCCTTTATAAACACGTATACTTCATCAGTGTTTTGTCAGTGAAGTGAGAAATATGTACGGTTATTATTGTAATCGCTTTGAATAAGTTTATCATAGACAATCAGCAAATGAAAATTGCATAGCATTACTAAACTGAGTTGCGAAAAAAAACATTTAACTCTAGTGAAAACATGCCTTATGTATGCAGAGATTGACAGTTTCAAGTTTCAACAGAAAAAATACAAAAAATATGAATAGAGGAAAACCACAACTACTAACACCAATTTTGCAAGATACTAATGGCTTCATAGTAGGAATCTCAATACAGGGAAACTTTCACCCTTAAAAAAAGTTTGCTGTTGAAATTGAAGAAAGATCATCCGACACATGAATTAGACCTACCATAACAAACATCTCAAAGTAAACAAAGCACTTGATAGTACAAGTAATAAGGTCTCAAAATTAAGTCTAGCCCATAATATCCTTTATAGAAGCGACCACGGTCGTCCCTCCTCCAAGGAAAGGCAACTAGGTTTTCTGCCTCTCGCCAAAGGCGCCGCCGATCGGCCATGTCTCCTGTGGCCTTAGCGCCATGGGCGCGTGGTGGATCCCAACCCTTGCCAGCGGGAGGGCTCCGTCTTTAGATGCTTTTTCAAGTTTTTTTAGGGTCTGTGTCCTGCTCAAGAAGACGAAACGGCGGCAGCTTCTGGAAGATGGAATAGGATTCTCTCCGCATAGCCCCCGTCCGGTGATGCGTCTAGCATCATCGGAGAGCGTGTGGGGGTGTGTCTCCGGCAGATCTCACGAGATTCGGTTGATGTTTGTCTTTGGTGGATCTGCTCGGATCCGATCTTTGTTCGTCTTTGTTCATGTGCCTTCAGGTTCGATCCTTCCGATCTAACATTCTTTTCATCGGCGACGGTTGCTGTTATGGTGCTTTGGTCCTATGGGGTCTTAGCATGATGACTTCCCAACTGTCTACTACAACAAATTGTTCCCGACTCCGGCGAGGGAGGGGCGATGACGGTGGCGCGCCTTCAGCTCGCTTCAGTGCTTGTAATCGACGCTAGGTGGTCTACGAATCTAGATGTAATTTTTATTATTTCTGGCACCGTGTGGCGCAACTCCGGCGGGCCGTGTAGTGCATTATCGAGCTATTTAAGTCGACCGACGGCACCGATATCCTACCATCCATCCACATTTTCTTCCTCCTGTCCGCCGCCGCCGCCACTTTCCACTCCACCCGTCCGCCTAGTAGCCATGCCCCCATGCCGCCGGGTGAGGAGCGAGTCCTTTCTGACGCCGGAGCGCCGGCTCGAGCTCCTTGAGAAGATCCGGGCTAGGCGCGAAGCCCAGATCCCTGTGTGTCTACCTACGGATGCTGTGGATCCAGAGGAGGAGTTGGAGGTGGAGGAGGAGGAGCCAGAGGAGGTGGATATGGGGGACACTAGTGACAAGGATCTGCAGGCGGAGCAGCAGGCCATCCTCGATTCCCTCCGGTCGGAGTCGGCTGCGGAGGCAAGACGTTGTCGCTGGTAGGAGATGGAGGCGCAAGAGGCCGTGGACGAGGCGGAGATGTTCGCCTACATGGATGAGGTCGAGCCGGAGGAGGATGAGCCAGAGCCCTCCTACTCGCCCGTCCAGCCGGCTCCCGACACCATTGTCATGGACATCTCCGACGAGTAAGAGCAACTCTAGCAGACCCCGCATTTTGCCAAACTGTAAACTGTGTTTGCATGTCGCACGGGGGCGCTTATGCAGGCTGAAAAATGCGGCGGCAGAACAGAAACCGCAAACAAACCCGTAATATTTAAAAAAAGTTGTTTCGCGGGAGAAATTTAAGCAGCAGCTCGCCGGAGCTCGCTCGCATAGATGGTTCTTCTTCGCATAAGTTCGTACATAGCACATACATACATATTTAAAGGTCAGGGATGCTAGAAAGGGCCTACGCTACCATACCACTACAACAAATTGAGCTCATCGGAACTCCTGCGGTAGCTGCCCACCGGCGGCGCTCAGTCGGAGTCGGAGTCGAGGTCGACGTAGAGCTTCGCCTGCTCCGCCTTCATCACGCCCAGGTCATCCTCCTTCGATGCGTGCGCCTGCGATGCCGTGACGCCCGTCTGGAAGAAGAGCCGCTCGTACTCGAGCTCGCGCCGGATGCACTCTTCCATCTCCTCCTGCTCCCTCACCGACCGCTCGAGGACGAGGCGCTCGAGGAGCTCCTCCTGCCCCGGGGGGAGGTAGTCCTCGGGTCCGATGACGCCTCGGCGCGGCGGCGCATCGGGCACGGCCTCCTCCGTCTCCCTCTTCACCGCCTCCTCCGGCTCCCTCTTCACCGGAACGAAACGCGAGCTCGATGCGCCCGCGGATGAGCTCCCCGCAGACCAGTTGTCGGAGGAGGCGTGGCGGCGACGGGCGAGCTCGGGATCGAAGTCTTCGAGCTCGCGGCGATCAAAGGCCGGCGGCGGCTGGGTACCGCGGTTGAGCCACCGACGCACCCCCCGCTTGCGCGCGGCGTCGGATCTGGTGCGGCGGCGGTGCTCCGCCTCATCCCCAGAGTCGGCCATGGCTTTTGCAGGCTCGCCGGTGGCGATAAATCGAGCGGCGCGATGGGGAATTGGGGCAAACGCGGCTGCGGGGGGATAGGGTTTCGACCCGCATTTGCCCCGCAAGCCCGCAGTTATACTGGTTCAGGGGTAGCGTTTGTGGGCTGCGGCAAAAATGTTTACGGGCTGGACACCGATGCAGGTTCTAGTCTGGCCAAAATAATGGGCCGAGCCCGCATAATCGCCGGAATTATCCGGGCTCGCGCCGGATGCGGGGTCTGCTAGAGTTGCTCTAAGAGTAGTTAGGGTAGTACGTAGACGTAGTACGTAGGATTACTTTTGCATGTTTTGTATGGATCTTCTTTTTAGAAAAGGAGGATGACCCCCGGTCTCTGCATCTGGACGATGCATGCGGCCACTTTATTAATTATTCTCACAAGACCTTACAAAGTCATACAACAGCAAGACTAAAGCCACCGTCTAAGCAACACCTATCGCTACACCTATCCAATTGATGAAGGGGCGCTGATAGCCTGGGCCTAATACCAAACAGACATCGGAGCCAAACCTAAACATCTAAGACCTGAGGTCCCAACCAGGACGCCTGCCTGGTATGGGGCACCTACTAGTCCGGCGCACTCCTCAACCAGGACGCCAGCCGGGTATGAGGCCGCCGCAGCCACCTGCCATGAGTCCATCTTCAGAGCTGTATTGTTGCATCTACCGTGCTAGGTCTCTCTGCTATCGACGCCACCACGACGCCAGACCGCGTCGTCCTCCTGCGCGAGTCCTTCCTCCCACATCGAACTCCGAATCTGCACTGCACCACGCCGTCAAGATCCGTCGCCATCAATATGTAGGATGAAGCACCGCTCCACCAAAGAAGCCGTCCGCTGGTCCCGCGAAGCCGAGTGCACCTCCAAGAATGCCGCCCCAAAGGGGGTTATGCCACCTCTTGAGCACTGCGTTGGTTTTCCCTTGAAGAGGAAAGGGTGCAGTAAAGTAGCGTAAGTATTTCCCTCAGTTTTTGAGAACCAAGGTATCAATCCAGTAGGAGACCACGCTCGAGTCCCACGCACCTACACAAACAAATAAGAACCTCACAACCAACGCGATAAAGGGGTTGTCAATCCCTTCACGGTCACTTACGAGAGTGAGATCTGATAGATATGATAAGATAATATTTTTGGTATTTTTATGATAAAGACTAAAAGTAAAAAAAAGCAAAATAAACGGCGCCAGAAATAGCTTGTTGTTGGGAGATTAATATGATAGAAAATAGACCCGGGGGCCATAGGTTTCACTGGTGGCTTCACTACAGGAAACATGAAATTTGCCGTCAGTATTGTTCTTTGCCGTCAGCTTTTTGTCGGGACAGACGGCAAAGACCAATTTTGCCGGCAGCTGTTGACGGCAAAGAACGTCTGACGGCAAAGCATACTTTGTCGTCTGTCTTTTTACTTACAGACAGCAAAATATGCTTTGCCGTCTGTTTTTTTACTTATAGACGGCAAAATGAGCACTTTGCCTTGTGTAAATAAAAAAAACAGAAGGCAAAAGAAAGACAGACGGCAGAATAAACACTTTGCTGTCTGTGAATAAAAAAAATAGATGGCAAAGTTTTTTGCCGTGTGTCTTTTTATTTACAGACGGCAAAGCGAGCACTTTGCCATATGTAAATAAAAAGACAGACGGCAAAGAAGAAACACAGCACGCGGATCAATCTCGTGGATCGGTGACATGGCACGATCTGCGCCGCCCGCACCAGCCCCTCCCTCGCAGCACGCGTGCCCCGACCCACCCACGCACGCTCCCACCCGTTGGCCCACCACCACCCGCTGGCCCTGCCTTATCCTCTCCCCTCGTTCATCTCTGTCCTCTCCTCTGCCCACACCTCTCTCTCTCTCTCTCTCTCTCTCTCTCTCTCTCTCTCGCTCGCTCGATGCACCGGCAGCCCCACCTCCACAGGCCGCCGTCTCCGCGCGCGCCGAGCGCCGCCTGCCTCCTCCCGCGTCCGCGCACGCCGCCGCCCGCGTTCGCCCACGCCACGGGTCGCCGCTGTCTGTGCCCGCCTCGGCGCGCCACCCGCGACCGCGCGCCGCCTGCCTCCGCTCGCGTGCGCCCACACCACCGGTCGCCGTTGCATGTGCCCGCCTCGGTGTGCAGCTGTGACGCCCCCGATTCAATCGTACACTAATCATACACGCAAACGTGTACGATCAAGATCAGGGACTCACGGGAAGATATCACAACACAACTCTAAAAATAAAATAAGTCATACAAGCATCATAATACAAGCCAGGGGCCTCGAGGGCTCGAATACAAGTGCTCGATCATAGACGAGTCAGCGGAAGCAACAATATTTGAGTACAGACATAAGTTAAACAAGTTTGCCTTAAGAAGGCTAGCACAAAAGTAGCAACGATCGAAAAGGCAAGGCCTCCTGCCTGGGACCTCCTAACTACTCCTCGAAGCCGAACTCCATGTAGAATCATCCTCGGGATCTCTAGCTCCTGGACTCCAGCATCTGGTTGCGACAACCAGGTATAGAAAGGGGAAAAGAGGAAGAAAAGCAACCGTGAGTACTCATCCAAAGTACTCGCAAGCAAGGAGCTACACTACATATGCATGGGTATATGTGTAAAGGGCCATATCGGTGGACTGAACTGCAGAATGCCAGAATAAGAGGGGGATAGCTAATCCTGTCGAAGACTACGCTTCTGGCAGCCTCCATCTTGCAGCATGTAGAAGAGAGTAGATGGTAAGTTCACCAAGTATCATCGCATAGCATAATCCTACCCGGCGATCCCCTCCTCGTCGCTCTGTTAGAGAGCGATCACCGGGTTGTATCTGGCACTTGGAAGGGTGTGTTTTCTTAAGTATCCGGTTCTAGTTGTCATAAGGTCAAGGTACAACTCCGGGTCGTCCTTTTATCGAGGGACACGGCTATTCGAATAGATAAACTTCCCTGCAGGGGTGCACCACATAACCCAACACGCTTGATCCCATTTGGCCGGACACACTTTCCTGGGTCATGCCCGGCCTCGAAAGATCAACACATCGCAGCCCCACCTAGGCACAACAGAGAGGTCAGCACGCCGGTCTAAATCCTATGGCGCAGGGGTCTGGGCCCATCGCCCATTGCACACCTGCACGTTGCGAACGCGGCCGGAAGCAAACCTAGCCTAGCAGGCGTTCCAGTCCAATCCGGCGCGCGCCGCTCAGTCGCTGACGTCACGAAGGCTTCGGCTGATACCACGACGTCGAGTGCCCATAACTGTTCCCGTGTAGTTGGTTAGTGCGTATAGACCAAATGGCCAGACTCAGATCAAATACCAAGATCTCGTTAAGCGTGTTAAGTATCCGCGAACGCCTACCAGGGCCAGGCCCACCTCTCTCCTAGGTGGTCTCAACCTGCCCTGTCGCTCCGCCACAAAGTAACAGTCGGGGGCCGTCAGGAACCCAGGCCCACCTCTACCGGGATGGAGCCACCCGTCCTTTCAGCCCCCTCATCAGAATCACTTGCGGGTACTCAACGAGCCGACCCGACTTTAGTCACCACATGTGTCATGTATATAAAGTATATAGTATATACCCGTGATCACCTCCCGCAGTGATCACGGCCCAGTAGTATAGCATGGCAGACGGACAAGAATGTAGGGCCACTGATGGAAAAACTAGCATCCTATTCTAAGCAGTAGGATAGCAGGTAAGGGTAACAACTGTAGCAACAATGAGAGGCTATGCAACAGAATAGGATTAACCGAAAGCAGTAACATGCTACACTACTCTAATGCAAGCAGTATAGAGAAGAATAGGCGATATCTGGTGATCAGGGGGGGCTTGCCTGGTTGCTCTGGCAAGAAGGGTTCGTCATCGATGTAGTCGATCCCAGGGGTACCGGCAGCGGTCTCGGGGTCTACCGGAAAGAAGTAACGGAGGGGGGACACAATAAATAACAGAGCAATCAAAGCATCACAAAGCATAACATGGCAATACGTGGTGCTAGAGGTGATCTAACGCGGCAGTAGGTGATACCAGCGAAGAGGGGAAACATCCGGGAAAGTATTCCCGGTGTTTCGCGTTTTTGGACAGATGAACCGGAGGGGGAAAGTTGCGTGTTCGATATGCTAGGGGTGTGTGGCGGACGAACGGGCTGCGTATCTGGATTCGTCTCGTCGTTCTGAGCAACTTTCATGTACAAAGTATTTTCATCCGAGGTACGGTTTATTTTATATTAATTTTCAAAGTTTAAAATCATTTTTAGAATTAACATAATTAATTTAATTCGAAACTGGATTTATGACATCAGCATGATGTCATGCTGACGTCAGCAATCAACAGGGGTTGACTGGTCAACCTGACCAGTGGGTCCCACTGGTTAGTGACACATTTTAATTAAACATATTAATTATCCTAATCAAGATTAATTAGGGGTGGGCCCCACTGTCATTGACTACTTAATTAGCTAATTAGGTTAATTAGGTAACTAATGTTTAATTAGTTTAATTGGTTGTTTAGTTTAATTAATCAAAATTAATTAAGTTAATTAATTAATTATTTTTATTATTATTTATTTATTTATATTTATTTATTTCTTTTTTTATAAACGTTCTCAGGGTCGGGCCCACTGGTCATAGGCACAGGGGCCTTAACGGGCATACGGGCAGGCGGTTGCGGGCGCACCCGAGCGAGCACTCGCCCGCAGGGCGGGACGAGGCCACCGGGGCACCGACGGCGGGGCAAGCCGGCGCGGCCAGCCGGGGCCACAGCGGGCGGAGGCGAGGGGGTGGCGCCGGTGCGGCCAGTGGCACACGGGCGGCGCGGTGGAACTGCGAGGCCGGGCGAAGGTAGGGCGGGCGCGAGTGGTCGCAAGGCCGGGAGCGGCCAGCGCGGGGTGATGCGGGCGAGCGCACGGGAGTGGACGAGGGGCGCGGCGTCCGCGGCGACGGCGACCAGCGTGGTGCGGTACACGGGACAGAGAGGAGGGGAGTGGAGGCCGGGGGCCTCACCGGTGGCTGCAGGGGATTGGTAGTGGGCTCGAGCTCGAGGGGGAGGACGGGGACGCGGTCGACGACGAAGAGGATGGCGAGGCGGCGATCCGGGCGAGGAAGGCTCGGTGAGGTGGTGGTGGCGACGACGGGCGATGGCGTCGGGTCGGTGACGTGGCGAGGCGTGCGCGAGGGAGAGGAGAGGCGAGGAGGTGACGACGACGGTGGGCAGCTTCGGCGAAGCAGTGGCGGGACGAGGCGGCGACGGTGTGCGGCGGCGGTGTCGGGGCGGATCCCCCCGATCCAGATCGGGAGGAGGCAGAGGGAGTCCGGCGGGGGAGGGGGGGGGGGGGGACGAGGAAGCGATCCGGCGGGGAGGGCGGCGAGGGAGTTCCGACGAGGGGGGCTCCTGGCAGTAGCAGTCGGCGGGTAGCACGAGGGGCAGGCGCCTCCTGCACAGCGTACTTCGTGCGTATGTGGGAGGGTGGCGGCGCCAGGAGGGGAGCGAGGGGAGAGATGGGTGGAGTGGGGATCGTGGGGTGTGGGTTAGGTCACGGTGGGGGGTTAAGCAGGGGGGAACCAGCTGGGCTGGCCTGGTCGACGGGGCCGACTGGGCCAAGAGGCCCAGTGGGGAAAAGGGGGCGGCCTTTGCCTTTTTATTTGTTTTTTTCTTTTCCTTTATTTATTTTATTCCTTTTTCTGTTTTAGCTTAGTTTCCTTTTATTTTTGTTTTAGAAAAATACCAAAATGGCACCTAATTTGATGTTACCAAATATACCACACCCACACTAACTTGCTACCCAAACTAAAATAGTTTCGTAATTATTTAAATTTAAAAGTATTTAGATAATAGTTTTTGCTACTGTTTTATTCATATAATAGTATTTAAATATTTTTATAAAGGTGTGGTTTCTCCACCATAATTACCTAAGCATTATTTGGCTCACCCCGAACATTTTATTTTTTAATAATTGAAAACTTTATTGTTTGCTTGATTTTAAATTTGAATTTGGATCGGTTTTGGACTAACGCGAGATTAGCAACATTAACAGAGGTGACGTGGCATCTTTAGCAGAGGTTTACTGTAGCTTAAATATCCGGGCGTCACAGCAGCCCACCCTCGTCCGCGTCCGAGCGCCGCGCGCCACCGAGCGTCGTCCGCGACCCGTGCCTGCTTCTCCGCCCGCCTCCGCTCACCACCATCGGTTGTAGGACACCGAGCGGCTCCATGGTCCGTGCGGCTGCCGACGGGCGCTACCCAGCGCCAGGACAACCGCGCCCGGTGCGGTCTTGCAGCAGGGCTCCGGAGTTCCTTCTCCCCGGCGCACCCGAGCCCTCTCTCTGTAAAATTATCTGTAAAGAATGTTGTAGCAGAGTTTTGTAAATCGATTATGGGAAACGCTGATGTTCAGGTTTGTAAATTTGTTTTGTAAATCGATCTATAAACAATGTTGTAGCTGTAAAAACTATTCAGCATGGATGGTGAGCTATCTCAAAAACAATGTTGTAGCTGTAAAAAAATTATGTTAAGGTGTCCTAGGAATTGATTATGGTAAATTTGTTGTGTAAATCCAACTATAAAGAATGTCATAATATTTTGATGTTGAAGTGTCCTGCCAATTTGTTAAATTAGAAAAAAATACTTTGCCATCTGTAAAGTAGGTTGGCTGATGGCAAAAAATCGTGTTTCGCCATTTGTAAAGTAGTTTGATTGACGGCAAAGAATCATGATTTTTGCCGTTTGTTATTTTTGTGCTGATGGCAAAGACTAAGATTGGCTGACGGCAAAGTCTTTGCCATCTGCCCGATGAAATGCTGACGGCAAAGTACCTCTTTGTGACAGCCTGATTTTTGGCCCTTTTTTCTTTTGTTTTTCGGAGATTTTTGCTTGAGTTTTCTTTTTCCGTGACTTTGTGGTATGGAAACTGAAGAAGATGCCCTCTTCTTTGTTTCCAGAGTGGCTTATCATTCCCAAATCTTTCTCTAGACCCTGTCATTTTCATCCTAGCCCAAATCCCAATATTCTTTTTATTAGGAATATTCCTGTTCTATTAAAGGAATAACTCAAATTGCCCTAGGTTGTGAAGCAACCTTTATTTCCATCACTACTAAAATTCCCAAATAATTCTCATAAATTGTTTGGGTAATATCTTTCTCAAATATGGCAAAATATTTTATTTTTCATGTTTATCATCATGCTCAAATAATTCATTTCCTATTCTGCCCTAAATGGCACATTGTGAAGCAAGTGCTATTTTCCTTTTCCCAATTGACCTCAAACTCCTTGGACACCTTTTTCTGTCCATATCATTGCCACATGACAAAATTCAACCTCATTTGCCTAGTAATTATTTAATTATGATTTTCCAAAGTTTCTATCTAGAAAGAAGCTTTGTGAAGGAGGTGCAAGCTAGGCATATCCAAATGAGTTGCCATTTTGCACGATCCCTCATATCATCATATAATAGATCTCCACCAAAGTAGAGCTCATGTCATGCCTCCATGTGAGCTCATCTTTAATTCTTTGATTCTGTACAAAATTTCAGTTTGTGAAGCAAGTATATTTTATCTTGCTCCATTATGGCTGCCAATTTTTCTAGGACTTCTATTATCCATATAATCTACCTCCACCCATTTTGGGCATGTTTCATAAGGCCATTTTTCCTCTAGAAATTTTGCAAGTTTCTGTCCAGAGGAGATGTTTGTGAAGCAAGTACCAGTTTGGCTTGGCCAATTGGTATGAGACTTTTTGAGCATCTTAATAGTACCAAATGACTCAGCCTTGCCCAATTTGAGCTCAAGTTGATGCTTCATCAGAGTGCATCATCCTAATCTAGTTTCCGGACCAGTTTATGTGGTTGTTAAGCAACTACATTAAATCTTGATCCTAATCCTCTCCAAGTTACCAGGGTGAAAGTACTTCTTACCCTAGACCTACCAGACAACTCCATTGCTTCCAAACTTCTTCCTGTTGATCAGCAGTTCTCATCCAAGTTTACTGAAGTAAACTTGAGAGGTTAATTACCATTCAACCGGAGCTCTTTTCACCGAACTACCACCGCAGTTGCAACCTCCCCGGGATGATATATCAGCTAGACAACGTTTTGGGTGCTTTAGAGCATTTAATGCCCCGGTGCACATGGTGACCATGACAATGGCATGCCTGTGCACGCGCTCTGTGCGCTGTGGCGCGTCCAGAGCACCGTTTGTGCTTTGGCACCGCTCCCTCTCGTCGTCTTAGAGCTCGTGAGCATGTCTAGTGGCTGCATCTCGTCGTCGTCGTTCCCCTGGACCCCTCTCGCCCTCCGTCCGCTTGCTCACCAAGGCTCGCCGCCGCATGACCACTAGCGAACAGTGGCCATTTGGCTCTGTTCGTCGCCGTCTTCTTCCTTCCCGTGCTTCGTGGGCTCCCTATGCCCCGTGGGCTCCTCCCTGCGTCTCCTCGTCGCCTTCCCCCGAGCTTGAGTGCGCGCACACGCGTCCGCGGCGACGCCAGCGCGACACTCCCTCGCCCGACTATAAATAGCCATCCCCGGCCTCGTTCAAGCTCACCACTAGCCTCGCCTCGCTCCTCTAGTCCTCCCTAGTGCCTTTCCCGAGCTCGAGCCGGTCTTCTCGACCCCCATTGCCACCATGGCCGCCGCGGCCTCCCTCCTAAATTAGCTCGAGTCCGAGCCTCCCTCTCCCTCTTTCCACTTCCAGTAGATAGCCCGGAGCATCCCGAACCTCCTCACATCTTCTCCTCCTCCTCGGGTGGCCTGGAGTGCCAAGTCCATCATCGCCCATAGCCACCGTCCGCCGTCCTCGAAACTGCCCTCGCCTCGGTGCTCGTCCGTGGCCGTGCCCTACGCCATCAGATGCGCCGCTTCTTCCCGAGCACGCCGGTGTGCCGAGCTCCACGGGAGATGGCCGGAGTCGCCGGGACTCGCCGTCGAGGCGGCCGGCCTCGCCTCTGCCTCTCTCGAGCGCGGGAGGAAGAAGAAGGAACGAGGGAGGAGAGAGAGTCAACGGCGGGCCCCACTTGTAAGTGACCGAGGAGCCCGGCCCCGCCGCTGATGACGTGGATAAGTGGAAGCGCCCCGGGTGCGTGCGTTTTCATTTGCCCGAAGGCGTATTTCCAGCTGTGCGCTTTCATCGAACGAAAGCATACTTATTTCTTTCATCAGCCCACTATACGTTTTCCTTGTCTGAAAGCGTATTTCTGATTTTGCGCCTCTGCCTTATCCACTCAGGGACCCGACTGTGAATATTATTTTTACAGAAAAGTCCCTGATCTTCTACACCTCATAACTCCGCAATCGTAACTCCGTTTGAGGTGATTCCAAAGCCCACTTATTCGTCTCGTCGAGACCGTTCTGTTGGTATCATTTTCACTATGTGTTAATATTCTGGAAATGACCTTTTTGCCCATGCACGTAAACAGCCCCTCCGGGGGAGAACTGTTTTCGGCAAATCTTTCCGCGGCTTCACCGCACTTCTTCCCGGTGCCTTCTTCACCCCCAGGCAAGCCACAATACCCACTTGCATGATAGTCATGCAGTAGCCATGGTTTTCAACTTGAATATTTATTAAATGATTGCTTATATGCTTATCGTTGTTTCGGTAATGCTTCTGGGTTAGTGCTTACTTTCTTACTATGTTGTTATGCACCTAGTTATCAGGCCTGCTAGTGCTAGTAATTCCTTTCATATGCTTATGCTTGCTAGTAGTACATGTTGATGTTGGTGATGGTCTTCGGTGCATGACTGCCGTCTGTCCCGAGTACCGTTGTTATGCATGTTCCATTACATCCAGTTGGTTAAATGATTGCATGGTAGCATTGTTGATATGTCTTGCATGATATTTATTGTTGATGCTAGTGGTCATGCTAGGTTTCTATGAGTAGTGTTGTACTTGTGATATTCATGCTCGTCATTATACTATGCTCAGTTGGATATGATTCATTGTGGATATGGTGGATAGTTATGTTGCACCCCGTGCTTATGTTGATATCATGTTTATGCATTATTGCATCATGTTATTTTATCATGGCTCAGCATATTGCATTCAAGTTTAACCGGATTAAATTGAACTTGAACAATTGTTGGCTGAGTCATGGTGCCACCAAATCGAGCTGACCAGTGCAACCACACTTGCCTTATGGGGGGTCCTAACTAGGTCTATTGTCGTGCCTCTCACCGGTGCCTCCAACTAGGGAAGGTTATGGGCATGCGTACCCTGATCAGGAAAGCAGACATAACCTTGTGTGCCCGTAGTTGGATGATAAGCGCTTTTGTCCCTGTTTGGGACGGACCACGACGGTGGTCGTTGTGTCTTTGGTAGACACGGGGCCACCCAGGACTAGCCCAATGGGGAGTGAGTCGAAGTGGCCGGGAGAGTGTCATGGCAGTAGATCGGTTTTGTCGGAATGCCGTTGGTCCACCCGAATGGGAGTGCGAGGCCATGGGTTCCGTGGTGTGGGTATAGTGTACTAACCTCTGCAGAGTGTATATTAAATCTATCGATAGCCGCGCCCGTGGATAAGGGCCCAGTTCGTAGTCGGTCCCACTGTGAGTCAACAGTATTAATAATAACTTGATTAATGACAACCCCGGTTCGATGATGAGTTAAGTTGGTTGTGATTGCCGGAAAGATCACCGTTTGAGACCAAGTGTTGGTCATGGTTGTGATCGCCGGAATGATCACCGTGGTATCGAGGATACCGAGTTGTTGGATATTCGTGATGTTTGTGCGAGAATCATGGGTAAAGATCAAGCTCCTTGTGGTCATTTAATGATTACTACGGTATTGTTTATACCAAGCTTGATTTGATCCTGAGATAATCGTGTGATGTCCGAGGTTGGTAAGTGATGCATGTGATGGTTAGGTAGTAACCCGAGCAGAATAAATAGTGCATATAGTGTCATCATGTTGCATGCTAGTAGTGTCAGATCTATATGTTCATGCCATGCTCATGTTGTTCTACCTATATCATGTTCATGTTGTTCATGCCATGTTATTCTGATGATCTCATGTTAATTCCTGCTTAACCTGTAAATGCCATGCTGATGTTTGTCTTGAATGCTTCTGGTTATTGTGAGCTTGCAAGTACATTCAATGTACTGACCTGGCGTGTCATGCCAGCTTGCAGGTCGTGCCTGGATTGCTTGCTTGTTTGGTGTTGTTCCTATGTTCGCGAGCTAGGATAAGCGTTCCAGCCAGAGTCCCCGCGGAGTGGAGTTCACCACCGTTGTCGTTGTTCCGCTGCTAGAAGTTTTTCCGCTGCTTCGAGTTGTTCTACTGCTTGCATAGAGCAACTGAGGATGGCGTAGTGTCGCCGTGCCGATGTTATTCATCGTAATATCGGAGACCTTGTATTCATATTCGTGTAATAATAGTAAGCTGGTTTGTTCTATGCTAAGCAGTGCCGTATTCCAGAAGACTTCTCCTCGATCTCTGGGCTGGAATACGGGGCGTTCCGGTTTTCTCTGAGCCGGGGTGCCACACTCTTTGCCGATTAAGCGTTGCCGTCTGAGTTTGCCGTCAGCTGGCTGACGACAAACTCTTTGCCGTCAGTAATTTGGCCTTTGCCGTCTGTATCTCCCTGACGGCAAATTACCTGTTTCCTGTAGTGCTTCTCTCAATATAGCATAAGTATTACGGTGGGTGAACAAATTACTGTCGAGCAATTGATAGAATTGAGCATAGTTATGAGAATATCTAGGTATGATCATGTATATAGGCATCACGTCCGTGACAAGTAGACCGAAACGATTCTGCATCTACTACTATTACTCCACACATCGACCGCTATCCAACATGCATCTAGAGTATTAAGTTCATAAGAACAGAGTAATGCTTTAAGTAAGATGACATGATGTAGAGGGATAAACTCATGCAATATGATATAAACCCCATCTTTTTATCCTCGATGGCAACAATACAATACGTGCCTTGCTGCCCCTGCTGTCACTGGGAAAGGACACCGCAAGATTGAACCCAAAGCTAAGCACTTCTCCCATTGCAAGAAAGATCAATCTAGTAGGCCAAACCAAACTGATAATTCGAAGAGACTTGCAAAGATAACCAATCATACATAAAAGAATTCAGAGGAGATTCAAATATTGTTCATAGATAATCTTGATCATAAACCCACAATTCATCGGATCTCGACAAACACACCGCAAAAGAAGATTACATCGAATAGATGTCCAAGAAGATCGAGGAGAACTTTGTATTGAGATCCAAAGAGAGAGAAGAAGCCATCTAGATAATAACTATGGACCCGAAGGTCTGAGGTAAACTACTCACACATCATCGGAGAGGCTATGGTGTTGATGTAGAAGCCCTCCGTGATCAATGCCCCCTCCGTCGGAGCGCCGGAAAAGGCCCCAAGATGGGATCTCACGGGTACAGAAGGTTGCGGCGGTGGAAATAGGGTTTTGGCTCCGTATATGATGTTTCCAGGGTACATGGGTATATATAGGAGGAAGAACTATGTGGGTGGAGTAACGAGGGTCCCATGACGGTGGAGGGCGCGCCTGGGGGAGGTGGGCACGCCCCCCTACCTCGTGCCTTCCTCGTTGATTGCTTTTTGTAGACTCCAAGTCCTCTGGATCACGTTTGTTCCGAAAATCACGTTCCCGAAGGTTTCATTCCGTTTGGACTCCGTTTGATATTCTTTTCCTTCGAAACACTGAAATAGGCAAAAAAACAGCAATTTGGGCTGGGCCTCCGATTAATAGGTTAGTCCCAAAAATAATATAAAAGTGTATAATAAAGCCCATTAAATATCCAAAACAGAATATAATATAGCATGGAACAATAAAAAATTATAGATACGTTGGAGACGTATCAAGCATCCCCAAGCTTAATTCCTGCTCGTCCTCGAGTAGGTAAATGATAAAAACAGAATTTTTGATGTGGAATGCTACTTAGCATAATTTTCAATGTAATTCTCTTATTTGTGGTATGAATATTCAGATCCGAAAGATTCAAGACAAAAGTTTAATATTGACATAAAAATTATAATACTTCAAGCATACTAACTAAGCAATTATGTCTTCTCAAAATAACATGGCCAAAGAAAGTTATCCCTACAAAATCATATAGTCTGGCTATGCTCTATCTTCACCACACAAAATATTTAAATCATGCACAACCCCGAGGACAAGCCAAGCAATTGTTTCATACTTTTGGTGTTCTCAAACTTTTTCAATCTTCACGCAATACATGAGCGTGAGCCATGGACATAGCACTATATATGGAATAGAATGGTGGTTGTGGAGAAGACAAAAAAAGAGAAGATAGTCTCACATCAACTAGGCGTATCAACGGGCTATGGAGATGCCCATTAATAGATATCAATGTGAGTGAGTAGGGATTGCCATGCAACGGATGCACTAGAGCTATAAGTGTATGAAAGCTCAACAATGAAAACTAAGTGGGTGTGCATCCAACTCGCTTGCTCACGAAGACCTAGGGCATTTTGAGGAAGCCCATCATTGGAATATACAATCCAAGTTCTATAATGAAAAATTCCCACTAGTATATGAAAGTGATATCATAGGAGACTCTCTATCATGAAGATCATGGTGCTACTTTGAAGCACAAGTGTGTAAAAAGGATAGTAGCATTGTCCCTTCTCTCTTTTTCTCTCATTTTTTAGTTGGGCCTTTTTTCTATTTTTATGGCCTTTTTTTTCTCTTTTTTTTTCGTCCGGAGTCTCATCCCGACTTGTGGGGGAATCATAGTCTCCATCATCCTTCCCTCACTTGGGACAATGCTCTAATAATGATGATCATCACACTTTTATTTACTTACAACTCAAGAATTACAACTCAATACTTAGAACAACAATATGACTCTATGTGAATGCCTCCGGCGGTGTACTGGGTATGCAATGAATCAAGAGTGACATGTATGAAAGAATCATGAACGGTGGCTTTGCCACAAATACGATGTCAACTACATGATCACGCAAAGCAATTATGACGAAACGGTGGCATAGTAAACGGAACGGTGGTAAGTTGCATGGCAATATATCTCGGAATGGCTATGGAAATGCCATGATAGGTAGGTATGGTGGCTGTTTTGAGGAAGGTATATGGTGGGTGTATGATACCGGCGAAAAGTGCGCGGTATTAGAGAGGCTAGCAATGGTGGAAGGATGAGAGTGCGTATAATCCATGGACTCAACATTAGTCATAAAGAACTCATATACTTGTTGCAAAAATCGACAAGTTATCAAAGCAAAGTATTACGCGCATGCTCCTAGGGGGATAGATTGGTAGGAAAATACCATCGCTCGTCCCCGACCGCCACTCATAAGGAAGACAATCAATAAATAAATCATGCTCCGACTTCATCACATAACGGTTCACCATACGTGCATGCTACGGGAATCACAAACTTTAACACAAGTATTTCTCAAATTCACAACTACTCAACTAGCATGACTCTAATATCACCATCTTCATATCTCAAAACAATCATAAAGAACCAAACTTCTCATAGTATTGAACACACTCATAAGATTTTCTTTTACTAATCTTGGATGCCTATTATATTAGGACTAATTTTTATGATTAAAGCAAATTACCATGCTGTTTTGTAGGACTCCCTCTCAAAATAATATAAGTGAAGCATGAGAGAACAAAAGTTTCTATAAAACAAATCCACCACCGTGCTCTAAAAGATATAAGTGAAGCACTAGAGCAAAAACTATATAGCTCAAAAGATATAAGTGAAGCACATAGAGTATTCTAATAAATTCCAAATCATGTCTGTCTCTATCAAAAGGTGTGTACAGCAAGGATGATTGTGGTAAAAAAAAGCAAAGACTCAAATCATACAAGACGCTCCAAGCAAAACACATATCATGTGGTGAATAAAAATATAGCTCCAAGCAAAGTTACCGATGGACGAAGACGAAAGAGGGGATGCCTTCCGGGGCATCCCCAAGCTTTGGCTTTTTGGTGTCCTTAGATTACCTTGGGGTGCCATGGGCATCCCCAATCTTAGGCTCTTGCCACTCCTTGTTCCATAATCCATCAAATCTTTACCCAAAACTTGAAAACTTCACAACACAAAACTCAACAGAAAATCTCGTGAGCTCCGTTAGCGGAAGAAAACAAAACACCACTTCAAGGTACTGTATTGAACTCATTCTTTATTTATATTGGTGTTAAACCTACTGTATTCCAACTTCTCCATGGTTTATAAACTATTTTACTAGCCATAGATTCATCAAAATAAGCAAACAACCACTAGTAGAAAAAGGGCAATTTGTCCCGGTTCATAAGGCCCATCTGTCCCGGTTGTGGAACCGGGACTAAAGGGTCGTTACTAATGCCCTAGGCCTTTAGTCCCGGTTCTTATACCAACCGGGACAGATGGGCCTCCACGTGGCCGCTCCGGCGAGCCCAAGCAGGAGGGCCTTTGGTCCTGGTTGGTGCTACCAACCGGGACCAATACGCTTCCATGCGTCAGCATTTTAGGGGCTGGTTTTTTTTGAAAGGAGGTGGTTTAGGGGTTTTGGGGGTTAATTTAGGTTGTTATAGGTAGATAATAGAGATATGTGTCCTCTCTTATCTCCGTGCTACTGCTATACTGCTATTTCTAAACATGACTTAGATTGAAGTGAGGCAACATGTGGTGCATGTCGAAAGTAATACTAATCCTAACTTGATCAAGTTTGGATTGTACTACTTTCGACATGCACCACATGCATGTTGGCTTCACTTCAATCCAATCCATGTTCATTTCACCCACAGATATATAATAACTCTTCATGCTCGCATCATGCATCATCATAATAACAAGTCCTACTAATCATCATCATACAACTTCTACTCGTTATTAATAACAAGTCATACGATCATCATCCTGATAGTCATCGAACCAACCCTACTTAATTGTTCTTAGCACATGATCATCAGTATTATGCAGGACCTAAATACCCTATTTAAGGTAAAATAGCATAAAACAATATAGACCCTGACTCTCCATTATGGAGAATGGAGATCATCCTGTCTCCAATTCTTGCGTGGCGCTTCCTTTTGCTTCCAAGAACCTCCTTACGACTGTCCATACATTTTTTCCATTCTCTGATTCGCATGTCTCCACTTCTTTTAGAAATACGGTATGGACAGTTGAGATTCGTAGGATGACCTGGATATATGTTCAAAACACGAAGGCTGCCATTCTGATACATCAAATGAGGCACACAGTCCTCTGGGATTCTCTGTTGAAAATCATAGTAATAACTTCATAGTTAGCAATGATGTACTAGTTTTAGAAGTATGCAAAAGATGCACGGATGTCGTAATAGTAAAAAAATCTTACCAGGGTATCTCCATGGTAGTTACCGTAGTTCAACACGTGCACTAGTGGCACGTATTGACCATAATGTTGAGGAGTTTGATTGTAGATATTGTAATTCTCAAGATCAGTACAAAATCCGACCAGATGATTTTTCTCCTGATAAGTTAACTCGGAGCCATCGGTGTAGTGGGTTTGGTCTACCATGTTCCGCACATTGTTTGAACAATCAAAATAAGCTGTCAATGGAAATAAGCTGTCAACTATTTTGAAATAAACAATATAAATTAGTTAATAATTAACTATGTTTGAGAAACTCACATAGCGGTAGAACTGGAGGCGTATCAACAAGGACCCAAATGTCCATATTGTCTTGGTCGATGTCAGGATCACCAAGATCCATGGTGACAAGCATACCCTCATCAAAACCATACATCTTGCAAAATGCTTCCCAATTTTTGCAACCAAAATGGGTTACGCTCTCAGCATTATACATATTTACTTCAAAATCCACATCATGATGGGTCCTTAGGTGAATTTTCTTCGTTTCAAAATTTTCATGGTCTTCAAAATCCATCCTCTCTAAGACATAGCGTCTTGCATGGCATGGGATAAGCTATACTCGAATTGTAAAAGATGAAAATTACACGTTGAAATAGTTGAAGTCATGCTTAATTACGAAAAAAACACATGTCGCCGTTGCGTACCGTTTCAACATCGAAGGTCTCCTCGAGCTTAATGCTGCAGCGCCGATCATCGTCCAGGTGAGGCCTGTCTCACAAACCTCGATCGTCGTGGCACCAGCCGCACTCCCCCGGGAGACTTTCGTCGTCTGATGACAACATTTCCGACGTTCATAATTCAAAGATTAAACTTGTACAATTAAATATATGTACTGCAAAAACTAAATTAGATCATTATTATTAATCACGGGTTGACTATCGGTCTGTCGAGTCTTTTCTTGAAAACTATCAGCTCACGTGGTGTATACATTCGACCATTGGTGATGGTCGCTCCTCCATTCGTCCCCGAGTGCATTACACCAAAATGTCTAGCACACGGGAACGAAGGAGAAGCGACCCCCACGACAACAGTCGGGATTCTTCGGGCTCTCATATATATATGGTGGAGACTCGACGGACTTAAAGTCAACCCGAAATATCGTTTAATTATCTTTCTAAAAAAGGATTTGGCTGGTCTCACCTCGAGGTCGGAGGGGGTCGGTGACGGGGACGATGGCGGGGATGATGGAGGGGGGCTCCTAGATTTATTCGACAACAAAAACCCTATAAGCTATCAACTAATCATATGCATACGCCTTGCATAGTGCTCTCCAATTTTAGCATTCAAAGTAGGAGTAGTTTTCCAATTTGAGCATTCAATAAGCAAAACCAAATCGTAAAATAAAGTAGTATTCAAATTAGCATGCATTCAATTATAAGCAAAACTACATCATCTCTTCCATCCGTACATTGTCGAATATTATCACTAATACACCTCGAATACTATCATACATATACCATCGCTAGTACAGCTAGAACCGTAGTGCCTGACGGGTATCGGCGCGGGCGGTGGACACCCAAAGGGAAGGAACCATCACAGGATCATAGCTCCAGTGAGATCCCTGAAGAACCTGCCAGGTATTGTCGAACCTGCCCTCCAACGCAACCATGTAGCGACGGACGTGCTCGTCCTCCTCGCTGACACGATGACGTACCACCTCCGCGGTGTCCGGAAGCCTCGGCACCGTCACTGGCCCATGCGACCGCCACCAAACAAGGATCGGGTCAACGACGGGCTGGCTCCTCACCAACCTACGCCCCCCGGAAGGTAGCACCTCCCAAAACCAGCCCGGCGGAGCCCAGTCCCGCACATGGCCCCTCTGATCAAGCCGACCTCCTCCGCCGAGTCGACGACGAGGATGCGGGATAGGCATCGTCGACGTCGATGCGGGAATAATTGCTTTAACTAAAAAAATAAACTAGTTCTATTAATTTTCTTGCTAAAAAAAACTACTTCTATATAGTAGAATAAACTAGTTTTATTAAATCAACTAGTTCAACTACTAAGCACTTACTATAAATAGAATAAAGTAGTACTTACTAAAAATAAACTAGTTTAACTAGTTCTATTATTTTTCTAACTAATTCTATTAAAAACTTTCTAAGTAGTACTTACTAAAAGTTATCGGGGAGGGGGGTATATCGACAACGACATACCCGATAAAAAAATAAGAAGAGGAAGAAGAAGAAAAAAAAGAAGAGAAGAAGAAAGGAATAGAGGAGGAGATCGAAGAAAAGAAAAGAAAAAGAAAGAGGAGAAGAAGAAGGAATAGAGGGAGAAGAAGAAAAAATAGAATAATATATTGTTCTATTTCTTCTTCTTCTCCTCTTTTTTCTTCTTCTTTTTCATCTTCTTATTTATTTCTCCTCTTCTTCTTATTCTTCTTCTTCTTCTCCTTCTTCCTCTTCTTATTTTCCTTTTTACTCTCCTTCTTTTTCTTCTAAATATGAACATACATAAATGACTTTGATCATACACAATTTTCAGATTCCTACACAATATGAACATATACATAAATTGACAAAGAAAATTCTATGAACAAAAAAAGATCATAAAAATTCTATGAACAAAATTACAACAGAAAAAATCATAAAAATTCTATGAACAAAATTACAACAGAAAAAAATCATAAAAATTCTATGAAAAAATTGACATATTCTTTGCATATGAACGTACAAACATTTGCATATTCAATAATAATATCACCAAAAAAAAAATCTAAACTACACGTCTAAATTAATACATCTAAATTAGAACAACTAAATTAACTACACATCTAACTACACATCCAAATTAATACAACTAAATTACAAATCTAAACTACACATAATAGCTAGGGGGCGCGGTGGCGCGGCGGCGGCCATTACAGGGAGGAGGAGGAGGAGGGGATCGGGGCGGCGCTCACAGGGTGCGGCGACGGCGACGGCGACGAGGAGCCAGCATCAGGGCAGGGGCGGCGCGGGGCGGCGATGGCGTCGGGGCGTGGCGCAGGGGCGTGGCCGGCGACGGCGTGGGCTCGGGGGCGGCGGCGTGGGCGGCGGCCGGCGTCGACGTGGGCTCGGGGGCACGGGCGACGGCGACGGCGGCAGGGCAGCCTGGCGGCGTCGAGGAGGTCGGCGTCGTCGGGCGGCAACTGGCGATGTAATCTGAAAAAAATGCCAAGTGCTGGCTTATATAGGAAAGGCTTTAGTCCCGGTTCGTGACAACAACCGGGACCAAAGCCACCCTTTAGTCCCGGTTGGTAGCACCAACCGGCACTAAAAGGGGGCATTGTCCCGGTTGGCGCCACGAACCGGTACCAACGCCCCCTTTTAGTGCCGGTTGGTGCTACCAACCGGGACCAAAGGCCTGCGCCTGCCAAAGCCGCGGTGCGGTGGGATGTTTAGTCCCACCTCGCTAGCCGAGGAGCGGCAGGACCTGTTTATAAGCCTTGCCCCGCCATCTCCATTGAACTCCTCTGAATTGCAGGCCTCTGGGCCTAATCTCGCAGTGCTATGCCTGTGGGCCTGCTGGGCCTTCTGCGGGCCTGAATCCTGGCCCATGGATGGGTTTCTAGTCGTATTCAGGCCGTTGTGGCCTAGTAGGTGGCATTTTTTTATTTTTTCCTAGTTTATTTCTTTTCTTTTTTGCTTTATTTATTTTATTTTGTTTATACTTACAACAAAATACTTATTTATTTTATTTTATGATAATTCTTTTTGCTATTAAAGTTTCTAAAAAAAGTTCTTTATGAAAATTCATTTGCTTTTAATGATTTTGAACAGAAAAAACTTTGATAATTTTAGTTGCATCAATTTTATATAATTTAAGTTTCAATAATACTAGAGGTTGCTTATAATGTTTTGAACAGAAAATACGTTGATAATTTTAGTTTCATAAATTTTATTTATGTTATTAAAGTTTATTTTATTTTATTTTGTTTCTACTTATATATTTTATTAAAGTTTATTTTATTCTGTTTCTAATTACTTATTTATTTTATTTTATGATATTTGTTATTTTCCATGCATTTACTGATTATTTTGAGCTATAAGACCCTGAAATTGAAAAGCACTACAAATGAACTCTGAAAAGGTTGAAAGTTGGCATGGTATCATCATTTCACCCACATAGCATGTGCAAGAAAGTAGAGAGGGTTACGGCAAAAACTGGATGCACTTCGTGTACAAAACGGACAATCTGTTTCGAAGTATCAGGATTTCATACGGAAACTCGTCTGTTACAACAGGCATTTCAAATGAACTACGAAAAGGTTGAAAGTTGGCATGGTATCATCATAATAGTTGTGGAGAGAAAATCTTCACTTTTTTTCCGCTTGTGTGCTTTGCTTATTGCGCCGTAACCATGGATAATCTTCATCGTTTATCAGGATGCTTGGGTCAGCCTTGACTTTGAAGGGAGGAATTTTATGAAAATTTTCATAATCTTCAGACATGTGTGTCTTGCCCTCCACTCCCACGATGTCCCTTTTTCCTAAAAGAACTATGTGGCGCTTTGGCTCATCGTATGATGTATTCGCTCCCTTATCTTTTCTTTTTCTTGGTTTGGTAGACATGCCCTTCACATAGATAACCTGTGCCACATCATTGGCTAGGACGAACGGTTCGTCAGTGTACCCAAGATTGTTCAGATCCACTGTTGTCATTCCGTACTGTGGGTCTACCTGTACCCCACCTCCTGACAGATTGACCCATTTGAACTTAAACAAAGGGACCTTAAAATCATGTCCGTAGTCAAGTTCCCATATGTCCATTATGTAACCATAATACGTGTCCTTTCCCCTCTCGGTTGCTGCATCAAAGCGGACACCGCTGTTTTGGTTGGTGCTCTTTTGATCTTGGGCGATCGTGTAAAATGTATTCCCATTTATCTCGTATCCTTTGTAAGTCAATACAGTCCAAGATGGTCCCCTGGACAACGAGTACAGCTCATCACAAACAGTGTTGTCACCTCTGAGACGTGTTTCCAACCAACTACTGAAAGTCCTGATGTGTTCACATGTAATCCAGTCGTCACACTGCTCCGGGTGTTTGGAGCGTAGACTGTTCTTGTGTTCATCGACATACGGGGTCACCAAGGTAGAGTTCTGTAGAACTGTGTAGTGTGCTTGAGACCAAGAATGCCCGTCCCTGCATATTATTGAGTCCACTCCTAGCGTGCCTTTTCCAGTTAGTCTCCCATCATACCGCGATTTAGGGAGACCTATCTTCTTAAGGCCAGGAATGAAGTCAACACAAAACCCGATGACATCCTCTGTTTGATGGCCCATGGAGATGCTTCCTTCTGGCCTAGCATGGTTACGGACATATTTCTTTAGGACTCCCATGAACCTCTCAAAGGGGAACATATTGTGTAGAAATACGGGGCCCAGAATGACAATCTCGTCGACTAGATGAACTAGGACGTGCGTCATGATATTGAAGAAGGATGGTGGGAACACCAGCTCGAAACTGACAAGACATTGCGCCACATCACTCCTTAGCCTTGGTATGATTTCTGGATCGATCACCTTCTGAGAGATTGCATTGAGGAATGCACATAGCTTCACAATGGCTAATCGGACGTTTTCCTGTAGAAGCCCCCTGAATGCAACCGGAAGCAGTTGCGTCATAATCACGTGGCAGTCATGAGACTTTAGGTTCTGGAACTTTTTCTCTGGAATATTTATTATTCCCTTTATATTTGACGAGAAGCCAATCGGGACCTTCATACTGAGCAGGCATTCAAAAAAGATTTCCTTCTCTTCTTTGGTAAGAGCGTAGCTGGCAGGACCTTCGTACTGCTTTGGAGGCATGACGTCTTTTTCGTGCAAACGTTGCAGGTCCTCCCTTGCCTCAGGTGTATCTTTTGTCTTCCCATACACGCCCAAGAAGCCTAACAGGTTCACGCAAAGGTTCTTCGTCACGTGCATCACGTCGATTGAAGAGCGTACCTCTAGCTCTTTCCAGTAGGGTAGGTCCCAAAATATAGATTTCTTCTTCCACATGGGTGTGCGTCCCTCAGCGTCATTCGGAATAGCTAGTCCGCCGGGACCCTTTCCAAATATTACGTGTAAATTAGAGACCATAGCAAGTACGTGATCACCGGTACGCATGGCGGGCTTCTTCCGGTGATCTGCCTCGCCTTTGAAATGCTTGCCTTTCTTTCAACATTGATGGTTGGTCGGGAGAAATCAACGATGGCCCAGGTACACATTCTTCCTGCATCTGTCCAGGTATATACTTTCGGTGTCAGCTAAACAGTGCGTGCATGCGTGGTATCCCTTGTTTGTCTGTCCTGAAAGGTTACTGTAAGCGGGCCAATCATTGATGGTCACGAACAGCAACGCCTTTAGATCAAATTCTTCCCCCATGTGCTCATCCCATGCATGTACACCTGTTCCATTCCACAGCTGTAAGAGTTCTTCAACTAATGGCCTTAGGTACACATCAATGTCGTTGCCGGGTTGCTTAGGGCCTTGGATGAGAATTGGCATCATAATGAACTTCCGCTTCATGCACATCCAAGGAGGAAGGTTATACATACATAGAGTCACGGGCCAGGTGCTGTGATTGCTGCTCTGCTCCCCGAAAGGATTAATGCCATCCGCGCTTAAAGCAAACCATACGTTCCTTGGGTCACTTGCAAACTCAGCCCAGAACTTTCTCTCGATTTTTCTCCACTGCGACCCGTCAGCGGGTGCTCTCAACTTCCCGTCTTTCTTACGGTCCTCACTGTGCCATCGCATCAA
Organism: Aegilops tauschii subsp. strangulata; assembly: GCF_002575655.3. Classification (NCBI taxonomy): domain Eukaryota; kingdom Viridiplantae; phylum Streptophyta; class Magnoliopsida; order Poales; family Poaceae; genus Aegilops; species Aegilops tauschii. The sequence continues at coordinate 45,659,577 of NC_053040.3, read as the reverse complement.
CTTGGCACGCTCTTTGTTTCTGAACAGTCGTTTCAACCGTGGTATTATAGGAGCATACCACATCACCTTCGCAGGAACCCTCTTCCTGCGGGGCTCGCCCTCAACATCACCAGGGTCATCTCGTCTGATCTTATACCGCAATGCACCGCATACCGGGCATGCGTTCAAATCCTTGTACGCACCACGGTAGAGGATGCAGTCATTAGGGCATGCATGTCTCTTCTCCACCTCCAATCCTAGAGGGCATACGACCTTCTTTGCTGCGTACGTACTGTCGGGCAATTCGTTATCCTTTGGAAGCTTCTTCTTCAATATTTTCAGTAACTTCTCAAATCCTTTGTCAGGCACAGCATTCTCTGCCTTCCACTGCAGCAATTCCAGTATGGTACCGAGCTTTGTGGTGCCATCTTCACAATTGGGGTACAACCCTATTTTGTGATCCTCTAACATGCGATCGAACTTCAGCTTCTCCTTTTCACTTTCGCACTTTTCCCTTGCATCAACAATGACCCGGCGGAGATCATCATCGGGCACATCGTCTGGTTCCCCTTGATCTTCAGCTTCCCCCGTTGCAGCATCACCGTATTCAGGGGGCACATAGTTGTCATCGTCCTCTTCTTCTTCGCTGTCTTCCATCATAACCCCTATTTCTCCGTGCTTCGTCCAAACGTTATAGTGTGGCATTAAACCCTTATAAAGCAGGTGGGTGTGAAGGATTTTCTTGTCAGAGTAAGACCTCGTATTCCCACAATTAGGGCATGGACAACACATAAAACCATTCTGCTTGTTTGACTCAGCCACTTCGAGAAAATTATGCACGCCCTTAATGTACTCGGAGGTGTGTCTGTCACCGTACATCCATTGCCGGTTCTTCTGCGTGCATTACATATAATTATGTGTGTCAAAAGTAAGAAAATTATACAAGTATCTATCTAAAGTAAGATTTTTTTTCTTTCAGAAAAAAGATAAGAACAAGAGGCTCACCACGGTGGTCCCGGCGACGAGATCGCCGCGGGCGATCGACGGCGGTGAAGACGGGGATGGGGCATGACGAACCGCTAATATAAACCTAGACAAATCTCGGGAAAAATGGAGCTCGGAGGTCGAGCTTCGAGAGGAGAAAGCTTAACTAGTATGGCTCGGGCATTTCATCGAACACCTCATGTGCATAGGAGGTGAGCTAGAGCACCCAATGCCCTCCCCCTCGCCGGCCAGCAAAAAACAGAGCACTGTGGAGTGCTCTGCTCGCCGGCGAGGGGGTATATATAGGCAAATCATTTGTCCCGGTTCGTGGAACGACCCAGGACTAAAGGCCATCCTTCTGTCCCGGTTCCTACCATGAACAGGGACCAATGGTTGTGGGCCAGGAGCGAGGCCCATTGGTCCCGGTTCGTGCCAATAGCCGGGACAAATGGGCCCAGACGAACCGGGACCAATGCCCACGAGGCCCCGGCCGGCCCCCTGGGCTCACGAACCGGGACAAATGCCTACATTGGTCCCGGTTCGTGGAAGAACCGGGACTAATGGGCTGGCCAGGCCCGAACGAAAGCCCCTTTTTCTACTAGTGAACACACGAAAAAAAGAGTCTGTCAAAAACAGAACAGTCTGTAGTAAGCTGTAACTAACGCAAACTTCTGGAACTCAAAAAATTCTACCAAAATAGGACGACCTAGAAAATTTGTTTATTGATCTACTGCAATTGGAATCAATATTTTATCACGTTCTGGTGATTTTAAACAATTGTTTTCGTGAACAGAAAGTTTCTGGAATTTTCAGCAAGATCAAATAACTATCATCCAAGAAGATCCTATAGGTTTAACTTGGCACAAACACTTATGAAAACATAAAAACAAATCTAACCAGAGGCTAGATCAAAGATTTATTCCTAAACAGAAGCAAAAAGCAAAAAAGAACTAAAATAAAATTGAGTTGCCTCCCAACAAGCGCTATCGTTTAACGCACCTAGCTAGGCATAAAAGCAAGGATAGATCTAGGTATTGCCATCTTTGGTAGGCAATTCTTCAATAAGACACCTATAACCCCTAGGAGTTTCTTTATTTTTATTAATTATGAAACTCCTAGGCACAAAGTCAAGAAAATCATTTGTAGCAAACGGTTCCTTAATGATAGCAAAAGGTTGGGATGAACACTTATTGATTTTAAATCCACAGTTTCCTTACTAGAGGATTCACCCTTATTTTTAGGAACATAAACAAGCTTGGAAATTTTGGTAGGAGGATTTGGAGTATTTTTAACGGAAGAAAAAGCGGACCCCAAGTTGGTGATAATTCCCTCAAGTTTATCGATTCTAGTAGAATCTTGATCTATTCTTTCATTAACTATGGGTTCTTTTTCCTTAAAACTTTTCAGAGCAACTCCCACCTTAGATCCATATTGGGTAATTTGGTTGTGGATCTTTTTATCCAAATTCTCAATCAACTCTACAGTAGCAACTTTATTTTCAATAATTTCAAGCCTTTGCATCACATGTTCCAAAGTTAACATAGTTCCATTAACCAAAAGAGGTGGTGAGCCAAACAAATCTATCATAGCATTATAAGAATCAAAAGTATGGCTACCCAAGAAATTCCCTCCGGTAATGGTATCAAGAATATATCAGTACCAAGGAGTAGCGCCTACATAAAAATTGCGGAGAAGAACGGAAGTAGATTGCTTCCTGGTAGATCTATTTTGAGCATTGGAAATTCTATACCAAGCGTCTTTTAGATTTTCTCCCTCCCTTTGCTTAAAATTAAGAACTTCATTCTCGGGAGACAATGGAGAAGATAAGGGACTAGCCATAACGACAAGGCAAGCAAGAAAGCGACGAACGGAAAAGAGAGGGCGAATAAAACGGCAAGGATGAAGTGGGGGAGAGGAAAACGAGAGGCAAATGGCAAATAATGTAATGCGAGGGATAAGAGTTTGTGATGGGCACTTGGTATGCCTTGACTTGTGCGTAGACTCCCCGACAACGGCGCTAGAAATCCTTCTTGCTACCTCTTGAGCACTGCGGTGGTTTTCCCTTGAAGAGGAAAGGGTGATGCAATAAAGTAGCGTAAGTATTTCCCTCAGTTTTTGAGAACCAAGGTATCAATCCAGTAGGAGACCACGCTCGAGTCCCACGCACGTACACAAACAAATAAGAACCTCACAACCAACGCGATAAAGGGGTTGTCAATCCCTTCACGGTCACTTACGAGAGTGAGATCTGATAGATATGATAAGATAATATTTTTGGTATTTTTATGATAAAGACTAAAAGTAAAGAAAGCAAAATAAACGGCGCCAGAAATAGCTTGTTGTCGGGAGATTAATATGATAGAAAATAGACCCGGGGCCCTAGGTTTCACTAGTGGCTTCTCTCAAGATAGCATAAGTATTACGGTGGGTGAACAAATTACTGTCGAGCAATTGATAGGATTGAGCATAGTTATGAGAATATCTAGGTATGATCATGTACTAGCACAAATGCCCGTGCGTTGCAACGGGAGAGATATTTTTTTGCGAGAAGCAACGGGAAAGATGATTTATATGTCACCAAAAAAAAGGTCTCCACACTGGTAGGCGCCAGAGCAAGGAGTTATGGTCTTCCCATTGGACATGTTTGACACCGGAAATCTTGATAATTGTGCGGTTGGTCGGCGTGGTGGCGAGCCCAACTTATGCCTTTTTTCCTCTCGGTCTGCCTCCCTCTAGGGGTTGTGCCTGCCTCCTCATTTGGTGGCTGCGAGGCAACCTTCAGGGTAGCGTTGCTTCGACCAATCTGTCCTATGACGGCGAAACCAGGTGGATTATTAATTGCATGCATAAATCTTGTTTCATTAGCATAATCAGGAATGAATGTCCCTTCTTTTTTAGGTTTTATTCTCTTTGATTATTTTAGTGCTCAATTGTCCATGATTTTTCTCTAATTAAAGCCAAACAACTTTTTTTTATTGGCATGTGCCCACAATTATTTTCATTTATAGTCAACCAACATAGAAAGAATACGCAATGCTAACCAGTGGCCAGCGTGAATATTTAAGAAAATACAATACCGTTAGATTAGAAATATTTTTTAATTATTTTTAACATTAAAAAAGAATACGAATTGGCGAATATTCTTGGAAACGTGAACAATTTTTTAAATCACGAACATTTTTCAAAAAATGTGAACAATTGTTTTTTGAAAGTTCCAATATTTTTGGAAAAAACACGAACAAAATTAGAAACATTAATATTTTTTGAAATTGACAAACAATATTTTGAAAACATGAAAATTTATAAAAACACATAATTTCGTGAATTTTTGGATTTTCAAAAGTGGACCATTCAAAAAAATTAGAAATTTTTTTCTTAAAAGAAAATATTATTTTGGATGTTTGAACATTTCAGTAAAAGAAGAATATTTTAAAATATGGAACATTTTATAGAAATTATATTATAAAAAAAACGAAGAATTTTGAAAAAACACAAACATTTTCTCAAAAATGAGAAAAATCTGAAACAGGAAATTTTGTAAAATTTTCGTACATTTTCCAAATCAGGTAATTATTTTTTTAATTCTGACCATTTTTTGTAACAGGAATTTTTGTAAAAGTTTCGTACATTTTCCAAATCAGGAAATTGTTATTTGAATTCTGACCATTTTCTGAATATTTGAACAAAAATTGAAATTCTGATTATATTTGTAATTTTTTTACTTAATAAGTATAAAAGATAAAGAGAAAGGAACATAAAATAAAAAATAAAAATAGAACACCAAAAAAGGGGAAACGGGCCGGCCCAGTCTTAGGCGCCTGTGGGCAGCTTCAACTATTTATTGCTGCACGCGACAAATAAGGTCTTCTCAACTGCGTGGGCAATAATAAGTGAGCTGGCTTAGTTGGGCCGAAGCGTGTGTGGCCCAATTACAGAATACGGGGCAAATATTTTTTCTTTTCTAGCGGATAGACGCAGAAAAGTTTAGTACCACATCGGATAGAAAAAAATATATTTCCGACGGTGAACGGATGAAAAACTTGGAGAAACGTACCTTGCTTTATTAGTAGGTATAGATATAGGCATCACGTCCGTGACAAGTAGACCGAAACGATTCTGCATCTACTACTATTACTCCACACATCGACCGCTATCCAGCATGCATCTAGAGTGTTAAGTTCATAAGAACAGAGTAATGCTTTAGTAAGATGACATGATGTAGAGGGATAAACTCATGCAATATGATATAAACCCCATCTTTCTATCCTCGATGGCAACAATACAATACGTGCCTTGCTGCCTCTGCTGTCACTGGGAAAGGACACGGCAAGATTGAACCCAAAGCTAAGCACTTCTCCCATTGCAAGAAAGATCAATCTAGTAGGCCAAACCAAACTGATAATTCGAAGAGACTTGCAAAGATAACCAATCATACATAAAAGAATTCAGAGGAGATTCAAATATTGTTCATAGATAATCTTGATCATAAACCCACAATTCATCGGATCTCGAAAAACACAACGCAAAAGAAGATTACATCGAATAGATCTCCAAGAAGATCGAGGAGAACTTTGTATTGAGATCCAAAGAGAGAGAGAAGAAGCCATCTAGCTAATAACTATGGACCCGAAGGTCTGAGGTAAACTACTCACACATCATCGGAGAGGCTATGGTGTTGATGTAGAAGCCCTCCTTGATCAATGCCCCCTCCGGCGGAGCGCTGGAAAAGGCCCCAAGATGGGATCTCACGGGTACAGAAGGATGCGACGGTGGAAATAGGGTTTTGGCTCCGTATATGATGTTTCCAGGGTACATGGGTATATATATATAGGAGGAAGAAGTACGTCGGTGGAGCAACAAGGGCCCCACGAGGGGGGGGGGTGAATATGCGATTTTTATGAATTCTTCACCGAGGAATTTGTGGGTGAGGAAATTCCTTAGCGAAGAACTACTTGCAGCGGAATAAGTACTCAAAAGTAAACATAACAGAACACAAGCATGGTCATCATGATGAAATGAAGACAAGCACAGAGTACAGAAAGCGTAAACACAGGATGAAGACAAACAGACTGAAGAAATTGAATTGAGGAAATTGAGAAAGTCTTCAGTCAAAGTCTTCAAACACAGATATGAACAAGTGCACAACACAGTTATGAGGAAATGAAAGAGTTGAGGAAATAGAACCAGTAAGCTTGGTGAAGACAATGAGTTGGTAGACCAGTTCCAACTGCTGTCTCAGTTGTACGTCTGGTTGGAGCGGTAGGTATTTAAACCTGAGGACACACAGTCCTGGACACACAGTCCTCACCGTATTCTCCTTGAGCTAAGGTCACACAAACCTCGCCCAATCACTCGTGGTAAGTCTTCAGGTGACTTCCAAACCTTCACAAACTCGGTCACTCAGCGATCCACAATTCCTCTTGGATGCTCTAGACCATGACGCCTAACCGTCTGGAAGAAGCACAGTCTTCAAAGGTAACAAGCGTCGGATCCATGCAGGATCAATCTCTTCAGTGATGCTCAATCACTTTGGGTTTGTAGGTGTTTGGTTTTGGGTTTCCTCACTCGATGATTTTCGCTCAAAGTCCTCGGAGGATGGGATGCTCTCAAATGACAAGTGTCAGTTTCTCTCAGAGCAGCCAACCAGCTAGTGGTTGTAGGGGGCGGCTATTTATAGCCTAGGGAGCAGCCCGACATGATAAGACATAAATGCCCTTCAATGATATGACCGTTAGGTGGGTAGTTATTTTGGGACAGCTGCCACAAGGCACAGCAACGGTTGGAAATTTGAGGCTCAAATTCCTCAGGGCTATCATGTTCCTCACTGTGTGGGCAATCCGCACTGGCGAATTCCTAACTCCTCTGTCAGAACAAATTCCTCAGCGACCAGAAGAACTTCGTCTCTTTCACTGAAGAAATTGACTGAACTGTATGAGATTTCCAATGGCTTCACTCGAAGGGACTGGTAGGTGTAGGATTTTGAGTTGAGCATCACATGGAAATTTTTCCTTAGTATTTCCTCGACCCCCTTTAACAGTACGGTGTTTCCTATGACTCAAGAAAGAGAAAATGAAACTACGAAAACAAAAGTCTTCACGCTTCATGTTCCTCGAATGAATACCAAGTCTTCAAGGTCACACCAATTTCTTCACTTTCAAAGTCTTCAGAAAGTCTTCAGAATTCCAAAGTCTTCAGTCGAAGAACTTCATTTTTAGGGGTCGCCTTTCTCGGTAAATATCAAACTCCTCATAGACTTATAGACCTGTGTACACTCATAAACACATTAGTCCCTTAACCTATAAGTCTTCAGTACACCAAAATCACTAAGGGGCACTAGATGCACTTACAATCTCCCCCTTTTTGGTGATTGATGACAATATAGGTTAAGTTTTTAACAGGGATAAACATATGAAGTGTAAATACTGATATTGAGGAATTTGATTGCAAGATATAGAAGAACTCCCCCTGAAGATGTGCATAGTGAGGAATTTGCTTTTGAAGCAATGCACACTTGAAGAGTAGAATCATGGAGAATTCCCCCTATATCTTGTAATTCATACACGCATTTGACATAATATATGAAGAATTTGAAATGCATGATGAAATAAGGTGACTGATGTAATTCAGCATGCGTGCATAAACATTAATGAGGAATATGCATGCAGAAAAAAACAGCAAAAGTATCAGGCCACCATAGAGTTTTAAGTTTACAACTCGATCCAGCAAAGTCATCAGAAGAACGAGAGTTGTAACTTAAGAAAAAAACGCCCATATAAGATAGACCCGCTTGTAGACTAACTCAAATTTCTCCCCCTTTGTCATCGAATGACCAAAAGGATCAAAACTGAGGACTAACGCCCCTGAAGAATATCAAGTTGATGAAGGAGCGCCAGCGTTGTTGGGGTCGTTTGTTGATGTAGGGCCTGCCGCAGTGTCGTCCAAGTCTTCATGCTCATCGGTGTCGCGCGATGAAGAATAGGAGCTGGCCACCAAGGAAGGAACCTTGACCTTCTTGTATTTCTTCGGTGGAGGAGCAGACCAGTCAAAGTCTTCCTTGAGACCCATTTTCTTCAGATCTTCTTTGCTATAAATGTGAGACATAACAGCCCAGGTACGGTTGAAGGTTTCATGGAGGTAGTAATGGTTTTTCCTCACTGCATTGTGGGTAGTAGTCATGTTGTGAAGAATTGAACCAAATTGACGCTTGACCCATTTGTGATTGCGATCAACCTTCTGGTGAAGACTGAGGAGAAGCTTTGCTTGGGTGCGTTGGCGGCAGAGTCATGAGTGGCAGAGTCATCATTGGTGGAATAAGATGCAACTTTGCGAAATTGACATCAGCTGAGGAAAATGTCCGCTTGAGGACTTCAATCGGGGGCAAGTAGCTGAGGTGATTCTGAAAATCAGCCTTGTAGTTGAGTGAAGACCTTGTTCTGATGAATCTCATAATCCACAGAGCATAAGGCTTCAACTCAAATGTTGACATTGCGACATTGGCCAGAGTCCTCATGAAGAAATCGTGGAAGTTGACGGGAATGCCATGCATGATATTGAAAAGCAGATTCTTCATGATGCCAACGAATTCTTCTTCATTCGAGTCGTGGCCCTTGATAGGACTCAATGTCTTCGTCAGAATGCGATAGACAGTCCGAGGCACATATAGGAATTCCTTCACGAGGAATTTTGTTCTTGGGGCCTGACCTGGCTTCAATGGCTTCATCAGCACTTGCATATTGTGGTCTATAAGCTCAGGCTCTTGGTACATGCAACGAGCAGCTTCAAGGGGAGAACTGAGAGGCAAAGCACAAAGCAATTCAGTAGCAGGTGCCTTGTAGTGAGTGTTTTCAGTCATCCAGTCCAGCACCCATGAATTCACATCTTCAGAGTCTCCGGTGATGTGCAGCGTTGCATAGAATTGAAGAATGAGTTCTTCATTCCAATCACATATGTCAGTGCAGAAATTTAACAGTCCAGCGTCATGAAGAACACTGAGGACTGGCACGAAGCATGGCAGAGATTCCATATCCACGTGAGGAATGTGCTCATGATCAAAGACTTTGTCTTTGTTAAACAGCACTGATGAATAAAAATTTGCCTGGCTGGCAGTCCAGAAACGCCTCTTCTTAATGCGAGCAGAGTCATAGGGGTTGTAATTAGTGAAGAATACGCGCTCGCCGAAGAAATCATCAGTCTTGAATTTTTGCTTCCTTGAGAATGGATCCTTTGGCTTGGGTTGAGGAGTGTCAGTAAGTTGCATCACAACCTCAGGAATCACAATCTTAGGTTCTTCAGGCTGAGGAATTTCTGGTTCCTCTTCAGTGGCAGTCTGTGTCTTCAATGAATCAGCAGCAGCAGTTTCTTCAGCACTAGTGGCTGGAATTTCTTCATGAACAGATGCAGTGGGTTGATTTTCTTCAGAGCCCATTTGAACAGTTTGTGCAGGGGACTGAGGGATTTGTTGCAATGGCGTGAACAGAGGGGAGTTGGGATGCTGACTATCCCAAAATCATCATTCATCAATGGAGTGGTACTCCCAATGTCCACGTCGGAATTTTGTTCATCCAATTCCTCAACGTCGGCCTCTTCAGCAGTGAACTGAGGCATGGGCGAGGAGACAACTGGAGTTGAAGGGATTGCGTCCGCTTCAATTTCTTCATCCATCTGCTCTAAGGAAGCAACAGAGGGAATGTCTTCATCAGATCCGCTGGGGATCACATATTCTTCATCAAAAGGTACAATTTCCTTTGATGGCATACTGGAAACAGGAACATCATCAATTGGATTTTCAATGAGCTGGTCAATTTCTTCATCTTCTTTGGAGCTGAAGAATCTGATGAAGTTGATGCCTTCCTTTTCTTCACAGCTGCACGCTCTGCAACCTTGGTCTTCTTCACATCTGATGCAGATGGAAGGATCGGAGTTGGTGTAGGCGCAGGAGGAGCAGAGGAATTTGGTTGAAATTCTTCAGGCACAACTGATGCAGTTGCCCTGACTTCTTCATTTTCTTCAGGCGCACCACTAGTGGATGCCCTGGCAATTTCTTCAGCGGCTAGAGTGCAGTCATCAGCCCTGAAACTCACATTTTCTTCAGCAGCCTGATTTTCATCAGCGGTGCTGGCGTGCTCTTCAGTTGGTTGAGCAGATGCTTCGGCTTGAGGAATTTCTGATTGCGATGGAGCTGCAACCTTTGAAGTGAATTTCTCAGTCAGTTTTACAAACCTGACCTTGGCTCCTTGCCAATCAGCATAGTAAGCATTGAAGTCATCACTGAGGCCTTTGATTTCAGCCTGGATCTTCACTAGATCTTCAGTTGTCATAGAGACAACGTTTTTCTTCAGGAAGCGCTCCTTCCTATACTGAGCTTTCTTTAGCTGCCTAGCCTTCTCAAATTTCCATTTTTCTTCTTCAATGAAGGCAGTCAGAACATGACTTTGACCAGGTGTGAGGTTCATCTCAGGCAAAGGTGTGTTGGGATCCTTGTGCCAGAGATCGATGAAGTCTAGGATCAGCTTCGGATCCAAAAGCAGTGGCACATTGCTTCCTTTGGCACTAGCAGCCTTGACTTGTCTGTCTCTGATGATTTCAGCAAGTTCTTCATCATCAGCCTCATCATCATCAGATGGCACTTGGAAAGCAACCTGCTTCTTGTGAGGACTTGGTCGAGGACCTCGTCCAGCAGTGGTCTTCTTCTTCAGCAGAGAGGGGCCAGCTGAGGAACTTGGAGCAGCTGAGGAACTTGCAGAGGCTCCTGAGGCAATAGATATGCTTGTAGTCCTTTGGCACGTGGCGAGATGCACAGGTGCTGAAGATTTGGTCGGAGCAGCCGAAGACTTTGGCGGAGGAGCTGAGGACTTTGGAGGAGCAGGAGCAGTTTGAGGATTTGGCCGTGAGGGCTTTGAGGAATCTGGCCATGAGGTCATTGCTGAGGAACTTGGCCTTGAGGGCATTGAAGGTGAAGCACTTGGCTTATGCGCATGCTTCTTTGCCATGGCCTTCTTCGGCTTGCTAGTAGAGGCCTCAGCAGAGGCAGCAGCAGCAGCGGAGTCCTCGTTGAATTTCCTCACTGCATCTTTTGCCTGTTTGGCCAACTTGGCCTGGCGCTTGGCCCATTCTTCAGGATAGTCCTCACCGCGCTTGAGACTAGTGGGATCTGCTTCTTGGCCAGGTGCCAATGGAGGTCTTGGGCATGGAGGATTGCGTGCGAATTTCTTCATGTATTTTGGAGTAACATATCTGTACTCCCTCCACTCTCTTACCCATCTCCTCTCAATCTTTTGAATGCGCACCTTGCGCTGATTTTTATCTTCCTCAGGGGGTGTGCAGTACCCAGCATAGATGTCCTCAGGGATTTCAAAAGCAGTGTTGACCTCAGGCCTCTTTCCTCCTTTCTGTGGCTTCTTACCGTCAGCCATTTTCTTCAGATGAGGAATTTGAACAATGGAATTCTCTGAAGAAGTATGCAACTTTTCTTCGAGGAATGCTACAAATGAGTTAAGTTGATGAGAACCTAGTGATTCAGCAGCGGACATGAGTACCTGTGAACAGAGTATAGTTGCGAGGAATTTGGAGAGGTCATATGCGTTCTCAGAGGTTTTTCAAAAAAAAGAACAAGTTTGAAGATTTTGACCAGATGAGTCTTGAAGAATTTCACTAAGCGTTCTTTGTCTTAGGTTCCAGAGTTGTACGGATCAGAAATCCACACAATTGAGGAATCTTGAAGAAAAATATAGCTTAGAGAAATGAAACAAGAGGAGGTGACATGTGAGGTGTTTTAGTGTGTGAGAATCTGAAGAATAAACACCTTTGAAGATTTTGTAGAAATCATTTGAATCAAAGAGGGCAGTAAAAGTAACTTTTAATTACCCTGGAGGAAGAACACGATGAACTGGGATGTAGAGATGTGAAGTTTGTCAGTGCAGATCTTCCACGCCCTAACTCGGCGGAGGAAGACAGCTACGGCGGCGGCGGAGTGAAGAAATCCGCAGCCGGCGCGAGTACGACGGCGACGAGGTCGAGGCAGTGAAGCTCTTCCTCACCGGCGACGATGAAGTAGCGGCGACGATAGGGTTTGAGAAGCTCAAGCTGGAGAGAGGTCGAGTGGAGTAAAGGAGAAGTGAGGAAGGGAAGGGGTATTTATAGCCACGGTGAAAAACTGTTCGCCCGAAGAAATTGGACGAACGTGCCCCTGACCCTTCTCATTCGCTTGACATGTGTCACCCACGTACTGAGAAGTGGAGATCGTGTGAGATCGTGTGAGATCGTGGGTGAATAGATAAGTATTTTCGTGGGATGTGGAACGGTTTGAGCGGCAAAACGAAAATTTTGAATAAGATAAGTTTTAACGTTGCGTTCGCAAATTCTTCAGCTGACAAGGACACAGTGAAGATTTTGAACGAGTTTCAAATAGAACGCACATGAAGAATTTGTGAATAGATTGGGTTGAGTTTGGCATAGAGGGGGAATGGTCCGATCACATTCACTTAGCAGAAAAGGCAACTTGAAGAAATAGCAATAAGTGAATGCTGTAGAGGACATAAACTTATATATATATATATAGCCAATGAAGAAAAACGACGGAAAAGGTGAAGATAATGCAAAGTTGAAGAAAATGAACAACTGAGGAATTTCAAAACTGAGGAAAAACTCCAATTGAAGATTTTCAACTTTGGTGGTGGCGTGACCCACCGTATAAGAATGATGATTTCAGACACCACGTACAATTGTCGTAGGGTTCTGAGAATCAAATTCTTCGTTAATTTCTTCACACTTAGATTGTTAGTCTTCATTGATTGAAGAAAAACATTTCTTCATGTATGGCACATCTAAGTCATCAATTTATGCATAAGTGTTAGGATGAGTGTCCTATTCAAAGAACATTCGAAGATTCTAAGATATTTAGCTCACACCGCAACTTGTTAATGAAGGAAATATGCCCTAGAGGCAATAATAAAGTTATTATTTATTTTCTTATATCATGATAAATGTTTATTATTCATGCTAGAATTGTATTAACCGGAAACATAATACTTGTGTGAATACATAGACAAACAGAGTGTCACTAGTATGCCTCTACTTGACTAGCTCGTTGATCAAAGATGGTTATGTTTCCTAGCCATTGACATGAGTTGTCATTTGATTAACAGGATTACATAATTAGAAGAATGATGTGATTGACTTGACCCATTCCGTTAACTTAGCACACGATCGTTTAGTATTCTGCTATTGCGTTCTTCATGACTTATACATGTTCCTATGACTATGAGATTATGCAACTCCCGTTTACCGGAGGAACACTTTGTGTGCTACCAAACGTCACAACGTAACTGGGTGATTATAAAGGTGCTCTACAGGTGTCTCCGAAGGTACTTGTTGGGTTGGCGTATTTCGAGATTAGGATTTGTCACTCCGATTGTTGGGGAGGTATCTGTGGGCCCACTCGGTAATGCACATCACTATAAGCCTTGCAAGCATTGCAACTAATGAGTTAGTTGCGGGATGATGTATTACTGAACGAGTAAAGAGACTTGCCGGTAACGAGATTGAACTAGGTATTGAGATACCGACGATCGAATCTCGGGCAAGTAACATATCGATGACAAAGGGAACAATGCATGTTGTTATGCGGTCTGACCGATAAAGATCCTCGTAGAATATGTGGGAACCAATATGAGCATCCAGGTTCCACTATTGGTTATTGACCGGAGACGTGTCTCGGTCATGTCTACATAGTTCTCAAACCCGTAGGGTCCGCACGCTTAAAGTTTGATGACGGTTATATTATGAGTTTATGTGTTTTGATGTACCGAAGGAAGTTCGGAGTCTCGAATGTGATCACGGACATGACGAGGAGTCTCGAAATGTTCGAGACATGAAGATTGATATATTGGACGACTATATTCGGACACCGGAATAGTTCCGGGGGTTATCGGATATATACCGGAGTACCGGGGGTTACCGAAACCCCCCGGGGGTTATTGGGCCTTATGGGCCCAAGTGGTGGAGGAGGAGAGGCGGCCAGGAGGTGGCATGTGGCCCCCTTGCCCCAATCCGAATTTGGAAAGGGAAGGGGGCGGCGGCCCCCCTTCTCCTTCCTTCTCTCCACCTCCTCCTTCCCCCTTCTCCTAGTTGGAATAGGAAAGGGGGCAAAACCAACTTGGAGTAAGATTGCCCCCCTTGGGCGCGCTTCCTCCCCTTGGCCGGCCCCCTCTTCCTCCCTCCTTTATATACGGAGGGGGGGGCACCCCATAGACACAACAATTGATCTCTTGATCTCTTAGCCGTGTGCGGTGCCCCCCTCCACCACAATCCACCTCGATAATATCGTAGCGGTGCTTAGGCGAAGCCCTGCATCGGTAGAACATCATCATCGTCAGCACGCCTTCGTGCTGACGGAACTCTCCGTCAAAGCTCGGCTGGATCGGAGTTCGAGGGACGTCATCGAGCTGAACGTGACCTGGACTCGGAGGTGCCGTGCGTTCGGTACTTGATCGGTCGGATCGTGAAGACGTACGACTACATCAACCGCGTTGTGCTAACGCTTCCGCTTTCAGTCTATGAGGGTACGTGGACAACACTCTCCCCTCTCGTTGCTATGCATCACCATGATCCTGTGTGTGTGTAGGATTTTTTTTGAAATTACTACGTTCCCCAACAGTGGTATCAGAGCCAGGTTTTATGCGTAGATGTTATATGCACGAGTAGAACACAAGTGAGTTGTGGGCGATATAAGTCATACTGCTTACCAGCATGTCATACTTTGGTTCGGCGGTATTGTTGGATGAAGCGGCCCGGACCGACATTACGCGTACGCTTACGCGAGACTGGTTCTACCGACGTGCTTTGCACACAGGTGGCTGGCGGGTGTCAGTTTCTCCAACTTTAGTTGAATCGAGTGTGGCTACGCCCGGTCCTTGAGAAGGTTAAAACAACACTAACTTGATGAACTATCGTTGTGGTTTTGATGCGTAGGTAAGAACGGTTCTTGCTCAGCCCGTAGCAGCCACGTAAAACTTGCAACAACAAAGTAGAGGACGTCTAACTTGTTTTTGCAGGGCATGTTGTGATGTGATATGGTCAAGGCATGATGATATATTTTATTGTATGAGATGATCATGTTTTGTAACCGAGTTATCGGCAACTGGCAGGAGCCATATGGTTGTCGCTTTATTGTATGCAATGCAATCGCCCTGTAATGCTTTACTTTATCACTAAGCGGTAGCGATAGTCGTAGAAGCATAAGTTGGCGAGACGACAACGATGCTACGATGGAGATCAAGATGTCGCGCCGATGACGATGGTGATCATGACGGTGCTTCAGAGATGGAGATCACAAGCACAAGATGATGATGGCCATATCATATCACTTATATTGATTGCATGTGATGTTTATCTTTTATGAATCTTATCTTGCTTTGATTGACGGTAGCATTATAAGATGATCTCTCACTAAATTATCAAGGTATAAGTGTTCTCCCTGAGTATGCACCGTTGCGAAAGTTCTTCGTGCTGAGACACCACGTGATGATCGGGTGTGATAGGCTCTACGTTCAAATACAACGGGTGCAAAACAGTTGCACACACGGAATACTCAGGTTAAACTTGACGAGCCTAGAATATGTAGATATGGCCTCGGAACACTGAGACCGAAAGGTCGAGCGTGAATCATATAGTAGATATGACCAACATAGTGATGTTCACCATTGAAACTACTCCATCTCACGTGATGATCGGACATGGTTTAGTTGATTTGGATCACATGATCACTTAGAGGATTAGAGGGATGTCTATCTAAGTGGGAGTTCTTAAGTAATATGATTAATTGAACTTAAATTTATCATGAAATTAGTACCTGATAGTATTTTGCTTGTCTATGTTGATTGTAGATAGATGGCCCGTGCTGTTGTTCCGTTGAATTTTAATGCGTTCCTTGAGAAAGCAAAGTTGAAAGATGATGGTAGCAATTACACGGAATGGGTCCGTAACTTGAGGATTATCCTCATTGCTGCACAGAAGAATTACGTCCTGGAAGCACCACTAGGTGCCAGACCTGCTGCAGGAGCAACACCAGATGTTATGAATGTCTGGCAGAGCAAAGCTGATGACTACTCGATAGTTCAGTGTGCCATGCTTTACGGCTTAGAACCGGGACTTCAACGACGTTTTGAACGTCATGGAGCATATGAGATGTTTCAGGAGTTGATGTTAATATTTCAAGCAAATGTCCGGATTGAGAGATAAGAAGTCTCCAATAAGTTCTACAGCTATAAGATGGAGGAGAATAGTTCTGTCAGTGAGCATATACTCAGAATGTCTGGGTATAACAATCACTTGATTCAACTGGGAGTTAATCTTCCGGATGATAGCGTCATTGACAGAATTCCTCAATCACTGCCACCAAGCTACAAGAGCTTCGTGATGAACTATAACATGCAAGGGATGGATAAGATGATTCCCGAGCTCTTCGCAATGCTAAAGGCTGCGGAGGTAGAAATCAAGAAGGAGCATCAAGTGTTGATGGTCAACAAGACCACCAGTTTCAAGAAAAAGGGCAAAGGGAAGAAGAAGGGGAACTTCAAGAAGAACAACAAACAAGTTGCTGCTCAGGAGAAGAAACCCAAGTCTAGACCTAAACCTGAGACTGAGTGCTTCTACTGCAAACAGACTGGTCACTGGAAGCGGAACTGCCCCAAGTATTTGGCGGATAAGAAGGATGGCAAGGTGAACAAAGGTATATGTGATATACATATTATTGATGTGTACCTTACTAATGCTCGCAGTAGCACCTGGGTATTTGATACTGGTTCTGTTGCTAATATTTGCAACTCGAATAAGGGACTACGGATTAAGCGAAGATTGGCTAAGGACGAGGTGACGATGCGCGTGGGAAATGGTTCCAAAGTCGATGTGATCGCGGTCGGCACGCTACCTCTACATCTACCTTCGGGATTAGTTTTAGACCTGAATAATTGTTATTTGGTGCCAGCGTTGAGCATGAACATTATATCTGGATCTTGTTTGATGCGAGACGGTTATTCATTTAAATCAGAGAATAATGGTTGTTCTATTTATATGAGTAATATCTTTTATGGTCATGCACCCTTGAAGAGTGGTCTATTTTTGTTGAATCTCGATAGTAGTGATACACATATTCATAATATTGAAGCCAAAAGATGTAGAGTTATTAATGATAGTGCAACTTATTTGTGGCACTGCCGTTTAGGTCATATTGGTGTAAAGCGCATGAAGAAACTCCATACTAATGGACTTTTGGAACCATTTGATTATGAATCACATGGTACTTGCGAACCGTGCCTCATGGGTGATGACCTAGAAGTATAGGGGATCTATCGTAGTCCTTTCGATAAGTAAGAGTGTCGAACCCAACGAGGAGCAGAAGGAAATGATTAGCGGTTTTCAGCAAGGTATTCTCTGCAAGCACTGAAATTATCGGTAACAGATAGTTTTGTGATAAGATAATTTGTAACGAGCAACAAGTAAAAAAAGTAAATAAAGTGCAGCAAGGTGGCCATATCCTTTTTGTAGGAAAGGACATGCCTGGACAAACTCTTATATAGAGAAAAGCGCTCCCGAGGACACATGAGAATTATCGTCAAGCTAGTTTTCATCACGTTCATATGATTCACGTTCGGTACTTTGATAATTTGATATGTGGGTGGACCGGTGCTTGGGTGCTGTCCTTACTTGGACAAGCATCCCACTTATGATTAACTCCTATTGCAAGCATCCGTTGATGAGGACATAGACCTAGGGTAGGGCGATAGGCCTGACCTATACGTCCTACCTAAGGTCCTTGTCCTAGAAGCAAAGAAGTTCAAGAGCAAATAGAGAGGGCTCAGCAAAAGTGTCGAGTGCAATCCACTCGACCTACCATTCACTCGGAGATATCTCCTTATTTGCGTCACTCGACCACTCAACCACTCGACGTGCAGAAGACCTAAAGCCACTCTGCACAGCAGCGTTCGGACGTTTACTCATAAACTTAATGATCATTTATAGCACTTTATTATTGACGTTACCTGTAACGCTCTCACTTTATGTACATTGAATCCTGTGTAACGGAGGGGAGCTGGGGTCCTGGCACACTCTATATAAGCCACCCCCTCCTCTGAGACAAGGGCTCGCACCCCCTGTAACACACACACGCATATAATCCAGTCGACCGCCTCCGGGCTCCGAGACGTAGGGCTGTTACTTCCTCCGAGAAGGGCTTGAACTCGTAAAACTCTTGCGTACAACTTCTCCATAGCTAAGATCTTGCCTCTACATCCCTACCCCCCATTCTACTGTCAGACTTAGAACCACGACAGTTGGCGCCCACCATGGGGCAGGTGTCTTAGCAACTTGTTGGCGAAGTTGCGATTTTTCCGATCCCCATCAGCATGGTTTCAGGCGGAGGATTGGCCGAGGGCCGCGAGATCCGTTTCAGCGCGCTCGTGTTCGTCGCCGACGACTCCGCTTGGCTCAAAGAAGCTCCACTCGACGTCAAGGCGCTCCCCGTCCGCGGGGCAACACACTTTCGCGCGTACGTCCGCGGCGTCCTCCTGCGGCAGCCGTCGACTCAGTATCGGTCGCCTCTGGTGGCGTCTTCACTCCATGTTGTCCGCCGGCACAAGCGTTCCGGTTGGTCGAGGCTCCAGCGGTGGGTGAGGCACGCGGTGGCTCGCCAATCGGCCACCCCCCCAAGTCGCGGCAATCGAGCCCGACGAAACTCTCTACGGCCTGTTCGACCAGTCGACTGGCTCCGTTGAGACTGCGTCCGAGTGCGACAGCAGTGACCCCGCGGCAGAAGTCCTGATGGTCAACGGACCACGCAGTCCTCTTGGCTTCCCCCGCGAGGATGGTGGCGACGGCGGAGGCGATCCGTCGTGTGCCCACGAGGAGTACCGCCCCAAGCCCCTCTCTTCGCAGCAGAGGGAAGAGCTTCGCCGCCGCAACATGGATGCACTTCACACTCCTATCGTTGGAGAAACCCCCGAGGCCCGGGCCTTGGAGGAGGTGCGCCTGGCCAACTTGGCTGAGCGCACTCGGCTGGAGAATCTCCAGCACGCACTCGACGAGCGTGCTCGGCAGCGGATTCCTAAGTCCAGTCGACGATAAATTTTTCCGCTTCCTACTCAGGTATACCGAACTCCGATTCAGAATCTCACAGCTGCAGCCCGAATAGCAGAGTCGATCTAGCCCTCCCAGTCAGAAGCTGGCAGAGGTTTGATGCAGATCAGGGCTTTACTCTGGGCAGCAGGAGAACAAAACACAGCAGTATCCCAGTCGCGGAATAGGATCCATAGCAGATCCGTGGTAGCAGACACAGTCCAGTCGGCTCATAGTCCAAGATCGCCCCCGAGGCGTGAGGGACGTGGAGACCGATGAGATCTGTATAGAAACCGTGAGCAGTATGATCACCGACTCGACCACGATGATCGTCGCCGAGTACCCACGCCTCCCCCAAGGAGTGGGTCATACACACCTCGGCAACACGATGACAGGCGCCCTCACAGTGGTGGGCGAAGGACTCCAGTCGACCCCCGGGAGCCAGGCTTTGACGCAAGATCCATTCTCGTTCAAGGTTTGGTTGACAGGAACAGAGCACACAGAGATGGCCACGATAGAGATTACCCGGCCGGCAGCAGGGTGCATGTTTCGGGTCCCGAGTGTTTCAGCAGAGCCATCAGAGTAGCAGTGATTCCTCCCAACCTCAGGTTGGCGACTGGAGTCAGCAAATTCACTGGTGAGTCCAAGCCTGACACTTGGCTTGAGGACTACCGAGTGGCTGTGCAGATTGGTGGTGGCAATGATGAAGTGGCCATGAAGCACCTGCCTCTGATGTTAGAGGGTTCGGCTAGAGCGTGGTTGAATCAATTAGCACTTGGCAGTATTTACAGTTGGGAAGAGCTTACCCGAGTGTTTGTCAGAACATTTGAGGGTACATGCAAACGACCAGCGGGGCTAACTGAGCTACATTCTTGTGTGCAGAAGTCGAATGAAACTTTGAGAGATTATATCCAGAGGTGGATCACGTTGCACCACACAGTGGAAAATGTGTCTGATCACCAAGCAGTTTGTGCCTTCAAGGAAGGCGTCAAGTATCGAGAATTGAATCTGAAGTTCGGTCGGACCAGAGATATGTCTCTAAGTCGAATGATGGAAATTGCCACCAAGTATGCTAATGGTGAAGAAGAGGATCGGCTCTGGAGTGGCAAGCACAAAACAGTCGCCCACGAAACCGGGGGAGGGAACTCCAGTCAGAAGCAGAAGCGCAAAGCCGAGCCAGCTGCTCCTGGAGAAACCTTAGCCGTGACTCAAGGAAAGTTCAAGGGGAAGCCCAAAGGGCCATGGAACCCCAAGAAAGTAAAAGATCAAGACAGAAATGATGTGTTGGATTTACCATGCGACATTCACATCAAAAAAGATGAGGAGGGTGATCTCATTTACCCGAAACACACCACTCGACAATGTCGGCTCCTAATCCAGCAGTTCCGAGAGAAACAACCCAAAGAAAAGGAGAAAGAATCGGACAAAGTTGAGGATAAGGAAGAGGACGATGATGGTTACCCCCACGTCAATTCCACTCTGATGATTTTCGCTGATGTTGAGAGCAAGAGTCGACCGAAAGTCATCAACATAGAAGTGAACATGGTCCCTCCGGCGACGCCCAGTTATTTAAAGTGGTCCCAGACCGCCATTACATTCGACCAGTCCGATCACCCGACACACATAGCCACCCCTGGGAGGCAAGCGTTGGTGGTCGACCCAGTCGTCGAAGGCACTCGGTTGACTAAGCTTCTGATGGATGGTGGCAGTGGTCTGAACATACTGTATGCTGAGACCTTGAAAGGAATGGGCATTTCGATGTCCAGACTCAGTGAAAGCAATATGAGTTTCCATGGGGTTATTCCTGGCAAGAAGGCTGAGTCACTCGGCCAGATTGCCCTCGATGTGGTTTTCGGTGATTCCAAGAATTATCGCAAGGAAAAGTTGACGTTTGAAGTCATCGATTTCCAGAGTGCTTATCATGCTATTCTGGGCAGGCCGGCTTATGCGCGTTTCATGGCTCGACCATATTACGTTTACCTTAAATTGAAGATGCCTGGTCCTAAAGGAGTGATTACCATCACTGGCAGTCGGAAGAAGGCAGAAGAGTGCTTCCAGAAGGGCTCAAAGATCGCCGATGCACAAATGGCAGTTGTGGAATTACAGGAGTATAAAAAAAATGCAGATCCGAGTGATTTGTTGTGGGCTAAGAAGCCTGCCACGGATTCAGCATTTCAGTCGTCTGGTGAAACGAAGCCGATTCATATTCACCCGACCGATCCCAATGCTGCTCTGACTCACATCTTGACAACACTCGACTCCAAATAGGAAGAAGCGCTCATCCAGTTCCTCCGTGAGAACTGGGACATCTTTGCATGGAAACCTTCTGACATGCCAGGTGTTCCCAGGGGGCTGGCTGAGCACCGTTTGCGAGTCGACCCAAAAGTGAAACCGGTCAAAGAACACCTTCGACGGTCCGCCGTGCAGAAGAGAAAAGCAATCGGTGAAGAAGTGGCTCGACTCCTAGCAGCTGAGTTTATCCGAGAGATTTACCACTCCAAGTGGTTAGCCAATGTTGTCATGGTCCCCAAGAAGGACGACTCACTTCGCATGTGCATTGACTTCAAACATATCAATCGGGCCTGCCCAAAAGATCACTTTCCTCTCCCCCGCATCGATCAAATTGTCGACTCGACTACAGGGTGTGAGCGCTTGTCCTTTTTGGACGCTTATTCCGGGTATCATCAGATCCGACTGTATGGACCCGATGAGATAAAAACAGCTTTCATCACTCCATTCGGGTGCTTCTGTTATGTCACCATGCCATTCGGTCTGAAGAATGCTGGAGCCACATTCATGAGGATGATTCAGAAGTGTTTACTCACTCAAATCAGTCGGAATGTGGAAGCATACATGGATGACATTGTGGTCAAGTCACGTAAAGGTTCTGACCTGTTGGCTGACCTTGCTGAAACTTTTGCCAACCTAAGAAGGTATGATATCAAGCTTAATCCATCAAAGTGCACATTCGGAGTTCCGGGCGGAAAATTACTCGGTTTCCTCATTTCCGAATGAGGGATAGATGCTAACCCAGAGAAAGTTGGTGCCATTCTCCGAATGAAGCGCCCTGTGCGTGTGCACGATGTCTAGAAGCTTACAGGTTGTTTGGCCGCCTTAAGTCGATTCATTTCTTGCCTCGGTGAAAAGGCATTGCCTCTTTACCGACTAATGAAGAAGTCTGATAAGTTCGAGTGGACTCCTGAAGCTGATGCAGCATTTACAGAGCTCAAAGCCTTGCTTTCCACCCAGCCGGTGCTTGCTGCCCCAATCAGCAAAGAGCCTTTACTGCTTTACATTGCAGCCACTGGACAAGTTGTCAGTACAGTACTTACGGTCGAACGGGCGAGGAAGGAAAAGCCTATAAAGTTCAGCACCTAGTATATTATGTTTCTGAAGTTTTGACCCCATCAAAGCAAAGATATCCACATTATCAGAAGCTTGTTTATGGGATTTATATGAACACGAAGAAGGTTGCACATTATTTCTCTGACCACTCCATTACAGTCGTCAGCGATTCTCCATTATCAGAGATTCTGAACAACAGAGATGCAACTGGTCGAGTGGAAAGTGGGCGATTGAACTCCTTCCCTTGGATATTAATTTTGAGGCAAAGAAAGCTATCAAGTCCCAAGCAATAGCAGATTTCCTCGCCGAGTGGATCGAACAGCAACTGCCGACTCAAATCCACTCGGAGCACTGGACCATGTTCTTTGATGGTTCCAAGATGCTGAATGGTTCCGGTGCTGGGATGGTACTGGTATCCCCCGAGGAGACAAGCTCAGATATGTTCTCCAGATTCACTTTGATTCCTCCAATAATGAAGCAGAATATGAAGCACTTTTGTATGGGTTACGTATGGCCATCTCACTCGGCGTCCGTCGCCTCATGGTCTACAGCGACTCAGATTTGGTTGTCAATCAAGTGATGAAGGAGTGGGACGTCAGAAGCCTAGCTATGACTAGTTATTGCAATGCGGTGAGGGAGTTGGAAAAGAAGTTTGAGGGGTTAGAGCTCCATCATATACCCCGACTGAAAAATCAGGCAGCCGATGATTTGGCAAAGATAGGTTCCAAGAGAGAAGACATTCCCAGCAACGTGTTTTTAGAACACATTCATACACCTTAAGTTCAAGAAGATCCTTTCACTGAAGAGCCCCCGCAGCCTAAGAGTGCCACAGATCCGACTGAAGTCGAAGTCCCAGCTGTGGTCGACCTGATCATGGAGGTTTTGGTCATCACTCCTGACTGGACGGTGCCATACATTGTGTATATCCTTAGGAAGGAACTCCCAGAGGATGAAGAAGAGGCTCGAAAGATCATCCGTCGATCGAAAGCCTTCACTGTGATAAAAGGACATCTGTTCAGGGAAAGCATAACTGGAGTCAGCCAGAAATGCATAACATCAGAAGAAGGTCGAATGATCCTCAACGACATCCACTCGGGGACCTGTGGTCACCATGCGTCCTCTCGGACCATTGTGGCCAAAGCATACCGAGCTGGATTTTATTGGCCACGAGCAAATGAAATGGCGAAAGATATAGTCGAAAAATGTGAAGGCTGCTAGTTTTACTCCAATATGTCCCACAAGCCTGCGTCAGCCCTGAAGACTATTCCACTCGTCTGGCCCTTTGCTGTTTGGGGATTGGATATGGTTGGACCCCTGAGGACTGGTAGGAGCGGCTTCACTCATGTGCTTGTAGCAGTCGACAAGTTTACCAAATGGATTGAAGCCAAGACTATCAAGAATCTTGAGGCCAGTACCGCCGTCAGTTTCATAAGAGAATTGACATTCAGATACGGAGTTCCGCACAGCATCATCACTGACAACGGGTCGAACTTTGATTCTGATGAGTTCAGAGCCTTCTGTGCTTCCCAAGGCACACAAGTTGACTATGCTTCAGTCGCCCACCCACAGTCGAATGGACAAGCAGAAAGAGCAAATGGCTTGATTATCAAAGGACTGAAACCCCGTCTAATGCGTGATCTCAAGCACGCAGCAGCCGCCTGGGTCGATGAACTTCCATCAGTTCTTTGGGGATTGAGGACAACTCCCAATCGGTCGACTGGCCGAACTCCATTCTTTTTGGTTTATGGAGCTGAAGCTGTTCTACCGAGCGACTTGCTTCACAATGCACCCCGCGTCGAGCTCTTCTCTGAAGATGAAGCAGAACAGGCCCGGCAGGACACAGTCGATCTCCTAGAGGAGGAAAGAGAGATGGCCTTAATCCGGTCGACCATTTATCAGCAAGACTTGTGTCGATTCCACGCCAGAAACGTGAGGGGCCGAGCCTTTCAAGAGGGAGAAATGGTTCTTCGAGTGGATCAGCAAAAACCACACAAGCTCGCCCCTGCTTGGGAAGGTACCTTCATTGTCACCAGAGTTCTCCACAATGGAGCATACCATCTTTACAATGTCGAGCATCAGAAAGACGAGCCACGGGCTTGGAACGCGGAGCTGCTCCGCCCCTTTTATACTTGAGTACTCATTCGGATGAGATGTACTAAGAAATACCTTTGTAGTTTGTTTATCAAAGACAAGAGCTTTACAGTCTTCCTAAATGGTTGTTGTTACTTTTGTTTGCGTCTGAAATCACCCAGTGGGTGACTTTGCCGCGAATCCGTTTCGCCTAAGTTTGAAAAATCCTACTGAGTGATGAGCAAGCCTCTCACTCGGGGGCTTAGCCGCGAATCCGTTTCGCCTAAGTTTGAAAAATCCTACCGAGTGATGAGCAAGCCTCTCACTCGGGGGCTTAGCTGCAGTCCAGTACTCGCCTAAGTTTAAAAAATCCTACCGAGTGATGAGCAAGCCTCTCACTCGGGGGCTTAGCTGCAGTCCAGTACTCGCCTAAGTTTAAAAAATCCTACCGAGTGATGAGCAAGCCTCTCACTCGGGGGCTTAGCTGCAGTCCAGTACTCGCCTAAGTTTAAAAAATCCTACCGAGTGATGAGCAAGCCTCTCACTCGGGGGCTTAGCTGCAGTTCAGTACTCGCCTAAGTTTAAAAAATCCTACCGAGTGATGAGCAAGCCTCTCACTCGGGGGCTTAGCTGCAGTCCAGTACTCGCCTAAGTTTAAAAAATCCTACCGAATGGTGAGCAAGCCTCTCACTCGGGGGCTTAGCTGCAGTCCAGTACTCGCCTAAGTTTAAAAAATCCTACCGAGTGGTGAGCAAGCCTCCCACTCGGGGGCTTAGCTGCAGCCCAGTACTCGCCTAAGTGTAAAAAATCCTACCGAGTGGTGAGCAAGCCTCTCACTCGGGGGCTTAGCTGCAGTCCAGTACTCGCCTAAGTGTAGAAAACCCTACCGAGTGGTGAGCAAGCCTCCCACTCGGGGGCTTAGCTGCAGTCCAGTACTCGCCTAAGTGTGAAAAATCCTATCGAGTGGTGAGCAACCCTCCCACTCGGGGGTTTAGCTGCAGTCCAGCACTCGCCTATGTTTGAAAAAATCCTACCGAGTGATGAGCAACCCTCCCACTCGGGGGCTTAGCTGCAGCCAGTACTCGCCTAAGTGTGAAAAATCCCACCGAGTGGTGAGCAACCCTCCCACTCGGGGGCTTAGCTGCCGTCCAGTACTCGCCTAAGTGTAAAAAATCCCACCGAGTGGTGAGCAACCCTCCCACTCGGGGGCTTAGCTGCAGCCCAGTACTCGCCTAAGTGTAAAAAATCCTACCGAGTGGTGAGCAAGCCTCTCACTCGGGGGCTTAGTTGCAGTCCAGTACTCGCCTAAGTGTAAAAAATCCCAACGAGTGGTGAGCAACCCTCCCACTCGGGGGCTTAGCTGCAGTCCAGTACTCACCTAAGTTTGAAACACATCCTTATCCGCAAGGACGACGAGGTGCAGGTCGACTACAACCTTCTCCTCGGAGCTAAGTCACAAATACAACGTACGCTCCATCCTCATCCGCAAGGACGACGAGGTGCAGGTCGACTACAACCTTCTCCTCGGAGCTACACCACAAATACGACATACGCTCCATCCTCATCCGCAAGGACGACGAGGTGCAGGTCGACTACAACCTTCTCCTTGGAGCTACGCCACAAATACATTGTACGCTCCATCCTCATCCGCAAGTACGACGAGGTGCAGGTCGACTGCAACCTTCTCCTCGGAGCTACGCCACAAGTACAACGTACGCTCCATCCTCATCCGCAAGGACGGCGAGATGCAGGTCGATTGCAACCTTCTCCTCGGAACTACACCACAAGTACAACGTACGCTCCATCCTCATCCACAAGGACGATGAGGTGCAGGTCGACTCGAATCTCCTCCTCAGAGCTGCATCTCAAGTTCAAAGATTATTCCGAGTGAAGAACAAAATCCACTCGAAGACAAACGCAAGCATATTTCAAGGTAAACAAAGTTCAGATAAATCCTAAGGTTCCGGACCGCATATCAAAAGTACTCGAGCATCAAGCCCGAAGAAGTTTAAAGATTACACAATCACTCAGCATTCCGAGGCAAATAAAGGTGGAGCATAATGTTTTTTGGTCACTCATCAGGAGAAGGACTGGCTGGGTCGCAGAAACTGTCAAGGTCTATGCTGTCTGCGATGCGAGTGGCAGTGTCAAGGAAAGTGTCCATAACGGACTGGAAAGTGTGCCTTTTTGTGTTAGCAACCTTGAGCTCCGCCAGCTTGTCTTCTTTGACATCCTTGCAGTGCACTCGGACCAGAGACAAGGTGACATCAGCACCGCAGCAAGCAGACGACTTTTTCCATTCTTGCACTCAGTTAGGTATTTGGTTCAGTCGATCCATCAGAGACTCGAGGTCTTGAGATAGTTCCGCCTGAGGCCAGTGTTCAGCATCAACCCGAGTCATCGCCGCCTTCAGGCGGGCAAGATAAGCAACCGCGCTGTCCATGCGAGATTCCAATCACAGCACATTCATTGCGACGTCATCTTTGACTGGGCAATTTATGGGGTCGAGACCTGTCTCGGCCCACCCAGTTTCCGCTTCAAAATCTTGGCAAAGCTCTGCACAGTTGAGTAAACAGTGAGTCGACGATATGATTGGGATTGACAATCGACCGCAATAAGTCAGTCAATCATCAGTACCTTCAAGTTTTAGGACCAGCTTTGCAACAAGCTGGCCCAGATAAGACTCCAACTCGCCCTTCCTGGCCTTGAGGCTCCCAAGCTCGTTTGTCAGCTTGTCCTTGTCTTTCTTCAGTCGCTCGACCTCCCGATTGGCGTCAGAAACAACAGCCTTCAGTTTGAAGTTCTCTTCTTCTAACTTGTCGACTGAAGCAAGCTTCTTGTCAGCAAGCGCCGTCTTCTCTCGCGCTTCCTTCTGTCCAGCAGCAAGATCCTGATCCTTCTTCTCCAAAGCCTGCTTCATTTTCTCTAAATAAATAACATTCTTCAAACGGGCTTGGAGTTCACGGTTTTCACTACATACATCTGCTCGAGTGGAGTCACTCGGTTCAAAAAATGGAAAGGAAAAGTGCCAGTAGTGAGATAGACAGTTGATGATTGGTTACCTCCCATGGCAGCTACTTCATCACGAGCAGTCTTGAGATTCTTCTTGGCCAATTCCAGATCAAGGTTGAGAATGATTTGCTGTTTGTTCATTGCAGAAAGCTGAGCCCCAAGATCACAAGATTTCTGCAGTATAAGCCATATCAGTTGATTGAGATCAAAAGACATCACAGTGATAGCTACTCTAAGACTACCACCGAATCAAACATTCAACGGTAGTCTCGGGGACTACACCCAGTGGGTGCACTTAGTGTGCCCCCACTGTTTTGAATAAACACTCGACATGGCCTGCCCAGCGTGAGACTAAAAAAAAGTTCTCAGACCATAGTCGACTGCCTGCAGTCAACCACGGTCTTGGGGACTACACCCAGTGGGTGCACTTAGCGTGCCCCCACTGGTTCTGGTTTCATTCGACCTGGTCCGTCCAGACCGAGTGACAAAATTTAGATTCTCAGACCACAGTCGACTGCCCGCAGTCAACTATGGTCTCGGGGACTACACCCAGTGGGTGCACTAAGAGTGCCCCCACTAGTTCAAAGATTCAATTCAAGATGACTCAAATTGCCTCGTACAACTTCATAACAGTCACACCCAGTGGGTGATCGGATGAGAAGTATGATCAATCAGGAATCAACTAACCTGGACATTGGTCTGCAGAGCTGCTCCGGCGTTGAAGGCCACCTGACTGGCCTCATGCACCACTTTCATTTGCCCCATCACAAGGTTCAACTGAAGAAGAGCTTCTTTGGCGGCAGCCGGTGGGTCGTCCGGAGTCTGATACGCAGTGAAAAGCGATGATGGCAGAGCAGTCGGTATTGGCGCAGCAGAAGACTGAGCAGCTGATCCTGATGGGCAATCAGTCGACAGCGGGATAGCGAAAGTGATGTTGGTACGTGCCGGATCTGTTGATCGCTCGACTGCCGTCTCAGGCATCTCAGTCGACTGAGGAACCTGGACCTCAGGCGTTTTCCCGCTCAGTTCCGCGTCCCTCCTCCTCCCTCCCCTCAGCGGTACTTCTTCTTCATCGTTCGGGAGCACAACAACGTCTCGTCGTGCTGCAACAGACAGAGAAAGTCAAAGAGATAGCTGACAAACAATCCAGTCGTCCAAATAAATTCAAGTCGGGCAGACTTACTGGCTTTGGAGGTAGCTGCATCGGCGATTTCCTTGTCGACTGGAGTCTTGTCGATATCCATATCAGTCGCAGCCAAGGCCGGGCTGTAAAGGTTCATCATCCACTCGGTCAGTACAAGAGAATCGGTCAGAACAAGAAAATACAGGGAGAACATTTACCCAGAAGCAAGAGGAACGTCCATCTTGATTTTAGGCAGGGTCTTCCGAGCCTTTGAAGGATTGATCTTGGGCTGCTTGGTGACCTTCTCAGCCAATTCTGGAGTCGAAGACTGAGCGCGCTTTTGAGATGGAGCGCTCGAGGCCACAGCCTTGCCGCGACTGCCCGCGGGATCATGGTGCTGCTTGGATCTACGTCCGGAACGAGGTGGTGAGTCGGCTACCTCCTCGTTGTCCGACTCATCGCTCTCATCTTCATCATCGTTGGCTGGTGACTCCCACTCGCCGCTCTCCTCCGCGCTGTCCTCGCCTTCATGGTCCTGCTCCAGAGCTTGCTCGCCATTGGGCATTGAGTTCATCTCTGTATAAATCTACAAAACAAGGAGTCGTGTGGAAATCAGTCGGATCAACAAACAGTCAGAAAACACATCCAAATTCAATCAAGTGTAGTGGCCAAACCTTGTCTGGCTGGTTGCTTTCGCTGAAAGGTTTGACCCTCCTGGCACCCCTGGAGTTGTCCTTGTTCCCGGTGATGCCCCTCAACCACTGTTTTGGCCTCCACCTCCTCCGGATGATCCCGAGCGGTATCACCAGCCCCGGAGTACATCCACATGGAGTGGTCACGAGCTTGGAGTGGTTGAATGCGTCGACTGAGGAACACCTCCAGCAGATCCATGCCGGTGACACCTTGGTTGATCAGTTGAACTACTCTCTCAACCAACATGCCCGTCTCCGGCTTCTCCGCGGCGGTCACTTTCAACGAAGATGGAGTTTGAACACGATCAAGAGAGAAAGGGGGAAGTCCAGTCGACTGGTCTGGAGTCGCAATATCCTGGCAATACAACCAGGTCGACTGCCAGCCCCTGACCGACTCAGGAAGAGTCATCGAAGGGAAGGAACTCCTCTTCCTCTTCTGAATACCCAGATCCCCACACATCTGGATAACATGGGTTTTCTCGTTGTTCGAGTTCGCTTTCTTCACTGTTTGGGAGCGGATGGTGAAAATGTGCTTGAAAAGACCCCAGTGCGGTCGACACCCCAGAAAATTCTCGCACATGGACACGAATGCGGCAAGGTATGTGATGGTGTTGGGAGTGAAATGATGGAGTTGAGCCCCGAAGAAATTCAAGAAACCTCGAAAGAAGGGGTGTGGAGGAAGCGAGAAACTGCGGTCGACATGGGTGGCAAGCAGAACACACTCACCTGGTTGCGGCTGTGGCTCCGTTTCCCCCTCCGGCAGCCGCGCGGACCCATGGACGATCAGCCCTGACTCGGCCATATCATCCAAGTCCTCCTGCTGAAGCGAGGAACGGGTCCAATCTCCCTGGATCCAACCCCGCGGCAGCCCCGAGTGCGATGAAGATCCCCGATTCGTCTTCTTGCCTTTCGCCGGCCCCGTCACCTTCTTCGCGTGCTCCAGCACCGCCGTTTTCTCCTTCCCCATGGCGGCAGAGCGGAGGCATCGAGAGTGGAGAGGTCAGATGGGGTGAAAGAGCGAGAGGAAGAAGAAGGAGAATGGGCACGCAAAGTGCGGACGCCTCGGCCTCACCGCTTTTAAAGGCCCACTTCCGAGTGGCTGACGCGTGGGTCCGGGCGATCCTGTCAAATCCCGCAACAGTCGTACATGGCATACGTGGCGAAAAAGGTGGCGCAGAAATCGAAACGTCCTGTTTATCCACTCCGCTTACCACGGCACGCTCCTCCTGGCGCGCTTTCACCGAAATTTCGAATCCCACGAAATCCGGGATCCTCTGCAACTGATCACGCCAAAGATTTCGCGTCAAAGACAACACTCGGCGGGTGACATTATAAAAACCAATCGGCAATTCCTGAATCGATCAAGGCGACTGAAACGAAGCCGAAGTACCAACACTAGCCTCCGTTCAGAGATGAGTTCTTGAGAAAGGCAAGAGTCAAAGCAAGATCAACTTCAACCTTCTTTTCACTCGGACCTCAATCCATTCGGGGGCTAATGATGTGGACATAGACCTAGGGTAGGGCGATAGGCCTGACCTATACATCCTACCTAAGGTCCTTGTCCTAGAAGCAAAGAAGTTCAAGAGCAAATAGAGAGGGCTCAACAAAAGTGTCGAGTGCAATCCACTTGACCTACCATTCACTCGGAGATCTCTCCTTATTTGCGTCACTCGACCACTCAACCACTCGACGTGCAGAAGACCTAAAGCCACTCTACACAGCAACGGTCGGACGTTTACTCATAAACTTAATGATCATTTATAGCACTTTATTATTGACGTTACCTGTAATGCTCTCACTTTATGTACATTGAATCCTGTGTAACGGAGGGGAGCTGGGGTCCTGGCACACTCTATATAAGCCACCCACTCCTCTAAGACAAGGGTTCGCTCCCCCTGTAACACACACATGCATATAATCCAGTCGACCGCCTCCGGGCTCCGAGACATAGGGCTGTTACTTCCTCCGAGAAGGGCCTGAACTCGTAAAACTCTTGCGTACAACTTCTCCATAGCTAAGATCTTGCCTCTACATCCCTACCCCCCATTCTACTGTCAGACTTAGAACCACGACATCCGTAACTAGAAAAGAAGTATTAAGGTAAACCTAACCATAGCATGAAACATATGGATCCAAATCAGCCCCTTACGAAGCAACACATAAACTAGGGTTTAAGCTTCTGTCACTCTAGCAACCCATCATCTACTTATTACTTCCCAATGCCTTACTCTAGGCCCAAATAATGGTGAAGTGTCATGTAGTCAACGTTCACATAACACCACTAGAGGATAGACAACATACATCTCATCAAAATATCGAACGAATACCAAATTCACATGACTACCAATAGCAAGACTTCTCCCATGTCCTCAGGAACAAACGTAACTACTCACAAAGCATATTCATGCTCATAATCAGAGGAGTATTAATATGCATAAAAGATCTGAACATATGATCTTTCAACAAATAAACCAACTAGCATCAACTACAAGGAGTAATCAACACTACTAGCAACCTACAGGTACCAATCCCAGACATAGAGACAAGAATTGGATACAAGAGATGAACTAGGGTTTGAGAGGAGATGGTGCTGGTGAAGATGTTGATGGAGATTGCCCTCTCCTGATGAGAGGAGCGTTGGTGATGACGATGGCGATGATTCCCCCCTCCCGGAGGGAAGTGTCCCCGGCAGAACAGCTCTGCCGGAGGCCTAGATTGGTTCCGCCAAGGTTCCGCCTCGTGGCGGCGGAGTCTCGTCCCGAAAGCTTGCTTATGATTTTTCTTCGGACGAAAGACTTCATATAGCAGAAGATGGGCACCGAAGGGCCAACAGGGGGCCCACGAGGCAGGGGGGCACGCCCAGGGGGGTAGGGCGCGCCCCCCACCCTCGTGGCCAGGGTGTGGGCCCCCTCTGGTATTTCTTCCGCTCAGTATTTTTTTTATTTCCAAAAATAACTTTCGTGGAGTTTCAGGACTTTTGGAGTTGTGTAGAATAGGTCTCTAATATTTGCTCCTTTTCCAGCCCAGAATTCCAGCTGCCGGCATTCTCCCTCCTTATGTAAACCTTGTAAAATAAGAGAGAATAGGCATAAGTATTGTGACATAATGTGTAATAACGGCCCATAATGCAATAAATATTGATATAAAAGCATGATGCAACATGGACGTATCAACTCCCCCAAGCTTAGACCTCGCTTGTCCTCAAGCGGAAGCCGATAACGATAAATATGTCCACATGTTTAGAGATAGAGGTGTCGATAAAATAAAATACGGACATGAGGGCATCATGATTATTCTCATAACAGCAACATATATGGATCTTGTCATATGATTTCTTATGCTCAAGTAATAATCTATTCACAATGCAAAGTATGAATCCGAAACTTTATTGAGAACTAACAAACTATAATCTCAATCATTGAAGCAATTGCAATTTATCATAACATCAGAAAGAGTCTATGTCAGAGCTTTTTAGCAAGTCCACATACTCAACTATCATTTAGTCTTTCACAATTGCTAACACTCACGCAATACTTGTGGTTACGAAGTTTTAATCGGACATAGAGAAAGATAGGGGCTTATAGTTTCGCCTCCCAACCTTTTACCTCAAGCGTAATGTCAACAATAATAGTTCATGCTAACTTACATCCAATTAGATATATATATATATCAGGATCTTTCCAACATACTATGCTTGCCAAAGGATAAAATGTAAAAAGGAAAGGTGAAGATCACCATGACTCTTGCATAAGGTAGAAGATAATAATAAAAGATAGGCCCTTCGTAGAGGGAAGCAGAGGTTGGCATGCGCTTTCAGGGTTGGATGCACAAAATTTTAATGTGAAAGAACGTCACTTTATATTTCCACTTGTGATATGAAACTTTATTATGCAGTTCGTCGCTTTTATTTCTTCCACATCACAAGATCGTATAAAGCTTATTTCCTCCACACCAATCAATCATACATATTTAGAGAGAAATTTTTATTGCTTGCACCAATGACAACTTACTTGAAGGATCTTACTCAATCCATAGGTAGATATGATGGACTCTCATGGCAAAACTGGTTTAAGGGTTTTTGGAAGCACAAGTAGTATCTCTACTTGGTGCAAAGAATTTGGCTAGCATGAGGGGGAAAGGCAAGCTCAACATGTTGGATGATCCATGACAATATACTTTATTTCAGATATAAGAAAACATAACCCATTACGTTGTCTTCCTTGTCCAACATCAACTCTTTAGCATGTCATATTTTAATGAGTGCTCACAATCATAAAAGATGTCCAAGATAGTATATGTATATGTTAAACCCCTCTTTCTTTATTACTTCCTATTAATTGCAACGATGACCAAAACTAAATTTGTCAACTCTCAACAACTTTTAATCATCATACTCTTTCTATGTGAAGTCATTACTCTTCATAAGATCAATATGATCTCTTTTTATTTCTTTTTATTCTTTTCTCTTTTCTTTTATTCACGCAAGATCATAGCAAAATAATCAAGCCCTTGACTCAACACTAATCTTTATTATATATCTCACGGACTCGATTACATAGAGGGATCATAAAGGAAAACTCAAAACTAGATCATACCAAAACTTTATTCTACTAGATCAAGATACTACTAAAAGGATCGAACTAAGAAAAAATAGTAAAGATAGGAGATGTGGTGGTGCTACGATACCGGGGCATCTCCCCCAAGCTTGGCAGTTGCCAAGGGGAGTGCCCATACCCATGTGATTATATCTCCTTCCTCAGAAGTGGTGGTGATGGGGTTGTTGATGAAGTAGGCTTGTCGTCCATCTTCCAAGGCATGGGCTCACCATCATAGAAGGATGATCGAGTCTCCGGAATCCTCAAATCTGCAGCCAAAATCATTCTCTTGAATCTATATTCATACTCACAGTTTTGGTTTTGCAGGTCATAGATTTGGGCATGGAGGTGCTCGATTTTCTCGTGGAGCTTGAAGATGGCCTCCCCAATGTCCTTGGCATCCAGCTTGTGGTTGTTGGTGAACTCCATGATCATCATGTGATTGGAATCAAGTCCACGCTCCACCATCTCCTGGCACTTGAAAACTTGTTGCTCCATTGCCTCGAGCCTTGTCTCCACGCTTCCGGTCTTCCTCGGTCCCTCAACATCGCGGATGTGCAGCACCCCCTCATGCATCTCAATGGTTTGAGGGTGTTGCAGCACCTCCGTGAGGTAGGGATTGATGACCTTCTCGAAGAACTTGTCCTTGGGGGAACTTGGAGACGTCATGATGATCTAGATCTGTCAGAAAAATAGCTCGAAACAAGAACAGAGGATATTTGCGTGATACAGGAGTCAAACCCTTCGAGAGATTATATAATGAATTTTTACCAACCAAAATACGTATCGTGCAAGAAAACGAAGTCCAGAGAGCACACGAGGTGCCCACGAGGTAGGGGGCGCGCCCAGGGGGGTAGGGCGCGCCCTCCACCCTCGTGGAGGCCTCGTGTCCTTCCCGGACTGCTTCTTATTTTTCTATTTTTCTAAATATTCCAAAACGGAGAAAAATTGCCTTTAGAACTGTTTTGGAGTCGGTTTACTTACCGTACCACATACCTATTCCTTTTCGGAGTCTGAAACGTTCTAGAAAGTGTCTCTTATGTATTCCTCCGGTGTTACGGTTTCAATAACATTGGTTTCAACATTTATAGGATTACCTGAGATATAATGTTTGATTCTTTGACCGTTCACCACCTTCGGATTCGTGCCTTCGAAGTTGTTGATTTTTATGGCACCGGAACAATAGACCTCCTCGATAACGTAAGGGCCCTCCCATTTAGAGAGGAGTTTTCCTGCAAAAAATCTTAAACGAGAGTTGTATAGCAATACATAATCACCTACATTAAACTCACGCTTTTGTATCCTTTTGTCATGCCATCTTTTAACCTTTTCTTTAAACAATTTGGCATTCTCATAGGCTTGGGTTCTCCATTCATCAAGTGAGCTAATGTCAAATAACCTCTTCTCACCGGCAAGTTTGAAATCATAGTTAAGCTCTTTAATGGCCCAATATGCCTTATGTTCTAGTTCGAGAGGTAAGTGACATGCTTTTCCATAAACCATTTTATACGGAGACATACCCATAGGATTTTTGTATGCAGTTCTATAGGCCCATAATGCATCATCAAGTTTCTTGGACCAATTCTTTCTAGATCTATTAACAGTCTTTTGCAAAATTAATTTGAGCTCTCTATTACTCAATTCTACTTGACCACTAGACTGTGGGTGATAAGGAGATGCAATTCTATGATTAACATCATATTTAGCAAGCATTTTTCAGAAAGCACCATGAATAAAATGTGAACCACCATCAGTCATTAAATATCTAGGGACTCCAAACCTCGGAAAAATAACTTCTTTAAGCATTTTAACAGAAATGTTATGATCAGCACTACTAGTTGGAATGGCTTCTACCCACTTAGTAATGTAATCAACAGCAACTAAAATATGTGTGTATCCATTGGAGGCAGGAAAAGGTCCCATATAATCAAAGCCCCAAACATCAAATGGTTCAATGACAAGTGAATAATTCATAGGCATTTCTTGACGTCTACTAATATTACCAATTCTTTGGCATTCATCACAAGATAAAACAAACTTACGGGCATCCTTGAAGAGAGTAGGCCAATAAAAGCAGGATTGCAATACCTTATGTGCAGTTCTGTCTCCAGCGTGGTGTCCTCCATAAGCCTCGGAGTGACACTTGCGTAGGATCTGTTCCTGTTCATGCTCAGGTACACAACGTCTAATAACACCATCTACTCCTTCTTTATAAAGATGTGGGTCATCCCAAAAGTAATGTCTCAAATTATAGAAGAACTTTTTCTTTTGCTGGTATGTGAAACTAGGTGGTATAAATTTAGCAACAATGTAATTAGCATAATCAGCATACCATGGAGTAGTACGAGAAGGCATTTATGACATTTAATTGTTCATCAGGAAAGCTATCATCAATAGGTAGTGGGTCATCAAGAACATTTTCTAACCTAGACAAGTTGTCTGCAACGGGGTTCTCAGCTCCCTTTCTATCAATAATATGCAAATCAAATTCTTGTAACAAGAGAACCCATCTAATAAGTCTAGGTTTAGCATCTTTCTTTTCCATAAGATATTTAATAGCAGCATGATCAGTGTGAATAGTTACTTTAGAATCAACAATATAAGGCCTGAACTTACCAGAAGCAAATACAACTGCTAAGAATTATTTTTCAGTAGTAGCATAATTTCTCTAAGCATTATCTAGAGTTTTACTAGCATATTGAATAACATTTAATTTCTTATCAACTCTTTGCCCTAGAACAACACCTACAGCATAATCACTAGCATCACACATGATTTCAAAAGGTAAATTCCAATCAGGTGGCTGAACAACAGGTGCAGAGATCAATGCTTTCTTAAGTATTTCAAATGCTTCTACACAATCATCATCAAAGACAAATGGTATATCCTTTTGCAATAAATTAGACAGAGGCCGAGAAATTTTTGAGAAGTCCTTAATGAACCTCCTATAAAAACCGGCATGACCAAGGAAACTTCTTATACCTTTAATGTCCTTGGGACATGGCATCTTTTCAGTAGCATCAACCTTGGCTTTATCAACTTCAATACCTCTTTCAGAAATTTTATGCCCCAAG
Organism: Aegilops tauschii subsp. strangulata; assembly: GCF_002575655.3. Lineage (NCBI taxonomy): Eukaryota > Viridiplantae > Streptophyta > Magnoliopsida > Poales > Poaceae > Aegilops > Aegilops tauschii. Next base: position 45,622,595 of record NC_053040.3, on the reverse strand, counting down.
ACAATACCTTCATTAACCATAAAGTGGCACTTCTCCCAGTTCAAGACAAGATTAGTTTCTTCACATCTCTGCAAAACTTGATCAAGGTTGCTCAAGCAATCATCAAAAGAGGATCCATAAACGGAGAAATCATCCATGAAAACCTCACATATCTTTTCACAAAAGTAAGAGAATATAGCCATCATGCATCTTTGAAAGGTAGCAGGTGCATTACATAAACCAAAAGGCATATGTCTATAAGAAAAAGTACCGAAAGGGCAAGTAAAAGTGGTCTTTGATTGATCATCGGCAGACACAGGTATTTGAGAGAAACCAGAATAACCATCTAGAAAGCAAAAATGTGTATGTTTGGATAATCTTTCTAGCATTTGATCAATAAAAGGTAAGGGGTAATGATCCTTTTTAGTAGCCTTATTTAATTTGCGGAAATCAATTACCATCCTATAACCTGTAATAATTCTTTGCGGGATCAATTCATCTTTATCATTAGGAACAACGGCAATACCTCCCTTTTTAGGGACATAACGGACAGGACTTACCCACTGACTATCAGCAACGGGATAAATAATACCTGCCTCAAGAAGCTTCAGTATTTCCTTTCTTACCACTTCTTTCATCTTAGGATTCAGCCGTCGTTGGTGATCACGAACTGGTTTGGCATCTTTCTCCAAATTTATTTTGTGTTGGCATAGAGTGGGACTAATGCCCTTAAGATCATCAAGAGTATATCCAATAGCAGCGCGGTGCTTCTTCAGAGTTTTCAATAATCTCTCTTCTTCATGCTCTGAAAGGTTAGCACTAATAATAACATGATATATCTTTTTATCATCAAGATAAGCATATTCAAGAGTATCAGGTAACGGTTTAAGCTCAAACACGGGATCTCCCTTGGGTGGAGGAGGATCCCCTAGGATTTCAACAGGCAAATTGTGTTTCAGGATGGGTTCCTGTTTAAAGAATACTTCATCTATTTCCCTTCTTTCATTCATAAACATATCATTTTCATGGTCTAGCAAATATTGTTCTAAAGGATCACTAGGAGGTACGGCAATAGAAGCAAGACCAATAATTTCATCTTTACTAGGCAATTCCTCTTCACGGTGTTGTCTACTAAATTTAGAGAAATTAAACTCATGAGACATATCACCCAAACCAACACTACTAGGAAAACGCTTATAGATAGAAGTTTACCAGTAGCGTTTGTTTATGACCCCACGGTACTTGTAGTTAGTAGTGCGCTGGCTAGAAAGAGCGCTACTGGTATCAGTTAGAAGCAGCACTTGTCATCTAAACCAACGCTACTGCTAAGTGTAACACACCACAATATCTGATCAATAAATATTAGCAGCGCTTGTCGCCCAACCAGCGCTACAGCTAGTGGGCTTAGCAGTAGCGCCGACCCATTCCCCGCGCTGCTGTTAAGCCCACTACCTCCCCCCGCGCGCCCCCCGGCCCGGCCTCATCACTCTCACTCTCACTCCACACTCCTCCCTCGATCCCCCACGCGCCGCCGCCGACCCCCGCACGCTACCGTCCCCCACGCCGGCCCTCCTCCCTGCGTCGGCCGCCCTCGCCCGTGCCGGCCCTCCTCCCCGCCGGCCGCCCAGCTCCCCCGCGTCGGCCTCCTCCTCCGCCCGCCGCCCCGGCCCCCCGTGCCGGCTCTCCTCCCGCGCCTGCCCTCCTCCACCGAGAGGTACTCCTCCCTCCTTCCTCCTCCTCCCTCCCTCCCTAGTTATAGTTATTAGAGTAGTTATTTTGAATCCTATGTAGTTGAAAAAATGTAGGTTATTAGAATAATGTAGGTTATGATCGAACCCTAGCTAGGACAGATTAGGTATGAACCCTAGTTAATTCGTATGAACCCTAGGTTTTTAAATTTAGCTAGGTTTTAAAGTTAGGACATAAATTTAGCTAGGTTTTTAATTAGATGTAGTTAATAGAATTTAGGTGTTTTAAGTGTATTTAAAAGAGTTTTAGGTGTTTTAGTTGTCTGAGGTGTAGTTAACAGAATTTTAGGTGTTTTAGTTGTTTCAGGTGTAGTTAATAGAATTCTAGGTATTTTTTAGTTAAAGCAATTGTTGTTATTTTTTTAGTTAAAGCAATTTTTCCAGTTATATGCAAATTTGCAGTGGACATGTCATATTTTGAACATGTCACATTTTGGACATGTCATATTTTTCCGAGTGGCCTATGTTTTGCCAGAAATGTCGATTCGTTTACGTTCTGGCAAATTTCAGGCACTTGATATGTCTTGTTTTTAGCAAAGGTCATGCCAAATTTTGCTAAGTGTTTATTAATTTTGTTTTCATAATTAAGCATTTGGTTCTCGACGTCGACGATGCCTATCCCGCATCCTCGTCGTCGACTCGGCGGAGGACTCCTGGTTGAGCCGAGGGGCCATGTCCGGGACTGGGCTCCGTCGGGCTGGTACTGGGTTGTGCTACCTTCTGGTGAGCGCAGCTTAGTGAGGAGCCAGCCCGTCGTCGACCTGGAGCTTCTTTGGTGGCGGTCACGTGGGCCTGCATCGGTGGAGAGGCTTGAGTCCCCTGCGCAGGTGGTACAGCACCGTGTCACGGAGGAGAAAGCGCACGTCCAGCGCTACTTGGTTGCGTTGGCGAACGGCCGGTTCTCCAATACCTGGCAGATTCTTTGGGGATCTCACCGGAGCTATGATCCGGTGATGGTTCCTTCTCTTTGGGTGTCCACCGCGGCTCACTGAACCTAGAGGAGCTATTATTCGAGATGTATTAGTGATATTATATGATGATCTTTGCTACAAACTACTATATATGTATTCGATGATGGATTATTAATTACCTATTAGTTATTTGCTTATTGAATGCAAAAGATCAGAGCGGTTTGTGCTACAAACTACTATATATGTATTCATGATGGATTACATGATGATCTTTTCTACAAACTACTACAAACTACAAATTTTAGGTGTTTTAGTTGTTCTATGATGATCTTTGCTACAAACTACTATATATGTATTCGATGATGGATTATTAATTACCTATTAGGAAATGTCTGACGATGAAAGGGAATTCGCTATGTGCGAGTACTGCAAAGATGAGTGTGGTCTGTGCGACAGGCCTCACCTGGTAGAAGGTCGGCGCTTCAGCATCAAGCTCCAAGAGACCTTCGATGTTGAAACGGTACGCAACGACGACAAGTGTTTTTTGTTATTTTTTGCATGACTTCTCTGCTTCTTCAACGTGTAGTTTCCGTCTTTTACAATTCGACTAGCTTATCCCATGCCATGCAAGACGCTATGTCTTGGAGAAGATGGGTTTTGAAGATCATGAAAGAATGGAGAGAAAGATAATTCAACTAAGGACCCATCATGGTTATGATTTTGCTGTAAATCTATACAATTCTGTGAACTCATCCAATTTTGGTTGCCTGAATTGGGAAGCCCTTTGCAAGGCGTATGATTTTCATGAGGGTATGCTTCTCACCTTCGATCTTGGTGATCATGACATCGACGAAAATGATATGATCATTTGGGTCCTTGTTGACACGCTTCCAGTTCTACCGCTGTGTGAGTTTCTTAAACATATTTACCAAGTAATTTATATTGTTTATTTCAAAATATTTGACAGCTTATTTCCATTTACAACTTATTTTCATTCTTCAAAAATTGTACGGAAAATGGTAGACAGAACCTACTACTACAATGATGAAGCACAATTAACTTATAAGGAGCAAGATGGTCTTATCGCATTTTTTACTAATCTTGAGAATTACAATAGCTATTATCAAACTCCTCCACATTATGGTCAATACGTGCCACTAGTGCACGTGTTGAACTACGGTAACATCAATGGAGATATCATGGTATGATTTTCTACTATTACGACATCCGTGCATCTTTTGCATAAATTCTTCTAAAACTAAACTACATTGCTAACTACAAAGTTATTACTATGTTTTTGAACAGAAAATCCCGATGGATTGTGTGCCTCATCTGATGTTGCCGAGAGGTCGCGTTAATGTTATGAGCTTACGGCCACCACGGCCAGGTCAGCCGCAGTATCCACATCACTCCTGTCCATACCGGATTTCTATAAGCGAGGAAGCCATGATAATAAATGATTTCAAAAAATGTTTGAACCAGTGTAGAGAGCTACATGGAAGCAACATTGTGCGTAGGCCAAGACTTGGAGACAGGATGATCTCCGTTCTTTATTATGGAGAGTCAATTTTCCTTAATGGAGAGTCAATGCCTATCTTGTTTTATGATATTTTACCTAAGAGAGGGTAGAGTAGGTCCTATGAGAGGAGTAGGTCGTAGCTAGAATGTGTATTTATGTGCTACAATGTGTTAGAGTTGATGATGATGATGAGGAGTTATGATTATGACTAGTGACCAACTTTTTATATGATGTCTCATTGATGAACATTGTTTGGTGGTGATGACAAGTGGTAATGAATATGCTATTTAAACAGCCTAGTTCATGATGAGTTGTTATTGTATAAAAGATATATCTGTTTAAACATGTACATCGCCAAAATGCTAAAAAAACATAAATGTTAGCAGTAGCGCTGGCTAAAAACGCGCTACTAGTACTTGAACTTACCAGTAGCGCTGGCCTAAAAACGCGCTACTGCTACAAAATAGCTGTACCGCTGTAGCAGTAGCGCTGGTGCCCGCGCTACTGGTAGCACAAAAACCAGCGCTACTCGTAAGCTTTTCTCTAGTAGTGCAATAGTAACAACATCCTTTTCGCAGTCTATCTTAGCATTAACGGTGTTCAAGAAGGGTCTACCAAATATAATGGGACAAAAACTATCTTGTGGGGAACCAAGAACTAGAAAATCAGCAGGATATTTAGTTTTCCCACACAAGACTTCAACATCTCTAACAATTCCAATGGGTGATATGGTATCTCTATTGGCAAGCTTAATGGTAACATCAATATCTTCTAACTCAGCAGGTGCAATATCATGCATAATTTCTTTGTATAAGTCATGAGGTATTGCACTAGCACTGGCACCCATATCACATAAGTCATGATAACAATGATCTCCTATTTTAACAGAAATAACAGGCATGCCTACCACAGGTCTATGTTTATCTTTAGCACAAGGTTTGGCAATTCTAGCAGTTTCACTACAGAAATGAATAACATGCCCATCAATATTATCAGACAAGAGATCTTTAACAATAGCAATATTAGGTTCAACTTTAACTTGCTCTGGAGGTGTATAGGTTCTAATATTGCTTCTACGAACCACAGTTTAAGCTTTAGCATGATCTTTTATTCTAACAGGGAAAGGTAGTTTCTCAACATAAGCAGTAGGAACAATAGGATCATTATAAGTGATAGTATTTTATTCAACTTTAATAGGTGCAGCTACTTTTACTTCTATGGGAGGATGATATTTACACCACTTCTCCTTAGGGAGATCAACATGAGCAGCAAAAGATTCACAGAAAGAAGCTACTATCTCAGAGTCAAGTCCATATTTAGTGCTAAATCTATGGAAAACATCGGTATCCATAAAAGATTTAACACAATCAAACTTAGGTGTCATACCTGACTCCTTACCTTCGTCGAGATCCCAATCTTCAGAGTTGCGTTTAATTCTTTCCAATAAATCCCATTTGAATTCAATAGTCTTCATCATAAAAGAGCCATCACAAGAAGTATCGAGCATGGTGCGATTGTTATCAGAAGGCCGAGCATAAATTTTTTGAATAATTATCTCTCTTGGGAGCTCATGATTGGGGCATGAATATAATATTGATTTAAGCCTCCCCCAAGCTTGAGCGATGCTTTCTCCTTCGCGAGGCCAGAAATTATATATATAATTGCGATCACGATGAACAAGATGCATAGGATAAAACTTCTGATGAAATTCCAATTTCAATCGTTTGTAGTTCCATGATCCCATATCATCACATAGCCTATACCATGTCAAAGCATCTCCCTTCAAAGATAGAGGGAAGGCCTTCTTCTTAATAACATCATCGGGCACACCTGCAAGCTTAAATAATCCACAAACTTCATCCACATAGATTAGGTGCTCATTAGGATGCATTGTTCCGTCTCCTGCAAAAGGATTAGCCAGCAGTTTTTCTAACATACCTGAAGGAATTTCAAAGTAGACATTTTCATTTTCAGTAGGTTGAGGAGCAACTCGTTGCTCTACTGGTCGGGGTGAAGATACCCCGAAGAAGCCCCTCAGAGGATTACCTTCCATAGTAACAAGTGACAGTAAATTTCAGCACACTATATAAAATTTTTCCTTACCAAATTCCACCTACCAAAGGCACTTCACTCCCTGGCAACGGCGCCAGAAAAGAGTCATGATGACCCACAAGTATGGGGGATCTATCGTAGTCCTTTCGATAAGTAAGAGTGTCGAACCCAACGAGGAGCTGAAGGAAATGATAAGCGGTTTTCAGCAAGGTATTCTCTGCAAGCACTGAAATTATCAGTAACAGATAGTTTTGTGATAAGATAATTTGTAACGAGCAACAAGTAACAAAAGTAAATAAAGTGCAGCAAGGTGGCCCAATCCTTTTTGTAGCAAAGGACAAGCCTGGACAAACTCTTATATAGAGAAAAGCGCTCCCGAGGACACATGGGAATTATCGTCAAGCTAGTTTTCATCACGTTCATATGATTCGCGTTCGGTACTTTGATAATTTGATATGTGGGTGGACCGGTGCTTGGGTGCTTTCCTTACTTGGACAAGCATCCACTTATGATTAACTCCTATTGCAAGCATCCGCAACTACAAAAGAAGTATTAAGGTAAACCTAACCATAGCATGAAACATATGGATCCAAATCAGCCCCTTACGAAGCAACGCATAAACTAGGGTTTAATCTTCTGTCACTCTAGCAACCCATCATATACTTATTACTTCCCAATGCCTTCCTCTAGGCCCAAATAATGGTGAAGTGTCATGTAGTCAACGTTCACATAACACCACTAGAGGATAGACAACATACATCTCAACAAAATATCGAACGAATACCAAATTCACATGACTACTAATAGCAAGACTTCTCCCATGTCCTCAGGAACAAACGTAACTACTCACAAAGCATATTCATGTTCATAATCAGAGGAGTATTAATATGCATAAAGGATCTGAACATATGATCTTTCACCAAATAAACCAACTAGCATCAACTACAAGGAGTAATCAACACTACTAGCAACCTACAGGTACCAATCCCAGACTTAGAGACAAGAATTGGATACAAGAGATGAACTAGGGTTTGAGAGGAGATGGTGCTGGTGAAGATGTTGATGGAGATTGCCCTCTCCCGATGAGAGGAGCGTTTGTGATGACGATGGTGATGATTTCCCCCTCCCGGAGGGAAGTGTCCCCGGCAGAACAGCTCTGCCGGAGCCCTAGATTGGTTTCGCCAAGGTTCCGCCTCGTGGCGGCGGAGTCTCGTCCCGAAAGCTTGCTTATGATTTTTCTTCGGACGAAAGAATTCATATAGCAGAAGATGGGCACCGGAGGGCCAACAGGGGGCCCACGAGGCAGGGGGCGCGGACAGGGGGGTAAGGCGCGCCCCCTCCCTCGTGGCGAGGGTGTGGGCTCCCTCTGGTATTTCTTCCGCTCAGTATTTTTTATTATTTCGAAAAATAACTTTCGTGGAGTTTCAGGACTTTTGGAGTTGTGCAGAATAGGTCTCTAATATTTGCTCCTTTTCCAGCCCAGAATTCCAGCTGCCGGCATTCTCCCTCCTTATGTAAACCTTGTAAAATAAGAGAGAATAGGCATAAGTATTGTGACATAATGTGTACTAACTGCCCATAATGCAATAAATATTGATATAAAAGCATGATGCAAAATGGACGTATCAATGGGCAAGATGACTAAAACGCCATTCTCCGGAACTATGGAGCGAGCAACAGATTTGTTGGAAATCATACATACAGATGTATGTGGACCGATGAATGTTGAGGCTCGTGGCAGGTATCGTTATTTTCTAACCTTCACAGATGATTTAAGAATATATGGGTATATCTACTTAATGAAACATAAGTCTGAAACATTTGAAAAGTTCAGGGAATTTCAGAGTGAAGTTGAAAATCATCGTAACAAGAAAATAAAGTTTCTATGATCTGATCATGGAGGAGAATATTTGAGTTACGAGTTTGGTCTTCATTTGAAACAAAGCGGAATAGTTTCGCAACTCACGCCACCCGGAACACCACAGTGTAATGGTGTGTCCGAACGTCGTAATCGTACTTTACTAGATATGGTGCGATTTATGATGTCTCTTACTGATTTACCGCTATCGTTTTGGGGTTATGCTTTAGAGACAGCTGCATTCACGTTAAATAGGGCACCATCGAAATCCATTGAGACGACGCCTTATGAACTGTGGTTTGGCAAGAAACCAAAGTTGTCGTTTCTTAAAGTTTGGGGCTGCGATGCTTATGTGAAAAAGCTTCAACCTGATAAGCTAGAACCCAAATCGGAGAAATGTGTCTTCATAGGATACCCAAAGGAAACTGGTGGGTACACCTTCTATCACAGATCTGAAGGCAAGACTTTTTTTGCTAAATTTGGATCCTTCCTAGAGAAGGAGTTTCTCTCGAAAGAAGTGAGTGGGAGGAAAGTAGAACTTGATGAGGTAACTGTACCTGCTCCCTTATTGGAAAGTAGTTCATCACAGAAACCGGTTCCTCTGACACCTACACCAATTAGTGAGGAAGTTAATGATGATGATCATGAAACTTCAGATCAAGTCGTTACTGAACCTCGTAGGTCAACCAGAGTAAGATCCGCACCAGAGTGGTACGGTAATCCTATTCTGGAGGTTATGTTACTAGACCATGATGGACCTACAAACTATGAAGAAGCGATGGTGAGCCCAGATTCCGCAAAATGGCTTGAGGCCATGAAATCTGAGATGGGATCCATGTATGAAGACAAAGTGTGGACTTTGGTTGACTTGCTCGATGGTCGGCAAGCCATTGAGAATAAATGGATCTTCAAGAAGAAGACTGACGCTGACGGTAATGTTACTGTCTATAAAGCTCGACTTGTTGCCAAAGGTTTTCGACAAGTTCAAGGGATTGACTACGATGAGACTTTCTCACCCCTAGCGATGCTTAAGTCTGTCCAAATCATGTTAGCAATTGCCGCATTTTATGATTATGAAATTTGGCAAATGGATGTCAAAACTGCATTCCTGAATGGATTTCTGGAAGAAGAGTTGTATATGATGCAGTCGGAAGGTTTTGTCGATCCAAAGGGAGCTAACAAAGTGTGCAAGCTCCAGCGATCCATTTATGGACTAGTGCAAGCCTCTCGGAGTTGGAATAAACGCTTTGATAGTGTGATCAAAGCATTTGATTTTATACAGACTTTTGGAGAAGCCTGTATTTACAAGAAACTGAGTGGGAGCTCTGTAGCATTTCTGATATTATATGTGGATGACATATTGCTGATTGGAAATGATATAGAATTTCTGGATAGCATAAAGGGATACTTGAATAAGAGTTTTTCAATGAAGGACCTCGGTGAAGCTGCTTATATATTGGGCATCAAGATCTATAGAGATAGATCAAGACGCTTAATTGGACTTTCACAAAGCACATACCTTGACAAAGTTTTGAAGAAGTTCAAAATGAATCAAGCAAAGAAAGGGTTCTTGCCTGTGTTACAAGGTGTGAAGTTGAGTAAGACTCAATGCCCGACCACTGCAGAAGATAGAGAGAAGATGAAACATGTTCCCTATGCTCCAGCCATAGGCTCTATCATGTATGCAATGCTGTGTACCAGACCTGATGTGTGCCTTGCTATAAGTTTAGCATGGAGGTACCAAAGTAATCTAGGAGTGGATCACTGGACAACGGTCAAGAACATCCTGAAATACCTGAAAAGGACTAAGGATATGTTTCTCGTTTATGGAGGTGACAAAGAGCTAGTCATAAATTGTTACGTCGATGCAAGCTTTGACACTGATCCGGACGATTCTAAATTGCAAACCGGATACGTGTTTACATTGAACGGTGGAGCTGTCAGTTGGTGCAGCTCTAAACAAAGCGTTGTGGCGGGATCTACGTGTGAAGCGGAGTACATAGTTGCTTCGGAAGCAGCAAATGAAGGAGTCTGGATGAAGGAGTTCATATCCGATCTAGGTGTCATACCTAGTGCATCGGGTCCAATGAAAATCTTTTGTGACAATACTGGTGCAATTGCCTTGGCAAAGGAATCCAGATTTCACAAGAGAACCTAGCACACCAAGAGACGCTTCAACTACATCTGGGATCTAGTCCAGGTGGGAGACATAGAAATTTGCAAGATACATACGGATCTGAATGTTGCAGACCTGTTGACTAAGCCTCTTCCACGAGCAAAACATGATCAGCACCAAGGCTCCATGGGTGTTAGAATCATTACTGTGTAATCTAGATTATTGACTCTAGTGCAAGTGGGAGACTGAAGGATATACGCCCTAGAGGCAATAATAAAGTTATTATTTATTTCCTTATATCATGATGAATGTTTATTATTCATGCTAGAATTGTATTAACCGGAAACATAATACTTGTGTGAATACATAGACAAACAGAGTGTCACTAGTATGCCTCTACTTGACTAGCTCGTTGATCAAAGATGGTTATGTTTCCTAGCCATTGACATGAGTTGTCATTTGATTAACGGGATCACATCATTAGAAGAATGATGTGATTGACTTGACCCATTCCGTTAGCTTAGCACACGATCGTTTAGTATTCTGCTATTGCTTTCTTCATGACTTATACATGTTCCTATGACTATGAGATTATGCAACTCCCGTTTACTGGAGGAACACTTTGTGTGCTACCAAACATCACAACGTAACTGGGTGATTATAAAGGTGCTCTACAGGTGTCTCCGAAGGTACTTGTTGGGTTGGCGTATTTCGAGATTAGGATTTGTCACTCCGATTGTCGGAGAGGTATCTCTGGGCCCACTCGGTAATGCACATCACTATAAGCCTTGCAAGCATTGCAACGCATGAGTTAGTTGCGGGATGATGTATTACAGAACGAGTAAAGAGACTTGCCGATAACGAGATTGAACTAGGTATTGAGATACCGACGATCGAATCTCGGGAAAGTAACATACCGATGACAAAGGGAACAACGTATGTTGTTATGCGGTCTAACCGATAAAGATCTTCATAGAATATGTGGGAACCAATATGAGCATCCAGGATCCGCTATTGGTTATTGACCGGAGACGTGTCTCGGTCATGTCTACATAGTTCCCGAACCCGTAGGGTCCGCACGCTTAAAGTTTGATGACGGTTATATTATGAGTTTATGTGTTTTGATGTACCGAAGGAAGTTCGAAGTCCCGGATGTGATCACGGACATGACGAGGAGTCTCGAAATGTTCGAGACATGAAGATTGATATATTGGACGACTATATTTGGACACCGGAATAGTTCTGGGGGTTATCGGATATATACCGGAGGACCGGGGGTTATTGGGCCTTATGGGCCCAAGTGGTGGAAGAGGAGAGGCGGCCAGGAGGTGGCGCGCGGCCCCCTTGCCCCAATCCGAATTGGGAAAGGGAAGGGGGCGGCGGCCCCCCTTCTCCTTCCTTCTCTCCACCTCCTCCATCCCCCTTCTCTTAGTTGGAATAGGAAAGGGGGGCAAAACCTACTTGGAGTAGGATTGCCCCCCTTGGGCGCGCCTCCTCCCCTTGGCCGGCCCCCTCTTCCTCCCCCCTTTATATACGGAGGAGGGGGGCACCCCATAGACACAACAATTGATCTCTTGATCTCTTAGCCGTGTGCGGTGCCCCTCCACCATAATCCACCTCGATAATATCGTAGTGGTGCTTAGGCGAAGCCCTGCGTCGGTAGAACATCATCATCGTCACCACGCCGTTGTGCTGACGGAACTCTCCCTCAAAGCTCGGCTGGATCGGAGTTCGAGGGACGTCATCAAGCTGAACGTGTGCTGAACTCGGAGGTGCCGTGCGTTTGGTACTTGATCGGTCGGATCGTGAAGATGTATGACTACATCAACCGCGTTGTGCTAACGCTTCCGCTTTCGGTCTACGAGGGTACGTGGACAACACTCTCCCCTCTCGTTTCTATGCATCACCATGATCCTGTGTGTGCGTAGGAATTTTTTTGAAATTAGTACATTCCCCAACAACTAAATCTCTTCTCATCCAAGGGCTTTGTGAAGATATCGGCTAGCTGTTCTTCAGTCTTCACATGCTCAATAGAAATGTCGCCCTTCAACACATGATCGCGAAGAAAATGATGACGAATCTGAATGTGCTTTGTCTTCGAGTGCTGAACTGGGTTGTGAGCAATCTTGATGGCACTCTCATTGTCACAGAAGAGAGGCACATTCTTCACGTTGACGTCGTAGTCCTTGAGAGTTTGCTTCATCCACAGCAATTGAGCACAGCAAGAACCAGCAGCAATGTACTCAGCTTCAGCAGTAGACAGTGATATGCAGTTCTTGTTTCTTCGAGGACCAACAGACTAAAGATCGTCCGAGGAAATGACATGTACCAGATGTTGACTTGCGGTCCACACGATCACCAGCATAGTTAGAGCCAGAATATCCAATGAGATCAAAAGCCGAGCCCTTGGGGTACCATAATCCAAGTGTTGGTGTGTGAGGTAGATATCGAAGAATATGCTTCACGGCCTTATGGTGCGATTCCTTCGGTGTAGCTTGAAATCGGGCACACATGCAAACACTAAGCATTATATCTGGCCTAGACACTACTAGGAAAAGGCCTATAGCTAATATGGACATTAATGGCGCACCATGTATTTGGTGCGCCACTGTTATATAGCAGTGGCGCACCAGATACAGGTACGCCATTGTTATTTTTTTAGTAGTGGCGCACCTTTAGTCCAATGCGCCATTGCTATTTTTTCCCCGGGTCCACCCCCTTCCCCAGGCTTACCAATGGCGCACCTTTGCTAGGTGTGCCATTGCTATTTTAGGTAGCAATGGCGCACCTGGCAAAGGTGAGCCATTGGTAAGCCAGGGGAGGTGGGCATTTTTGGCTAGCAATGGCGCACCACCCCCTAGTGTGCCATTGCTATGTGCTGCACCGACCGGCCCGCCTTTTTTCTTTTCTTTTCCCCTCTCACCTATCCACCGCATAGCTCGAGCTCCCTCTCACGATTTCTCACCTCCACCAACAGTCGCCGGCCACCACGTCCCCTCACCTGCGCCGCCGGCCGGCCACCGCAGCCCTCCTTCCATTGCCGGCCCTAGACCTCTCCTACCCCATCCGCCTCCCAGTCCTCTCCCAAATCCCCCTTTGTCCCTGAGCTCGCGCGAGACCCAGCCTCGCCCCACCTCCGCCCCGCCGCCTACCAGCCCTCCCGAACCTCGCCACCATCCGGGGAAGCTCCGACGTCGCCCCCCTGCAGATTCCCTCACGGACACGCCTCCAATCGAGCCTCAAGCGCACCGCCACGAAACCCTAGGCCAGCCGGGACCTCGCATCTGGATGCCGTGTCCGTGCTGGTGGAGGCGTCCAGCGGCGTCGCCGGCGCCGTGATGTCGACCACCGTAGCTTCTAGTCAAGGTATGAGTCATACCCCAATAGGCAGCCCCCAATCCTCTTCTCCCCCCGCGGGATGCAGTGGTAGCACGACGCAGGTGAGACAAATTCGTCGATCTGCTGCATTGATTTGTAGCTGCAGGATTTTTTTAGGGGGGGAAGAAATGCAGTTTCTTGTCACGTTTTGCTGTGCATCGATGGAAATCAGCTCTATAGATGCAACAGTCCTGGTGCATTCTGTACTGAACTGTCACTAGCCTAGGGTTCAAGCTCTGAAGTTTTAGATGTTTAGATCGATTCAGTAGTTGCTTAGGTATATAGGAATCTATGTAGTGCTTAGGATGTCCTAGTTGCAGTAGAACATGTGTAGGTGTTTTACTGAATTTTACTTCTGATTCAAGGTTTCGTGAGTGGCTGAGATACATGTTGAGAGAACATGGAGGTCCCTTATTGGATGCTTTCAGATCAAAATACCCTGAAAGCTAGATTATTAACCTTAACTTTCATTTATCAAAGATCTGCACACTTTGTTTTCGATCCACACACCTAGGCTCGTCTAATGTGATCGGATCTGGCCAGATTCCTTTTGATGCATCACCTGTTACTCTTTTCGGTGAATTATGTTAGTAGTAATCTTGATTAGCTAGCTGCATGTGTGTTGTTAGCAGGATTAGCATGGCCGTAGCTTAGGTCAAGCATGTACCTTATGTTTTGTCTCATGTAAAAAGCTTAGGACTGTGTTTACTAAATAATTAAGTTCTTCTGACAGGGAACTATGCATCCTGAATGGCATAGACTCTTGGCTTCACGAAATGACCCATGTCTATGATTCAAGGTATCTTAGACCTTCGATGTCGGATGCAAATAATTGCTCAATTTCACTTCTCTGCAATGCTCATTCTCACATATTTCTGTCATTCTTTGCAGGGATAAAGTAAAGAAAAAGAAGAAAAGATTACTCAAAGATTAGTTTTAGAATTTTCTTTTATTTCCTTGTAATTTTTCTTTTATTTGATACTTGTAAAGACATTGTAATATTCTTACTATAATAAAAATTATGATTCTATTTCATTTTTTGTTTTTAAATTATTTTTCCTTACAGGTTGTTTATGTAAATTTGGATTTTTTTGTTTTCCAAATACATTACTAGTGGCGCATTTCAGCCCTTATTAGTGGCGCACCTTCCTTTATTACTAGTGGCACACCTATAAGGCTATAGTGGCGCACCTGGAGGGAATACTAGTGGAGCACCTAAGGGTTAGTAGTGGCGCACCAGAGGTGCGCCATTACTATCTGGATTACTAATGGCGCACCAGAGGTGTGCCATTACTATCTGTTACTAGTGGCGAGTTAATAGTGGCGCGCCTATAGTGTGCCATTACTAACGAAAACAGGTGTGCCACTAATAGGGCTTTTTCTAGTAGTGAGATGCACATAAGTACAATAAAGAACCAATCATGGAGCGGTATACCTTATGATCGAAGTCAATACCATTTTCATCAGTGCACAGATAGCCATTTGTGGGCATAGGAATTTTGACGCCTTTGCAATCTTGCATGCCGAATTTCCTCAGTACATCCTGAGGTATTTCTCCTGAGATATGAATATGCCATTGCGCTGTTGATGAATTTGAAGACCTAAGAAGAATTTCAATTCTCCCATCATAGACATTTGATATTCTTTACTCATCATATAGGCATATTCAGCACTATAACGTTGGTCAGTACAGCCAAAGATAATATCATCAACATATATTTGGCACACAAACAATTCACCATCATAAGATTTAGTGAAAAGAGTAGGATCAAGTGAACCGGGTTTGAAGCCTTTCTTCATGAGGAATTCCTTCAAAGTATCATACCACGCTCGAGGGGCCTGCTTGAGGCCATAGAGGGCCTTATTGAGTCTGAAGACTTTGTCAGGATGCTTTGGATCTTCAAAACCTGGGGGTTGAGCAACATATACTTCTTCCTCAAGCTTACCATTGAGGAATGCACTTTTCACATCCATTTGATATAAAGTGATATCATGATGGTTAGCATAAGCAAGTAATATGCGAATAGCCTCAATTCTAGCAACATGTGCAAAAGTTTCTTCGAAATCAATTCCTTCAACCTGTGTGTATCCTTGAGCTACAAGCCATGCCTTATTCCTCACCACAAGGCCATTTTCATCTTGCTTGTTGCGGTAGATCCACTTTGTGCCAATGATATTGTGCTTGCGAGGATCTGGACGTTTGACTAGTTCTCAGACGTTGTTGAGCTCGAATTGATGTAATTCTTCTTGCATGGCATGAATCCACTCATGCTCCAAAAATGCTTCATCTACCTTAGTGGGCTCTATAATAGAGACGAAAGCAAAGTGCCCACAAAAGTTAGATAAATGTGAAGCTCTTGATCGTGTGAGAGGACCTGGTGCTTCAATGTCATCGATGATCTTCTCAATTTGCACTTATTTTGCAACGCGAGGATGAGCTGGTTGTCGTCGAGGAATTTGATCAGCATTTTCTTCAGCACCATTTTCTTCAGGTGCATTAGCTCGACGTTCTTCACATTCTGGAATGAATTCTTCAGCAGATTCTTCGGTAGGAATGACATCCTCAGTAGCCTTGAACTTGATAGATTCCTCAGGTGCTGGCTCATCTATCACAGAAGGTAGGTTCTCTCTTTGCGAGCCATTAGTTTCATCGAACCGCACATCTACAGTTTCAACAACCTTGTGAAGAACGTTGTTGAAGACTCTGTAGGTGTGCGAGTCCTTTCCGTAACCAAGCATAAAACCTTCATGTGCTTTCGGTGCAAATTTTGAGTTGTGATGAGGATCTCTAATCCAGTATTTAGCACCGAAGACTTTGAAATAACTCACATTGGGTTTCTTGTCAGTGAGGAGTTCATAGGCAGTCTTCTTGAAGAATTTGTGAAGATATACTCTGTTGATGATGTGGCACGCAGTATCAATTGCATCAATCCAGAAACGACGAGGCATTTTGTATTCATCAAGCATAGTGCGAGCCATCTCAGCAAGAGTCCCGCTCTTGCGCTCCACGACGCCATTCTGCTGAGGAGTATAAGGAGCAGATAACTCATGAGTAATACCAAGTTCATCAAGATAGTCATCAAGACCAGAATTCTTGAACTCACTTCCATTGTCACTTCTGATGTGCTTGATCTTCACACCAAAGTTGGTTGAAGCCCTCGAGGAAAATCGTTTGAATACTTCCTGCACTTCATGTTTGTAAGTAACAATGTGTACCCATGTGTAACGAGAGTAATCATCAACAATAATAAAGCCATATTGAGATGCTTCATTTGAAACTGCAGAATAATGGTTAGGACCGAAGAGATCCATGTGAAGCAATTCAAATGGGCGAGTGGTAGTCATGATTGTCTTCGCTGGATGCTTAGCCTTTGTCATCTTTCCAGCTTCACAGGCTCCGCACAAGTGATCCTTGAGGAATTCGACATTCTCAATGCCAATGACATGCTTCTTCTTCGCAAGCGTGTGCAAATTCCTCATGCCTGCATGACCAAGTCGTCGATGCCATAGCCAGCCTTCTGAAGCTTTTGCAAGTAGACACACGGCTGGTTGTGGTCCTGTAGAGAAATCAACAATATACAAGTCTCCTTTCCTAAAGCCTTCGAAGACTTTGGAATTGTCAGCTTCCATGATCACAACACAACGATACTTGCCAAAGACAACAACCATATCGAGATCACAAAGAATTGAGACAGACATGAGGTTGTTGTTGGAAATATGCCCTAGAGGCAATAATAAATAGGTTATTATTATATTTCCTTGTTCATGATAATCGTTTATTATCCATGCTAGAATTGTATTGATAGGAAACTCAAATGCATGTGTGGATACATAGACAACACCATGTCCCTAGTAAGCCTCTAGGAGACTAGCTCGTTGATCAATAGTTGGTTACAGTTTCCTGACCATGGACATTGGATGTCGTTGATAATGGGATCACATCATTAGGAGAATGATGTGATGGACAAGACCCAATCCTAAGCCTAGCACAAGATCGTGTAGTTCGTTTGCTCAGAGCTTTTCTAATGTCAAGTATCAGTTCCTTAGACCATGAGATTGTGCAACTCCCGGATACCGTAGGAATGCTTTGGGTGTACCAAACGTCACAACGTAACTGGGTGACTATAAAGGTGCACTACAGGTATCTCTGAAAGTGTCTGTTGGGTTGGCACGAATCGAGACTGGGATTTGTCACTCCGTGTAAACGGAGAGGTATCTCTGGGCCCACTCGGTAGGACATCATCATAATGTGCACAATGTGACCAAGGAGTTGATCACGGGATGATGTGAGTTACGGAACGAGTAAAGAGACTTGCCGGTAACGAGATTGAACAAGGTATAGGGATACCGACGATCGAATCTCGGGCAAGTAACATACTGATAGACAAAGGGAATTGTATACGGGATTGATTGAATCCCCGACATCGTGGTTCATCCGATGAGATCATCATGGAACATGTGGGAGCCAACATGGGTATCCAGATCCCGCTGTTGGTTATTGACCGGAGAACGTCTCGGTCATGTCTGCATGGTTCCCGAACCCGTAGGGTCTACACACTTAAGGTTCGATGACGCTAGGGTTATAGGGAAAGCATGTACGTGGTTACCGAATGTTGTTCGGAGTCCCGGATGAGATCCCGGACGTCACGAGGAGTTCCGGAATGGTCCGTAGGTAAAAATTTATATATGGGAAGTCCTGTTTTGGTCACCGGAAAAGTTTCGGGTGTTATCGGTTATGTACCGGGACCACCGGGAGGGTCCCGGGGGTCCACCAAGTGGGGCCACCAGCCCCAGAAGGCTGCGTGGGCCAAGTGTGGGAGGGGACCAGCCCCAGGTGGGCTGGTCCGCCCCCCCCCCCCCCCACCAAGGCCCAAGCGCATGGGAGAGTGGGAGGGGGCAAACCCTAGGTCCAGATGGGCCTTAAGGCCCACCCTAGTGGCGCCCCCCCTCTCCTCCCCTTGGCCGCCCCCCTTGGATGGGATCTAGGGCTGGCCGCCTCCTCTTGGGGTGGGAACCCTAGAGGGGGGCGCAGCCCCTTCCCCCCTATATATAGTTGAGGTTTGGGCTGCCCAAGACACACGAGAACGTCTCTCTTTCGGCGCAGCCCTACCCCTCTCCCTCCTCCTCCTCTCCCGCGGTGCTTGGCGAAGCCCTGCGGGATTTCCATGCTCCTCCATCACCACCACGCCGTCGTGCTGCTGCTGGATGGAGTCTTCCCCAACCTCTCCCTCTCACCTTGCTGGATCAAGGCGTGGGAGACGTCACCGGGCTGCACGTGTGTTGAACGCGGAGGCGCCGTGGTTCGGCGCTTAGATCGGAATCAACCGCGATCTGAATCGCTACGAGTACGACTCCCTCATCCGCGTTCTTGCAACGCTTCCGCATCGTGATCTACAAGGGTATGTAGATGCACTCCCCTTCCCCTCGTTGCTAGAATACTCCATAGATTGATCTTGGTGATGCGTAGAAAATTTTGAATTTCTGCTACGTTCCCCAACAGTCTCATCATGAGCTAGGTTTATGCGTAGTTTCTATGCACGAGTAGAACACAAAGTAGTTGTGGGCGTAGATGTTGCCAATTCTTCTTGCCGTTACTAGTCTTATCTTGTTTTGGCGGCATTGTGGGATGAAGCGGCCCGGACCGACCTTACACGTACGCTTACGTGAGACAGGTTCCACCGACTGACATGCACTAGTTGCATAAGGTGGCTAGCGGGTGTCTGTCTGTCCCACTTTAGTCGGAACGGATTCGATGAAAAGGGTCCTTATGAAGGGTAAATAGAAATTGGCATATCGCGTTGTGGCTTTTGCGTAGGTAAGAAACGTTCTTGCTAGAATCCCATAGCAGCCACGTAAAACATGCAACAACAATTAGAGGACGTCTAACTTGTTTTTGCAGGGTATGCTATGTGATGTGATATGGCCAGAAGATGTGATGAATGATATATGTGATGTATGAGATTGATCATATTCTTGTAATAGGAATCACGACTTGCATGTCGATGAATATGACAACCGGCAGGAGCCATAGGAGTTGTCTTTATTTTTTGTATGACCTGCGTGTCATTGAATAACGCCATGTAAATTACTTTACTTTATTGCTAAGCGCGTTAGCCATAGAAGTAGAAGTAATCGTTGGCATGACAACTTCATGAAGACACAATGATGGAGATCATGATGATGGAGATCATGGTGTCATGCCGGTGACAAAGATGATCATGGTGCCCCGAAGATGGAGATCAAAGGAGCAAAATGATATTGGCCATATCATGTCACTATTTGATTGCATGTGATGTTTATCATGTTATGCATCTTATTTGCTTAGAACGACGGTAGCATAAATAAGATGATCCCTCACTAAAATTTCAAGAGAAGTGTTCCCCCTAACTGTGCACCGTTGCGAAGGTTCGTTGTTTCGAAGCACCACGTGATGATCGGGTGTGATAGATTCTAACGTTCAAATACAACGGGTGTTGACGAGCCTAGCATGTATAGACATGGCCTCGGAACACATGCAAAACACTTAGGTTGACTTGACGAGCCTAGCATGTACAGACATGGCCTCGGAACACAAGAGACCGAAAGGTCGAGCATGAGTCGTATAGAAGATACGATCAACATGGAGATGTTCACCGATGATGACTAGTCCGTCTCACGTGATGATCGGACACGGCCTAGTTTGACTCGGATCATGTATCACTTAGATGACTAGAGGGATGTCTATCTGAGTGGGAGTTCAATAATCAGATGAACTTCATTATTATGAACATAGTCAAAAGGTCTTTGCAAATTATGTCATACGCTTTAGTTCTACTGTTTAAGATATGTTCCTAGAGAAAATTTAGTTGAAAGTTGGTAGTAGCAATTATGCGGACTGGGTCCGTAAACTGAGGATTGTCCTCATTGCTGCACAGAAGGCTTATGTCCTTAATGCACCGCTCGGTGTGCTGAACCTCAGCGTCGTCTGTAGATGTTACGAAACATTTGACATACACGTTTTGATGACTACGTGATAGTTCAGTGCGTATTGCTAACGGTTTAGAATTGTGGCACCAAAGACGGTTTTGAAACGTCGCAGAACATATGAGATGTTCCGAAGACTGAAATTGGGATTTCAGACTAGTGCCCACGTCAAGAGGTATGAGACCTCTGACAAATTTCTTAAGCCTGCAGACTAAGGGAGAAAAGCTCAATCGTTGAGCATGTGCTCAGATTGTCTGAGTGCCACAATCGCTTGAATCGAGTGGTAGTTAATCTCCCAGATGAGATAGTGATAGTTCTCCATAGTCACTGCCACCAAGCTAGTAGAGCTTCGTGATGAACTATAAGATATCAGGGATAGTTATGATGATCCTTGAGCAACTCGCGAAGTTTGACACCGCGAGAGTAGAAATCAAGAAGGAGCATCAATTGTTGATGGTTAGTAAAACCACTAGTTTAAGAAGGGCAAGGGCAAAAAGGGATACTTCATGAAACAGCAAATCGTTTGCCGCTCTAGTGAAGAATCCCAAGGTTGAACCCAAACCCGAGACTAAGTGCTTCTGTAATGAGGGGAACGGTCACTGAAGCAGTACTACCCTAGATACTTGGTAGATGAGAAGGCGGGCAAGGTCGACAGAAGTATATTGGATATACGTTATATGAATGTGTACTTTACTAGTACTCCTAGCAGCACTAGGGTATTAGATACCGGTTCGGTTGCTAAGTGTTAGTAACTCGAAATAAAAGCTGCGGAATAAACGGAGACTAGCTAAAGGTGAGATGACGATATGTGTTGGAAGTGTTTCCAAGGTTGATGTGATCAAGCATCGCATGCTCCCTCTACCATCGAGATTTGGTGTTTGCGTTGAGCATGATTGGATTATGTTTATCGCAATACGGTTATTCATTTAAGGAGAATAATGGTTACTCTGTTTATTTGAATAATACCTTCAATGGTCTTGCGCCTAAAATGAATCTCGGTCGTAGTGATACACATGTTCGTGCCAAAAGATATAAAATAGTAATGATAGTTCCACATACTTGTGGCACTGCCATTTGAGTCATATTGGTATAGAACGCATGAAGAAGCTCCATGTAGATGGATCTTTGGACTCACTCGTTTTTGAAAAAGATTGAGACATGCGAACCATGTCTATTGGTATATTGAAAGGGAACGCGACAGAAAACAAAAATTTTCCGACCTACGCACCAGCCCAGGACCACTATGGAGACTGCATACATGGTTTGATCTTTTTCGTTACCGACTCGTAGCGCAGCGGGAAGTAGAGTCGATGACGATCGGCGGTGCAGATCCCCACAGCTAGGATTTACAACCTCCCAACCGTGAGGATGTATACCCTCATCTGCTCCTCAGACAGCCCTCCAGGAGGCGGTCGAACAGCCCCCCCGGACGGTGTCGCGGACAGCCCTTCGGGAGGACCTTCGAAACTCGAACGGTCACTCGGACAGCCCTTCGGGAGGACCTTCGAAACTCGGACGGTCACACGGACAGCCCTTCGGGAGGCACTCACGAACTAAGACCGAAACTACGATCTCTCTACAGAGTTGCACACATACGGTGTCATCTATCCGGCAGGGCTTCGCCGTCCAGAACTAGTTCCTGCCGGAACCCAGACAGCCTTACGGCTCTACGAAACTCTTTTCGTGGGAGGGAGAGAAGAAGCCAGATAATGCATGGCATGTGTATGAGAGCAAGGGCTGAGTGTGGAGGGCTGCCCATCCACCTCTATTTATAGGAAATCCCAAGGGGGTAGGGTAGTTTCACAAAAAACCCAAAATGCACATGAATGAAGTCCTTCCACAAGGACCTAGGAGTGAAACCAAGGAACAAGAGGGTCCCCAAGGGGGGATACCCCATGTGGCCGGCCACACCCCCATGAGGGGCCCAAAAAATGGCTCCTATCCATCCATGTCATCCCCAAGATCTTTTGGAGCAAAGCCCCAAAAGGTGGCTTTCTATAAAGTAACCATAAAGCTGATTTTCACTATTCACGACGACATTTTTCAGCGTCTGATCGAACTGAAAATATCTATGTGGGCTAAGAACATTTCCAGTACCCACTAAAATGATTTTCAACGCGTTCCGAAACAATTCTGGTTTCAGTGATTTTCATCTGCGAAACGCATCTGAAGTGGCTCCGGCAGCTCCGGAACATTTCCGGTTTTTATCTCAGAAAATTCCAAAAAGCTTCCAGAATGATTCTGGCATCCTCCAAGAATTATCAGGCATGTGCCGAAACCAATTTGACTTAATGGTGTATCCCGAAACAACTTTTCGGTATCATCGAAACTTATCCGATGACCTCTCTCTGCGGTACGATTCCGCTGTCCGAAACTTTTCGGTGTCCGAAACTTTTTTGGTGATTTTCTCTCAGACTCCCTGTCTAGTATTCAGCAGATAGATGACCCTTAAGCGTGTGACCCTATAGGTTCGGTGAAGTATAGACATGACCCGGAACCCCTTCTGATCAATGATCAACATCGGAGCCGTGGACACCCATATTGACCCCTATACCCACACGAATAAATATTCGAGTGAACCTCCAGTTGCCGTGTGCTATTCCTGTTGCTTCGCGATATGTTACAAATACCCGAGGTGAGACATGTTGGCATTCCCGTGGATCAACAACTTGTCCACTATGCTAGTTACCTCGTTACCGGTATTGTTCTCTTTTCTCGTTATCGTATTCCGGCATCCCCGTGATCAAATCACAAAGTGTCTGGCCAGACGATGATGGATACCGTAACACCGAGAGGGCCCAGAGATATCTCACCATCGTCGGAGGAGCAAATCCCAATCTTGAGCTATCAAGTTACTTGACACACTTTTCCATGAACCCGTAAGCCGCCGTAATAGCCACCCATTTACGGATGACGTTTAACAAACCCCAAAGTTCATGAAGCAAGCATGAAGAAACT
Source organism: Aegilops tauschii subsp. strangulata (assembly GCF_002575655.3). Classification (NCBI taxonomy): domain Eukaryota; kingdom Viridiplantae; phylum Streptophyta; class Magnoliopsida; order Poales; family Poaceae; genus Aegilops; species Aegilops tauschii. The sequence goes on along the minus strand of NC_053040.3, from coordinate 45,599,113 downwards.
CGATACTCTCATGGTCTAAGGAATCATGCAAACGTTAACCATCTCTGTGTTATGTACCAATAAACTTGTGACGAATGAATCTCATAGCATAACATCAATCCGGGTCGATTCAACACAAATGTTCTCTTAACATTGTGCCCTCAAAGTTGCTGGCATAGACATGCCCATGACCAGGAAAACAGAATCATCATGCAACACTTGAGCTAGTCTTAGAGGCCAGACTAGGAATACTTCTTACCGTTTATTATTCCACACGTGCATTTGAGTCTTCCTCCGAGCCTCATGGATATTGCAGACTCGAGAATCATTGCAGTTATAGCATGGAACATAAACATAATTATGAACTCGGAGATAAATAATATCATTTATTATTGCCTCTAGGGCATATCTCCTACAGACTCCCACTTGCACTAGAGTCAATAATCTAGCTTATGCTAATGCACTTCACACCTGTGGCACACCGGTGTAAATATGCTTCGCTTGTGGTATAGCCCGATGTCCAACGGATCTGACGACTTCAGTTCCATGTGTATCTTTGCATGTCCTCGCGTTTTCACGTTTTCACAAAATTCATATTTTGTGTGGACTTGGCTTTGTATGTATGTGAATCACAGGTCGAACCTGGATTCCTCAGACTGAGTTATGGAGCAACTACCTGCAGTAGTGTCCCATTGTCAAAAGCCATCTTGGAACTATACTAAGTTCATGAATGAACTATATGATTCAACATCTTCTTTGTCGCTTCTAAAGCGTCAACATACTTAGCCCTTGTTATAGAATTCGCCACAGTAACTAGTTTGAACAAATTCCAACTAACTGTGCCACCACATTGTGTGTTACACAAAACCCTTAATTTAAATCGAAAATCGCATGGAGAAAAGATGAAGACTGTATTGATGTAACATTTTACAACGAACTCTTCATGATCTCTGCTTGCGAGAAAACCATGTCATCAGTACTTACTCTAGTACTCTGTGACATCTTTCACTGTTGTCCCATGATCAGTAATTTGATCACTTTGGTATCCATACTCGCAACACCTTGGGAGTATCGGACATATCTGGTTGTTTTACATACCATGGAATACATGATTAATCCAAACACAAAAGTGTGTGGAATCTGCATCATGTATTTTACTCATCAGTGTTTTGGGACACCGAGTCTTGCAAAAACTCTTTCCATGTGACTTTGGCAAGAATCACTCCTTGGCGTTTTAAATGCTAAAAGGTTTTAGCATCTTGTCAATACGTATTCATTGCTTAGCCCCATTAGGTAAATCTATCTCCATAGATCATCATGCCTAATATTGAGGCTATTTAGCCTAAGCACTTCATCGAAAAACTATTTTCAAATGAAGTCCTAATTCGTGTCAAGAAATTTATTTCCAATTACCAATGTGCCAAGCACATAAGGTTTTTAGAAATATTATTACGCTCCCACTTACTTTCTTGAATTACAAGCATCTTTGTTACCCATTGATGAAATCAAAACCCCTTTGACCATTTCATCAAAACACGAAGATTCCAACTCCATTTTGCTCTCTTCTGTCCATTGCTGGAACTCTGAAGTTTGCATACCTACTAGCATCCTCTGGATCGACAAATTACTTTGGACTGTATCATATACAAGTCCTAGCTTTCATTTCCATCAGATGGAAATCCTTTTATCATCCATGTTTCATATCTCATGATTGAAATATGTATTAATTGCTAGTTCAACCCGAACCGACTTTAAGCATCGCTACGATGAAAACAACCTCATCGTAGTCAACTCTTGAACTTGTTATTTCAACAAGTCGAGCTTTATGGATAAAACATTTTTATCCGTATCAGTTTTAAGTTCCATAAATATTCGTTAGACTCTAAGTCTTCCGAAAGGTGTATCAAGGTTTTAATCTTGAATCACTTATATGGAAACTAACTCGGGTTGTATTGGCATTTAGCCAATTCCGGAGTCAGGGCCCATCAACGCTTCCTTGTGTATCGTAGGTATAATGTTGTCTAACAACAATATCTCGTTTGCGCACCTGAGAGGTTTGCACGAGCCTTGCCTACGTGGTTCAGCTGCAAGTTCGACCGAAGTTCATACATTTTATTGTAGAGACTTCTGTATCAGTCGCAGTAGGAAACTCTGGAATTTCTTCCAAGGTCTCTTTCCTTTGATCTGATGAAGATACTGTTTATCTCTTCGAGTTGCACTATTCTCCCACTCACCTTTTAGAAAGAACCATTCTCTTTAAAAGCACACCGTTTCGTGGCAAAACTATTTGCCTCGGTATAGTGAGGGAGGAATACCCAACATTTTGGTATAACCTACAAAGTAGCACTTGTCTGATTTGGAATAGGTTTGTAACCTTTTACACAAGCCCCATATTCCAAATGTTAAGAAAAGATATAACATGGTTGGGCGTACCATACCATGGCTTCATTTCAACAGACCCGATGTAGCTCTTTTCAGTGTAAAAGCCGCAGTCTCTAAAGCATCACTTTAAAAGGGATAACGGCAAATTTATTTATGTCATCTTTGACCTTACCATGTCATAAATGGTTTGATTACATCTCCACGGACTTTCCACTTGCAGTGGTGTTCCGGGAGGTGCAAGTTTATGAAACCCCTTTCACAACTCATCAGACATTCGCTAAACATGTAACTCAAATATTCCTTTGTGCAATCAAATTGCAGAAACATAATTTTCTTGTTACAATAACTTCTACTTCATTTTTGAGAACCTTTCGAATGATTTCAAAAGATCCAGACTTACGTCTCATCAAGTAAATATCCATATATCTACTTGAGTCATTTCTGAAGATAAATAAATCCACCACTGACAACACTTATCGGACTACACACATCAAATGTATGATCACTAATAAGTTTGTTGTTCGTTCCTTATGGCCTGTGAACGGTATTTTAGTCACTTCACTTTTCGGAGGAAAGTTGCAAGTGTCAGATGATTCAAAATCAAAAAGACTTCAAAATCCATCATAATGGAATTTTCCATGCGGGTTTCTCCAATGTGACCAAATGTAGTGCCACACTTGTGTGGTATTCTTTTAGTCTTGCGACATTTAGCGTCAGTGTTATGGATGTATCATATTACCCTCAATATTCATAACATACGTCCCATCGATGATGGAAGTATGGCCCTTATGTTATTCATAATACTTAACAACAATTGTTGTTTTTATGAACAACCTTTTTTTGCAACAAACATTGTGCAATGGGCTAGAGTGTATGAAACTCTAAAATGAATTATGAAAAGTAAACCCAGAGGTATTGTATTATTATAAATATTCATAACATACATCTCATTCATAATGAAAGTATGGCCCTTGTGTTATTCATAACATCGAACATAAAAAGTTCTCTTATGAACAACCCTCTTGCAAGATGCCTTATGCAATGGGATAGAGTTTGTAAAACTCTAAATGAATTATGAAAATAAATACAGACGGCAATACACTGATGGAAGGTATAGTAACATTTACTATGTTCCCTGTGTATACCTTAACCTCATTTCTAGCTAGTCTTTCAGGCCATAGTAGTTCTTACATCGAGTTGCAACAGAATGCAATCGAGCGGGCATTTTTGTGATGAACTCACAATACCCAAGAATTAGTGATTAACATGTTTAACCATAATTCGCAAGAACTATATCTTTGACCAGCCTTCTATACATCAAAAACTTGTATGACATTCATACATGAGCTGGATATTCCAGTCTTCTTTCCTTTTGCCTTTATACTTCTAGCAGTTTAACTTTTAGTATTTCTCCTACTCTCAGAAGAAGCACCCAACTTAAGAGTGGCATTAGCCCCGGACTTCCTAGGCGTGTAAGTCATACTAACACCCTTTGGACACTTCCTTTCTCTTTAAGTTGTTGTTTTATTCACCTTTCATTATATGACAGGCGTTCTTCTGGATCCCTTTCCCAACAGTTAAATGCATAGTAAACACTTTTACTAATACTTGCAAACAAACATTGCTTTGTTTGTATCTGAAAATAATTTTCAGTTCCATGAATATCATATAACTATCCCAACTTTCGAAGGTTGGGTTTCATGGAAGCAAACATATTCCACTTGACCGTAACAGAATTCTAGCTTTTGGATCAAAGGACGAGAGTCACATGATCCATAGCATTAGCGGGAGGATACGGAAAGCATGCGATAGGACAAAGTCCTTCTCGGCACTTTTGAGGACAATCCTCATATTACCGTACCAATCGTAAAGTTTTAACCAAATATTTAACAGCTATTCAATTTTAACAGGGAAGGTGGAAACGCGAGCCATTATTCTACAACTATTTTGCATATAACACTTAGACAATGTTCATAATTAATTGCACTAAGAATTAAACATGTTAATTCAACAGTGCGCTCCCACTCAAATCAATATCCCTCAAAATTGATTGTGAGTGATACAAGACCCACATTTCAATTGTTCGTCATTGGTGTCACACCACTGATGACGAAAAATCTCAACCGGTAGGCCAACTTGCCAATCACATCTCTATGTGACTCTTGTTCATCTTTCGATGCGTGTGTTCCGAGCTCATGACGGTCATGCCTGAACGTCAAGACAACCAAGTGATCTCGCTGCGATGTCTCAACTCACCCGCCTCACACTTCTCTAATCGTTCGTACCCGTGTGACACGGCGCACCCCGAAAAGATAGGTGCCGTGACGGTGCTACACTTGGGAGAACACTAACTACTTGGTATTTTAAGTGAGAGATCACCCTAATAAAAGCGACTACCGCGCAATCAAGAAGGGTGCATCATAAGGGATAAACATCTCAGGCAATTCATAATAGCATGATATGGTATAGCCCTTTCTGATGAAGAAGTCTTTCATTTCTTCGTCTTCGGCATTCGCGTCGGTGTTCACCTTCGCGAAGATTGCCACCACCTTGTCAATGCACCAGATAATATTGCTATCTCTATAGCTAACAAAATAATGCATTACAACAAGGTTGACACGCAGGTCATTAGAGTGCAATCATATGGCTCCAGCCATCATGCCGAATCATGACACGCAGGTCATGTTAATCAAATTACATCATATAGTCATCTCATACATAATTGAATTAGTATGAGCACTGCTATACCACATCACATGCACATCCTGCAAAACCAAGTTAGACGCCTCTAATTGGTTTATGCAAAATTTATTTTACGTGGCTTCTAAGGTTTTGACTTAAACCGCAGCTACCAACATTTTATCATCAAGTATGATTATTCAAGTTGCTAGATTAACATCTCGGGGTGTATGAAACACGGGATAATTAAATCTCGAGCCCCATACTAAACTTCGTCATACGCATGACCCCCGTGCAGATCATATCTGCAATGCCCTTTCATCCGCGAATTTCATCTTTCTTTTGACTACGGCAGAACACAAAGAACTGATAGCACTCCCATGATCAATCAGGATCACGGATTGCCAGAACTTTGTCAAATTCCACCATGCTGTCTCGAGATTGAGCAAACGCAAATTCTAGGGAAGCAACAAGAACCTCGGGTAATAGATTTCATCTGTCACCCGCATAAATAATTTTCAGCAATAGATCTCATCTACTACCTAATTATATTATGCAATACCCATACATCTCCATGTATTCTAGATCGAAACCTGCATCTACGCATAGCACGGCTCTTGATGCCACTGAAAGGGAACGCGACAGAAAACAAAAAATTTCCGACCTACGCACCAGCCCAGGACCACTATGGAGACTGCATACATGGTTTGATCTTTTTCGTTACCGACTCGTAGCGCAGCGGGAAGTAGAGTCGATGACGATCGGCGGTGCAGATCCCCACAGCTAGGATTTACAACCTCCCAACCGCGAGGATGTATACCCTCATCTGCTCCTCAGACAGCCCTCCAGGAGGCGGTCGAACAGCCCCCCCGGACGGTGTCGCGGACAGCCCTTCGGGAGGACCTTCGAAACTCGAACGGTCACTCGGACAGCCCTTCGGGAGGACCTTCGAAACTCGGACGGTCACACGGACAGCCCTTCGGGAGGCACTCACGAACTAAGACCGAAACTACGATCTCTCTACAGAGTTGCACACATACGGTGTCATCTATCCGGCAGGGCTTCGCCGTCCAGAACTAGTTCCTGCCGGAACCCAGACAGCCTTACGGCTCTACGAAACTCTTTTCGTGGGAGGGAGAGAAGAAGCCAGATAATGCATGGCATGTGTATGAGAGCAAGGGCTGAGTGTGGAGGGCTGCCCATCCACCTCTATTTATAGGAAATCCCAAGGGGGTAGGGTAGTTTCACAAAAAACCCAAAATGCACATGAATGAAGTCCTTCCACAAGGACCTAGGAGTGAAACCAAGGAACAAGAGGGTCCCCAAGGGGGGATACCCCATGTGGCCGGCCACACCCCCATGAGGGGCCCAAAAAATGGCTCCTATCCATCCATGTCATCCCCAAGATCTTTTGGAGCAAAGCCCCAAAAGTTGGCTTTCCATAAAGTAACCATAAAGCTGATTTTCACTATTCACGACGACATTTTTCAGCGTCTGATCGAACTGAAAATAGTTATGTGGGCTAAGAACATTTCCAGTACCCACTAAAATGATTTTCAACGTGTTCCGAAACAATTCCGGTTCTAGTGATTTTCATCTGCGAAACGCATCTGAAGTGGCTCCGGCAGCTCTGGAACATTTCCGGTTTTTATCTCAGAAAATTCCAAAAAGCTTCCAGAATGATTCTGGCATCCTCCAAGAATTATCAGGCATGTGCCGAAACCAATTTGACTTAATGGTGTATCCCGAAACAACTTTTCGGTATCATCGAAACTTATCCGATGACCTCTCTCTGCGGTACGATTCCGCTGTCCGAAACTTTTTCGGTGATTTTCTCTCAGACTCCCTGTCTAGTATTCAGCAGATAGATGACCCTTAAGCGTGTGACCCTATAGGTTCGGTGAAGTATAGACATGACCCGGAACCCCTTCCGATCAATGATCAACATCGGAGCCGTGGACACCCATATTGACCCCTATACCCACACGAATAAATATTCGAGTGAACCTCCAGTTGCCATGTGCTATTCCTGTTGCGTCGCGATATGTTACAAATACCCGAGGTGAGACATGTTGGCATTCCCGTGGATCAACAACTTGTCCACTATGCTAGTTACCTCGTTACTGGTATTGTTCTCTTTTCTCGTTATCGTATTCCGGCATCCCCGTGATCAAATCACAAAGTGTCTGGCCAGACGATGATGGATACCGTAACACCGAGAGGGCCCAGAGATATCTCTCCATCGTCGGAGGAGCAAATCCCAATCTTGAGCTATCAAGTTACTTGACACACTTTTCCATGAACCCGTAAGCCGCCGTAATAGCCACCCATTTACGGATGACGTTTAACAAACCCCAAAGTTCATGAAGCAAGCATGAAGAAACTCGATACTCTCATGGTCTAAGGAATCATGCAAACGTTAACCATCTCTGTGTTATGTACCAATAAACTTGTGACGAATGAATCTCATAGCATAACATCAATCCGGGTCGATTCAACACAAATGTTCTCTTAACATTGTGCCCTCAAAGTTGCTGGCATAGACATGCCCATGACCAGGAAAACAGAATCATCATGCAACACTTGAGCTAGTCTTAGAGGCCAGACTAGGAATACTTCTTACCGTTTATTATTCCACACGTGCATTTGAGTCTTCCTCCGAGCCTCGTGGATATTGCAGACTCGAGAATCATTGCAGTTATAGCATGGAACATAAACATAATTATGAACTCGGAGATAAATAATATCATTTATTATTGCCTCTAGGGCATATCTCCTACATATATATGCATGAAGAAACTCCATGCAGATGGATCGTTTGGACTCACTTGATTTTGAATCACTTGAGACATGCAAATCATACCACATGGGCAAGATGACTGAAAGTCCTCGTTTTCGGTAAGATGGAACAAGAGAGCAACTTGTTGGAAGTAATACATTTTGATGTATGCAGTCCAATGAGTGCTGAGGCATGCAGTGGATATCATTATGTTCTTACTTCACAGATGATTTGAGTAGATGCTGAGAATATTTACTTGATGAAACACAAGTCTGAATTATTGAAAGGTTCAAGTAATTTCAGAGTGAAGTTGAAGATCGTCGTGACAAGAGGATAAAATGTCTATGATATGATCATAGAGATATCTGAGTTACGAGTTTGGCACACAATTAAGACATTGTGGAAATTGTTTCACAACTAATACCGCCTGGAACACCATAGTGTGATGGTGTGTCCGAACATCATAACTGCACCCTATTGGATATGGTGCATACCATGATGTCTCTTATCGAATTGCCACTATCATTCATGGGTAAGGCATTAGAGACAACCGCATTCACTTTAAATAGGGCACCACGCAATTCCGTTGAGACGACACCATTTAGAGAAACCTAAGTTGTCGTTTCTTAAAAGGTTTGGGGCTGCGATGCTTATGTGAAAAAGTTTCAGGCTGATAAGCTCGAACCCAAAGCGGATAAATGCATCTTCATAGAATACCCAAAAACAGTTGGGTATACCTCCTATTTCAGATCTGGAAGCAAAAGTAATTGCTTCTAGAGACAGGTCCTTTCTCGAGGAAAAGTTTCTCTCGAAAGAATTGAGTGGGAGGATGGTGGAGACTTGATGAGGTTATTGAACCGTCACTTCAACTAGTGTGTAACAGGGCACAGGAAGTTGTTCCTGTGGCACCTACACCAATTGAAGCGGAAGTTTATGATAGTGATCATGAAACTTCGGATCAAATCACTACCAAACCTCGTAGGACGACGAGGATGCGTAATACTTCAGAGTAGTACGTGATCCTATCTTGGAAGTCATGTTGTTGGACAACGGTGAACCTATGAGCTATGGAGAAGCGATGGTGGACCCATATTCCGACAAATGGTTAGAAGCCATGAAATCCAAGATAAATGGAACTTTAAGAAGAAGACGGACGTGGACGGTAATGTTACCGTCTATGAAGCTCGACTTGTGGCTAAGAGTATTTCCACAAGTTCAAGGTGTTGACTACGATGAGATTTTCTCATCCGTAGCGATGCTTAAGTCCGTCGGAATCATGTTAGCATTAGCTACATTTATGAAATCTGGCAGATGGATGTCAAAACAAGTTTCCTTACCAGTTTTCGTGAGGAAAGGTTGTATGTGATACAATCAGAAAGGTTTTGTCGATCCTAAGGATGCTAAAAGGTATGCTAGCTCCAGCGATCCTTCTAAGGACTGGAGTAAGCATCTCGGAGTTGGAATGTATGCTTTGATGAGATGATCAAAGATTTTGGGTTTATACAAAGTTTATGAGAAACTTGTATTTCCAATAAAGTGAGTGGGAGCGCTACAACATTTCTGATAAGTATATGTGAATGACATATTGTTGATCCGAAATGATGTAAAAATTTCTGGAAAGCATAAAGGGCTGTTTGAAAGGAGTTTTTCAAAGGAAGACCTGGATAAAGCTGCTTACATATTGGGCATCAAGATCTATAGAGATAGATAAAGACGCCTGATGATACTTTCAAAGAACGCACACCTTGACATGATTTTGAAAGAGTTCAAAATAGATCAGCAAAGAAGGAGTTCTTGGCTTTGTTACAAGGTGTGAGTATTGAGTAAGACTCAAGACCTGACCACAGCAGAAGAGAGAGAAAGGACGAAGGTCGTCCCCTATGCTTCAGACGTAGGCTCTACAGTATGCTATGCTGTGTACCGCACATGAAGTGTGCCTTGCCATGAGTTGGTCAAGGGGTACAATAGTGATCCGGGAATGGATCACATGACAGCGGTCGAACTTATCCTTAGTATCTAGTGGACTAAGGAATTTTCTCGATTATGGAGGTGAAAAGGAGTTCGTCGTAAAGGGTTACGTCGATGCGAACTTTGACACTAATCCGGATGACTCTGAGTAGTAAACCGGATTCGTATAGTAGAGCAATTATTTGAAATGGCTCCAAATAGCGCGTGGTAGCATCCACAAGATGACATAGATATTCGTAAAGCACACACGGATCTGAAGGGTTCAGACCCGTTGACTAAATAACCTCTCTCACAAGCATAACATGATCAAACCAGAACTCATTGAGTGCTAATCACATAGGGATGTGAACTAGATTGTTGACTCTACTAAACTCTTTGGATGTTGGTCACATGGTGATGTGACCTATGAGTGTTAATCACATGGTGATGTGGACTAGATTATTGACTCTAGTGCAAGTGGGAGACTGTTGGAAATATGCCCTAGAGGCAATAATAAATAGGTTATTATTATATTTCCTTGTTCATGATAATCATTTATTATCCATGCTAGAATTGTATTGATAGGAAACTCAAATGCATGTGTGGATACATAGACAACACCATGTCCCTAGTAAGCCTCTAGGAGACTAGCTCATTGATCAATAGATGGTTACGGTTTCCTGACCATGGACATTGGATGTCGTTGATAACGGGATCACATCATTAGGAGAATGATGTGATGGACAAGACCCAATCCTAAGCCTAGCACAAGATCGTGTAGTTCGTTTGCTCAGAGCTTTTCTAATGTCAAGTATCAGTTCCTTAGACCATGAGATTGTGCAACTCCCGGATACCGTAGGAATGCTTTGGGTGTACCAAACGTCACAACGTAACTGGGTGACTATAAAGGTGCACTACAGGTATCTCCGAAAGTGTCTGTTGGGTTGGCACGAATCGAGACTGGGATTTGTCACTCCGTGTAAACGGAGAGGTATCTCTGGGCCCACTCGGTAGGACATCATCATAATGTGCACAATGTGACCAAGGAGTTGATCACGGGATGATGTGAGTTATGGAACGAGTAAAGAGACTTGCCGGTAACGAGATTGAACAAGGTATAGGGATACCGACGATCGAATCTCGGGCAAGTAACATACCGATAGACAAAGGGAATTGTATACGGGATTGATTGAATCCCCGACATCGTGGTTCATCCGATGAGATCATCGTGGAACATGTGGGAGCCAACATGGGTATCCAGATCCCGCTGTTGGTTATTGACCGGAGAACGTCTCGGTCATGTCTGCATGGTTCCCGAACCCGTAGGGTCTACACACTTAAGGTTCGATGACGCTAGGGTTATAGGGAAAGCATGTACGTGGTTACCGAATATTGTTCGGAGTCCCGGATGAGATCCCGGACGTCACGAGGAGTTCCGGAATGGTCCGTAGGTAAAAATTTATATATGGGAAGTCCTGTTTTGGTCACCGGAAAAGTTTTGGGTGTTATCGGTAATGTACCGGGACCACCGGGAGGGTCCCGGGGGTCCACCAAGTGGGGCCACCAGCCCCAGAAGGCTGTGTGGGCCAAGTGTGGGAGGGGACCAGCCCCAGGTGGGCTGGTGCGCCCCCCACCAAGGCCCAAGCGCATGGGAGAGTGGGAGGGGGCAAACCCTAGGTCCAGATGGGCCTTAAGGCCCACCCTAGTGGCGCCCCCCTCTCCTCCCCTTGGCCGCCCCCCTTGGATGGGATCTAGGGCTGGCCGCCTCCTCTTGGGGTGGGAACCCTAGAGGGGGGCGCAGCCCCTTCCCCCCTATATATAGTTGAGGTTTGGGCTGCCCAAGACACACGAGAACGTCTCTCTTTCGGCGCAGCCCTACCCCTCTCCCTCCTCCTCCTCTCCCACGGTGCTTTACTCATCATATAGGCATATTCAGCACTATAACGTTGTTCAGTATAGCCAAAGATAATATCATCAACATATATTTGGCACACAAACAATTCACCATCATAAGATTTAGTGAAAAGAGTAGGATCAAGTGAACCGGGTTTGAAGCCTTTCTTCATGAGGAATTCCTTCAAAGTATCATACCACGCTCAAGGGGCCTGCTTGAGGCCATAGAGGGCCTTATTGAGTCTGAAGACTTTGTCAGGATGCTTTGGATCTTCAAAACCTGGGGGTTGAGCAACATATACTTTTTCCTCAAGCTTACCATTGAGGAATGCACTTTTCACATCCATTTGATATAAAGTGATATCATGATGGTTAGCATAAGCAAGTAATATGCGAATAGCCTCAATTCTAGCAACATGTGCAAAAGTTTCTTCGAAATCAATTCCTTCAACCTGTGTGTATCCTTGAGCTACAAGCCATGCCTTATTCCTCACCACAAGGCCATTTTCATCTTGCTTGTTGCGGTAGATCCACTTTGTGCCAATGATATTGTGCTTGCGAGGATCTGGACGTTTGACTAGTTCTCAGACGTTGTTGAGCTCGAATTGATGTAATTCTTCTTGCATGGCATGAATCCACTCATGCTCCAAAAATGCTTCATCTACCTTAGTGGGCTCTGTAATAGAGACGAAAGCAAAGTGCCCACAAAAGTTAGATAAATGTGAAGCTCTTGATCGTGTGAGAGGACCTGGTGCTTCAATGTCATCGATGATCTTCTCAATTTGCACTTCTTTTGCAACGCGAGGATGAGCTGGTTGTCGTCGAGGAATTTGATCAGCATTTTCTTCAACACCATTTTCTTCAGCATTTTCTTCAGGTGCATTAGCTCGACGTTCTTCATGTTCTGGAATGAATTCTTCAGCAGATTCTTCGGTAGGAATGACATCCTCAGTAGCCTTGAACTTGATAGATTCCTCAGGTGCTGGCTCATCTATCACAGAAGGTAGGTTCTCTCTTTGCGAGCCATTAGTTTCATCGAACCGCACATCTACAGTTTCAACAACCTTGTGAAGAACGTTGTCGAAGACTCTGTAGGTGTGCGAGTCCTTTCCGTAACCAAGCATAAAACCTTCATGTGCTTTCGGTGCAAATTTTGAGTTGTGATGAGGATCTCTAATCCAGTATTTAGCACCGAAGACTTTGAAATAACTCACATTGGGTTTCTTGTCAGTGAGGAGTTCATAGGCAGTCTTCTTGAAGAATTTGTGAAGATATACTCTGTTGATGATGTGGCACGCAGTATCAATTGCATCAATCCAGAAACGACGAGGCATTTTGTATTCATCAAGCATAGTGCGAGCCATCTCAGCAAGAGTCCTGCTCTTGCGCTCCACGACGCCATTCTGCTGAGGAGTATAAGGAGCAGATAACTCATGAGTAATACCAAGTTCATCAAGATAGTCATCAAGACCAGAATTCTTGAACTCACTTCCATTGTCACTTCTGATGTGCTTGATCTTCACACCAAAGTTGGTTGAAGCCCTCGAGGAAAATCGTTTGAAGACTTCCTGCACTTCATGTTTGTAAGTAACAATGTGTACCCATGTGTAACGAGAGTAATCATCAACAATAATAAAGCCATATTGAGATGCTTCATTTGAAACTGCAGAATAATGGTTAGGACCGAAGAGATCCATGTGAAGCAATTCAAATGGGCGAGTGGTAGTCATGATTGTCTTCGCTGGATGCTTAGCCTTTGTCATCTTTCCAGCTTCACAGGCTCCGCACAAGTGATCCTTGAGGAATTCGACATTCTCAATGCCAATGACATGCTTCTTCTTCGCAAGCGTGTGCAAATTCCTCATGCCTGCATGACCAAGTCGTCGATGCCATAGCTAGCCTTCTGAAGCTTTTGCAAGTAGACACACGGCTGGTTGTGGTCCTGTAGAGAAATCAACAATATACAAGTCTCCTCTCCTAAAGCCTTCGAAGACTTTGGAATTGTCAGCTTCCATGATCACAACACAACGATACTTGCCAAAGACAACAACCATATCGAGATCGCAAAGAATTGAGACAGACATGAGGTTGTTGTTGGAAATATGCCCTAGAGGCAATAATAAATAGGTTATTATTATATTTCCTTGTTCATGATAATCGTTTATTATCCATGCTAGAATTGTATTGATAGGAAACTCAAATGCATGTGTGGATACATAGACAACACCATGTCCCTAGTAAGCCTCTAGGAGACTAGCTCATTGATCAATAGTTGGTTACGGTTTCCTGACCATGGACATTGGATGTCGTTGATAACGGGATCACATCATTAGGAGAATGATGTGATGGACAAGACCCAATCCTAAGCCTAGCACAAGATCGTGTAGTTCGTTTGCTCAGAGCTTTTCTAATGTCAAGTATCAGTTCCTTAGACCATGAGATTGTGCAACTCCCGGATACCGTAGGAATGCTTTGGGTGTACCAAACGTCACAACGTAACTGGGTGACTATAAAGGTGCACTACAGGTATCTCCGAAAGTGTCTGTTGGGTTGGCACGAATCGAGACTGGGATTTGTCACTCCGTGTAAACGGAGAGGTATCTCTGGGCCCACTCGGTAGGACATCATCATAATGTGCACAATGTGACCAAGGAGTTGATCACGGGATGATGTGAGTTACGGAACGAGTAAAGAGACTTGCCGGTAACGAGATTGAACAAGGTATAGGGATACCGACGATCGAATCTCGGGCAAGTAACATACCGATAGACAAAGGGAATTGTATACGGGATTGATTGAATCCCCGACATCGTGGTTCATCCGATGACATCATCGTGGAACATGTGGGAGCCAACATGGGTATCCAGATCCCGCTGTTGGTTATTGACCGGAGAACGTCTCGGTCATGTCTGCATGGTTCCCGAACCCGTAGGGTCTACACACTTAAGGTTCGATGACGCTAGGGTTATAGGGAAAGCATGTACGTGGTTACCGAATGTTGTTCGGAGTCCCGGATGAGATCCCGGACGTCACGAGGAGTTCCGGAATGGTCCGTAGGTAAAAATTTATATATGGGAAGTCCTGTTTTGGTCACCGGAAATGTTTCGGGTGTTATCGGTAATGTACCGGGACCACCGGGAGGGTCCCGGGGGTCCACCAAGTGGGGCCACCAGCCCCAGAAGGCTGCGTGGGCCAAGTGTGGGAGGGGACCAGCCCCAGGTGGGCTGGTGCGCCCCCCCACCAAGGCCCAAGCGCATGGGAGAGTGGGAGGGGGCAAACCCTAGGTCCAGATGGGCCTTAAGGCCCACCCTAGTGGCGCCCCCCTCTCCTCCCCTTGGCCGCCCCCCTTGGATGGGATCTAGGGCTGGCCGCCTCCTCTTGGGGTGGGAACCCTAGAGGGGGCGCAGCCCCTTCCCCCCCTATATATAGTTGAGGTTTGGGCTGCCCAAGACACACGAGAACGTCTCTCTTTCGGCGCAGCCCTACCCCTCTCCCTCCTCCTCCTCTCCCGTGGTGCTTGGCGAAGCCCTGCGGGATTGCCATGCTCCTCCATCACCACCACGCCGTCGTGCTGCTGCTGGATGGAGTCTTCCCCAACCTCTCCCTCTCACCTTGCTGGATCAAGGCGTGGGAGACGTTACCGGGCTGCACGTGTGTTGAACGCGGAGGCGCCGTGGTTCGGCGCTTAGATCGGAATCAACCGCGATCTGAATCGCTACGAGTACGACTCCCTCATCCGCGTTCTTGCAACGCTTCCGCATCGCGATCTACAAGGGTATGTAGATGCACTCCCCTTCCCCTCGTTGCTAGAATACTCCATAGATTGATCTTGGTGATGCGTAGAAAATTTTGAATTTCTGCTACGTTCCCCAACAGTTGTATCCTAAGGACTCGACAAGCATGACTTTGTCCATGTGTCGATCCTTTGAGATCACAACCTTACCTAGACCCAATACCTGAGTTTTGCCGTTGTTAGCGAAGATGATATGCTTCAGATGCGATGGAGATAAGGGAGCATCCATCAATAGATTCTTGTCACCAGTCATGTGATTTGTACATCCACTATCGAGGACCCACTCAGTGGCTTTGGGTTGATCATCCTGCAGATGAATTAGTGCATCTTACGAACTCATATACTTCATTAGTGAAGAATATGACATCACAATTCATCAGATCAATTTCATCAAGTAATAGAACAGATAAAGCAATATGAGGATGTGAGAAATGAAAGTTCATTTCTTCATGATTAGCCTGCGTCCTTTCAGGCACTTTTCAGGTCTCTAGAAAATTCTTCAAACGATCACGCACGTCTGGAGACCTGACCCTGCATAAGAGATTAGTTCTTTTTCTTCACCACCCACATCTGAAGGGGTGGCAAAGAGTTCATCAATCTGCGAGCTCCATACGAGAAAGGTGGCATAGAAGCCAGCCCATTTCGTTTCACATAAGAGGAGTTAGGATAAGCATCTGAATAAGCAGAGAAATTCTTCGAGGACTTATGAACATAATGGTTAGAAGAATAATGCTCATATTCATAGCCCTTAGCTCTTCCCTGCAAAACAGAGTTGTTAGCACGATGATGTTCATATGAGGACTTTAATCCTTTTGAAGAATTTGGTCCATATGAAGAGTTTGATCTGAGGTTCCTGTTCTTCACTGGTGGTGTCATGAGGACATTCACCTGAAGACTTTCAAGGCACTTTTTGGGAACCCAGATTTTCTTCATAGGGGAACCGTTCCTGCAGTTAGTACCAACATATCTAGCAAATACTTCACCATTCTGATTTTTGAACAGTTTATAGTTAGAGTCAAAAGACTCATCAGAAGAATGAGGAGATTCATATGTAAAGCCAGATAACTTGGATGGATCAACTGGAGGTCCCTTTGCAGCAACCCATGAGGTTTTGGGGTACTGCTCAGGCTTCCAATATGTACCATCGGCATTGAGTTTCCTCTCAAAGGCAATACCCTCTTTCCTAGGGTTCCTGTTGAGGATCTGCTTTTTAAGCACATCACAAAGAGTCTGATGCCCTTTGAGGCTTTTGTACATGCCTGTCATGTACAATTCCTTCAGCCCTGCATCATCAGTGATACTAGCAATGTCCTCAGATGAGAAATTAGTGATAGTAGAGGCAGTTGAAGAATTTGTAGCATTAGATGCATTTGAACATTCAGGTGAAGAATTAGCAGATTCACGTTCAATGCATTCAAGCATGGAGGAACAAATTCTTCCTGAGAAGCGCTGATTTGTTGAGCAAGTAATGAATCGCGCTCCTTCTGAAGATCTTCATAACTCACTCTTAGCTTTTCAAGATCTTGCTTTCTCTGAAGAAATTCATAAGAAAGCTTCTCATGATCAGATAAGAGAGTGTTATGATGACCTTGAAGGTTGTCAAACCTAGTCTGAAGTCTCTAAAGATTTTCAGTCAAGGTTTTAGTGCGATCCATTTCTTCACCCAACATATCATCACTTTCTTCTAGCATGTTTGGAACCTTTTCAAAAGCCCTTTGTTGTTTCACAGCAATCTTAGCAAGTTTAGAGTAGCTGGGCTTGAGGTTTTCATCAGATTCATTCTCACTAGATTCATAGGAGGTATATTTGAGTACCTTGGCACCCTTTGCCATGAAGCAATAGGTGGGAGCGTAGTCATCGTTGCCTTCATCAGCGTTGTTGGTGGAGCCATTTTCTTCATAGTTGAAGATAGACTTGCTGACGAATGCAGTAGCGAGAGCTAGACTCGCCACACCAGACTCGGACTCCTCAGATGCCTCCTCTTCCTCATGTTCCTCAGATTCAGCCTCAGAGTCCATTTCCTTGCCAATCAATGCCCGAGCCTTCTTGGAGCTGCTCTTCTTGTGAGATGAAGACTTCAAGGATTTTGATGATGAAGATTTTGACGATTTCTTCTTCTTCTTCGCGTCATCAGAACTGTAATCCTTGTATTTCTTCTTCTTTGATTCCTTTTCCCACGGAGGACAATATTGAATGTAGTGACCAGGCTTCTTGCATTTGTGGCATAGCCTCTTCTTGTAGTCACTGGATGAGGAATCATTGCTCCTTGAGGGTTTTCCAAAGCAACCACGTCTTGAGAACTTCTGAAATTTCTTCACGAGCAGTGCTAGTTCATGGCACAGTTCTTCAGGATCACCAAGGCTGCTGCCAGAATCTTCATCTTCAGATTCAGACACTGCCTTGGCCTTCAGGGCACGTGATCTGCCATAGCTCGAACCATAGAGATCTCTCTTTTCAGCAAGCTGGAACTCATGAGTATTTAGCCTCTCGAGGATATCAGCGGGATCAAGTGACTTGTAATCAGCATGTTCTTGTATCATCAATGCCAGAGTATCAAATGAGGAATCAAGCATCTCAGCAATTTCTTCACCACCTCATGGTCGGTGATGTCAGTGGCACCAAGCGCTTGAAGCTCATTTGAGATGTCAGTGAGGCGATCAAAGGTTTGTTGAACATTTTCATTGTCGAGTCTTTTGAAGCGATTGAAGAGATTGCGAAGAACATCAACTCGAGAGTCACGCTGTGTTGAGACTCCTTCATTGACTTTGGACAGCCTATCCCAGATAAGCTTAGCAGTTTCCAAAGCACTCACTCTTCCATACTGTCCTTTGCTCAGATGGCCACATATGATATTCTTCGCTTGAGAATCAAGTTGCTTGAATCTCTTCACATCAGCAGCATTCAGAGAAGGTGTGACTGAGGGAACATCATTTTCCACAACATACCAGAGATCGTTATCAATTGCCTCAAGATGCATTCGCATCTTATTCTTCCAGTAGGGGTAGTCCGTCCCATCAAAGGTAGGACACCCAGCAGAGACCTTGATCATACCTGCGGTTGACATAACTAAAACTCCAGGCGGTTAAACCAAAATCACACAGAACAAGGGAGTACCTTGCTCTGATACCAATTGAAAGTGCGTTATATCGACTAGAGGGGGGTGAATAGGCGATTTTTATGAATTCTTCACTGAGGAATTTGTGGGTGAGGAAATTTCTTAGCGAAGAACTACTTGCAGCGGAATAAGTACTCAAAAGTAAACATAACAGAACACAAGCATGGTCATCATGATGAAATGAAGACAAGCATAGAGTACATAAAGCGTAAACACAGGATAACACAGGATGAAGACAAACAGACTGAAGAAATTGAACTGAGGAAATTGAGAAAGTCTTCAGTCAAAGTCTTCAAACACAGATATGAACAAGTGCACAACACAGTTATGAGGAAATGAAAGAGTTGAGGAAATAGAACCAGTAAGCTCAGTTGTACGTCTGGTTGGAGCGGCTAGGTATTTAAACCTGAGGACACACAGTCCCGGACACACAGTCCTCACCGTATTCTCCTTAAGCTAAGTTCACACAGACCTCGCCCAATCACTCGTGGTAAGTCTTCAGGTGACTTCTGAACCTTCACAAACTCGGTCACTCGGCGATCCACAATTCCTTTTGGATGCTCTAGACCATGATGCCTAACCGTCTGGAAGAAGCACAGTCTTCAAAGGTAACAAGCGTCGGATCCACGCAGGATCAATCTCTTCAGTGATGCTCAATCACTTTGGGTTTGTAGGCGTTTGGTTTTGGGTTTTCCTCACTCGATGATTTTCGCTCAAAGTCCTCGGAGGATGGGATGCTCTCAAATGACAAGTGTCAGTTTCTCTCGGAGCAGCCAACCAGCTAGTGGTTGTAGGGGGCGGCTATTTATAGCCTAGGGAGCAGCCCGACATGATAAGACATAAATGCCCTTCAATGATATGACTGTTAGGTGGGTAGATATTTTAGGACAGCTGGCACAAGGCACAGCAACGGTCGGAAATTTGAGGCTCAAATTCCTCAGGGCTATCATGTTCCTCACTGTGTAGGCAATCCGCACTGGCGAATTCCTAACTCCTCAGTCAGAACAAATTCCTCGGCGACCAGAAGAACTTCGTCTCTGTCACTGAAGAAATTGACTGAACTGTATGAGATTTCCAATGGCTTCACTCGAAGGGATTGGTAGGTGTAGGATTTTGAGTTGAGCATCACATGGAAATTTTTCCTTAGTATTTCCTCGACCCCCTTTAACAGTACGGTGTTTCCTACGACTCAAGAAAGAGAAAATGAAACTACGTAAACAAAAGTCTTCACGCTTCATGTTCCTCGAATGAATACCAAGTCTTCAAGGTCACACCAATTTCTTCACTTTCAAAGTCTTCAGAAAGTCTTCAGAATTCCAAAGTCTTCAGTCGAAGAACTTCATTTTTAGGGGTCGACTTTCTTGGTAAATATCAAACTCCTCATAGACTTATAGACCTGTGTACACTCATAAACACATTAGTCCCTAACCTATAAGTTTTCATTACACCCAAATCACTAAGGGGCACTAGATGCACTTACAGAGGGCGCGCCTGGGGGAGGTGGGCGCGCCCCCTACCTCGTGCCTTCCTCGTTGATTGCTTTACGTAGACTCCAAGTCCTCTGGATCACGTTTGTTCCGAAAATCACGTTCCCGAAGGTTTCATTCCGTTTGGACTCTGTTTGATATTCTTTTCCTTCAAAACACTGAAATAGGCAAAAAAACAGCAATTTGGGTTGGGCCTCCGGTTAATAGGTTAGTCCCAAAAAATAATATAAAAGTGTATAATAAAGCTCATTAAACATCCAAAACAGAATATAATATAGCATGGAACAATAAAAAATTATAGATACGTTGGAGACGTATCAGGTTACGACACATGAATGCCGCCAACATCTGATCAGCTGATCTAGGGTTTCCCCCGGAGGTATTGAGTGGACTTGGGAGCTTCACCTCGATGATGCTTTCATGAAGGAAACGATGATAAGGGCATCGTCATCACCGGCTCCGGCCATCAACCGAAGACCAGGTTTTCACCCGGATCCGTCCCAAGAAATCCAGCCAATAACCTGTGCACCGTCTCGACCGCCTTCAAAGCCCCAGATCCAGCCGCCTAGATCCGGCGACCAACCGCAGCAACAGTGCCACCGTGGGATCCCTGACGCACCGGCCACTGCCTTAGTGTGCCACCACTGGAGCCTAGGAGGAGGGCTCCCACCCCTCCTCGCCAAGCCACGAGAGCCGCCAAGAAGGATCCCGCGCGCTCGTCATCGTCTCTGATCCGAACTCGCCGTCACAGATCCGCCTTGGACAGGTACTGCACCACGCCATGCCGCCGCGGGAAGCCCTAGCTTCACCAGCCGCCACCCTCCAGGGCCGCCGCCCCGGGATCCAGACAGAACCTCGCCGCTGCCACCGGACAAGTTCCGCCACCGCCGACCGGCAGTCGTTAACGATCTTACCGGGACACATCTAATTGAAACTAGAATCCCAACCTCTTTGGAAGAAGCTCCAAATAGAAACAATTTCAAAGCGGGGAATCTTCCTACAAACTAAAATGTGTTGTGACCCACCGCCATGCCGCCGACGGATCTGGGCGAGGATAGCCATCCTCCCCGAGGACAGATGACGAAGCCTCTTCTCCGCGTACTCGCACGGGAAGCCACCGTGGCCGCGTCCCCACCCCTCGTCGGTTGCCGCGCACGTGCCGCCCCGCCGCCGGCGAAGGCCGCCGCCACGAGGAGACCCGCACGCAGCCACCACAAAGCTCGGCGTCGACCCATCTGCAGCCACGCCATGGGCCCGCCGCCGTCAAGATCGTCGCCGCCGCGCCGCCAGGATCCGCGTGCCCGGCGCCTCCGCTCGGCCTGGCCACTCCGGCAGGCCACGAACGCGAGGAGGGGAGAAGGCCCCCGCCGCAAGCCACCGTGGGGGGCTTTGCCCCGGCGGCTCTGGCCGGCGGCGGCGGGGAAGGGGAGGAGGGGGAGGGCTAGCGGCAGACGGTGGCGGCGGCGCCCGTGTCTCCCGCGGGAGGGGCGACGCGAGGGCTAGGTTTCCGCGAGGGCTGTTTTGTATGGATCTAAGAGATGAAATATGAGAGAGACGGATGCAAAATGGCTAATTTAAGGCGTGCCCGGTCAGTGCCCGCGGACGTGTCCACGGGCGTTTGAGGGGCCGGATTTGCAAAGTCCGGCTGTATATGCTCTGAGTAGCACGTCGTACTACAAATTTGCAGAATCAGCTAGGAACACACGGCGATAATTGCAGCAGCTGGGGTCATAACATTCAAAGGATTCCGGATCCGGTTGCAGCCAATCCTTTCAGCAAGGGTACACGGGTGTAAAACCAGCCTGAGAAATGATGTTCGTTTTTACACCATGGCTTCATATGAATTTCATGCACAGCAGTTGTCTCAGATTCGTTTCTCAAGTCTGGACGGGAATTAATGCTCAAAGTTGACGGGCTCCCTTTTATGCCCAAGTCTAGAAAGTGTTCCGCAACTCCGCCGGCGAGTCCGGTCCGAGGTTGCGGAGCGAGAGCGAGCGTCATAGACGAAGTAGTCGAACACGCGAAAGTAAATGACACAGAGAAGTATGGAGGAGACCAGCTTTATTAATCAATGATCAGGTGTTACAATGATTGCTCCTCGTCTCTTTATATAGGGGTACAGGGTCAAGAGATAAGTACCCACTTAACGTAAAGTGTGGAACCGGGAGGGGCTATCCAGAGCGCTTCGTGCGCTAGCCGCCGCCACCCTCGTGGTGGGCCGGTTTCCCAACACTCCCCCTTGGGTAATTATCCTTATATCCATGCCTCAAAACTCCGAAAAACCCAGTGGGAAAAAATATGAAGAAAGAGCACACAGTATACGTTGTTGTATTGCACGAATTGCCTCGTCAAAAACCTCGTGTGAGAAACATCAGGAAAACTAACTCAAGGGAAAAAGAGTACAATCCATTCAACCATCAAGTTGAGTACTCGATCACCAAGATCAAGATTTTAACGACGAATTTGTGAAGTTTCTCCCCCTGAACCTTGCATCTCTCTAAGTCTCATCATACCGATTCCACGCACACACCTCTCCAAGGTTGATGCCGATAATGATTTAGTGAACATATCAGCAAGATTGTCACAGGACTTAGTATGCAAAACTCTCACCTCGTTCAACTGTTGCAGCTCATGTGCATAGAAGAACTTGGGACTAATATGCTTTGTGAGGTTACTCTTCACATAACCCATCTGGACTTGTGCAACACAAGCAGCATTATCTTCATAGATAATGGTAGGGGTTTGTACGGTGTTCAGCCCACATGTCTGCTGAATGTGGCCGATCATCCGCCGAAGCGATACACACTCTTTGTGCCATGATTTCCGAGTGGTTCGTGGAAGTCAACACAAGTGTTTGCTTGGACGATTTCCAGAAAAACGCAGTTCCACCACAAAGGAAAACATATCCAGTCTGCGATTTGCAATCATGCGGGTCCGATAGGTACCCAGCATCGGCATAGCCTATAATAGATAGGTCTTGATTTCTTTTATAAAACAGGCCAAGATCTTTGGTCCCTTGCAGGTAACGGAAGACGTCCTTGACACCTTTCCAATGCCTCTTGGTAGGTTCAGAACTGTACCGAGCAAGCAAACTGCCGGCGAACGCAATGTCTGGCCGTGTACAATTTGCGAGGTACATGAGTGCTCCAACTGCACTCAGGTAAGGAACCTCTGGTCCCAGAGTTTCCTCCCCCTCTTCCTTTGGCCTGAACGGGTCCTTGTCTGGCTGTAAAGATCTTCCGACCATCGGGGTCTTAGAAGGATATGCCTTATCAAATCCAAATCTCTCCAACACCTTCTGGGTGTAGGCCGACTGGTGCACTAGAATCCCATCAGGGGAATGTTCAAGTTGCAGACCTAGACAGAACTTGGTTTTACCCAAATCCTTCATCATGAATTCCGACATCAGGTAGGAACTCGCTTCCTCAATATCCTCAGGCATACCGATTATGTTTAAATCGTCCACGTACACCGAGATTATACAGAATCCATCTTGGGATCGCCGTATAAAAACACATGGGCAATCTTTATTGCTCGTGTAGCCCTTCTCATGAAGGAAATCACTTAAGCGATTGTACCACATTCTATCAGACTGTCTGAGTCCGTACAGTGCCTTTTGAAGTTGAACACTGTATAGACCCCTATTTGCTCTATCATGGTTCGGAACAGGGATACCTTCTGGAACCTTCATGTATATGTTTGAATCCAAGTTACCATATAGGTAAGCAGTGACAACATTCATTAGTTTCATTTTTAAGCCCATGTTTACTGCCAGCGAGATCAAGTATCTAAAGGTAACTCCATCCATGACTGGGGAATAAGTCTCCTCAAAATCGACACCTGGTCGTTGAGTGAACCCTTGAGCGACGAGCCTTGCTTTGTACCGTACTACCTTATTATTTTCATCTCTCTTTCGAACAAAAACCCACCTATGGCCAACAGGGCAAATGTGGGGAGGAGTTCGACAAACTGGTCCGAACACCTTCCTTTTGTTGAGAGATAATAATTCGGCAGTAATTGCCTGCTGCCAATCTTTCCAATCCGACCCTTTCTTGCAATCAGCGAGCGTGTTAGGCTCAGGGTCAAGATCTATGATTGAGGCAATTTTCGTAGCAAAGTTAATGTCGACAATCATCGTTGCTCGGTTCAGGGACTCCCCCGTATAAATATAATTTATGGCCATTTCGTCATGGAGCGCATCCAGCGCTAACACTTGCTCTACCAAATTTCCCATTATGGGAGCAAGGTCCTTTAGATTTCCCGCGCCGACGTGTGTGCACACATCTTCGCTGGGTGTTTCCCCTATGGGAAAGTTTAAGTCCGGAATTTTGTGCACTGAATTTTCCGTACTTGTGCCAGGTCTCGACTGGCTCCCTGTTTCACTTTGGGGTACTTTGGCGACAGGCTGTAATAAATCTCTCTTATCCTTTTTCGTCGGGCGTCCCCGAGTACTTGGGATTTGAGAAGCTGGATCTCTCGTCCTTTTAGGCCTTTGGACGGGAGCGGGTATACCATCATTTTTCTTCGGTATTTCAACCCTTTCCGGTGCATTGCGCGCGTGCACATGCGATTTTGTTACAGTCTTTAAGTCACTAAAGTGGTCAGGCAGTTGATTTGCTAATGACTGCAAATCTATTATCTTTTGGACTTCTCTCTCAGTCTCAGCAGTGCGCGGGTCATGAGCGTGGATTCCCGTGGCTTGCGACGTGATTTCTCGACTTTTAGCATCAATGGGTTGATTCTCTCCCCCTAAAGTCGGGAAAAAATCCTCGTCAAAAATGCAATCAGCAAAACGAGCCGTGTGACAATCACCTGTCATGGGGTCCAGATACCTGATTATGGACACAGTCTCATAACCAACGTATATCCCCGACTTACGGAGCGGGCCCATCGCCGATTGCTGAGGTGGTGGTATTGGTACATATACCTGGCAACCGAACCTACGAAGGTGGGAAATTTTCGGTGCCGACCCTTGCGCAAGCTGAACAGGAGAGTGGATGTTGTAGGCCGACGGTCGAAAGTTGATGAGATTGGCCGCGTGTAACACTGCGTGGCACCAACATGTAGTTGGTAAATTACAACCCTGAAGGGCGGTCGGGCAATGAATTTAATTCTTTTAATCAATGCCTCGGCAAGTCCATTTTGTGTATGAACATGCGGTACCGAGTGCTCAACTTTGATTCCCATTGCCATGCAATAATCATCGAACGCCTTTGAAGTAAATTCTCCGGCGTTATCCATTCGAATAGACTTTATACGATAATCAGGGAAATTATTCCTCATTTGTATGATCTGTGAGATCAATTTTGCAAAGGCATGGTTCCGTGTTGACAGCAGGCAAACATTGGACCATTTAGAGGAAGCATCAATGAGCACCATGAAGTACCGAAACGGCCCCGTGAGGGGCTGAATTGGACCGCATATATCCCCTTGGATACGTTCTAAGAACGTGGGGATTTCATCCCTCACCTTGAGGGGCGATGGCCTAATGACTAACTTCCCCTTAGCGCATGCGGAGCACACGAATTCATCGGGAAGTTCTTCACGTTAACGTTATGGCCATGTGAGTTGTTAATTATATTTCTCATCATCCTAAGTCCTGGGTGGCCTAACCTATCGTGCCAGAGGCAGAAGAGTTCAGAGCTTCTAAAAACGGTCTTGAGGGTAGTATACACGGGCGGTGCTACTATCTTAGTGTAGTATAGCCCTGTGTCAAAAGAAGGAAGCCTTTCGATAACATGTTTACCACCTGCATCCCACTTTGTGATGAGTAGGCACTCCTTGCCGTTTTCATCATCGGTCTCAGCATGGAAACCATTAGCGCGGATGTCTCTAAAGCTCAAAAGAGTACGAGTCGACTCCGGGTACAACAACGCATGATTAATGATCAAAGTTGTTCCCATGGGGAGTATAATAGTGGCTCGTCCGGAGCCAACTATGTGAGAACCGCAGCCGGCGATTGTCATAATACTTCCCGGAGATTTTTTAATGGACTCGAAGTACTTAGTTTCTCGTAAAATGGTATGTGTAGTTGCGCTATCAGCAAGGCACGTTTCCTCCATTCGGACGCCACATGCATTCTAAAATATGACATATAATTAATGTAATGAGGAAGAAGCTACATTAGTAATAAATGCACACATTCCAGAACATAACATACTATCATGTATAAATAATGGAATAAATGAATAAATGTCATCCAATCGCCAAAGTAAAGAATAAGTTTATGCTCTCATAGAGCTTACAACCAAATCGAATTTATTCAATTTTATTGTATCAAATCACGGAATCATGATAACCAAAGAGGTATGCTAAGTGGACTCGGTGAAGAAGCCATTCACTTCTGCCGCAATCTCCATACTAGTGAGCTGATCCTCCTTAGAAATCATCTTGGAGGCAGCATCAATGTCTAGTGGCGGCGCCGCCGAGGCGACCATGTGGTCAAACTCCATGGTGACGTGGGCGTCGGTAGAGACCGCCAAAGCTGCCGTGATGGGCACCACTGGGGTCGCCTCTATGGGCGCAGCAGGGGGAGTAGCGATCATCACGGGTGCCGCCATGGGCGCCGGTGGTGCTCCCTCCTGAACCAAGGCGAGGTGCGTCTCACGCACCTTCCGAGCCTTATATGCATCAACGACCTCCTGTGGTGCGCGGCACTGGCGGGAGAAATGCTCCACCGAGCCACACCGAAAGCAGTCCTGAGGCCTCTGCCCCCCCTGCCCGGCTTTTGCTGCTTAGTCGGGGCGGAGGGCTGAGGGCCCTTCTTCTTGCCCTTGCGGCCCCTCTTCTTCTGTTGAGGCATGCGGACTTTGAGAGCGTTCACCTCCTGACGAGAACTTCCCCCAAGTGGTTGCGCGACAAAGTTCTTTTTCAGAACCTCGTTCTGCGCCTCTGCCACCTGGAGGACGTCAATCAACTCTGAATACCTCGTGTAGTTGCCTTGGCGGTAGTTCCGTGCGGACAGGACCGCGTCAGGGTGGAAAGTGGGTAGGGTTTTCTCAATCTTCTGGGTGTCGGTAATCTCAGTACCACACAACCGAAGAGTCGTACAAATCCGGTGCAGAGCCGAATTGTACTCCCCAACCGTCTTGAAGTCCGCAAACCTCAGACGGATCCACTCTGCCTCTGCACGTGGCTTCATAGTGTACTTCAGCCCCTCAAACCGCTGCTTAAGAGCGGTCCAAAGGCCAGAAGCACTAGTAGGTGACAGGTGATGACGGAGAAAATGCAGAGCCTGCGGATTCTCAGTTTCGAACTTGGGATCAGTGGGGGCCAGCGGGGTCCCCTTACCGATCGCCCTCGGGAGGGTTTTGACCTGGAGAAAGATCTCACAGTCCGAGGCCCATGACAGGTAGTTCAGCCCCGTCTGGGCCAACTCAGCAAACTCCTTGTTGACAATTCCGGCCATCTGCAATTTATGCAAAAATCATGAGATTACAGCAGGTAATCTTTTACACAAATGCGATGTTGATAAACTTATTCAATAAAAATGACGTTCCATTATTTAAAACATGTTCTTATATGACTTACTAAATGATTAAGAGTGCTAAACAATTAATCTACAGTAGTAAAATCATACAGTAAAAACATGTTTACAAAATATAGCATGTTAAGCGCATATCGTACGTGAAAAATAGCCCAAAAATTGAATTCCCGAGGCATTTTAAAGCCCAAAAACGGATATTTCAGTGAAACGGG
Organism: Aegilops tauschii subsp. strangulata; assembly: GCF_002575655.3. Classification (NCBI taxonomy): domain Eukaryota; kingdom Viridiplantae; phylum Streptophyta; class Magnoliopsida; order Poales; family Poaceae; genus Aegilops; species Aegilops tauschii. Next base: position 45,571,361 of record NC_053040.3, on the reverse strand, counting down.
CAGTTCCAGGGGCTTCTACGCGAAATATTACTGTAGGAATATAAGTCGCGTAAACGCAGGAAACTACAGGGGCTAAAGCGCAAATTTTCACGCTACAGCCAGCGCCACCCCTTTTTTTATGGAAGGATCCCTACGGCCGCAGCCCATCCGGGCCCAGCAGCCAGCGGGCCGGCCCAGGAGCTATGCCGCCTTCCCGCAGCGACGCTAGGGTTTCCCCTAGCGCCCACAACGTGGGTGCGGCGGCGGCCTGCCGCTAGCCAGCTCGCGCGGCGGGGGCTGGCGCCACCCGACGGCGTCATCTGGACGCGGTGGTGGCAGTGGCGACCGACGGCGGCGCGGCAACGGGGCGCGCGGGTGCGCGTTGGGCCCGAGCACGAGTCCTGGCGACGATAGCTCGAGCCCCGGCGACGGCAGCTGGCCGTGCACGGGCTCGGCCGAGGCGACGACCAGCGCAACTGCGGCGGCCACGCCACACGACGGCGACGACCGCGGCTGCGGCGGCCACGGCCACACAACGCGGCGTCGGCAGCTACGCGCGGGTGGCGGCCATCGAGGCGGGCTGCGCGCAAGCACGCGCCAGCAGGGCGCGGCGGCGACGAGCCGGCCACCGGGACGGCGGCGGCGGCGTCAGCAGGACGCGGTGCGGCGCGCGCGACCAGCGGGTTCGCGGCCGGCAGATGGCTACGGCGCGTGGCCAGCAGGGCCAGGGCGACGCCGTTGATGGCTTGGCACGGCGTCATCTGGATGCCGGGCTCGGGATGCGGATCTTCGTCGCGTTCATCCGGAACTCCGACGGCGCATGGCACATCTGGTGCTTTTGCGGCGGTACCGCGACCATCTGGGTCACGATCTGTACCGACTCCCTATAGTGCAGTCAACAAGTTCCTCTTGATCCAAGAACATCGACATTGGTCGGCGACGTATTCGTCCGCTCGGTTCTTGGGAGGAAAATCCACACCATAGGTAGATTAAATCCGAAAAATAAACTAACCGCAAAAACGGATTCGCGGTAACGAGAGGAATCCATTTTTGCAAAAAGGGGGATCGGATCTTATACCTCCGCGGGATCGACGAAAGCCTGCGTGACTTGACGGAGAGTTAGATGGAGCGAAGCGTGCTGATAACGTGTTCCGCAACTCCGCCGGCGAGTCCGGTCCGAGGTTGCGGAGCGAGAACGAGCGTCGTAGACGAAGTAGTCGAACACGCGAAAGTAAATGACACAGAGAAGTATGGAGGAGACCAACTTTATTAATCAATGATCAGGTGTTATAATGATTGCTCCTCGTCTCTTTATATAGGGGTACAGGGTCAAGAGATAAGTACCCACTTAACATAAAGTGTGGAACCGGTAGGGGCTATCCCGAAGGCTTCGTGCGCTAGCCGCCGCCACCCTCGTGGTGGGCCGGTTTCTCAACAGAAAGAATACCACAAGGACAAATTGCCGGCGACTTGAAGTTGACGGGGCAAAGGCCAAAAACACAATGATACCCGTGAAGCCTGAACCGACCCACGCTAACTTTTTTTGACCGGAGTTTCGGCCGTCGGTGGAAACTGTGAGTCACGTACACGCGTCTATCTCTCACTAGACCGAAAAAACTGGGTGGTACCCAGTTTGGGCTAGCGAGACACTGACAAGATGACGTGAGATCATCTCCTGCCAAGACAGAACCGAGCATGGTTTACAGCAAGTGCGGACGTTCACAATGTCATGGAAGCAGCTAGCGCCACCATGCATTGCTCTTGGTCGCATCTACTCCACGTGAAACTGGTGGATTCGTAAGTATACATACTGAAACAACCACTGGATTCCGGCTTGAATCTATGGGTAGCCAGGGGCTGGCACACTTGTGCGACGAGCTTTTTCCTTTGACAGCGCTGCTTCACTAGCCTCGTAAGAAACTTGATCGGTTTGTAAGCTACCTCGCTGGCTTCACGCTGGGCATCACAGTTCAGCACTGTTCGCATCAGCCACCCAGCGCCTCACAGTTCAGCAATGTTTGCGTCCAGAAACTCGCGCTTTGTTTCAGAGTAATCTCAAGGGCACTCAACTGAAAGGGGGATTCTGGTTTTCGGATAATGAGATTTCATGGCATGAATTAAAGATAAATGCAAACTAAACCAAACTTGGCCGCGGCCGCCTCCGGAGGAGGTCGAGGAGCAGCGATCTGTGGCGACGAAAGCCGCTACGTCCCAGATCCACCGCCCGCTGTCCAGGTCGACCCTTGCATAGGAGACAACACAGGCGCACGTCGATGCGACGACGATGCTGACGAGTTGCTTTCATGGCTGCGTCCGGGATCCACCGCCCTCCATCCGACGAGCTGCTTCATTGTGGGATCCAGGCGCGCGTGCTTAGACTACAAAAATAGACTAGATATCGATCTCCAAAACCTTCTCTTTAAAAAAAAACCTTCTATTTTTTTTTGAACACAGTACAGATGCAAGCGCTCATATACACACGCATACACTCACCCATATGAACGCACACACGCACACCCTACCTCTATGAGCACCTCCGAAAGACTGAGCCGGCATATCATCTTGAAATTTACGTAGTCACCGTAGGCACCTCCTCGTCGAAGGGAACGTCTCCTTCCACTGAATGTGCATCACCGGAAATCCTGAAACAAACTCTTCTAATTAGAGAGACGGTTTTCCAAACTGGCTCCCATGTAGGATAACCTTCTATTCAAGCCCTCGAATTTCGCATTGAGATCTGCGCTACCTCACTATTTTGACCTGTAGAAAGTTTTCCTTTTTGTTAGTCTCAGAACACAAGATATATACCTCAAACTTTGTAGGTCAACTAAATATTAGTACTACTTTGTCTAGAATTTTTTTTAAATTTTTGGTGCACCATGAACCCCCTACAAGAGACACAGAGTATAGGTGCATTTTGTCGATGACCACAACACTGAATCTTGGGGCGGGGATGAGGTTTCACGAGGAGACACGTAGATAGAGATGCAAGGCAAGTTGAGCGGCTAGACATGAACATAGGGAGCAAGAGAGAGAAACCCCGTGGGCACCCACCAGCCACTGGCGGCAACAACAAGGGGGAAAAGGGCATGGAGGGGAGTTTGTGGTGGCTAGGACATTACTCCGAGGTTGCTCGAGAGCAATGTGGAATGCACGAGGCACTTTTCTTTTCATTTCAAGGCGATGTAATTTGGTACTTCCTTGTCCGGAAAAATTTGTCTCTCAAATGGATGTATCTAGCACCTGCTAGATGCATTCATTTGAGGGACAAGTTTGGGACAAACTTTTCCGGACGGAGGGAGTATGATTTATCATTCCTAGTTTTCAATTTTTAATCTGCATTGCCATCCTTATTCTCTTAATACTTATATTTTTGTCATTCCTTTTCTGATCATTCGCATTCCTCATAGTTTCTTAATCTTTACATACTCATACCATTTTATTTAGTCTTGTTCCTCCTCTAGGTGTTTTATTCTCAAATTTTCAGGTATTACTCTAGAGGAAGACAATGGAGAAGGAATAAACATCTCATGTTGGCTTCTTTTTTTTCCTTTTAAGACATTCCCCTGTACATCAATCACGCTTGTGTGGCGTCGTTGGTCAATTCTTTGGCAGTTGTGGTAGCTCCGTGTCACTGCTGTCCTTGTATGGTACCGCCCTTTTGGACTTGGCCTGTAATCTAGATTTTTTTTGTCAGTATTTGGTTATTGGTTAGCATGGAAAGTACATTTTTTAGTAAATGGATGCCCGTTTAGACGTCAAAGTTAGATAATGTAGGTTTTTCTAGTGCTATAATCTTTTTTACTTTTTTTCTGGAAAGAACGAATCTCCTTGTTGATTTTTGCTAGAGAGCTGGCCGGGACTGAAGACTGACCTTTACTCCGGTTCCAGACACCAACCGGGACTAAAGCGGTTGCGCCAGGAGCGAGGCCTTTTAGTCCCGATTTATGGCTGGAACCGGGACTAAAAGTCCCAGCCGAACCGGGACTGGTGCCTGCCGAGGCCCGGCCGGCGTCCTGGCCGTCCCGGTTTGTAAGTCGACCGGGACAGTTGTTCTGATCTGGCAAAAACCAATGCCCGGTTTTCTACTAGTGCTCCATGTCACTGCCGTCGTTGTGTGGTACCGCCCTCTCGACTTGGCCCGTAATCTAGATATATATTTTTTGTCAGTATTTGGTTATTGGATAGCATGGAAAGTACATTTTTTTAACTAAATGGATGCTTCTTTAGACGTCAAACGTTAGATAATGTAGGTTTTTCCGGTGCTATATTTTTTTTTTAGATTTTTTTTTACTAAATGGATGCCTCTTTAGACATCACAGTTCAGCACTGTTCGCATCAGCCACCCAGCGCCTCACAGTTCAGCAATGTTCGCATCCAGAAACTCGCCCTTTGGTTTCATCCTTTTCAAAAAAGATAATGAGATTTCATGCATGAATTAAAGATAACTGGCAACTAAACCAAACCTGGCCGCTGCCGCCTCCGGAGGAGGTCGAGGAGCAGCGATCTGTGGCGACGCGCGAAACCCGCTACGTCCCAGATCCACCGTCCGCTGTCTAAATCGACCCTTCCATAGGAGACAACACGAGCGCAAGTCGATGCGACGATGATGCTGACAAGCTGCTTCATGGGTGCGTCCGGGATCCACTGCCTCCATCCGACGAGCTGCTTCGTTGTGAGGTCGATGCGCGCTTAGACTACAAAAATTGACTAGATGTCGATCTCCAAAACATTCTAATTATAGAGACAGTTTTCCAAACTAGCTCCCATGTAGGGCAACCTTCTATTCAAGCCGTCCAATTTCGCATTGAGATCTGCGCTAGCTCACTATTTTGACTTCAAGAAAGTTTTCCTTTTTGTTAGTCTCGGAAACACAAGATATATAACTGTAACTTTGTAGGTCAACTAAATATTAGTACTACTTTGTCTAGAATTATTTTTGGATCTTTTGTGCACCATGAACCCCCTACAAGAGACACTAAGTATAGGTGCATTCTGTTGATGACCACGACACTACATCTCGGGGCGGGGGGATGAGATTTCACGAGGAGACACGTCGATAGAGATGCAAGGCAAGTAGAGCGGCTAGACATGAACATAGGGAGCAAGAAAGAGAAACCCCGTTGCACCCACCAGCCACTGGCGGTCTGGCGGAACAACGAGGAAGAAAAGGCTGTGGAGGGGAGTTTGTGGTGGCTAGGACATTGCTCCGAGGTCGCTCGAGATCAATGTGGAATGCACGATGCACTTTTCTTTTCAGTTCAAGAAATTGTAATTTGGTAGCATTTAACATTCCTAGTTTTCAATTGTTAATCTGCATTGCCATTCTTTTCCTCTTAATAATTATCTTTTGTCATTCCTTTTCTGAAAATTCGCATTCCTCATAGCTTCTTAATCTTTACTTACTCATACCATTTTTATTTAGTATTGCTCCTGCTCTATGTGTTTTATTCTCAATTTTTTTGGTATTACTTCCTTTTTAGACTTTCCCCTGTACATCAATCACGCTTGTGTGGCGTCGTTGGTCAATTCTTTGGCAGTTGTGGTAGCTCCGTGTCACTGCCGTCGTTGTGTGGTACATGTTTGTCAGTATTTGGTTATTGGTTAGCATGGAAAGTACATTTTTTTAGTAAATGGATGCCCGTTTAGACGTAAAATAATGTAGATTTTCCGGTGCTATATTCTTTTTTTAGTTTTTTTTCGGGGAAAGAACGAATCTCCTTGTTGATTTTCGCTAGAGAGCTTGCTTCACATGCATGCAGTAAGTTTAGGGAGAGATCGATGAGCATGGTACTCTTCAAGTCAGTCAACGTAGGACCCATAAAAACGGGCTGATAATTTGTTTTACACCATCATCATTTGCATGCAGTGCATTTGGTTCCGATTCGTTTTACAAGTCTGAACGTGAATGCCTTTGTGCCGGCAGAGGGGGCGAAGTCACGAGCTCATGACAGTCTAGGTATAAATCCAAAAACCAAGGACAAATCGCGTGAAAGAGTGTCAGGGAAAAAACCAGAAACACAATGATGATAGCCGTCAAGACGATTGAGACGACCCGCGTGAACATGTTTTTGACTGGGAATTTTGGTTGTCGGTAAACTGTTGAGGCGCCCAAATACACGTGTCTTTCTCTGGCTGGACCGAAATGGCTTGGTATCTCATCATCTCCTCGCACGAAGGAATCGCACACAATTTGCAGCAGGCGCCAGTCCTTTGAAGTTCGGCGTCAAGCTGCAGCCTGCAGGGAAATCAACAAGTCCGGCCGGCCATCATGGAAGCAGCGAGCATGCAGCTGCCGTGGGAATGGATTGAATTTTTAGCCGATCTGCAGGCATCGCTATTGGTGGCATCTTCTCCACGTGAAACTGGTGGATTCGTGTACGTACGTAGGAAAAAAACTGGTGCTCGCATGATGGCGCTTGAGGTAGCCAGTGCCAGGCTTGCGCTTTTATAGGGCTTGATCCACCGTTGAAGCATCCATCCATCCATCCATTGCAATGGCGCAAATAACCATCTCCGCAGTAGCTATAGCGGCAGCGGCACTCATACTAGTGCCGGTGTTCACTTTCACCAGAGGATCAGTAGCAGCAGCAGGTGATCCGATCGGGATGCCCAACTGCGTCACGTCCTGCGGCGACGTGGAGGTGCCGTATCCGTTCGGCATTGGCGCAAACACCAGCTGCTACCTGCCGGGGTTCAACCTCACCTGCGACAACAATACCAGCTCAAGCCCACGGCTGCTGCTCGACGCCGACGGTACCCTCCAAGTGCTTCAGATGGAAGAAGCCTTTTCTTTGGGCCTTTTAAAGGCCCAACACAGCGGTGGTGTGAAGATCGACCTCGACGCCCATGGCAACGGCAACGGCACGTTCAGCAGCTGGCTTGGGAAGGGCGGGCCATACACGCTGACAAACAGGGTGAACGAGCTCATCCTAATAGGCTGCAACATGCAGGCGACGGTGAAGAGGGGCAACATCAGCGTGGCCAGTTGCACCTCCCTTTGTGACGGCTACCCAATGTGGCGAAATTTCGTGTTTTGACCCTTTTGTCAAACAAAATCGAGATCTGACCCCGTTTGAAACTTTTTCGAGATCTGACCCTTTTGCTACCGCCAAACCTTCAGGCGGTAGGGTTGCACAGGCTACCACCACAGGTTCTGGCGGTAGGTGTGGCTGACGGCCGTCAAGCCGTTAACGGCTGCTTACGGACCTACCGCCATAGGCCACGGCGGTAGCCCACACAAACCTACCGCCGAGAGCCCTGGCGGTAGGTTATCATAGTCCGCATGAACTTAACTGCTTTGATTTTGTCTTCAATTTGTTTGCCATGGACATAAGAAACAATAAGCACAATTTCATAGACATAAGAAGTTTGATCACATCCAAATAGTTTGATCACATCCAAATAGTTTTGCCATTACGGACTAAGAAACAAGTACCACATAACATAGTTTGATCACATAAGATAGTTTGATCACATAACATAGTTTGATCACATCCAAATAGTTTCACGGAGCCAACATAAGAAGTTTAACAAGTTCAACGGTCATCGACCACATAAAAGGTTTCATCCATAGGTAGCAATCAAACATGACGATCATCAGCAGCCACACGCATATATAGTTTAGATGATATCGATGACGATCATCATCTTCAAGCCTTGACGGTTGGTGTTCCTGATAGTAATTAGGATGGCCTGTCCAATATGAAGATTCTTGTCAACGAGGAAGTTCTTCCACCCAACCGAGCTTAAGTGTGTGCGACTGTCCGTGTCCACGCCGTACGCACAAGTAGTGACGGGGCCCCTTGCGGTAAGGTGTATTTCAGCATAGCCTTCTTCATCAGCCTCGATGCCACAACTCTTAGATAGGCTCTTTGGCAATTTTTGAATAAGAAAAACATATCAATTAATAAGTATGGATTATCTAAACTATTAACTATTCCTTGGATTCTACACTAATAACATACCATGACATGTCGATCGATCATGGTACTTGTCAGACCGGTCACGAATGGCGCCCCGACCAAGTCAGCACGTGGCAGAAAGTTGTCCCATAGGTTGCACACCTCCTGATCGCTCAGCCTCACTCTTTGAGCACAGATGGCTTCCTCAAGTGGGTCTTCATAGTCATCATCCTCATCAAGTGATGGTGGTGGCGCCATTTTCCTTATATAAGCATTGATGGATAAAGTTAATTAAACATCAATATTTGTTCTAATGCAAGCGTTCATCAGATATAGGTAGATTCCACCTAAATCAATGGAGATATATAGCAAAACAAATATCTATAATATTCACAAAATAAATCATCACATATGGCTATAAGAAAGACTAAACCTAGGGTTCATCTAGGTTCTAGGGTTCATCTAGGTTCTAGGGTTCAATATAACCTAGAGAGGGTTCCTCAAATGGCTATAAGAAAGACTAAACCTAGGGTTCATCTAGGTTCTAGGGTTCATCTAGGTTCTAGGGTTCATCATATCAACTAGAGAGGGTTCCTCGTATGGCTATAAGAAAGACTAAACCTAGGGTTCATCAACTAGGTTCATCACATTGCAATCATCTAGGTTCTAGGGTTCATCATATGAACTAGAGAGGGTTCTTCATATGGCTATAAGAAAACGGATTGGTTTGACTCAAACTAATTGGGGGATTGGAGGAGCTTACCTTCCTCTTTCCGTAGCCATCTCGATCCGCAAAATCCGTGACTCAACGAAGAAGATCGGAGTGGGGAAGTGGAGGAGATGAGAAAATGGGCGAGAGGAAGAAGAAGGCGGCTGGGTGGGTGGGGATTAGGGGTTGGCGTGGGGTGGGCGGGCGGCTGGGTTTATAAATGCCCAAACCCTACCGCCATAGGGCGCGGCGGTAGGATGCCTCCCCCCCCCCCCCCCACGCCCCTTCTGTGACCAAAAAATCGAGCAACGCAGCGGTAGGGTTGCACACCCTACCGCCGAGGCCCTGGGCGGTAGGCTCCTACCGCCAAGCGCCCTGGCGGTAGGGTGTGCAACCCTACCGCCGCGCTGCTCGATTTTTTGGTCACAGAAGGGGGGTGTGGGGGGAGGCACCCTACCGCCGGGTCTGATGGCGGTAGGATGTACAGACCTACCGCCTTAGTTTGTGGCGGTAGGGTGGCCCAGTGTGCATTTTTTGCACCTTCTAACTTCTTTTATCTTTAATTTTTGGCAAACAACATTTAAACAGCATATGTATGACATATGAAGCACACAATGTATGATATATGATGCACACACCACAAATCTATAAATAAGATAGGTTCGATACATAGTAAATCTATAAATAAGGTAGGTTCGATACATAGCAAATAAGTTATACATAGCAAATTAACGAAACAGTTTCACGAGCAAATTCATATGGTTCACGAAGCAAATATGCAAGTTTTTAGTTCAACGACACGACAGCAACTTCAGTCCTTCCTTCCCCTCTTCGACTTTCGGTCCTCGTTATCCTTGGATCGCTTCTCGGCCGCCATCTTCTTGCAGGCCGCAGGACGTGCTTTCTGAAACGGGGATGGACTCTTCCAATCCTTCTTCGGCACATTCCTCTTCTCACACTGGGTTGGCTGAGTTGGTGGAGGTCCATCGTCATCATCGTACTCCTCCTCCTCCTCCTCCTCATCGTCCTCTTCCTCTTCCTCAGCATGTTCTTCTTCTGCGCCCTCTTTGTCATCTTGAATCGCTTCCTCTCCATCATCATCGTCGTCGCTCTCCTCCTCGTCATCTTGAACCGCCCTAGACGAAGAGGCTGCATGGCTCGATGAAGCGAGGCTACGCATCGGTGCAGGAGGAAAAACATCCTCGGTGTTTGTAGCGCACCCAAGCAGGCCCACAAGCCGGCGTGCTTTGTTGACGTATTTCTGCAATGATAACGAAACAATATGTTAACTTCTCGAATGTCCAGTGATAACGAAAATGAACTCCGTATTACCTTCACCGTTTCCCTCAACTTGTTCTCACTAGCTCGAGTCCCAGGGACAGCACTAAGCGCATCAGAGGCATGAAAAATGCTTTTGTTCAGCTCCGAAGACTGCAAAGTAATAAAATGAGTCAATAGCACGAAAAGCCGATTTCATCCAACCGTCGGTTCAAAAGAGGTAAAAACAACATACCACTCTGTTCATGAGGGGTCCGTACTCCCTAAACCCGCCTTGAAGCTGTCTGATGCTCTTGTTGTAGGCTTTATTCTCTGAGGCGTCATCGAATAGGTCTTCGGCATCTGCTGTCGTCCACTGGGGCCTCAGACGCAGACGATGCTTGATGCCATCATCGTACCACAGCATGTGATCCTCGTACTCATCCCAGTCAATCACTCTCCTCTCCGTGTCTTTGCGTCCTTTCCACTGGTTCCATTCCTTCATGTATTTCGCATGTTCGGCTTCCCAATCCGTGATTTATTGATTCTTCTGCCTGCTCATCCTGCAATGCATAAGAAAGAATGTAAAACACCCTTCTTTTATGAATGTAAAGCATCAAAATAAGAACTTAGAATCGATGAGGACGGCTTGTGGTACTCACTGGTGTAGGTCGTAGCCACCGGTATCGTGGACGGCTGGTGGTGTGTGTTGCGCCTTACCAAATTGTGCGGCAACGCGCTGTGGCAAGTGGTACTCCACGGCATAGACACAAATCATGGGCACGATGCACCGGAAGAGAAGCCGGTCCTGCTTGCACATGCTGTTCAGCTCGAACCCCCACTCTCGATCATCACTATACGGCCGCCAATTAACCTATAACCAAACAATGGTAAGCTCAAGTGAAAGTGGTATCGAAACAATGGTAAGTTCAAGTGAAAATGTAGTTCTTATACCTGGAAAGGCGTGAGAGCATCAAGCTCGTTGCTGAAGACCTTGTACAAGGCCTTCGATTCGCCCGTGTAGACACGCACCACGTCCCAAGCGTATGCAACGGTCGGGTACCGATCATCTTCGTCATCTCCGCCATAGTCCGTCCATGCACGCGAGCGCATCTTCTCCGGACGGCCCACCGGGATTCGCTCCCACATCCAAATGGAGAGGCCCCATACACATCCACACATACCGGACGTGACTTCCGCTCTCTGGGTCGCGTCGTCAAGCTACAAACCAAGTATAGATGATAAGATGTCAAAATGTAAAGCAGCACACGTCTGATATTTGAAAGAAAGTGATATTCACTTACCGAACGGTATAGGTAGGCGAGTCCGGCAGCCCCCCAGCTGTACCCCGCATCCCAGTCCTTTAGGAAGTCGAGATACATCCATAGGGCAGAGTTCCCGGAGCAGTCCGGAAACACTACCTCCGTGAGAATGTACCACAGGTAGGCCCTGGCGTACTGCTCCACCACCCGGGGCTCGGCATCTTCCGGGCACTTGCTCCGGTGCTCGAGGAGCCATGGCAGCGGTATGCCGGAAGTCCGGTTGCTCTTAGCGGGGGGCAGTCACCGATGAGGCTGACAACCCTCTCGTGCCAGTTCGCCCTCTCCACTCTTCCTGTGAGAGGACGACCCTCCAGCGGTAGTGCCGTAATCATCGCCCAATCCTCGAGGGTCACGGTCATCTCCCCGCATGGAAAATGAAAGTTGTGCGTCTCTGGCCGCCACCGGTCGATCAAAGCCGTGAGAGCTGAGTGAACGAGCGTCGGCGGCTTACGCTTGAACTGCAGGACGAAACCCAATAGTCGGGCTCTCCTGAAGAACGATGCGTACCGATCGTCGTACTCCATCTTAACCGTCGTCTTGTGAGCCCTCATCCGCAGTGGCGACAGCATCTGTGAAAATCAATAACCAAAGCATAATTAGCATGGACATAATAGTTAGCAACTTGTTTTCATCAATTCGAAAGATTTGGTTTAAAATGCTAATTACCAGTCCATTCTCAATGAAACGGGCACGGTGACGCTTGTCGAACCTAGGGTCAAGCATTGTGTACTTCGTGCCGATGTCGTCCGCAAGAGGTGGCCTCCTAAAAGAATTGCATAAGCATATCAAAAGATTTTTCAACATGAACTAGGGTTCAACATTAACTACGAAACACATCGATGCATAACAAAAATTAATCACATCCAACAGAACCTATGAGTTCAATCTTTGAATAATCATATATCAAGATTATTATGAACATGAACTAAATACAATACATATATCAAAGAACTAAATAAAATACTTTTATGAAGATGCAATCACCATGGTTTCAATGCATCATAACACATATTTCTCCAACAACATCCAACATGCATAATCTCATTTTTTGTTAAAAAACAAAAAAAAACGAACTAGGGTTCATCTTGAGGATTCATACACTACATATAACAAATATATCAAATATTCATCTCCAATGTTCATCATACACTACATCCAATACTTGCATCATAGCATAGGAACATGCATCATCCATCATATAAAAAAAACCATTCAAAACAATTATGAACTAGGGTTCATCTTAACACAACCATACCAACTATTCAATATAGTTCATATCTAACACAATATAACATCTAGAATCAACCTAAATCAATCCTAGGGTTAAAAAAAATTCAAATAGGAGTGATTTGAATCGAATAATGCGACGAATCGAAAGGTGTTTGATTAAAACTTATTGGAGGGATTGAAAGGGCTTACTTTTCTTTCTTCGGAGTCATCTCGATCCGCAAAATCCGTCAAGAAACGAAGAAGATCGGAGGGGGGGAGTGGAGGGGATGAGAGAGGGCGAGTTGGAGCAACTGCTCTGTTCTTCGTGGTGGGGGCGGCTGGGTGGGGGGAGAAGGGGGTGGGGGCGGCCGGCCCGCGGTTTATATATGCCCACACCCTACCGCCAGAAACTCCGGCGGTAGGTTCACACAACCTACCGCCGGGTGAAGCGGCGGTAGGGTGTGACGGAGGGGGCACGGAGGCCGTTATTGTTGCTGACGTGGACAAGTTTGCTACCGCCGCTGGTCTCGGCGGTAGGCTATATGATCCTACCGGCAGACCCCCTGGCGGTAGGCAAAAGGGTCAAATCCCGAAATATTTTCGAACGGGGTTAGATCTTGATTTTGTTTGCAAAAAGGGTCAAAACACGAAATTTTGCCACCCAATGTACTACGAAAAAGGCATGGCTATGAAATGCTCCGGCGGCACGGGCTGCTGCCGCGCAGACATCGTCATCAACAGATTCGACGAATACAACAGCAGCACGTCCGGGTCCGGCTATGACGTGCAGCTCAGATGGTTGGGCAGGAACCGCAGCGCGGACCTGGAGCTACTCCCCGTGCATGCGGTTATAGCGGAGCAGGGGTGGTTCGAGAACAGGCTCATCTCACACCATCTTAGCAGAGGCTGGCACCCGTCGACAATGGCCGCAGTTCCCGTTTGGCTGACGTGGGAAATTGTTGGCCATGCTGCCGCACAACCCGGCCTCTGCAAGAGCAACCACAACGAACGCTTTAAGATTATAAGAAGTGGAGGCTATAACTGCCAGTGCAATTGGGGTTACGACGGTAACCCATACCTCCCCGACGGGTGCAAAGGTACGTAGTAGTACTCTATCAGCTTTGCTACATGTACGTAATGAGTTAGTAGGTTAGGTACAAACCTGTCATAGGTGTCACATTTTTGTACGTAATCTCTTCTCTACTACTTAAAAAGAACTAGTCAAGATGTACGTGCAATGCATGTTAATTTGGAAGTATATTAAATGCATGTGGATATTAAGTAGTATATTATTTGCATGTTATTATGTGATTAGCACTATATTTGGCATGAAATTAACTGCACGCTAAACGTGTTGAGCGTTCGACATTGAAGCAGTAGGTCGTTGGATTAACATGATTTAATGGCCGAGATTAATTGGATCTGCCTTTTTGCGTCTTTTTATATTAGTATAGATATAGATATAGACACTACTAGAAAAGGGGGCTTTTGTACCGATTGGTAAGGGCCTTTAGTCCCGGTTTTTGAACCGGGACTAAAGGGTCGTTACTAATGCCGTTACCAACCGGGACTAAAGGAAATTTTATGATTTTTTTTTTGAATTTTCAAATTTCTGAATTATTTTAACCTCTAATCTCTAATCACCACCCCTCATCACTGCTCAATTTGTCCTCTAATCTCTAATCACCCCTCATCATTTCAAATCATCTAACTTTTCGGACGGTCACCCATCCTCTCACTACTCCAGCCTGAGCATCGCACCCTTTAGTCCCGGTTCGTGGCACCAACCGGGACTAATGCCTTAGCCGCACGAACCGGGACCAATGCTCACATTAGTCCCGGTTCGTGACTGAACTGGGACTAATGTGAATATTGCCTTGTGACGAAAGCCCTGTTTTGTACTAGTGAGATGTAAGGTTCTCATTTCATCTTTCTTCTCACCACCCCTTCGTCCAACCTTCCATGTATATGATAATCAGTCACCTTAATTTACTTACCTTCTGAACCAATTCCACTTTAATTTACTTACCAAACTTCTAATTAAAATATAAGGTAATTCACGGTCAAAATTTGATAAATATTTATTTACATAATCACATTATTATTAACAGGTAAATCACAAGCTAGCATATTAGAATATTTATATCCCGTTGTATTGCAACGGCATTTTCCTAGTACTATATCAATAATTGTGGCTAGCTCTTGATACTTCTGATGATTTCATACAGCCAGACAGGTCATTTTAAACGATGACTTCGGGGTTTTTGTCTAGCTACTTGTTGATCCTTGGCTTCTTGAGTGGCTGGTGACAATGACAGGTGTCAGTTGGCTGGCCTAAAACTTTCGGCCGGTCGCACGTGCACCGCCCGACTGACGCGAATTCAGGCATCCGATCTGCCCCGCTTTGCTTAGAACGCGATGTTCAGTCGACATCCGCCTTCCATCGGCGCGCAGCGCGCATCTACTGCACAACCGACCGATGAGGGGACCTCCAGCGCCATCCCCAGCTCGTCCCCAATGACCGCATCACCTTAGGGCACGAGCTCTCCTGAAAAAAAAGCTATAACTCCCGTGGCAGCAGATGCAGCTCCGCCGTCGGCCATATGCAGCTCTGCCGTTGCCCCCCTCTTGCAGCTCAGCTCCCTTGTCAATGTTGGCGCCCGTTCGCCGTGGTCACCTCCCCTGTTCACCTTCGCTGCATCTTTTCAGCTCCGCGCAACACGGGTTGCAGCTTTGAACCCTACAGTTGTAACAAAAGATAGAGAAACGCCATGGCTATCATCGATAAAGCCGGTTCCAGCGAATTCCGTGGCTGGTTGTAGCACCATTGATGCCCGGTTCCAGCAAAAACTTCGCCGCACCAAAAAATTGCCGCCTCGACGTAGCATCGGGCTCCGCCAGTTCCAGCAATTTTCGTGGCTGGTTGTAGCACCGCTGATGCCTGCTTCTAGCACCCGCCGGTGTGGTCACCACTGGCAGTTGCGTCTTCCAGCATCTTCCACCGATGGTTTCATCATCTGAGCACCATGAATCCAGTATCTGCACTCCACGGTTGCAGCACCCCTTGCCCTGCGTGATCGCCGTGCCCAGGGTGGGCGGCGCCATGCCCGGCCGGTTGCAGCATCGCTGGACACCTTCTCTAGCACTAGTGGACGCCCCCGTCTCCAGCACCTGCTCCGCCACGCCGCCCCAAGGCCGCCGCCACACAGCAGTTAGCAGTGCCGCCCCCGAGCATGGAGAAGGTCGTCGAAGCCGTGAGCATGGAGAAGGTGCAGGCCATGTCCTCCCCCTGCCTTGCGCGAGGCGGGTGAGAACTGATTTGGGATCCATGGGGAAGAAGAGAGGAGGCGGGAAATGAATGGACAAGAACGCTCACAAGGGGATAAGAAAAGGAGAAACAGCGGTGCATGGCGCACGGGTCTGTTACGATGGGTGGGAGGACGTAATCAATAATACTACACGTACAGGATGATTCATACAAAGCTTTACAGGATGACAACGTGGCCTAATCTAATTGCTCCCCCTGATTTTCAGGGTGGGGCCGTCCCCCTTAATCAAATTCCAACCAATCACAGCCAATGAGCCTGTAAATCCTCCGTACGACGCCCGTACGTCTAGCATTGCTCGGAGGTAATGCAGTGACGTGGAGATAGCGATCGGCCGAGCGTTGCACCGGCCTGCCTATTACAAACATTGCCCTTCTTTTTCTTTGGAAGAATTCTTGTATTACTCAATCAAATCACAGGTACAGTCACGCTTAACAGAGTCCAAAACGACCTTCGGTCCCGACCCAAGCCATACAACAGTTCAGCCTTGAGTCCTCCCAAAGTTTGCCAAAACATGACTAAAATTATTACAACCTCGTCGAATATATGAGTAATACAAGAACTACGTTCGGTCATACTATCTTTAATCTCTCTAACAAGAAAGGCGTATTTTAATCTGTTTGTATCTCCACTTTTCACCATGTTGACTGCCTCCAAACATTGCCCTTCTTGATTGAATATCAGATTACAACGAGTGCACGCGGTGGTCACAGGAAGAAAATAGTTGCTATGGTGAATGTAGAAACACGGAAGGATCCTTCATGTGCCGGTGCCCGCCAGGAACCACCGGCAACTACTCCATATTCGGTGGGTGCGTTAACGCTTCTGCGACCGTTACAGGTTAGCTTACTTAATTTCTGTTTCTCCACGCAATATAACTTATGTTTCAACAAAATGATATATGTTGCCACTCTTTGGAAGGTACTTGTGCCACATGGTGCGGGGACGTGGAGGTGCCGTACCCGTTCGGCATTGGCCCATCCGAGTGCTACTGGCCAGGGTTCAACCTCACATGCAACAGAGACCATGACCCTCCACTGCTGCTCCTGGGCAACCCCGACCTCCGAGTCGTCAATATCTCCCTTGCCAACTCCACGGTGCGCATTGTCCGAACCAACGCCCTCATAAGACGTGGCGACAATTCAACGTCGGCAACGCCTTGGTACTGGCCCTTGATCGGTAACCCATTTCTTTTCTACGGAGAGGAACCTTACTCCTTGTCCACCAGCAACGAGCTCGTGGTCACGGGGTGCAACACGCAGGCGATGCTATTTGGGCACGGTGACCCAGCCATCATCAGCGGATGCGCCTCCTTCTGCTCCCACAACGACACCCACATCACCTTTGGTAGCGGCAAATACTGCTACGGCATGGGGTGCTGCCAGGCGCGTATCACCGAATCCATTGATGGAATGCCCAAGGAGCTGCTTTTCAAATGGTTGGACGCCTACGTCGCTGAAGACTTGATACCATTGCCAGCCTTCGTGTTTATCGCAGAGGAAGGATGGTTTGACCAGAAGAGTGTCGCCGGCAAACTGATGCGGAAAGATCGGGAACTGACTTCGGCAGCTGCTATGGAGGTTCCCATTCTTCTTAGGTGGGAAGTCCTGCATAATGGCTTATCACCCAAAGTGAGCTCACGTCCGGACGGCGACCTCTGCAAGAGCAAGCACAGCCAGTGCAAACTTGGGAACAGAGGCTATACCTGCCACTGCAACGACGACGACGGAGGCAACCCATACGTCCCCAACGGATGCAAAGGTTCGTTCAATTCCATCGATCGTTAACTGCACATACATAGAGGTCAATTACGTACTATCATTAGTACTACGTACACGTCATTAACTTCTTTTTTTGTCTCCAGGTGGCCGTGCCAAATTCATCAAAGGTGAGCAACAAATGCTGCAAATTCGGCGGTATTATCTGATTATTGCTAGTGCTCAATTTTGATCACCCCTTCTCATGTATTCATGTGCTGCCAATGTTTTTCATCCATACCAAAGGCTTCTACTAGTCTCAGTGGAGGGTATAGAAAACATGGGTTCAAGCTTTTGTATCTTATAAGACTATTAATATGAAAACTATTCATTTTTATCAACTACCTCTCATTGTTAGATTTATTTATCACAAAAACATGTGCAAAATATACTTTCTTACACGTGTCTACTATATATAACATGGCTTCCTAGAAAGCATGCAGTAAAAAGAGTGACATTGATTACAAAATTATAAATTGATTTTGCATGGTCACCAACATTATTAGTCATGCATATTAATATAATATAAGATTCATAACTTTCTACTACCATATAATTACAAAAATAGAAATCAAAGATACATATCGGAGACTGTATCAATATCAAAAATGTCATCAATTTACGAACGGAGGGAGTATCAAAAGTAGATGACAGTTAACGATTCAAATTAAAAGTATGTTAACAATTTCAGAAAAAATAAACATCAAGCAATCAATTTGACGGACCAAACCACACAATTATGAACATGGCCTTCAAAACACAACCAACCTTTTCCGTTTGAGTATATTTATAATACCTAATAAAACCACACATTATGAAAACACTTTTTGTGACAAATTTACGCATGGTATTTATCTGGAGAAACAATGATAATTTGTATTGTTTTTCCAGGTTCCAGCATCATTATCGGAGTTGGTAGTGGGGCAGGCCTCATACTTCTGGTCCTCCTTGCATACTTTATTTCCTACAAACTGAAGCATCAAAGGGCACAAATGTTGAAACAGAGGTATTTCGAGCAAAACCGAGGGCAATTGTTGCAACAATTGGTATCTCAAAGAGCTGATATTGCAGAGAGGATGATCATAACATTGAAGAGCTAGAGAAGGCAACAAACAATTTTGATAAAGCTCGTGAACTCGGTGGTGGCGGGCATGGTACTGTATATGAAGGGATTTTGTCAGACCTCCATGTTGTAGCCATCAAGAAACCAAAGATGGTTGTTCGAAGGGAGATTGACGAATTTATTAATGAGGTTGCTATCCTATCACAAATCAACCATAGGAATGTAGTAAAACTATATGGTTGTTGCCTTGAAACAGAAGTGCCATTGTTGGTCTATGAGTTCATATCCAATGGAACACTCTATGATCATCTTCATGTCCAAGGACCAAGATCACTATCATGGGATGATAGGCTACGGATAGCAACAGAAACTGCAAAATCTCTTGCCCATCTTCACTCAACGGCTTTAGTACCTATCATCCATAGAGATGTCAAGCCTGCTAACATCCTTTTGGATGATACTCTAACAGCAAAGGTAGCGGATTTTGGAGCTTCAAGGTACATTCCATTGGACAGATCAGGTCTAACAACAAATGTGCAAGGTACACTAGGATATCTGGACCCGATGTACATGCACACATGGCGCCTCACGGAGAAGAGTGATGTTTATAGCTTTGGTGTTATGCTTATAGAGTTGATGACTAGAAAGAAGCCATTTACCTATATGGCTCCCGAAGGCAATGGTCTTGTGGCACATTTTGCTATCTTATTTGCCGGAGGTAATTTGTCAGAGATATTAGATCCACAACTTCTGAGCGAGGGTGGCGACAGAATTGATGAAATCGCTGCAATTGCGGTAGCATGTGTAAAATTAAGAGGCGAGGAAAGGCCAACCATGAGACAGGTGGAATTGCGGTTGGAAGTTGCTCAATCCCCTAAGGAATTCGAGGCGGATGGTGATATTGCAGCAAATTCTCAGTTAGCATGTGGACCGGGATTGACTAGCAGGCAGTATAGTATGGAAGAAGAATATGTGTTGTCTGCAAGATATCCACGGTAGTTCTGCTTACACGTGATTTGGACATGGTTAAATATCGGAGATTTATGTGCAACCTACTACCTTAGTGAAAAAGGTGTTTCCAAACCTTTTTCTCTGATTTTCAACTTTATTTCTTCCCTTTTTATAATTTTTCGTATTCAGTGTAAGCTTATGGTCAGCTTTGTAAGCTCATTGTACTCAATTTGTATGCATCTAGGATAAAGATGCCTCTCACCTTGTTCTCATGGCGGTAGTTTTTCTACATATCTAAGTTGTGTGATCGTTGGTTTCACGGAGTGAGTCCCAGTGAAGCCACATTTTATTCCCTTAAAATACCATTTGAAACATGAAATTTCCATAAGTGTTTATCCAAAGAACGCTTAAAGAGATCATAACTAATAGTTGTGAGGACCCATTACCCGGCCCTGAGGATTTTTTTCATCTACTTGTTGATCTGAATCAAATTAACATTATATTTTCGACCGACCAAAGATGCCATATATGGCTGGTGAGCAAAAGGTTTGATAGCAAATGGCTTCAGTTCCAGTAACAAATTGCACAATTGGGAACACTAAAAAAATTCATCTTACCTGAAAGGTTGGAGCTAACTCAGGGCTCCACAAGAATCTTCCTTCATAAACATCCATAGCTTCATCTATGTCGTTTCATCTCAACAGGAGGAACTGTCCATTATCTTTACACCTTTAAGCAAAAAAAGACATCCGGTTATTATTGTAATCCTGTTGAATAAGTTTTTCATCTACAACCTGAAAATAAAAGTAACTTCAACTCCCCACAACTGCATAGCATTATGCCCCTTTTAGCACTACTAAATTTCGAGAAAAGGTGCACTTATTTCCAGCGAAAACATACCTTAAGTATGCAGACACCGACAGTTTCAAGTTTCAACAGAAAATTCTTAAAACACGAAAAAGATAAATAACTGAAGAAATGCAGCTGCTAAGTGTTACCTGGTTGATTTTGTAAGATACTGATCGTATCATCCCAGGACACTTCCCACGCTGAATCTCAATGCAGGGAGCCATGGACACCTTCAACTTTAAAAGAAACAGTTCGCTGCTGAACTTCAAGAAAAATCATCTGACACACAAATTAGACCTACCTCAGCAAATATTCAAAAGTAAACAAAAGCACATGTAACAATATCTCCAACAGTAAACCTAACACGTAATATATAAAACGGTATTTATTGGCTAAACAAACAAAACAAATTCGGAGGAATAGAGGCACTGGCTTGACTCCAAGAAGATAATAAGCAGTTATACACTAACAAAGATTTGTTACGGTTCAAGAAACAATAGTATCAGCTTCGATTATTTTGGGTAAGATGCAGGCAGCTATGTCAGTACTAGGATGCACATACCCGAGATCCAATAGATGTTCTTATGCAGGACTAGAAAAACACAGCTGAGGTTATTAGGAACAATTAAACTTCACATTTTCAATAGGTTTCTGCAATTTCACCATAAAGTAAGGCACATCAAAGCAGCGGTTAAACATAAGCTACAAGTTGAAAAAATGTCAGCAGGGCAGTGGAATTACCTTAAGGGAGCTGCCGAGGACTCGAGGGACAAGTCTAATACGCAGTCAGAGGCCTAGTTACTTTCGTGCTTTAAGACCCTAGTTCACCATTCGAAAAGAGATGAATATTTTTTCCAGCATTCACACAACACCCATCTTGTATCAGTCTACACCATAAGGAAGAGATTATGCCTATTCGGAACCTCCTACTCTACAATAAACAGCTTGCCATTCATCTGGAAACTGGCACAAATGAGGAAAAAAACTGCCCGAGTTTTCTTAAAAGATTGGGCAAACATTGTTGCTGATCACTTGAATTGGTTGACTGATCCGTGCTCTCCTCAGGCACCATGGAAGTCCACTCAGTGGCCAGCCAATGTTTCACCCTGTCTCGCTTCGCCACGAGCCGGCCTTTGTTCCTTGCGGACAGCCGCAGAGGGCTCCCCGTCCTGCTCAGAACCTCTTGTGCCAGCTCCCGCACTTTGGGCTCGCCCCGGACATCGCTGTGCTTCCCGACACCGC
Organism: Aegilops tauschii subsp. strangulata; assembly: GCF_002575655.3. Taxonomy (NCBI): domain Eukaryota; kingdom Viridiplantae; phylum Streptophyta; class Magnoliopsida; order Poales; family Poaceae; genus Aegilops; species Aegilops tauschii. The sequence continues at coordinate 45,549,793 of NC_053040.3, read as the reverse complement.
ACACCACAGACACTTCCAATGGCAATGTACGGTCCACTTTCAGTGCGTCCACCCACTGCAGCATCAGCACATAGGCTGAAGTTATACTGAACCCATGTAGGTTCAGCTTCACCTCAGTTTCTGACCAAACCATCGCCTTGGTCAACACTGACGAGGCTGCCAGAAGCTCCTGCACCACCTCAGCTTCTGCCGGCCATGGTGATGCAGACTTGAGCTTCCTCACCAACTGCGCCGCCGACAGCGGGAGCGAAGGGTCCAATTCGCGAGCCATCGACACCACCGTCGGGCATGAGTTAAGCACGAAATTGTAACCTTTCGTGGTTGGCGTGACACGCAATTTTCGCATCTTCTTCAGCCACGCTAGCATCTTTCCGTGCTCACGGCAAGCGCTGTAGCACGAGAGGACAATGTTCGCCGCACCGGTGCCCAGGCGGATGCCGGCGTCAGACATGGACGCAATCACCCTCTCCATCTCAGCCAATTGACCTGCCTTCCCATAGCATTTCGCCACCAATCCGAACTGAAACGCATCGGGCTGGTACCCCAGAGACAGCATCACCCGGAGCGCCTCCTCGGCCTCCGCGGCGAGGCCCATCATGCACAGGGATTTAATCATGGCCATGTAGGTCTTGCCGCCCCCGGCGAGCGGCGTCGGCATCGCCCGGAGCTGCGCGTAGAAATCCATGGCCCGGCGCTTCAGCCCGCGCGAGGAGAAGGCCGCCATGAGGTCGCAGTAGAAGAGGGCCAGATCGGCGCCGGACTCGAGGCGCGCGGCGGAGTCGGCGATGAGGGATCTGGATTCCTCCTCGGCGCCGTTGGCCTCGAGCAAGGCGGCGACGGCTGCGGCGTGGATCGAGCTCCACTTGAACCACCGGGCCTGGGTCACCGCTTCGTAGAACTGCGGCAAACATTCAGAATTTCGCCAGCGAGGTCAGGGAGAGGGAGAGGGGTTGGAGAGAAGGAGGGGTGCGCGGGGGCTCACGGGGACGGCGAGGGGGTCGGAGTCCATGAGGAGGCGGGAGAGCGCGGCGAGGGCGGCGCGCTCCGACTTGGTTCCGACGTAACCGCGGATGACGCGCTCCGCGGCGCCGGCCGTCACCGTGCGCTCCAGCTCCGACATGAGTCGCCGCTCGCTCCGCCAGCTCGAGCCCCCTCCGGATGCGGCGCGACGCAGAGACGCCGACGCGGGGGAGAACCTCCGGCGACGCAATGCGGCCGGCCCCGGCGCCGGTGGCGGTAGTGACGCCACCGCCGGCATTGCTGCTTGGGGGCAGGAGCGCGCTAGGCTGTGCAAGTTATCAGATGAACGTACCTTATCTATCTGCTTATACCAGAGTGCTCAAAAGGAGATAATGTAACAGGGATATAACAATATGTTAAAAAAATTAGTTCACATTTCAAATTTAGTTGAAAACAATACAGTACTTGTTAATATTGTATAGTTTGTTTTCAGTTGTAGATGTAGCCTTAATGGTTCCAGTTTTATTGGAGCAATGAGGATTTTATTGGAGGATTTTATTATAGAAATGTGTAACAATTTAAGAAAAGACATAATAATTTCTTTTGAAAGACGAAAAAAGATTGATTTCAAAAATATTTGATGAAATGATTAATTATATTTGTTATTTAGGCAGGTTTATTAATTATAGAAGGTTTAGTACCTTGAGAGCAAGCAAAAGGCACACTAAAGTAAGGGCAACTCGAACACGCCGACACAAACGAACACGGATTTGATGCGCTTTTTGTCTGTTTGAATCGACGGTAAGGGCGGCGTCCGCCCCGTCCACATTTTGCTAGCCAGTGCATCCAACCGGCTGAAGCATTTCGTTCGCGTGGCCGGTATGCAGCCATAGTTTTACACAATTTTTGCATACAATCTAATATTGCCAAAAGTTTAAATCACATAGTTTCATCACAATGATCAATAGTTTACAACCAAATAAAAATATCATAATTTGCAAACCAAATGAAATTTAAGTTGTTACAAATACATTAAAATAAATACGGTTAAACACATGTCCCACCATCCGGAAGCGGCGCCGAAAAAGTTTGGGATTGAAGAGTGGGGACGTGCACTGAAAGTAATCGGCTAAGAGTATGTAATGGCCGCTCTCTTTGTTGCGATTCAACACCGGAGCATGGCTCGGGATCGAGCCCCTAAACCTTGGTCGCTGCCTAGCAATGTGGTCACTGACGAGAATAGTCACAACCACAAAATCCTCATCGACCGATGATGAATCTTCGGATGAACTCATCCCCAATATCTATGGTACCTTGTGGGCAAAGCGTCGAACACCTTACGGATGTGGTGGATAAGTCGGCCGGTGAAGAGCCTCGTGTCTTTCCCCGTTACAGGTAGCAAGCTTGTTGAAGTGGAGGCGGCCGTGGAGCGAGGCCGGCAAGCTTGGAGCTAGGTAGGTGGCGGCGGAGGCGAGGGGGTGGCATGGTCGTAGAGGTGCTACAATGGCATCGAAAAGAGGCCAACAACGCCGGCAAGAGCGGGCATCCGATGCGGCATGGAGGTGGTGGAAGTGTGTGGATGCGGGGCGGCGGCCTCGGCAGCGTCCAAGCGGCCGGAAGTGGGAAGCGACATCGATGGCGGCATGACCGGAGGTGTTGGGTGTGGAGGGAAGGGGATAATGGGCGTTGTGCCACCAATGGGTGGGGCAGGGGGAGGACAAGGCGGGCATTGCGCGCGTCCATGCAGTGTCCGCGCCGCCGCAAACCCGGCTCAAATTTGCGTCGAAAATGGGTAGGGGCAGATGAAAAATGGACGACCGTCCATTTTACGTGGGTGCCTTGGGCCGCAATTTCTGTCTGTTTCAACCTAAAGAACGTGTGCGGACAAAATGCGTCGATGCGTTGGAGTTGCCCTAATCCAACTAAATGTTTTGATTGGTTACCAACCACTAAATGTGGTATATGTATTTTCTCATTCAAAATGTAGAACATAAGAGTCATTCCGATGTTAGGTGAAAATGGGTATCAATAAAACCACAATGATTTTGTAGGCACGTTCGCCAATTGGCCTTTGATATTGCGCATACAAAGCTATTTTGTTGTGTGCTATGACATTTCGATATTTTAAAGAAGTTTCTATTAAAAGAAGGCGTGATCAATATGTAAACCATTTGGATATAGCTAACAAATATGAAAATGTCAATACAAATATGTGATAACTAATTTGAAAATAACACTACACACCTAGCTACTCAAATTGTATTTACATCCAGAATTGTTTTTATTGTCTGTTTAATTTCAAATAGACTCATGTAAACTACCATCTGAGATGGCTTAATACACTAGTGCAGAACCGGGCTACAACACCGGTTCGTAAGGGCCTTTAGTGCCGGTTCTGCAACCGGCATTAAAGGGTGGGGACTAAAGGTCCCCCCTTTAGTACCGGTTATGCACGAACCGCCGCTAAAGGGCCACCACGTGGTACGAGCCGGCGCGGGGGGCGGGGAGACCTTTAGTACCTGTTGGCAACATCAACCGGTACTAAAAGGAAGGTTAGGGGGGGGTTTTGGGTTTTGGGTTTTGGGTTTTGGGTTTTGGGTTTCTTTTTCCTTTAATTTTGTGTTTTCCATTTAATTCTTTTCCGTTTGCTGGTATTTTACGATACTACATATTGTACACGTTATGCATATATATATAAATAGAATTTCTCGTAGAACCAATACAGATTTTTCTCTAAACGGGTCTGGAACGTCTTTGATGAACTTTTGCCAAGCCCTGCCGGCCCGCCGGCAAAGAAAATGAATAAAGGAGTTATTAATTAGTTGATATCAGGACATATATATAATGATTGAAATTACATGTTCACTATCCCCTTCACGATTGGGTACTTTTTAGGTTTTTTAAGCAGGGAGTCCAGTACTTCAACTTTTCCTTCTTTAACTTTAATGTCTACCAAGATCCAGTGGTACCTGCATGCGCACGTTTGCATGTATAAATTAAGCGGGCATGTGCATAACACTCATCAACTAACCCTAAACCCTATACACTTATTAACATCTAGCAAGTAACAAAAACAGAATTTGTAGTACAAGACAGTGTGACTCACTGGAAGTTGTAAGGAAGTAATATATCTACATTGGTATTGAGGCGCTTCAAAAACTCTAGCATGTTATTCTCTACTTCTTGTTTATAATATTCATATGACCATGTCTCTTCATTAATGGTATTTGGGTCAATGAACCCAATGCCATAGCGTTCAACTTTTCTCATTTCGGACATCTTCATCCTGCATAATACCACAGAAAAGAATATAGTGAGGATAATTACAGGTAATGATCAACGAGAGCACTACAGCTAGCTTGAGACTTAAATTACAGAAAGAAATCACTTACAGACAATAGCAACTGACGATAGATTTGTCGAGTGCGTCATAATTGAATAACTGAAACAGTTCTGTATACTCAATAAACAGAGCTAGCTTATGGAAGTAATCCTCTTCCTTGACTTTCACCATGAGGGACTCTAGATTGTGGGTCTTGCAAATTTCCATGTACCATTGATGCAATTCATACATTCTTGTTGGGAGGTTCTTGACCTCCTCGGGCTCGATCAAAGGTTCGCCGCGGACATATTTCCGTTTTATTTCCTCCTCTCTAAGCGGAGACATGGGCTCGATCTCGAGGAGTTGTCCAACAGTCATACCGAGCATTTCAGCCTGCATTATATGCTCCTCGGTTATTACCAGATTGCCCAGCTGGGGAACGGTTTGCCCACATACATATATGGCGCTGGTACTCTTATGTGTTGTTGGCACAACAAGCGGGGGGATCGATTGCGCCGTCTGTTCTCCCAGCTGGGGAACGGTTTTCCCGCATTTTTTGCCAGCTGCTCCCTTGACTCCTTCTGTACTCGTGCTCGATGTGCCTTCCTGATTTGGCGCTCATAGTCTGAGTCAACAGGCTTGGGAGCTGGTGGTCTAGCCATACGAATAAAGTGGTCAATCTTTTCCTCAGGCACTTTCTCCCTTGGCGGCGGTGCCGGTTTCGGTCCAAAATGGGCGTCCACTTGGGCCTTCACTATGGCTTCGTTTTGCTCCTCGGTCATGTCGTAAGGCCTCTAAGGAAGAGGAGCGAGGCTTGGACCATATTTATATCGCTTGCCTCCGCCTGTACCTCCTGTACTACCTCGACTCGTACCGCTACGCACCATAGCTGCGGCGGCTCTCTTCCCCGATTGCTGAGGCTGCGGAGACAGCTGACGTGGCTGAGTTGGAGCAGGAGGAGTGGCCTGACGCTGTGCCGGACTTGAAGCAGGAGGAGTGGCCTCACGCGGTGTCGGACATGAAGCAGGAGGAGTGGCCTCACGCTGTGCCGGACTTGAAGCAGGAGGAGTGGCCTCACGCGGTGTCTGATACGTCTCCAACGTATCTATAATTTATGAAGTATTCATGCTATTATATTATCCATCTTGGATGTTTAATGGGCTTTACTATGCACTTTTATATTACTTTTGGGACTAACCTATTGACCCAGATCCCAATGCCAGTTTCTGTTCGTGGCTTCCCTTACCGACTTCTTTCGCCTATATATTCCCATATACCCTAAAACCTTTGGGGAGCAGAATAGATCGGGAGTTCCGCCGCCGCAAGCCTCTGTAGCCACCAAAAACCAATCAGGACCCTGTTTCGGCGCCCTGCCGGAGGGGGGATCCCTCACCGGTGGCCATCTTCATCATCCCGGTGATATCCATGACGAGGAGGGAGTAGTTCACCCTCGGGGCTGAGGGTATGTACCAGTAGCTATGTGTTTGATCTCTCTCTCTCGTGTTCTTGAGGTGATACGATCTTGATGTATCGCGAGCTTTGCTATTGTAGTTGGATCTTATGATGTTTCTCCCCCTCCACTCTCTTGTAATGGATTGATTTTTCCCTTTGAAGTTATCTTATCGGATTGAGTCTTTAAGGATTTGAGAACACTTGATGTATGTCTTGCATGTGCTTATCTGTGGTGACAATGAGATATCACGTGATCTACTTGATGTATGTTTTGGTGATCAACTTGCGGGTTCCGTGACCTCGTGAACTTATGCATAGGGGTTGGCACACGTTTTCGTCTTGACTCTCCGGTAGAAACTTTGGGGCACTCTTTGAAGTTCTTTGTGTTGGTTGAATAGATGAATCTGAGATTGTGTGATGCATATCGTATAATCATACCCACGGATACTTGAGGTGACATTAGGGTTTTGGTTGATTTGTATCTTAAGGTGTTATTCTAGTACGAACTCTATGATAGATCGAACGGAAAGAATAGCGTCATGTTATTTTACTACAGACTCTTGAATAGATCGATCAGAAAGGATAACTTTGAGGTGGTTCCGTGCCCTACAATAATCTCTTCATTTGTTCTCCGCTATTAGTGACTTTGGAGTGACTCTTTGTTGCATGTTGAGGGATTGTTATATGATCTAATTATGTTATTATTGTTGAGAGAACTTACACTAGTGAAAGTATGAACCCTAGGCCTTGTTTCAACGCATTGCAATATCGTTTTTACTCACTTTTATCATTAGTTACCTTGCTGTTTTTATATTTTCAGATTACAAAAACATATATCTACCATCCATATTGCACTTGTATCACCATCTCTTCGCCGAATTAGTGCACCTATACAATTTAACATTGTATTGGATGTGTTGGGGACACAAGAGACTCTTTTTTATTTGGTTGCAGGGTTGTTTGAGAGAGACCATCTTCATCCTACGCCTCTCACGGATTGATAAACCTTAGGTCATCCACTTGAGGGAAATTTGCTACTGTCCTACAAACCTCTGCACTTGGAGGCCCAACAACGTCTACAAGAAGAAGGTTGTGTAGTAGACATCAAGCTCTTTTCTGGCGCCGTTGCCGGGGAGGCTAGGTAAGCGGCACTCACAGCCCGTCAACTAAGCTCTTTTCTGGCGCCGTTGCCGGGGAGGTGAGTGCTTGAAGGTATATCTTTAGATCTTGCAATCGAATATTTTAGTTTATTGTTTTATCACCAGTTTAGTCTATAAAAGAAAACTATAAAAAAATGGAATTGAGTTTACCTCATACGCTTCATCTTTTTAATATATTTCGTGAGTATGATGGGAAGGAAAATTGTGCCAAAGTGTTAGAATAAGAATGCATTAAAATGTTTGGCACTAAATCTTTGAATGATGAGCATGATTGCAATGTTGTTAGTATGAACTCTTTGAATATCCATAGTACTAATGATGATTGCACTAGTTATGATGAAAATGTCTCCTATAAACATGTCAATTTTTGTGGAGTGCATTGGGTTTGCAAGTACACACCAAATAGGGAAGGTAGATATTGCAAGAGGCATAAGCATTTAGAAACTACATTGTTGCAAGAAAGGCTAGATGTTTGTGCTGAAAGATTCAATATTTATCGCCATCCTTGTGAACTTTGCAATGAACATGGTCATTTAAAGCTCCAATGCTATTTGTTTCATGATCAAGTCGTGTCCAAAATTGTGATAACTTGATTACCCTTGAGCATCATAAAGAGCTTAGTCTTCTTTTGGGTTATGAAGAAATGAAACGTATAACTGAGGGTATTCCAAAATTTAATCTCGATAAATTTCTTGATTTTGATCTAGAGGAAATTTATATGTATTGTGCGGTGAATTGCATTAAAAACCCTTATATTGCCAATTACATAAAGAAAATAAAACAAATAGAGGATGAAGAGAATACTAATGAAAGGGAAGAGACTTCCCAATATCCTCCTATTATTTCTTATGATGAATCAGGTAACAAGGAGGAGCCTTCTATTCAACCAATCTCATTAATAAGGATCTCCAAAAAGAAGATTAAACCCACACATGATGTGAAGAAGAAAAAGAAAAGACGGAGAAGTAAAGGTAGAAAGGTATCCCTCCCAAATGATGTTGTTCCTATTACTTATTGTGATGATGATAATTGCTATACTATTGGTGCTATCCATACTATTAATGATGAGAGTGATTATGCTTATGATATGAAAAGGCCCAAGCTTGGGGATGCTATGTTTGATGAAGATGATGTTTTTGAGAATATATTTGCTGAAATTAATGTTTGTCCCAAGCTTGGGGATGCTACGTTTAATGAAGATGATATTTTTAGCCTCGCAAGTTTTGATATGCAAAGTTGTTATGATGATAGCATGCCTTCTACCTATGATGATTATATTGATGAAAGTGGGTTTGGAAGAGTGTCAACTTTAGGAAGTAATGATCCCACTATTTTGGAGGATGTTGAATCTTATGATAATTATGAAAGTGGATTTGGAGAAGTCATGACTTTATTTAGTGATGTATCCACTATTTCGGAAGAGGTTTCAATTGATTATGATGAGAACAAAGTTGCTACTTATGATGATTATTGTGATGAAACTTATGCTATAAAAAGTAGTGATGATTATATTTATAAAACTTGTCATGATTATGATTACCCTTTTTCTTAACATTACTCTTTTAATGTGGAAACAATTTATAGTATTCAAGTCTCTTATGATACTCCCACTATTCCGAATGAGAAGAATTTTGCTTATGTGGAGAGTAGTAAATTTTCTATGCAAGTAGATCATGAAAAGAATGCTTTAGGTGCTGGTTATATTGTTGAATTCATTCATAATGCTACTGAAAATTATTATGAGGGAGGAACATATGCTTGTAGGAATTGCAATAATATCAAGTTTCCTCTCTATGTGCTTAAAGTTTTGAAGTTAGGCTTGTTTTGCCTTCCTATGCTAGTTGATTATTGTTCCCATAAGTTGTTTGCTCACAAAATCCCTATGCATAGGAAGTGGGTTAGACTTAAATGTCCTAGTCATATTCTTCATGATGCTCTCTTTATGTTTCAATTCTTATCTTTTATGCGAGCATCATTGAAATCATCATGCCTGGCTAGGGGCGTTAAACGTTAGCGCTTGTTGGGAGGCAACCCAATTTTATTTTAGTCTTTTGCTTTTTGGTTCCGTTTAGGAATAAATAAATCATCTAGCCCCTGGTTAGATGTGGTTTTATGTTTTAATTAGTGTTTGTGCCAAGTAAGACCTATACCATCTTCTTGGATGGTAATTATTAGATCTTGCTGAAAAAGACAGAAACTTTCTGCTCACGAAAACAATTGTTAAAAATCACCAGAAAGTGATAAAATACTGATTCTAATTGCAGCAGATCAATAATCAAATTATCTAGATGTTCCTATTTTGGTAGGATTTTTTCAGTTCCAGAAGTTTGCGTTAGTTACAGACTACTACAGACTGTTCTGTTTTTGACAGATTCTGTTTGTCGTGTGTTGTTTGCTTATTTTGATGAATCTATGGCTAGTAAAATAGTTTATAAACCATAGAGAAGTTGGAATACAGTAGATTTAACACCAATACAAATAAAGAATGAGTTCATTACAGTACCTTTAAGTGGTGTTTTGTTTTCTTTCGCTAACGGAGCTTACGAGTTTTCTGTTGAGTTTTGTGTTGTGAAGTTTTCAAGTTTAGGGTAAAGATTCGATGGACTATGGAATAAGGAGTGGCAAGAGCCTAAGAATGGGGATGCCCAAGGCACACCAAGGTAATATTCAAGGACAACCAAGAGCCTAAGCTTGGGGATGCCCCGGATGGCATCCCCTCTTTCGTCCTCGTTCATCGGTAACTTTACTTGGAGCTATATTTTTATTCACCACATGATATGTGTTTTGCTTGGAGCGTCATTTTATTTTCTTTATCTTTGCTTGCTGTTTGAATAAAATACCAAGATCTGAAATTCTTAAATGTTAGAGAGTCTTCACATAGCTACATAATTGTTTAACTACTCATTGATCTTCACTTATATCTTTTTGGAGTAGTTTGTCATTTACTCGTGTGCTTCACTTATATTCTATGAGTAAATGGTTGAATGATTTGAATGTCATAAATCTGAAATTATATATGTTTCATATGCTTATCCCATGGGGAGTAATGACTTTACATATAAGAAGTAGAGGTGGTAAATTTATTGAAGGTTAGCAAACATTGTATTGGTCACTTGAACAATTCATGAAAGAATATTGAAGGAAGAGAGATTTCACATATAAATATACTATCTTGGACATCTTTTGTAATTATGAGCACTCGTTAAAATATGACATGATAAAAGGTTGATGTTGGACAAGGAAGACAATGTAATGGGTTATGTTTTCTTATATCCGAAATAAAGTATATTGTCATGGATCGCCCAACACGTTGAGCTTGCCTTTCCCCCTCATGCTAGCCAAATTCTTTGCACCAAGTAGAGATACTACTTGTGCTTCCAAACATCCCTTAAACCAATATTGCCATGAGAGTTCACCATACCTACCTATGGATTGAGTAAGATCTTTCAAATAAGTTGTCATCGGTGCATGCAATAAAAATTGCTCTCTAAATATGTATGATCTTTTAGTGTGGAGAAAATAAGCTTTATACGATCATTGTGATATGGAAGAAATAAAAGCGACGGATTGCATAATAAAGGTCCCTATCACAAGTGGCAATATAAAGTGATGTTCCCTCGCATTAAGATTTTGTGCATCCAACTATAAAAGCGCATGGCAACCTCTACTTCCCTCTGCGAAGGGCCTATCTTTTCTTTTACCTTATGCAAGAGTCATGGTGATCTTCACCTTTCCTTTTTACATTTTATCCTTTGGCAAGCACCTTGTGTTGGAAAGATTCTGATATATATATATATATATATATATATATATATATATATATATATATCCAATTGGATGTAAGGCATCATGACCTATTATTGTTGACATTACCCTTGAGGTAAAAGGTTGGGAGGCGAATCTATAAGCCCTATCTTTCTCTGTGTCTGATTAAAACTTTGAACCCATAAATATCGCGTGAGTGTTAGCAATTGTGAAAGACTATATGATAGTTGAGTATGTGGGGTTTGCTAAATCAAAGCTCTGACATAGACTCTTCCTGAAAATAAGATGAATTGTAATTGTTTGATGACTAATAACACGGTTTGTTAGTTTTCAAGAAAGTTTATGATCTATACTTTAACATGTTAATAGTTTGTTACTTGATCATGCAAAGTTTTATGATATGAGCTACTGTTATGACATATAATGATGTTAGAAAAGGTGATTGAAATTATCATTGATCAAACTTGTGCACCTGCTAGCATTCACACTTCATAAATTCTTTCTTTTATCATGTACCTACTCGAGGACGAGCAGGAATTAAGCTTGGGGATGGTGATACGTCTCCAACGTATCTATAATTTATGAAGTATTCATGCTATTATATTATCCATCTTGGATGTTTAATGGGCTTTACTATGCACTTTAATATTACTTTTGGGACTAACCTATTGACCCAGAGCCCAGTGCCAGTTTCTGTTTTTTCCCTTGTTTCAGTGTTTTGCAGAAAAGGAATATCAAACGGAGTCCAAACGGAATGAAACCTTCGGAAAAGTTATTTTTGGAAAGAAAGCAATACGGGAGACTTGGAGTGCATGTCAGGGGATGAACGAGGAGAGCACGAGGCAGGGGGCGCGCCCACCCCCTGGGCGCGCCCTCCACCATCGTGGGCCCCTCGTGGCTCCCCTTACCGACTTCTTTCGCCTATATATTCCCATATACCCTAAAACCTTCGGGGAGCAGAATAGATCGGGAGTTCTGCCGCCGCAAGCCTCTGTAGCCACCAAAAACCAATTGGGACCCTGTTCCGGCGCCCTGCCGGAGGGGGGATCCCTCACCGGTGGCCATCTTCATTATCCCGGCAATAGCCATGACGAGGAGGGAGTAGTTCACCCTCGGGGCTGAGGGTATGTACTAGTAGCTATGTGTTTGATCTCTCTCTCTCTCGCTCTCTCTCTCTCTCGTGTTCTTGAGGTGATACGATCTTGATGTATCGCGAGATTTGCTATTGTAGTTGGATCTTATGATGTTTCTCCCCCTCTACTCTCTTGTAATGGATTGAGTTTTCCCTTTGAAGTTATCTTATTGGATTGAGTCTTTAAGGATTTGAGAACACTTGATGTATGTCTTCCATGTGCTTATCTGTGGCGACAATGAGATATCACGTGATCTACTTGATGTATGTTTTGGTAATCAACTTGAGGGTTCCGTGACCTCGTGAACTTATGCATAGGGGTTGGCACACATTTTCGTCTTGACTCTCCGGTAGAAACTTTGGGGCACTCTTTGAAGTTCTTTGTGTTGGTTGAATAGATGAATCTGAGATTGTGTGATGCATATCGTATAATCATACCCATGGATACTTGAGGTGACATTGGAGTATCTAGGTGACATTAGGGTTTTGGTTGATTTGTATCTTAAGGTGTTATTCTAGTACGAACTCTATGATAGATCGAATGGAAAGAATAGCTTCATGTTATTTTACTACGGACTCTTGAATAGATCGATCAGAAAGGATAACTTTGAGGTGGTTTCGTACCCTACAATAATCTCTTCGTTTGTTCTCCGCTATTAGTGACTTTGGAGTGACTCTTTGTTGCATGTTGAGGGATTGTTATATGATCTAATTATGTTATTATTGTTGAGAGAACTTACACTAGTGAAAGTATGAACCATAGGCCTTGTTTCAACACATTGCAATATCGTTTTTACTCACTTTTATCATTAGTTACCTTGCTATTTTTATATTTTCAGATTACAAAAACATATATCTACCATCCATATTGCACTTGTATCACCATCTCTTCGCCGAACTAGTGCACCTATACAATTTACCATTGTATTGGGTGTGTTGGGGACACAAGAGACTCTTTGTTATTTGGTTGCAGGGTTGTTTGAGAGAGACCATCTTCATCCTACGCCTTCCACGGATTGATAAACCTTAGGTCATCCACTTGATGGAAATTTGCTACTGTCCTACAAACCTCTGCACTTGGAGGCCCAACAACGTCTACAAGAAGAAGGTTGTGTAGTAGACATCAGTGTCGGACTTGAAGCAGGAGGAGTGGCCTCACGCTGTGCCGGACTTGAAGCAGGAGGAGTGGACTGCTGCTGTGCCGGACTTGGAGGAGGAGGAGTGGCCTCACATCAAGGAGGAGCTGGATGACGACGCGGTGTCGGTGGCCTTCGAAAGATGATGCAATCCTTTCTCCATAGGATGATACGATGTATGGCCTCTCCCAGTGTGTGCTCCTCGTCACCTCCAGGAATGTCAAGCTCTAGCCACGAATATTGGTCCACTACCTCATCAACCACGACACGAGCATAGCCGGCTGGAATCGGGTTGCAATGGAAGGTTGCTTCAGGGGGATTTGTATAAGCAATGGCGTCCGCCAGCTTCATGGATATGTTCTTCATTTTGAAGTGTAGCTCACAGTTGGTGCTCTCCATGATGTCATCCACAGGGTATCTATCCAGCAGTGCGTCGCCCGGGGCGGAACCAACGTTGCTTCTCAGCATGGATGGGACGGTGCTATCCAATGCTGGATCATCCGCTAGCTGTTGCCGCTGCTGAGACCCCCTTTCCTGGCTAAGTGAGTCGATCTGCTGCTGCTGCCGCTGGAATTTGAGTGCCAAGTCCGCGTGCGCTGATTCTAGGACTTGAAGGCATTCTGCTTCCTGCTTCCTCTGCTCCTCCTCCAGCTTCCTCTTCTTCTCCTCCTCCATCTTCCTTCTTGCATGGCTTCTGTAGTCGGCATTCCATTCTGAAAAGCCCTCATACCACGGAACAACGCCCTTGCCTCGTGTTCTTCCCGGGTGTTCAGGATTTCCCAGGGCGCGCGTAAGCTCGTCGTTCTCTCTGTTGGGCATGAACACCCCCTTTCGAGCATCTTCTATTGCTTCAAGTAACTTATCTTCGGCTCCTTTTAGCGCATAGAACCAAGTTCTGCACCTGGGGGGCCAGCTCCTAGTAACTGGAGTGACCTCTGCATCCAGCATCTCTTTCTCAGACTTATCCCACTTAGGCATTGCCAACGCGTAGCCACCTGGCCCCAGCCTATGGAACTGATTCTTTTTTGCGGCATTGGCCTTGTTTTTTCTCGATCGTTCCTTAGATAATTCTGATTCCTTGAATTTCATGAAAGCGGGCCAGTGTTCTCTTTGCTTCTCCAGTGTTCCCTTGAATTCTGGAGTCTTCTTTTCTCCTTCAACGTAGTTGGCCCATACAGTTTTCTTGTGGGTGTTAAATGCAATTGCCATCTTCTTAAGAGCTGCGTCCTTGACTTTCTGCACATCTGCATCAGTGAAATGATCTGGTAGGGTGAAATGTTCCATGAGAGATTCCCAAAGCGTTTGTTTTGCTCTGTCGTTGACCCAAGTAATATCTGGACGTTTCTTTGCTGGCTCTTTCCATTCTTGAATGGAGCTCGGGAGTTGGTCCTTCACAAGAACTCTGCACTGACGAACGAACTTGTTCGCAATGTTCTTAGGTGCTAGTGGTTCGCCATTAGCTTTGATGGCATCGATGTTGTACTTCACGCCCTCCTTCAACTTTTTGCCCTGGCCTCGCACTGTCCTGCTGCCTGTAGAAGCAGATTTGCTCGATCCGGAGGGCTGAAAGAAGAAAGATAGATTCGTTAATATATCTTCAAATCAATTAAAACATGTGATGATCACCAGATGCCTGCTTATATAAATATACCTCGCCGGTCTCTGTTATTTCGAGATCAACATTGTTGACGTCATCATAATCATAATCATAGTTCATGACTTCATCAATTCGGTCGTCGCGATCGAATATCATATCATCACCCTCCCCGGTATTGTTCAGATATTCAGAGCCGTCATAGTCTTCATTCTGACCATCTGGCCCGCGAGGGCTGCATATGATCTCGAACAGGGTCTCTTCTCCCTCTCTGCCGGTATTGTCCGCCATAGCTTTTATTTAACTAATCCAGAAGAAATATAAAACAATTTAGTATTCAAATTACAATGCATGGATACAATCAATAAGGAAAAACTGAATCATAGTACATAATATATAATCTCGAATACATCGTCTCGAATAATACATAATCTCGAATACATTGTCTCTAATAATATATATAATCTCGAATACATCGTCTCGAATATTGTATATCGAATACATCACTAGCTAGCTAGCTAATAAAGATCAAATTCTACAGAAGAATCTAGGCCACTCGCGGTTCTTGAGGCGCGGGCGGTGGACACCCAAAGAGAAGGAACCATCACAGGATCATATGTCCGATCATCTGCCCAAAGAACCTGCCAGGTATTGGAGAACCTGACGTCCATAGCAGCCATGTAGCGACAGACATGCTCGTCCTCCTCCCTGACACGGCGACGCACCACCTCCGGATGGGCCGTCTCCCTCTGCACCGAATGTGGCCCACGCGAACGCCACCAAAGGAGATCAGGGTCGACGACGGGACCTGGGGCCGGGTTCCTCACCAAGTGGCGCGCCCTTGAAGGTAGCACCTCCCAGTGCCAGCCCGGCGGAGCCCAGTCCCGGACATGGGTCTCGTCGCGAACGGGTCGACGACGAGGATGCGGGCCGGGCATCGTCGAAAACAAAAACTATATGCAAATGTAACATTTTTTAAATTATTGGATTGTGATATCTTATATACAAATTCTAAATTTCTATAACTAAAATTATAAGAAACTAAAAAAACATCGATCATCGCCTAACAATTTGAAATTAATCTAATTCATCTAGCTAAAACTAACATTTCTAAAATTTCTAACATTTCTATATACTAAAATTTATAACATTTGTATAAAAAACAGATAAAACCTTTGACATTATATTATAACTAACATGTCTATATACTATTTAACATTAATCTAATCTAATTAATTAATTAACCTAAAACTTTGTATGAAAAACAGAAAAAACAAAAAAACAAAAAACAAAAAACAGAAAAATTGTGTGTGTGTGTGTGCGCGCGATCGCGGCCGGCGCCGGCGGCGGCGCGCGGTGGAGGGAGGAGATCGAGGCCGGGGGCGCTCACAGCGCGCGCGGGCGAGGTCGAGGTGACGGCGAGGTCCAGGCGACGGCAACGGCGAGGCGATTTCGACCAAGGCGACGGTGAGGCGAGGGGACAGCGACGGGGACGGCGACGTACGACGCGTGACGTACGGGGCGGCGGCGCGACGGGGACGGTGACGACGGGGACGGCGACGGCGCGGGACGGCGGGGCAACGGCAGAGAGAAGTGGGAGATGAAAAACTGAATTATTTCGAAGTGTTTCTTATATAGGATTGACCTTTAGTACCGGTTGGAGCCACCAACTGGTACTAAAGGCCTGTTTTGGCCAGGCCAAGCGGCAGGAAGCGCGCCCCCTTTGGTACCGGGTGGTGGCTCCAACCGGTACTAAAGGCCGCCCTTTAGTACCGGTTGGAGCCACGACCCGGTACTAAAGATCGTGCGCTGCCAGGCGAGAGGCACAAAGATTAGTTCCACCTCGCCAGGCGAAGGGCAGCCACATTGGTTTATAAACCTAGCCCTGGCTGCTCTGTCGAACTCCTCTATAAAGCAGGTTTCTGGGCCAAACTATGGTGCGCTGCCCTGTGAGCCTGCTGGCCCTTCTAGGCCTGAATTTCCACACCCGAGGTCTGGCAGGCCCACTGGGCAGCGCCCCAACAATTTTTTATATAGTTTTTTTCTTTTCTGCATTATTTATTTTCTTCTATTTATTTCTGAGTAATTTTTTATACAGTTTTTTCTTTTCTGCTTTATTTATTTTCTTCTATTTATTTCTGAGTAGTTTTTTATATATTTTTTCCTTTTCTGCTTTATTTATTTTCTTCTATTTATTTCAAAAGAGATTGTCCAGTTTGTACACGTAGTGCATCAAGTTTTTGCCGTGACCCTCTCTACCTTTTTGCACACATGCTATGCGGGTGAACTGATGATACCATGCCAAGTTTCAACCTTTTCAGAGTTTATTTGTAGTGCTTTACAATTTCAGGCCCATTTAGCTCAAAACAAATCAGTAAATGCATTAAAAATAGCAAATTATGTCAGAAAGAGTTTAAAGTTGATGACGTGGCATTGAATGGTGCTTGCTGAACGCAAAAAAGTCCGGAGTTGTAATAAGTTATTAAAATTTTGAATTTCCGGTGTAACAGATGAGTTTTCGTCCAAAACCCTGATACTTCGAAAGAGATTGTCCAGTTTGTACACGAAGTGCATCAAGTTTTTTCCGTGACCCTCTACTTTTTTGCACATGCTATGCGGGTGAAATGATGATACCATGCCAAGTTTCAACCTTTTCAGAGTTCATTTGTAGTGCTTTACAATTTCAGCGCCATTTAGCTCAAAACAAATCAGTAAATGCATTAAAAATAGCAAATTATGTCAGAAAGGGTTGAAAGTTGATGACGTGGCTTTGAATGGCGCCTGCTGAATGCAAAAAAAGTCTGGAGTTGTAATAAGTTATTAAAATTTGGAATTGCCGGTGTAACAGATGAGTTTTCGTCCGAAACCCTGATACTTCGAAAGAGATTGTCCAGTTTGTACACGAAGTGCATCAAGTTGCCGTGACCCTCTCTACTTTGTTGCACATGCTATGCGGGTGAAATGATAATACCATGCCAAGTTTCAACCTTTTCAGAGTTCATTTGTAGTGCTTTACAATTACAGGGCCATTTAGCTCAAAACAAATCAGTAAATGCATTAAAAATAGCAAATTATGTGAGAAAGGGTTGAAAGTTGATGAGGTGGCTTTGAATGGCGCCTGCTGAACGCAAAAAAAGTCCGGAGTTGTAACAAGTTATTAAAATTAAGTGCATCAAGTTTTTGCCGTGACCCTCTCTACTTTTTTGCACATGCTATGCGGGTGAAATGATGATACCATGCCAAGTTTGAACCTTTTCAGAGTTCATTTGTAGTGTTTTTCAATTTCAGAGCCATTTAGCTCAAAACAAATCAGTAAATGCATTAAAAATAGCAAATTATGTCAGAAAGGGTTGAAAGTTGATGACATGGCTTTGAATGGCGCCTGCTGAACGCAAAAAAAGTCCGGAGTTGTAATAAGTTATTAAAATTTTGATTTGCCGGTGTAACAGACGAGTTTTCGTCCGAAACCCTGATACTTTGAAAGAGATTGTCCAGTTTGTACACGAAGTGCATCAAGTTTTTGCCGTGACCCTCTCCACTTTTTTGCACATGCTATGCGGGTGAAATGATGATACCATGCCAAGTTTCAACCTTTTCAGAGTTCATTTGTAGTGCTTTTCAATTTCAGGGCCATTTAGCTCAAAACAAATCAGTAAATGCATTAAAAATAACAAATTATGTCAGAAATGGTTGAAAGTTGATGATGTGGCTTTGAATGGCGCCTGCTGAACGCAAAAAAGTCCGGAGTTGTAATAAGTTATTAAATTTTTGAATTGCCGGTGTAACAGATGAGTTTTCGTCCGGAACCCCGATACTTCAAAAGAGATTGTCCAGTTTGTACACGAAGTGCATCAAGTTTTTGCCGTGACCCTCTCTACTTTTTTGCACATGCTATGCGGGTGAAATGATGATACCATGCTAAGTTTCAACCTTTCCAGAGTTCATTTGTAGTGCTTTTCAATTTCAGGGCCATTTAGTTCAAAACAAATCAGTAAATGCATTAGAAATAACAAATTATGTCAGAAAGGGTTGAAAGTTGATGACGTGGATTTGAATGGCGCCTGCTGAACGCAAAAAAGTCCAGAGTTTGAGAGCACAGAGTGAGGGTGTAAACATGTAAAAATATACATCAAAAATACATTGATCATCAATGATCTTTTTGTGTACAATCTGAATTGTCAATATGAGTCCTCAACGGTTTAGAAACCGGTGAAGACTCATATTGCGGCCACAAATTCTACACATAGAGTTCAATGAAGACCAAGTGCTTGTGATAGTTTGAGAAGTAACATATTTAAGGTGGTAAAAGCCCTGTTAGCCGAGCGAGGTGGGACTAAAAAACTGCTGCAACTACAAACCTCTAGTATCGGTTTGTGATAGGAACCGGTACTAAAGGCGCTGGTGGGGCCCCAGCCGGACCACGGCGTGCCACATCCTCTTTGGTACCGGTTGGAGCCACGACCCGGTACTAAAGGTTCGCAACGAACCGGTACGTACTAATTAGCTCCGCCCACCTAGCCGTTCGAACCGGCACTAATGAACACATTAATGCCGGTTTTGTTACAAACCGGTACTAATGTGCTTCACATTAGGCCGTTTTTCTACTAGTGATAGGAGTCAAAACAAAAATAAACATTCGAACCTTAAATTATAAATTGATGTGAATAAACCCCAACATAGTTGGTTTTGTAGGAGGTTTTGCATATATGGTTGTCGAACATGCCACTTACCAAGTTGTTTTGCCATGCGTTATCGCATTTCAATATTTTAAAGGAGCTTATATAAGATGAGGTCATCATATCATCTTTCTCTATTTTCTCACTACTGCTGAACAGTGGCTGGCAGGGCGTCCGCCATTATTTGGCCAGATTACTAGTGGCAGGTGCAAATACATGCGCCCCACGGTTATGCTTACACCTATAAGCCATTCTGTAGTAGTGTCTCCTAGTGCAAAAAACTATCCATTATTTGTACCGATTTTCATTCTTCAAGGCGTGAATTGGCCTTGTTTTAAGGAAGATTAATTTTATGGTCAAATTAAGACATTGTAACTTATAAAATCACAGAAAATTCAGATCAAGACTAAACCTTCCAGTCAACACTCACTATGCTAGAAGATGGTATTAGGAGAATAAGAACGTATGACAATAACAACTGCATGTTGCATCTAGAGTACCATGTAGTCCTTGGTTGTGAATTAACATACATAATTATGAAAGTAACTTACATGTGTAGTAACTCTAGATTAATCCATGCTAATACATATGTAAGTATTTTATGTTTACATATGCAAGATAATAAATTTGAGTAAGGAAAAAGCAAGATGCATTAACTGTAGACGTTCTCTGAAAAGGTACAATATGGATAGAAACCTAAAGTATATGAATGCTGGCATATAATTATTTTAACCAATATATTGAATTAGAGGAGTCCATTTGGCACCATTTAGAACT